>NC_054382.1:103898214-105098214 GCF_017654675.1 Xenopus laevis
TCTCTACTATTAGTACTGAAATAATCGGTTGCCCAGTTGAACGATTTGTTATTTTCTTAATTATAGTTTCTCTTAAGACAAAACATTTTCTTACCCTTTTCCCTTATGTAGCTATATGTTGTGAAGAAATTGTTAAATAAAACTGTTATTATTTCTTAGATGTAAAACAGAGATACATTTTTTACTGTACACTCTTTAACATGTAACATTTAAAGAGAACTAAACCCTAAAAATGAATATGGATAGAAATGCTAGATTTTATATACTGAACTAATTGCACAGCCGAAAGTTTCAGCTTGTCAATAGCAGCAATGATCCAGGACTTCAAACTTGTCACAGGGGGTCACCATCTTGGAAAGTGTCTGTGACACTCACATGCTCAGTGGGCTCTGAGCAGCTGTTGAGAAGCTAAGCTTAGGGGTTGTCGCAACTTATCAAGCAGAAAATGAGGTTGGCCTGTAATATAAGCTGATGCTACAGGGCTGATTATTAAATTCTGTGCTGCCATTTAGTAATTATCTGTATTAATTACTAATCAGCCTTATATTGTGACATTTCTATTCTATGTGTACTGTATATTGTGAGTGGGTCCCTAAGCTCAGTAAGTGACAGCAGCAAAGAGCACGTGCAGTGAATCAGCAGAAAAGAAGATGGGGAGCTACTGGGCATCTTTTAAACACAAATCTTCAGTGCTAAAGGGCTGCTGTTGCTTTGGGTTGGTACAGAAACCCAAAATATAATGTACAACATTTCTAGCTACTTCTCTAAATAAGCTTTAGTTCTCCTTGAATTGCTACAACAGTTTAAATAAAAAATGTAAAAATTAAAAACAAAAAAACTATCAATACCAAAGAGATAAAGGCAAATCAGTCAAATATAAAATCTTTTTTGTGTAGGGTGAAACAGGAATGGATAATGGGTTTCTGAATAATTGATACAGAGTTTCTCAAACTGTGAGCTTTTGTTTGTTTATTAAAATCAGCCTGTTGAATGTGGTACTTTAAGGGTAAGGGCACACGCTAAAATTGGGAGATTTAGTTGCCGGCGACAAATCATCTCTTCTTCAGGCGACTAATCTCCCCAAAAAGCCTTCCCGCTGGCTAGAATCTAAATCGCCGGCAGGATGGCACTCAGAGTGCTTCGTTTTCTGAAGTCGCCAGAAGTTTCTTTGTGATGCAACTCCCAGTGTCATCCCGCCAGCGATTTTGATTTTAGCCAGTGGGAAGGATTTTCGGGGAGATTATTCGGCCAAAGAAGAGGCGATTTGTTGACTAAATCTCCCCGAATCTTAGCGTGTGCCCTTACCCTTATGTTGCTTTGCATGCTGTCAGGGCCGGATTTACATAATGGGTGCCCCTAGGCCCAGTGCCGTTCGTCGCCCCTGTCACCTCTCCTTTATTCGAGGAAATTTTCATCAATGGGGATTGGCGCATGGGAAATTAAAAAAATTATTGTATCTCCGGCGCATTCCCAGTGTTTCTGAACCAATGTGGGTGTGGTTGGGCAGCATGCCGCCCCCCTAAAATCCTGCCGCCCTAGGCCCGGGCCTAGGTGGCCTTTCCACAAATCCGGGCCTGCATGCTGTGTTTTTGTTTGGTGTGGTGAACACACACACACACACTCTCTCTCTTATAGGTGTGAAGGCCCAATCACTCCATTTTTTTTTTTTTTTACATAGGCCTCAGAACTCAAATCCCTACTTAATTACCATCAAGATTCAGTGCTTGTAATGAACTCATTCTTTACAACAATGTTATTAGGATCAGTTCCGTCTTCCGTTCTTTTACGATGTTCCGAGTAACAGTTCCAAAGCTGGAGCGGCACAGGCTGCACCTGTTTACAGCAAGGGATGTCGACTTTCTCCCTAAGCCTGAATATCAGAAGATTGCTACCAGTGTGTACCAGGATTTTCTTTTTATTTCAACTCACAATGTTACACCTAAAAAGTATTTTTGTGTGTTAATGACAATGCAAACTTCCCCCTGACACATATAATCATTTAGCTTGCCTGGAAATATCAAGACACAAATGTTAATTATGGGTGTTATTTATTAAAGTCAGAATGCTAAAAACTTGAAAAATTTGTGTGAAAAAAAAATTTGAATTTTTCGAGAAGATGCAAAAAGTCCAAATCCGAAAATACTCCATCTTCAATCTGTCAAGGTCCTGTAGCAGTCAATGGCAGAGGTCCTATTTGTAATTTGAAGATATTATGGTCTGCACTAGGTTTTGTACTATAATCCGAACATTTCGTGAATTTCTGCCGATTTCGCAAACTTTTTGGGCTTTAAATCCGCCACAATCTGAAAAAGTTATGGTTTTCAATCGACAATACGGAAAAGTCGCGGTTTTTCCTGATCATCGTTTTTTCGATTTTTTTTAATGATAAATAAGGGTAAAACGTAGATTCTACTTTGGTTGTACTTTTTAATTTAAAACATGATAAAAATTGGGATTTTGATAAATAACTCCCTATATCTGTTGTTGGGCTTTACCTAGCTCCTATAAAGGCTTTCTTCCCCTGCTGGCTGATTCTATGTTGGGGGTAGTAACAGATGAAGGAAGGTTTGTTGCCTGTGGTTAAATCTGCCACACCATGGGCGACAAATCTCCCTGAAATGCTTCCCCACTGGCAATAAAGTAAACTACCAATTGGAAAACATTAGCCTTTCTTTAGAGAGCCTTTTTGTGCTTGTCGGTTGTTTAATCCTTCTTATATCCTAAAAAAATGTTTCTGACAATCTGAATGCCTTTTTCCTACTTTTAAACACCCGGGGGTGGGGGGCTGATGGGTCATTGAACCCAGCAGTCAAAAAAACTATTGGACCATGAAGCTACTATTGTATTATTATTATTGTAACTTTGTATCTTCCAGGCTCTCATTTAATGAATCAGTTACATCAAAAAATAAATTTTTTTAATTCGTTAGTATACAAGAAAAAAACCCACAAAGACAAATAAAACTTTGAAATCGCTAAGTCTTTAATAAAGAAATAATTTAGCGAAACTTTGCTTGCACTTTTTTTCAGAGATGGCGACAGGGCGGTGATCCATCGTGCGGCACTCAATTTCTCCTCCCTGGCTATCTCCTATGATGAAGGCAGGGAGGAGAAATCGAGCGCCACACAATGGATCGCCGGATGGCCTTTTCTGAAGAGGAGCGCAAGAGGAGTTTCGGTTTTGACCCGCACAATGCAATTAAATCAACAAAAAACACCAGAGGAGTAACTCACCATTTTACATAAGGGGGCTATTTATTAAACTCCAAATGCCAAAAATTCTAAAAAATTTTGTTTTTACTATAAAATCGGAATTTTCAGTGGAAAAAAACTATAATTTTTCTTGATTTATTATCTTCCGAGGCTGCTAAAAGTTAAAATCCAAAAATACTCCATCTCCAAGCTGTCGGGGTGCTGTAGAAGTCAATGGCAAAGGTCCCACTTCAAATTTGAAGATCTCATGGTCCGCTTTCGGACAAAATATCTGAAAAAATCAAGGGTTTCAAGCAATTTCACAAAAAATTTGAGCCTTTCAGGCATAAAACTCAATTTTTTTTTCCCAAACAAATTTTATTGAATTTTTTTCAATGATAAATAAGGTCAAATCGTGGATTCTAGTTTGGTCGGATTTTTTTTACTTAAAAAATCTGAAAAAAATGATTTTGCTAAAGAAACCCCAAGGTCTTTGTGGGCATGGGCCTCAATATTACATAAGAAGTGGCAACATACTAAAAAGTCAGTGGGCACTGCAATAAAGCAGTACTGGAGATTATTTAAAATTCTAAGATCTGTTATCTGGAAAATGCTCAAAAATATGGCAGTGCATACCAGATAAAAGATTCCTTTTACTTCTGGGCCCAAAGCAACTGCTGGGTCTGCTATCTCTATTTATGTACCCCAGTAGAGTAGGTATATTAGACTGATTTATTTTATCACACAGAAATATGAAGTGTGGATATGTAGCGAGTATTAAGCTTTCACTCATTGCATTCCCACCTGAATGTATAACATTGTGTGACTGAGGCAGTATTTACATAAATAAAAGCTACTAATTCACTGCTGGCAAATCCACAGCCATTCTAACGCAGAGGAAAGGATTTAACACATGAGAATATATAGTTGCTGTGGGCTTGGCAGGATACAACAAGAGGCTGTTGTTATGATTTTTATTGGCCAAATATCTGTCAGTTCTATACACAGTAGGTGGTACAGGGAAGGAAAAGTGTGTCCTATTCATGCTATCAGCTTATATAAAAAGCTTCAGCTGCAGCAGAATCTCTTGCGAGGAACAGATGTCCATCGCCATACTACTTCTTTTTTTGGAGATACATTAAAGGGACATTACACATTAACTTTCCCCTTTCCCTGTGCATTTATTAAGAAGATAATGGATATTTATTTACCTTTGAATTATTTCCCTACAGTTCTCTACAGGCACTAATGCTTGCAGCTTCAGCCTTACCCAAGCAGCCTTTTTCTCACTTCCAAGCTCTCCATAAGTGTCTGTTCACCTCTCTCTAGGGTCCTATTTTGTTTATAATCCTCATAGGTCACATTGGCTTTCCATGACCAGACCACAGAACTCCTTGTCAACTACTAATAGCCTTATTAGGGGTACAATACTCCCTAAATAATATCACCCGACCCAACAAATCCTTCAGGGTTCATTACTTGGATAAAAACTTTACAGTTTTGTTAGGCAAAGGGTTAATAGTTTACAGCATAGGACCCCTAATTTAATGCTCCCAAAGGGCAACAAAATAATTAAAAATAATAATTATAATCTGGATCTATTTCTATTTTAGTGATAAATATCCAGCTCATGAGTTTCACAATCAAGGGGTGACACACACAACTCTCCACAGGGAAATGTGTTACAGCCTGACTTATCTCAATCCCCTTGCTGGACTGACTGTCCCTAAACCTTACTTGTAGGTTCTGTGTGTGTGTAGGGAGGTGGGTACAAGCAGGAGTTAATAAGGTTCCTTAGAGGGCACAATTGCAATAACCCATAGCATCTTATCTGCCACCATAAATGATCTTCCATTGGGTTCCCCAACCAGTCCCACCTAGTAAGGCCAGCCCAACAGTTTGGGAACTGATCAGGGATACTTTGTCAATGAGGCAAGTTGAGGCTGTCGCCTCAGGCGGCAGCGCCCCAATAGGTACCAGGGGCAGCAAAAATGCTGCTCCTGGTACTTTAAGAGCGAATTTCCAGGGGGGGGGAAGGGGCCAGGATCGCCCCTGGAACTGATGCACTTACTGTATACATGTCCATTTGAATTGATACAGTCTACTCAGTAGTATTGAACTAGCTCTCTGGTAACCAAGCAGTCCAACATTTTAAAATTTACTTTTTTGGCTCTGAGACTGTTGGTTTTGTCTCTGGGGTTGGTGAATGAGCCAAAAATGATCATAAACTGTCCCCTCACTTAAATCCAAGCAACACAGAAGAAATACAAAGTAGAATTTGTATTTCCTGGAAGATCACTAGCACTGGCAAATCATCTGTTTGTTAGTAGCATCAGCAAGTGCTTGGTCGGAGGGTTCTGTTCACCTCTACAACCAGCAGAAAACAGAGGCAAACAAAATGCCTTTGCCCAACTTTAATCGCCACATGTATTTAATACAGCACTTTACAGACAGGGGACAAGAGTGCTCAAAATAATTACATGTCATTAGACTTTTAGGGTCAGGGCACACAGGCAGATTTGGGGAGATTAGTCACCCGGCAACAAATCTCCTCTTCTTCGGGGCGATTAATCTCCACTATCTGCCTCCCCTGCTTTCCCGTCTGTTAAAATGTAAATCGTTTGCCTCACGAGGAAACTTCGGGCGACTTGAAATGAATCGCTCCGAGTGCCATCCTGCTGGCAATTTACATTTTAGCCATCGGGGAAACTGTCGCCGGGTGACTAATCACCCCGAATCTGCCTGCGTGCCCTGATTAAACACATATCTTAAAAAAATACATATTGGTCGTCTTCTTTTACCGGCCCAGCCTGTAAAAAAAACATAATGCTTTGATGTTATTAATAGGGGAGAAAGATATAAGCAACTGGAAGGCCAGTATTTTAATTAGTAAAGAAAAGGACACCGCCATAGTTGTTGAAGGATTAATCTGTATTATTGAGGAAATAGGCAAGATGATTGTCTTCCTATGAAAACGCCTTCAGGCAGAGAGGTACAATACTATAATATAGGGCCAAAGGAAAACCTTTAAGACTTACCATACAAGGATGTAACATGTGAGTATGCTTCACTGTGCTTTGGGTTTTAGTTGCATCTTATTATTGTTATATGTTAATCTATTCCATCATAACACAGCCCTTCAAATACTGTCGAGTTCTACTATTATCTGTCGGCTCTGATTTATGAAATGACCTGGATATGGAGGAGCACCAATGCTTTGTACGAATGAACATGGTTATTGTGACAGATTAGTTGCAATCATGCAACATTAAAACATTGGTAAGGCAGCTTTGTGTGTCCCTACCTGGTCTGGAGCTGGTAACCAGACCAATGCAGTTTTCCCTCAACGCATAAGTGTCGCCAAATTTCTAGTTGCACAGATCGACTTTTGCATTCATTGAGAATTCTTGCTCTTTCTCCACAGTATAGAAAACGAACAACAAATCATCACACTAATTGCTAATTACTGTTAATGATATATGGTAGACGTTATCCTAATATTAAATATATATATTAAAAAAAAAAAAAAATAGTGGTGAGCACAACTTTCCCTTGTTTGTTATAGTTTATACAGGAGCAGTGACCAGCTCCATGTTGTAGCTCCCACCCCTCCCAGCTATAGTCAGGTGATCCCACTGGTGTCTAATAAAAGGGCAGCCAAGTTTGGGAGTTTTACTTTGAAAGCAGCTAGTAAGTTGCAGGTAAAACTTAGTCCCTTTGTAAAATGTATAATTAAGCAATTGAATTCTTAATGAATCAGATGAAAATTGAGCATAGGACTGGCCAGATATGGGATGACTTTGACGTAGTTGTCCAGCTTAAATATATTGCAATATATGGACAAACAATCCCTGTGTTGTTTAAAGGGTAAGGCATTTTTTAGTAGCAGTATGCACAAAATGTCGCTGTCTTAAATATATTGATAATGGGTTGAGTGCAGAGGACCTCTTGTAGTAGACGTTATCCTACCTACATGTTAACAAATATATGATTATTATTTTGTTATTCTGCTAATTAGGATAACATTCTTTTTCTATTTTGCGTTAATATCATTAACAACATGTTGTTTACTAAAGATCAATTTAAAAAAAACATTGATTAAGAAGAAAACATTTAGTAAAAATAATCCTGGATTAATATCATCCATCCTCCTCTTCATATAAATTATATGTACAGTTTCATAAAGCTTTTTGAATACTGGGATGTCTTCACAGAAAACCACCATGGTCAACATGCTCTTCCCCATATGGGATACTTTCTGCCTACGACAGATTCTGGAACTTCTTGACGATGCCGAAGCATCTTCAGTATCTGTCATATGGGTCTTTGTTTCTATACAGGAACTACAAGGCATCCACATTACCGATCTTCAGCCCAAAAACCTTCTAGTGCACATTTTATGGGCAAGAACCAACAAAACTTGTGCTGTCCAGTGGTCTCTATTTAAACCACTGGTTGACAAGAATGGAAGTGTGGGATGGTTCAGTGCAAAACAACCAATGGATGTGACATAAGAATAGATGTGGGATGCATTGTTCTTATCTGGGAAGATGCATAACTGGTCTTTGTCTAAGATTTTATGTCCTAGAAAAGTTAATACACAGTGCTGTCTTACAAGTCAGTGCAAGAGTTCCTGTTCTGCTACAAACATGCAAACAGATCCACTTTCACATTTTAAAAAACATATTCTCTTATTTTATGTTTTGAGAGTTATTTCAACATCAAACCCTTCCAGGCCCACTTCCCCCTCTTATGTTTATGTGTTCCCCAGCTGAAATATGTATATTGTTTGAGATCACAAAATCAAATATACTGTACATATCAAATATATATATACTAGAATGTCATTTCTCTATGGGACCAAACTGTATATTATATCCTTATAATACACAAAAGCCATGAATACCTTGTAAATTATATCTGTATAAATGGTGAGTAGTGATGTCATCAGTTATAAACGGTGAGTTCTGATGTCATTTCTGTCACATGACTCACTGAAACTTGTTTATTATAATAAATAAAGAACCCCCAGTTGCAAAATATGAGGATATTAGAAGTTACCTCGGAGTTCCATGACCTGTATAAAAACACTTGGCCTTCGGCCTCATGTTTTATATGGTCACAAAACTCCTCAGTAACTTTTAATATCCTTATATTTTACAAGAGGGGGTACTTTATTCACTATATAAACAGCAGGCTCCTACATCATAATAAAAATTCTGAATATGACTTGTGGTGTTCTCTTCTAGAACTTTCTCACCCTGCACAATGCCTGTAAAACAGAACTGAAAAATCATAACCTGTGCCACATTTGTACCAGCCATTTTTCTGCAGCACATGTAACTTATAATATCTTTATAAATTACAGTAGGGGGTCCATTAACCAATACATCACCAAGGTCTCACCTGCTTATTTTGACAACACCTGAGCCTCACATTTTCGGATTACAGATGTCTGCCAGCATAACTAATTGGAAAACAATAATCGTCATATTTTTATGTTAATTAGACTCACTGGGATTCTTTAGCAAATTATTAGCTGTTGTTTTTTCAAAAAGGTCAAGTTATATTTTTGCACAGAAAAAGTGTAAGGAGAAAAAGAGTGTGTTCTTTTGTTTCACCTTCTGGTATCCAACATCTAGTATTTCAGTTGTTCCCAACACCTGTGTCCATGTGAATACTATCCAATTATGGAGATCAACTGTGTGACTAGGTGGTTTGTGCAGGCATTCAGATCCCAATATTTTACTCTTCTTCATATTGTGCAGATTGTTTACAAAGTGCTCAGGAGAAGCACAATGTTACAAATTGGGTGTAAAACTGGCAACACATGACATGAAACATACACAATCAGGGCCGCCATTAGAAATCACGGGGCCCCGTACAAAAACATTTTCGGGGCCCCGCCCACCCCGGTGCCCGAGCCCCGCCCCAGACCCGCCCCACTCCACATCACAGTTAATAGACCACACAGACATCAGCGCTAAAAAAGTAACCCCCCCACACACAACCTATTGATGGTCAGGGCCCCCTTATAAGTTTAAAAAAAAAAACCCCTATCATTACAGTCTGCAGGCAGGCGGTATCTGAATTCAGGTTCCTAATCACTTACACACATACAGTACATTGGCAGCCATGTTGGGCAGAACTCACATACTTCCCATGAAAACGTTACCCGGTCCCTACGATGTCCCTGCACCATACATATAGATCAGGCGCACGCCTGTTGCTCATTGGCTAGATCTGGTCCCGCCCCAATACTGTTAACGTGATTGCAGCGTTCTTGGGTTGTATAGATTCAGGGCATGGGCAGGAATGTTTTGACCTGTTTCATCTAGTAATAATGTCGCAATAATGTTCGGATTAAAAAATGGCCGCAAATCTTCGGAGCTCAGAACAGGGCCCGGCTCTTTCAAAACTGCAGCACTGCCGGGCCCCCCTTCATGCCCGAGACACTTGTTCCCCCTGTCCCCCCTGATGGCGGCCCTGTACACAATAAACCAAACTAACTATCTGAGTGATCAGAATCTGATCTTATGAGTAGGGATGTAGCGAACTGCCGTTTATGTGTTCGCGAACGCCGTTCGCGAACACCGGCAAAAAATGCGAACAGTTCGCGAACTGTTTGCGAACTTCGAACATCCGAAAATCGTTCGATTCGAACGATCGAAGGATTTTAATCGTTCGATCGAAGGATTTTCGTTCGAATCGAACGATCGAACCCATTCGATCGAATGATTTCATTCAATCCAATGGCTTCGATCGTTCGATTCGAACGAAAATCCTTCGATTTTAGCGATCGAAGGAATCGAATGGTCGAATGGTCGAACGATTTTTGACGCGAACGCCTGTTGGCGAACGTCGCGCGACGTTCGCGAACATTCGGCGGACGCGAACAGTCGAAGTTCGCGCGAACTAGTTCGCCGGCGAACAGTTCGCTACATCCCTACTTATGAGATAATGAATCAGGGCAAAATTACAATTGAAAGGTCAGGAAGAAAGTGATAGACCTGGCACTTCTCCCAGACTTCCTGTTTGTGCCAATCATTCACCCTGAGGGCCGAAAGATCCAATCAGATTCCCTAGAGGTGGGTCTCCTGGGTTTCCTCGAGTTACCTTGATTAATAACAATATACTGTACAATTAACATAATTACAGGCACTTGGATATCAACAATTCTCCTTCCTAATCCCCAATCATTACAGATGGCATCAGAAAACGCCTTTAAATTGTTTTAGTAGGGGCAGCACAATTAAACTTTTCTTAGTTCAAGATAGGCTGGAAAAGAAGCGAGGTTCATATGCTAGGAGAATGTAGAATGGTAATATGGGTTTAATTATCTTTTAAGTAAATGTAAGTATTTATTAGCAAATACAGTGTGCATTAAAAATAAAAATGTAACTTGAATTAAATATAATATTAATATAAATATGTTATTAAGGCAGAATGGTGAAATATAAGTAAGTAAGAAGTTTTTCCAAAATATATTGAAGGGTTGGAGATGCTTCTAGGGCATTGAAATAAATGCTGCCCATTATTAGTAACTCAAACCAACTTCTTGTATTTGTATACCTTTGCTATGATCCAGTGACAAAGACAGTGCACATTTAGCCTGAAGTATTCAAGCAGTATTCAGCGTGCAATTGTCAATCTTTTTGAAAGGACCAGCATTCAGATTCCTCACCATTTTTCAAGCTTGAAGCTACCAGGCCTTTCACCTGCAGGGTCCTGACAACTCCAAGAGACTCTAGGCAAATTATTTCCAGAAGAAGGAGCACAAGTGAGGAAAATAACATGCACTAGCATGGATATGTCTGCTATAGCATGCCTAGAGTGCACTGAGCAGCTACATTTGATGCTTATTGCAGGATCTTCATAGATCTCCGGGTCCATGTGTAACACTGGTGGGTATAAGGCTATGAAATCATTTTTTCTCAGTCTGATTGTCTGGTTGCCCTCAAGCTCTAGAACAAAATCCTCCTTGACCAAACGGATATTCATAGATGCAGCACACAAACTGAATGATTCCTTTATGGCGCTACCTATTATTGAGTGAAGAATTAGACAGAGAGTAAGACAGGCATAGAGATGTTGCTCTTTAAGTGGCACATTGCTATTGAGACAGATGCAGATCTTGCACCTCAATCACATTGCTTAATAGATTAACAAAAATTAGTTTTTTTACACTGGCAAACAAGCAAAACTATCAAAGTGTGAAAATGATGCAGTAAATCTACCTTGCAGATACCTATTATTCAGTATGTATTAACGGTGCCCAAACGGCAGTATTGACATTTCTGTCATTTATCTCACACGGGGTACAAATGAACATTGTAGCAAGTGAGTGAGCTGTGAGTAATCATTGTTGGTACAAAACGATCTGATCAATATTTTTTATTCACACACATTTAAACGGCCTATTTCAGAAAAGCTGCGGAAAGCAAACGTCCTTGCCTTCCCAATGGCCTTCACCTTTTGCTCCTAGCACGACATATTTTATGGCTAATTTCCGGCAATTTATCCTGGCAGTTTGAAGAAGAATTCCGGTGGGAATTGTATGAATAATTTGCATAAATCATTCTGATCGCATGCATATCAGCATGTAGCTCTTGTCTAAATCTGCATCTTTCCTTTTGTAATCAAAACTGACTATTCCACCACCAGCTTTTTTCTAAGGGTTGTAATGGAGCCTGCTTCTCTCTTACAGGCTTTAAATGAGATAAAGCAAATAAAATAATTTTCCTAGAGAACAGCCAGCCACCAAACAACCATTTAAGACAATAAACAACAACCACACGTCCATTGGGCATTTAGCAACTTCTGCACTGAAAGGTTAGTGATCAGACACAAGCCCTTCGACAGCACATGAGATGCATATAAAAAAACAGAATAACAAATGTTCTTTCACTAAAAATTAAATCTGTTTGCAACATGCATAGCAAAAGTGGCTTTGGATGCTTTCTCGCAGGAGGTTTTTTCCTTAAGCGTGCATTTGTCTAAAGAAATGAGGCTGCGGTCAGCTTTGTGTGGCCAGCGCTGTGATTCAATGTGACGTATAGTGAGTCTGTGCATATTCTTTTGGACTGCCTTCGTTACTATAATCAGGCAGAGTCAAATCGGTTGTTGGTGACGAAGCCAGAAAAGAACTGTGGTTCCAGAATATGGCCTCTACAGCGGATAGCCACAAGGCACCCGACACGATAAATTTTAACTGGCAGCACTTTGGCAACAAAAACTTTATATGGTACACAACAGTGGTCCAGCCTCCGCTCTCCTTTCATCTGCAGTCGTATAAATATGAAGATATTAACAGAATTTGAGTGTATGTTTAGAGATGGTAGCTAGCATATGCAGCCATGCCATTTGCCCAAATAATCAAGAGAAAGAGCACAGGCAAAAGAAAAAAACAAATTTACAAGTGGATACGGCGGTTGAAAATAAAGCAGGTTTCCATTTTATATCCTGGGTAACATGGTCACATCATCGTGGCTGACAGTTTGTTCCAGGAAGCATGACAGTCGGTGCCCAGTGCTGCATCACGAATGACAAGTGGGCAAGCCTATCTTATGCAGAAGTTAATCACAATAATAGAGCACAAAGTGTGGCTTAGCAGTCAGATCGTAAATGACAAATCTGTTTTACCTTCCAGTACCAGTTATGTGTGGAAGACGAGCTTGGCTTGTAGCTCAGAGCGATCATGCTGATAATTATTCGATGACAAAAGTAATGAGTCACATTATGATCAACAAAGGGCAGTGGGACTTATTTAGGTCTGTCAATGAACATTAAAATTAAAAATTAAAAAAAAAAAGGGAGTTTTTGGCTTTCGGCAAGCACTGCAAAAAATTTGAGAGGATATATGTGGAAAAGCCTGACAAGCTGCAGTCTTCCATTGCTGCTGTCATAGTTCAGCAGGCACCAGCGAGTGCTACTAACAGACCAGCTGGGTAGCTTGGGATGCCTTCCATTCTGCACCATGAGGTATAGTAAATTATCTAGCACAGCAGAGCAACATCTGTTTCTGTGCTAGTGCCGAACAAACAAGGCAATTTAAGGAATACCCAGGGATCGCTGTGAAGCACATGAACATGACCCCCATTTTTTTCCCTCTCCGTATGCATTTAAAGCTTAAACCTTCCTTCTCCAGCAAAGCCAGGTTTGGGTTTGTTGTTCCCCTCTTTCTCCATCAAGAAGGTCTATTATCACCACTCCCATTTAACCATCCGCCTCTCTTCATCCAATGCATTGCATTTTATTTGAAAGAAAATGTTTCAATATTCATATAAATAGGCAGCTTTAAAATGCTATTTGCTATACTTAGCTTGCATGCCTCCCAGCATTTGTCTTCCAATTTCCACTGAATAAATGCGTACTAATGAGAAACAGAGCAAGCTGCCGAGGCAAAGCTGGGTGACTTGAGTCTGGCCTGCCACCAGCTCGTGATAGGCAGGATAATTGAGTTAAAATGAAAAGTCTTGTCAGCTGAAATACAACACAGTAGCCAAACACCAAACTGTCAATCACCCAATCAAAACACGGTGCAGGTAATCAAAGGTCATTCCGATCATTACCACATTTGACTTGTAGTCTTACGTTAGTTTTAATTAAACATGAATTAAAGTATAAAGCTACCCAAATATAACCAAAAAATATAACTCTTTTTTTTCTGGGGGTACAACTGAGGCTTTTTTTTTTTTCAAAAGACAGAAATTATTACTATTTTTGAGAATAATGAATTAATAATTGAATAAAGAATACAGAGAGAATGAACACAACCGTCTTGTGGGTATTTATTTAAATTTACACTCATATTTTCTAAAAGCATATTAGGCTCCAAACCAAGGATTACTTGAGGATTCCATAATAATCTAAATGCTGATTTGTGTGTTTCTTCCTAATCTTCATAAACAACGCTTCCTCCTTACTGTTGTGTTTTCAAACAAATGGTTAGGCGGGCATGACTGTACCTTGAGTTAACTCTTGTATATTATTGTAAGGAGCACAGATGAAATGCAAAGTGCTATGAAATGAAAGAGTAATCACAACAACGACCCCCGCTACATTGCTCTTTAACACATATTAGCAAGGGAGAGCTCTAACGCAAAGTCATTGTTTCTGGTTGTGTCCTTTCTCAGGGAAGTACAAAAAAAACCCCTCATATAGAGAGATCTGATATTTAAATCGTGGTTTTTCTTATGTTTCTTACAATTTTGTTATACAGGTGAGATCCCTTCTCCTGAAACCCATTATCCAGATTACTTCGAATTACCGAAAGGTCTTCTAGACTTTATCATAGACTTTTTCATTATAAAACATTACATTTAAAAACTATTTTCATTTTTGCTGTGTTATAGTAAAACAGTACCTTGTACAGGATTTCAATGGTCATAAGTACAAATTTGTGGCAAAACAATTCTATTGGGTTTATTAAATCTTTAATTTTAAGTAGACAAGATATGGTGATGCAAATTACAAAATATCCCTTATCTGGACAACCATCAGCAGTCTAGATAACAAGTCTCATAGTTGTATATACTATTTTATTGAAGTCCCAATTTAATCATGTTCCTTCTGCCTAGGGTGCATCCAGCTAAAGGTGGCCATAGACGCACCAATAGACGCACCAATAATATCGTACAACATAAGTACAAGAAACATCATAATTGTTACCCCCTAACATTTTTGTTCGATTTTTGTAAATACTGCATAGGCAGCCTATAAACACAATGGATTGGGTCAATGGTCTGCCTGGTTTCCTTGTTTGGCAGATCCATGTGTTATCAGTGGACCTGGTAGGAAGACAAATGAATTGTAAGGAAAAACACTAAGGAGCTGATTTATTGATGCTCAAATTTTTACAGTGATTCCAAATTTTATTACACTATAATGAACTGGAATTACAGATTTCAAAACTTGAATGTGTGATATATAATAAGCACAAAAATGGGAACATGTCCCCATCTAAAAGCCTGCAAATTAGTGTAGTGGGAGTTGTCCTTGCTAGTGATGGGTGAATTTGTCCCCTTTCAATTTGCTGGAAAATTTGTGAATTTCCCGCAAAATTCGTGAAACGTGAAATATTCGCGAAACGGATTGAAGTCAATGGGAGTCAAAATAATTTTATTATTTTTTACTTTTCATTTTTTAATAAAGGAAACATTCAAGTTTATTCCAGTTACAAAAAAATTCAGATTCAAATTTTGATATATAGGCCGCCTCGTGTGCGTTTGCATGTGTGTGTGGCGATACTAATGCCTGAAAATGCAGTATTGTGTGACAGCAGCTTTTAACATTGTGTGCGACTGGATTTGTGATTGTGCAGGATGCTATGGCAAAAGAGAGCCAAAAGGTCATTTTCACTTCATATATGTATTTCTGTCATGGTAAGGAAGCCTTCACATGTACCCAACTTTACCATTGAAGACATTTGAACTTCAGATTAATGTGTACCTATATTAAAAGAAAACATAAAAGTAAAATTTCTGCACATTCATTAGAACATAACGCTGAACAGATGATGGAGAGATGGTAACATAACTCCATACTTGTACAATACATATAAGGCCGAAAATTCGCCATCGACGTTTTCGCTCACAGCAAAGATTTGCCAAGACAACACTAATTCACTAAAATCCAAAGTTGCATCCAGGGCGCTGAACACTGGCAAAGTAGCGCTAGCGTTGCCTAATTTGCATATGGTGGAAAGTTAAAGTTGAATGGACGTATATTTTGCAGCCAATACATTACACTACCCAAGGCCAGGGAAATAAAATAAAATAGAGTTGTTATATTGCCCAGTGTATAGTTTATGTGCCATATGTTAGGAAATGTAGGGGGGATGCTGGGTACCCCAATAAAAATGTATGCTCTTTTGCAGCCTATCACCCTGAAAAATGAAAAGTCGTCAGCGTTTTTTGGGACTTAGAAAAATTTTCAGCTATTTTTTGAGGAAGTCCAATCTACTCTATTGCACTTCGCTTGGTCTGAGGTGGCGAAGGCAAGTCTGACGCAAGAGGTAACGTTTAGTAAAATCCACATCT
This sequence comes from Xenopus laevis, assembly GCF_017654675.1. Lineage (NCBI taxonomy): Eukaryota > Metazoa > Chordata > Amphibia > Anura > Pipidae > Xenopus > Xenopus laevis. The sequence continues at coordinate 103,914,446 of NC_054382.1, forward strand.
GAATTTGCGTAGTTACGTCCATTCGCTAGAGCGCAACTTTGCCAGGCGTAAGGAAGCGAATTACCGCTTGAGTCTATCTCCTTCGCTAGCAAAGTTACGTCTGTGCCCGTTAGTAAATCGGCGAAGTAACAAAATGACGTCACGCTGACGAATTTTCGCTAATGTTAGTCACTTCGCCCTTTAGTAAATCTGCATCATAGTCTCTTAAATGAGAAAATATTGTATATTCATGAAAATATAGATATAGGATATAAATCTTATCTACATTATAGTATACATTCTAATAAATAGCTATGGGAGCCCTTATTCTGAACCTGTTATCCAGAAAGCTGAATTATGGGAAGGCCATCTCCCATGGACTCCATTTTAATCAAATAATTCTAATTTTTAATAATTATTCCCTTTTCCCTATAATAGGAAGACAGTTCCTTGTACTTGACCCCAACTAAGATATAACTATTTCTTACTGGAGTCAAAACAACTGTGTAGCCTCAAGCTTTTATATGGTCACAGAGCTCCTTGGTGACTTCCATTAATCGAAAATATATCAGTAGGTGATACGTTATACTCTATACAGTGTATTGAATAAAGTCCCCCCTATTGTAAAATATAAGGATATCATAAGTCACCGAGGATTTCTATGACCATATAAACATATACAGGTCATGGAACTCAGAGGTTACTTCTAATATCCTCATATTTTCCAACAAGGGGTACTTTATTTATTATAATACACACGTTTTAGTGAGTCATGTGACAAAAATGACATCACTAAGCTCCATTTATAACTGATGACATCACTAAGAGCTGTTTATAAGGATATCATTTACAGGATATTCATGGCTCTTGTGTATTATATTGTTTATATTGTTTATATAATACTGCTGATTATAATACAAACCTTAATTTTCTTTAAGGTTCGGCCGAATCCAAAATAGTGGATTTGGTGCATCCCTAGTTAGAAAGAAAAAATACATGTATAAGTGGCTTTATTATTCATAAAAGAAAGGGCCTGGGCCATATGTCATACCAAGTGTATGTGCTTTGCTGTATAACTACTTTCTGCCCCCCCCCCTATGAGCAGCTATTGATGTTAGCCCTTAAAAAATTATTTTAATATTGCCAAGGTAAGCAGATTGTTCAGAGATTCACTCTGGCAGGGTCATTGTATGACATTCACTTTTTTGTTTGTGATCTAAGATGTTTTGGCTACATACATTCTTCTTTCTTTATTATCAAGATGTGCAGTCCCTCCTGATAAATATCTCACAGCATAGTGTGACATGACACCACTTTATATCAGGTAGGTGGGTAGGAGTCTTATCAAGTGGCCTGCATAACAATGACCTGTATGAAAATTATCCATGTGAAAGTATGCCTTGAGCTTGTAGAAATGGCCCATTTGGGATGTAATAAAAGGTTTTATGTGATGAGGCCAAGACAAGACCTTCAATGTCAAAGCAATAATTGAGTTGCAAATCTATTTCTGCCGATGCATAAAAAAACACCAGGTAAGTAGTAAGGTGAAAATAGCCATTGTAAGCTGTTCATCAGCGGAGACTGAAGATCTTTTTCAACTTGAAGAATGGAATGGAAACAACCTGTTTTGCTATGCCAAAATCTTAAAGTTTGAGTGAAAGCTCATCTTCCATCAGTACAATTATCCCAAGGCCAAATTGACAGTACAGTGGCTTAAAAAAGATGAATGTTCATCTTAGACCTCATCTCAGTCCAACTGAGAACCTGAGACACTGGTTTCTTCTGAAAAACCTGGATCAGATCTGCCTGAAATAATAAACTAAAATCTCTCCCAAACAGTATGCAAGCCATTGGGCAAACCTGCTTACCCTAAATATAATAAATTAGCAATAATACTGACTTACAACACACCTAACCATGGACGTAACTACAGAGGAAGCAGACCCTGCGGTTGCAGAGGGACCCATGAGGTTAGAGGGCCCATTAAGGCCGTAAATTTATGAGCAATTTAAATATATCTTGGCAGAATTGGCAAATTTAGGGCCTTTAGGGCACTAAATTGAATTTGCTATGAGGCCCAGTAACATCTAGTTACGCCACTGCACCTAACTTTGAATGATAATAATGAGCTTCTAGATGAAGGTGCAGCTCCAAAATGTCGATATAATAGTCAAAAAAGGCTACTATCTGATTTACTGTATGGACAGCACACCAGATCTACCAATTTAGTAACCCATTTGGCTACCAAATAGAGGGCCAGTATGGCAACTGCTGAAAGATCATATTATTCTAGGCGTCAGATACTCCATTTGGCTCAGGAACATATATATGGACAGATATCATCATGAGATAAGGGGTTTACCCATCAATGGTGTAACTAGGGGACTGTGAGCCTGGGTGCAAAATTTGCACCAAGGTCCCGCCCCCAGAACAAGTGCCAAGCGCTGGAGGTTTCTTTCAGGCCTCTCTGCTGTGATTCCAGCAGCACTTCAGTGACTCTAGCGGGCCCTATTGGGGACGGCCTGGGTGCTGTAGTAATATGACAGTAGGGCTCATGTACTACAAACATGGCTGGAAGCAAAGTGAAAATTACAGGTGCACTCTGCTATGTGTTGTTGCACTTTCTGCCCTGGATGAAGGAACTTTGCAGCAGGTTTCTGTAGTCAAAAACAGCACAGAGACCTGTGTACGCATAGTAAATACAGTACTGTCTGCATTCAGCTGAGGGGCAGACAGGGGGTGGCATGTATACATCATTCAAATACATTCAAACAAGTGATAGGCAGGTCTGCCTTGTGCCTGTCTGTACCTCAGGTCAACTTGTGCAGCCATATCCCAGTCACACTCACAAAATGAGTACTAAGGGGGCACATTTTTGAAGCCCTTAGTACTCTAGCACTTGCATCTGGGGTGTCAGTAGATAAGTCCCAGTAACTTGTACTTGATGATGCCTATGTTCACATAAATCTCCGTCGATTCCAGGGTGCTCTGATGGCTGCCGCCTCGCTAAAAGCTCAATTCACGGCAAAATAATACTATAATTCTCTTTTTTTCCATTGTTTACATTTTTCTTAGGTAAAGTTAAGGCATTGGGCTACAGAGTGTAGAAAACCGCAATTTCCAAGCATTTGAGATAGTGGATGCCATCCCTGTATTTCATATTACATAAAGTACACAACACAAACCTCAGGATCTTTATCTCCTACACTGCTTTTAAAAACCCATAAATCTGAAAGCAGAGAGAGAGAGAGAGATTTTGGTATTTGCTGTAGAAAACAATTTAAATCTATTTGGAGGGAATGATTCCCGCAGCAGATGTTTAGAATTAAACAAGTTAATAGGCGCATACACTTTTTTTTTCTTTTTAATATTATCGCCAAACTCGGATTTAGCCTTTTGCTTACCTTTTATTGTTAATTGCACAAGCTGCAATGTTTACACGCAATGAAAGTATCTGCAGATATAAACGACCTAATTTATAATTGATGTAAATGGATATTATTATGTCAATTAAGCAGCTGTGTCCTCCACCTTCTCCGCAAACAGAAACGTGTGATAAACGGAGTTTGCCGCTACTTTGTTGGAGGTTGATAAAAATAAATAACTTATCAAGCAAGACCATGCTATCCAACGGTTCTCTGGTGATATGGATGTCATATTCGGACCCCTACTTCTGACCTGTTGACTGCAGCAAATGGTCAATTCCGTCACGCACTGCTGCAAGTGCTTCTGGGTGCCTCACAAGGTAATACATGGCCCAGAATGTTGCCGGAATCGTGTTACCCACAGAGGCCCAAAGGAAGGCAAAATGATGTGCTGAGAGAAAATAAGTGAAAAGGAAGATTAATAGCATTTATTACACTGATTAGATTTGCAGTGTGCTAATTAAAAGATGTTAGGACACAGACCCAGCCAAGGATCAGTGAATGCTAATGAGGACCAATAGGCTTCTGAAGTCTAATTTTCTGCTTAATGAGAATAGTTTAAAATGTAATGTCGGTAGGAGGGAGGAGGATGTAGTAAGGGGAGTATATGCGGCTAGGTTATAATCTCTTTCTCATTATCACCATTAAATATCATGTTTTACCACCTCAGCTTAAAAAAAAAAAAAAATCAATTATTATAGATGGTTGTTTGAGAGTAAAACATTTTATCATTAGCCAATTAAAAAGAAGCATTAAAACATTTCAAGGTCGCAACTGGGTGTTTTTTTTTCTCTCTTCGTCAAAGGTCTGTAGTAAATTATCATGTCTAACGTTTAGCAGCGAAACCTGCTTTGTCATAGTCATATTCTTCCAGCGTGTTTTTTCTCTCCTGGACAACCTCGGACATCTCGGGATTTTTTTTTTCCATTTTATTAGGGAAAAAGAAATGTATGAGTTCTTCACGAATCTTCTTGGTAGCTCCTAGCAACGCAATTGGTATGTTTATGACAAGATAGGGGAACTTGGCATCAAACTTTGTAAATTTTTCTCTGATTTCGCTAATAACTTTGCGACCATCTGCAATAGGATCTCTTCCATAGAGTGTCATAAAACTGGCTTCAAACATAATACAGCAGCAGAACTGGTACATTTTTTCTGCTTTCCAATCTGTTGCTTGTGAGAATTTCCATTTGAATACATGTTGGAGATTTCCCATCATGCTGTCAGTAAGCTTGTCCAATGCCCTACCCTGCATGATTTTGTATATTCTGTTCATTTTATCGTTTAGATGAGGGAACTTTGCTTCTGTCAGGCGTGGGTAGTCGAAAGTTCTGGATGCCATCGAATTGGCAAACTCGTGAAAGTCAAGTTGCTTGCCATGCTTAATGACGTACTGGAACTGGGTCGAGTCCATTAGAAAAGTTATATATTTCCCTGTGTGAGAGAAAACATTTCACGAGTGTCATTTTTCTGACATTATTACCCACATCATAACAAAAATACAGTTACATTACCGTTAATATTTGCAAGTTAAATGCAATATTTCATTCATAGGATTCGTAAGTATGATAATTAAAACTAATTATAAACAATATCATTTTAAAAAAAATTGGTCAGACAATGATACCTCAATGCCAAAGCTACAGCACTGGATTCATCCTTGAAATGCATTTAGCACAACTAGAGTTCCGCTAGAAGCTACAAAAATGAAACAAATGACGCACTTTCTTGCTATATAAATAAACACGACAATTTTACCATGCCAAAATTAATTCTCCAGCTCTAGATAAAACATCAATCGATCAAACTATCAATGGACATGAGCTGCAGCTCATGGCCATTGAAATTGCATGTCCAGCTAGGTGGACAGTATGGTCACGTCTCTTTCTACAATAGACTCATTCGCTACTGCAGCACCTTTACCTCTTGAGCCCAAGAAACCAAACATAAATCCAACACAGTTTAAATAATCTCATATGAGAGCAGACAGTAGACAACTGTAGCATGCTGCCCTTGTCCACACAAACGTGCAGGAGAGAAATACAGCAGCAAACCTTACTCTAAACATGTTCTTCCTGTAGTCTATAAGGGACTAGGAAATGCTCAAAGTTGGCACATTAACAATGGCAAGCTGTTTGGTTCACGGTCATCTTGGCTGTACCATAAAAACATTATAAGTACATATTGAGTATGTATTTTATATTATATTACATGCCACAGAGCTAGTTGGTCTAAATTATTTGTTTGATGTATACGTTTATTGTTTCCTTCTTATAATTGAGTGGGATACTCAAAAATGAAAGGACTAAATAAAAAGAAAATATAAAGAACAATTAAGTGCACTCTATGGTAATTTTTGACTTTATCTACTTTTACATCATACTCATATTTGATCTTCATTTCAATAATATTGATAGATAATGGTGATTTTATATAACAAATATGATGAACTATTTACATTTTGTAGTACATGCATTGTACTGTGTCTATTTATTAATAAAGCACTACAAACATACTCAGTTCTTTACAAAGCATAAATACAACCAGTGGTAAAGCTACATAAATCAGATTATACTAATAGTGAAACTAAACACTTACTTAAAAGCAAAGAGTCTTAATACACAGTTGGGATAAGGTCCCTGCCCTCAAAAGCTTACTATCTATTAGGAAGAGGAGACAGAAGCAGACATTGGAGTGATAGACATGTAGAATTGAAATAAACATAAGTGGAAAATTTTGCAGGGAAAGAGTAAAGTTTGTCCATGATCACTTGGAACAATGTAATCCGCACAGACACAACAAAGATAGTTTTCGGCCACAGTGCCGGAGAAACATGTGTGGTGAAACCGAAATGCAGCATTTCACCAGAAGAACATAATATCGAATGTAAAGCATGGTGGTGCAGATCATATTCATTTTTCAGACTTGCTGTTTGGAGATAATGTGAGACCCATCTGTCTGAAGATTAAATCTGTGTCTTGCAACATGACAATGACCCTAAACACCCCTCTAAATCCACCAAGGAATAGCAGAAAAAAATGAAACAGAGGCTTCTGGAATGGCCAAGTCAAAGCCCAGATCTAAATCCAATTGAGATCTCATGGGAGGATTTGAAATGAGCTATACATGTGAGAAATGGGAAGAAATTTCCTCAACCTGATGTGAGAGACTGTTACACAATTATAAAATTGCCTACCTGAGGTTGTTGATACTAAAGGTGGTAATACCAGGTGTTCATTTTCTCTTTTTTTTTTTTGTTCAGTTACAACAGGCCTATCTTTATATGCTATTGAATGAATCCCAAATATTGATATGTTCACATATAAGAAAAACATTTACACGGGCTGAGCTTACTTTCTTACATGACTGTATTATAGTTATCTTTGTAGGCAGTATTTCATGTAAAACTTCTAAGGATATTTAGGGGCCGATTCACTAAGCTCGAGTGAAGGATTCGAATGAAAAATACTTCGAATTTCGAAGTATTTTTTGGGTACTTCGACCATCGAATGGGCTACTTCGACCTTCGACTACGACCTTCGACTTCGATTCGAACGATTCGAACGAAAAATCGTTCGACTATTCGACCATTCGATAGTCGAAGTACTTTCCCTTTAAAAAAAACTTCGACCCCCTACTTCGGCAGATAAAACCTACCGAAGTCAATGTTAGCCTATGGGGAAGGTCCCCATAGGCTTGCTAAACTTTTTTTGATCGAAGGATTTTCCTTCGGTCGTTGGATTAAAATCCTTCGAATCGTTCGATTCGAAGGATTTAATCGTTCGATCGAACGAAAAATCCTTCGATCGATTGAACGAACGTTTAGCGCTAAATCCTTCGACTTCGATATTCGAAGTCGAAGGATTTCAATTCGAGGGTCGAATTTCGAAGTATTTTTTACTTCGAAATTCGACCCGTAGTGAATCGGCCCCTTACTGTTATTCGGTTACAAGGTTTTCTCCTTTGTCACTCTAGGGGGTATATTTATCAAAGAGTGAAGTTAATAGTGAAGTTCCGCCACTAGAGTGATATTCCGCCACTCTCCATTCATTTCTATGGGATTTTTATAGGCGTATTTATCAAAGGGTGAACTTTCACTTTCACCCATTGATAAATACACCTTTCAAAATCCCATAGAAATGAATTGAGAGCTGCGGAATTTCACTGTAGTGGCGGAACTTCACTCTTTGATAAATTTACCCCAAAGTGAGTTCTAATGGAGGTGGTGATAGAGATAAAGGGGATCTGTTTAATTTAATCTGGGGTAACCTCTTTAGATGTAAGAGAATGTCTGCAGAAGTAGAGCTTTCAAGGAAGGGGTTACTTATACATCACCCAGTGGTCTGTTAGGTATCAGTCATTTACAGGTATATCAGGGAAACTGCAGGAATATTTTTGAAGAGTGACAAAGTTAAAAAACATCTTCCAACATCCCTGGCTTGGTCAAAAAAACATGTTGCAGAAGGGATTCTATGTATATTGCCATGGGCTTCTGCCATATAGTATAGTATATAGTATGATATTGACATAACATGCAAGAAATCCACTGAGCAGAAATATTTTAGATTAGATATTACAATACAAACCATCCAGTGTTTATCTTTTTCACTATACTCATGCCAGAGTTGTGTTCTGCATGAAGATCAAAATGTAGAGCATTTAAATGAATTGGAATGCCATCTAGGAGAAACTGCTATTTGCCCTTGAGAACTTCCATAATCTCTTCTTTTATGCTTGTACAAAATAAAAGGGCAGCAAATCTGTCAACCAAACTATTGAGCCTTGGGGTATTGATCAATGGGGAACTGGCAACAGAGAGAACCAACAGCTGAACAACTCAGAAGAAAATGGCACACAGTCAATAGAGGGACATTGACCACAACTTTAGAGCAGCTTCAAGTTATAAATCTCACCCCAAAATATGAACAATAGTCTAGATGCAGACAGGGATACCTTGTTTTACATGTAATACTGACTGAGCCAGCAATTCTATATCATATGTATCCATCATTCTTTTTTGGCTCTATCTATTGTCAGTATTGATTTTATAAAAGTTACCTGAAATGATGGCACTTGCTTTGCTATTAATCAAACTATTTCTCCTCTGTGAATAAATACTAATGATAACAGTCATCGGTTATCTATATTTATTTAATCTGACTTTAATCAGAAGATGTTTTTACCCAAAAAGAATACAGAGATAAAGCCTACATTACCTGGACCATCTGTCCCAAATATTTTAGGAATGTTAACTACTTCCTTGTTGTTTCACCTCTATTTTTTTTTCTGTTATATAAATACTATTATGATTCATAATATGTATATGTGTGTTGTTGATCTATGTTGTTCTGTGATTTTTATCAAACCTGAGAGTTTCTTAAACGACAGCAGGTTGTTATGAGCATGCTAGCAAAAGAAAATTAAGCACCAGCTCATTTAGGGGCCGATTCACTAACTTCGAGTGAAGGATTCGAAGTAAAAAAACTTCGAATTTCAAAGTGTTTTTTGGGCTACTTTGACCATCGAATGGGCTACTTCGACCTTCGACTACGACTTCGAATCGAAGGATCCGAACTAAAAATCGTTCGACTATTCGACCATTCGATAGTCGAAGTACTGTCTCTTTAAGAAAAAACTTCGACCCCCTAGTTCGCCATCTAAAAGCTACCAAACTCAATGGTAGCCGATGGGGAAGGTCCCCATAGGCTTTCCTAAGTTTTTTTGATCAAAGGATATTCCTTCGATCGTTGGATTAAAATCCTTCGAATCGTTCAATTCGAAGGATTTTAACGTTCGATCGAAGTAATAATACTTTGATCGTTCGATCGAACTATTTGCGCTAAAATACTGTGTCTTTGCAACTACACACTTCATATTAAATACCTGATAAGATTTTGTCTGCGCTCAACTGTTAATAATGATGGGGCTAAAAATTAAAGGGTTCTGTGAAATTCAAAACTACGGTACATTAAGAGGGAAAGAATCCAAAATTTGAATCTAAGACAGTTTTCTTAGCTCTCAACTTCATCAGCTTCCATGAAGAGGTTTGTGCGCATCAGATAATCTTGTTGTTACTGTAGAATCCCTGGTGTTTAGTGGAGCGATGTCTGTAGTGCAGCTTCTTTGTTCAGTACTTTGCTTCTATGGTTTCAGTAAAGTTCTTCTCTGTTTTGCTTTAGAGACAACTTGAGGATACTCTAAAACAACAGTCCACGACCTTTCCTACTTATGAACCACAGTCAAATGTAAAAAGAGTTGGAAAGTGACACAACCATGATAAAAGTTCTTGGGGTGCCAAATAAGGGCTGTGATTGCCAATTTGGTAGCCTCTGTGCAGATTGTCAGCCTATTGGTGGCTCTGTTTGGCAGTATATCTTGTTTTTATTCAACCAAAACTTGCCACAAAGCCAGATATCTAAAAATAAGCACCTGCTTTGGGGACAATGGGAGCAACATACAAGCAACATACTGAGCAACATGTGGTTAAAGGAACACTTGAACTCTCTGGAAATCTGTTATCCAGAAAGATCCAAAATGTATTTCTTTATGGAAAGATCCCTGATCTGGAAAAGCCAAGATTCCAAATACTTCATATCATAGATTTTTAGTTGCACATTATTTATGGTATATCAATGAGAAACTGTTTTTTTAACGAAAAGTACGTTTTTAGGAACAATATCCAAGAAATTCTAATATGCATAATTTTCTAAACCCTGTGGCTGGCAGAACAAAGACAAACATGGTTGAAGCAAACCAAAAATAATTGAGAGAGACTATTTCCAAGCACATGCTAAGCAGTCCTTTCTGGCAGGTAACAGAATGGATTAGAGCCTTGGGGTGATAATAGAAAGAACTACAAAACAAATGACTTAATGCACAGCATCCATGAATTAAATCCAACATTATGCTTGGATAGGGCAAGGAAGGAAGCGGCACATCAAATTGTGAAGGGCTGCGATGCCATCATGTGAGCTGCTGACAGCTCCTCACAAACTGGGTTACATACAAACATGCACTTTGGAATGAGAATGGAAATTTTACATCTGCTGTGACAAAAAAATCCAATTCAGATTTACAAAGATTTTACTTACCTTTTAAAACAAATGGATCCTGCTATTATATTTGAACTATTTTTTCAAATTCATCTTTTTGCAATGAATAATATATATATATATATATATATATATATATATATATATATATATATATATATATATATATATATATATATATATATATATATATATATATATATATATATATAGTCCAAAAGGAAGCCAGCACTCTCGTCATGATTCAACTTGCCTGGGTGAGGTATCAAACATTTAAATCTGTATCAAATAAGTAGAATCCGCACTCTCAGGTCTCAAATTATAAAATCTTTTTATTAAAATGGGAGACTGATGATTCGGCCCTTTTCTCAAAGAAAAGTCCTCGGAGGAGGCCGAAACGTCAGTCTCCCATTTAAATAAAAAGATTTTCTAATTTGTATAAAACCTGAGAGTGCGGATCCTCCTTATTTGAGATATTATATATATACACAGCATATGGTTAATGATCCTTTCTCACCACATCTTCCATTACCCTAATAAGTGGTCACTGGCACCCAAGTTTGGATTATATATCAGACAGCAAGACAGTTTACTGTAGCAGGGTATACTAAATCCACTTATTCTTCATCTACTTCTCACCTCCCATAACTTCTTCCCTCTACAAACTGCAAAGCAGCAAAAAAAATGGGGAAAGAAAATAACACTTCTGACTTTTCTCCATTGCTTGGGGTAGGGATGTCAGTGGAGGGGAGGTGGGTGACGTGTGAGAAATAATAATTTCAGGTTTGGAGTTGGTGCCTTGCCAACTTAGTCTCTATGGAACAAGTAATACAGAAACAGAAATGTTTATATCCTACAGCTTGGATTGCTCTGTATATTTCAAGCCTATTTTTCTTTTTTTGCCATTTGATTCTGTTTTCATATTGGAACTCAACGAGAACAATAGTCAGTAGAACTCGCATCTGGCATTACTAATGCTGCCCTAAACTGAACACGATTCCCATGAACATGTAGAAATATGTAACAAATGTGTCCTATGCTAAGGACTTCCTGATACATACTAATCTTACAATTTTTAAAGCGGTTTGGGGATCCAGAGAGATTAACCTTTCAGCCATTATTACAAGGCTCTCCAACTTTGAATTTACAATGTAAACATTTTAAGTAAATTTTTATTATTAAGATGAACCATCTGTCCACCATCTGCTAGCTACAAATTCAAAATAGATGCTTCTTCCTGATATGTAGACAGCTATTAAAAAAACAAATTCAATGCAATTTATTGTTTGTTGTTGAGCAATATATATATATATATATATATATATATATGTGTGTGTGTGTGTGTGTCTTTTTAATTGTATAAAGCAGGGATGAAAAACAATCTACACAGGTGTCAGAACCAAATGTTGTAAAAAGTCTTACATGTTCTTTCCTTTGCATAGGAGCCACACATTCAATTCCAAATTGGAATTGGTTCAAAACCAAACATATTCAATTATACACATAACAGCAGAATAAATCACAAGATCGAATGGCTTTATTTTCTGAATTAGACTCTGTAACAGTCAGGATTTATGCAGCCAACATCAATTAGGAAGAGCGTGGAAATGTAATATTAAAATGCCAGGGAAATGTAATCCTGATGGACACTAAGGCTTAAAAGCCCTTCAGTTCATGACCGACTGACATACACAGAGCCCCAATGGTTTATTTCATAAGTTGTTGCCCTGATTTTTTTCAAAGGAATATGTGTAGAGATACATTACACAGAATAATTGTATACATGTAGGAGTTTTTTTATTATAAATATCAGTGTACTTTAACATATCTTGCACAGTATTGTATTCAAATTTCAAAGTCTTTTTTTTTCCCTCTAAAAATTCAGATTTTTTTAAACACACACACAGGTATGGGATCTCCTATCTAGAAACCCATTATCCACAAAGCTTACAAAATGGCCATCTCCCATAGACTCCATTTTAATCAAATAATCCAAATTTCTAAAAATGATTTCCTTTTTCTCTGTACTAATAAAACAGTACCTTGTACTTGATCCCAACTAAGATATAATTAATCCTTATTGAAGGCAAAACAATTCTATTGGGTTTAAGGGGTTATTTATTAAACTCTGAATTTTTCTGGCCGGACTTTTAAAGGGGAAAATACAATTTTTTTGGAGAAAAAAAACTTAAATTTTTTGGTATTTATTAAAGTCCATAAAGTCTAATGAAAAAAGTACTCCAACTCAGACCTCATAATGGACTTCTTATCTCTGTCATCACTCCTTCTTAGGGCTGGGACACACTGGGCGATTTGGGAAGATTTAGTCGCCTGGCGACTAATCGCCGCGACTTTCCGCGACCAATCTTCCCTGAATGCCTTCCCTCGCTCTGCGCATGGCTAAAATGAAAAATCGCCTGCGATAATCACACTCGGCGATTCGTTTTCCGAAGTCGCCTGAAGTTTCCTCGTGAGGCAACTTCAGGCGACTTTGGAAAACGAATCGCCATGTGTGATTAGCGCTGGCGACTTTTCATTTTTTACAGGCGAGGCATTCGGGGAGAAAAGTTGTGGCGATTAGTCGCCAGGCAACTAAGTCTCCCCAAATTGCCCAGTGTGTCCCAGCCCTTAATCCTAATCTTAACTGAGTAGTCAGCCTAATGTTTCATGTATGGGTCTATCCCCAATCAACCCGTATCAATATATACTGTAGAATTAACATTCATTCAGATATCAACTGGATAGTAGGGAAATTCAATCCTTCCTTGTGATCTAGTCCTCGGTGGGAGGGACAGATAATGAATGACCAGGCCTGCCAGTTGATTAGAAAAAGTCGGCTCATTTGTTAACCTTGCCTGTATAAATATTTTCCATTAAAAAATTAAGACACTAAAAGAATATAATCAACTAGTAAAATGTGGTGTGATGCTGACTATGCCCAGTAGCTGTAACAAATAGAGGGTGATTTCTCACTATAATACTAAGAAATAGTGATGGGCGAATTTGTCCCGTTTCGCCAAAAAATTCAGCGAGAAATTTGCGAAACACAAATTTTTATGCCCGCGTCAATTCTGACGCTCGACATTAAATTCAATAATGTTGACACGCAACAGTTTTGACGAGGGCGACTTTTCCAACACGCGTCTAAAATAGTTTTCGCAGCAGTTGCGCTAATTTATTCACCGGCGGCGAAACACGGAAATTCCCTGTGAATTCGCGCCTGGTGAATTTCTTTGCCCATCACTACTAAGAAACCCTGAAGCATTGCTGAGTAATAAAAGCACCAACATACCATACATTTTTCCTCCATGACTTGGGGCTATTTACTAGATTGCCGGGCGACTAATCTTCCCGAATCGCAGCCTGTGTCTCTGCCCTAAGGGGGGTATTTACTTAAACTGGACTTTTTCTCACTATAATTAAAACAAAAAAAATCGACCAAACTCCCAAACCCAAATCCAAATCACCTTAATGTATCCATTAGAACTCTATAAAATCAGTGCCAGAAAAAGTCGAGACAAAATTGTGTGTCAATTTGAATTGTGAGTTTTTTTCTAATTGACTCGCTGATAACTCGGTTCATTGAACAATACCAGTGCAAACAGATAAAATTATTTAGAATACTAAAAGTAAAAAAACATGTTACAATTGTTAAAGGGACCATCTGCCATTGATTTCTACATGATTTTGACAGGTTTTAGCTGGAGTATTTTGGATTCCAATTTTTAGTAGCTTTGCAGCTTAATACATCTCGAAATATTCAAGGTTTTTTTTTCCTCTAAAAAGGACAGTTTTTCCACTTTAAAAACTCAACCAGAAAAATTTGATGTTTCATAAATAGGCCGCTACATTTGTAAACGTATTTTTATTAAGCAAAATACTGCCCAAACCTAGCCGAAAAATATGAAAGTAAATTTTTGTTGAAAAAGTGAAACAAATCAGAAAATATTTTCACACTAGTAAGTCATATGAAGAGATTTCCTGCCCAGTTATTATTTAATAAATTAATAAGGAATTCATAATGATAATAAAAATAATAATATGTAGAGATTTACTGCCCAGTTATCATTTAATAAATGAATAAGGGATTCATAATGATAATACAAATAATAACAATGAATTAACAAAACACCTGTAACAAGGTATAGATTTGGAGCAATTCTTTGTCCAAGCAAAGCCCAAGGAAAACAGTATTTGAAACCAACTTATTGTCTCCTCTTAATATGCACGCTGACATAATGCGTAGACAGTTCTAAATACAAAATGATTGTGTGTTAACTTGCCTGCTGACTTTTTAAGGAGCTGTTCCAAGAAGTCTGATTCAGATATAGAATTGGTTCACAATAGTTGCATGGCTGGCAAGCTTAACTATATTATAAACGTGTTCCTAAAAAAGTAGGGGTAGGCAGAAGAGGCACATGCGTAGGGCACTGGAGGGGGGTGCCAGGCATGTACTTTCTTTCTCTGTCTCCTACCCCATGTCTGGACCCCTGTCTCCACTCTCCTCCTCACTCACACTATTCTGTAACATAGTGAGACCATGCATGTTTATTCCGTGTACGTATTTGTTTGCGAGTGCGAGAGTGTCAGGAGGGTGGGAGGAGACGAAACTGCACAGGTTGCCAAGGGCGCAGCCTAGCCTGACACTGCACAATGGGAAATCAGGACTTTTCTTCTAAAAAAATTCTGATCACTTTTTGAGTATTCCACGGCTACCTAAAACAATGCAGGACTAACATTTAATTTCCACTAGGGATGCCCTGAATCAACTATTTTGGGTTTGGCCGAACCTGCAAATCCTTTGTGAAAGATCCGGCAGAATACCGGACCGAATCTGAACCCTAATTTGCATATAAGTGAGGGGGAGGTAAAAAAAATGTTTGTTTTCTGATGAAAAGTCCCATGATTTTAAGGATTCGGATTCTGTTCGGTCAGGCACAAGGATTTGGCTAAATCCGAATCCTGCTGAAAATGGCCAAATCCTGGCCGAATACCGAACCGAATACTGGATTTGGTGCATCCCTAATGTCCACACAGTCTTGAAATGCTTAAAAAGAAATGGCTTTAGCTGCAACCAATTTTCCTTCGAACAACACTCTTCTGTAAAAGTCCCCATCTTGCATTCCTGCAAAGCTCTATTTCCATGAATAATCTGTTTGCACAGTTTGATCCTAATATTCCGGCTGTTCAATGAATTGATATAGTTAATCCTAACCATAGTCTAAGTTAAGCACATTACCGGCCAAATGGATTCAGCATTATAAAATTAACTCGGCTCAATTAACACAAACAATCTTTGAAAATAAAATTCCCTGGGTTGAACCATTATTCTTTTATCAGCAATAACCATTGAACACAGCATCTCCAAAAATAAACAGCTGGAAGAGATATACAATATAATGGTACTTTAACTATGAGATGTTTATCATAAAAGCTGTCATCATTGGTGTAGATGTCTTTTACTTGTAGAGCTGGGTTGTAATATCATGTTTGATTATTTTCAAACCAAGCACATGTTAAGAAGGTCTGCAGATATATAGGCAAAAAAGCACTCCCATAGGCAAAGTTGACTCTTCTTTTCATGCTCCAGGTCCATTTTGGACTTAGGCCTTAAATTCAAGGCGGGGGGGCAGGATTACTCACAATGTATTTAGGATGTCCAAAAAATACTGGAAAATCAGGTGACCCTGAATACCACATATACTGAGAAGGAGTTAAGCTCTGATTCTCCTTGTGAAAAGGTGAGAAATCATGTTTGAAGAATCTCAGATTCAATTGGCCCCAGTAGATGGTTAAGGCAGAAAGGGGACATAGAGGGCTAGTAAGTAGTGTTGGGCGACTTTATTCACCAGGTGCGAATTCGCAGAAAATTTGCAGCTAAAATTCACCGGCGTCGCAAAATTTTTTAATGCCGGCGACGATTTTGATGCCGGGATCAAAGTTTTTTCGACGCCAGAAACGGTTCCAATGCCAACGCCCATTTAGACGACAGCGACAATAAACGGACGCCCATTGACTTTAATTAAATTCACCCATCACTACTAGTAAGCTGAACAGCCTTTCAACCCTACTGAGAAATGTATTGAAAATACAGCCCCAGTAGTAAATCACTTGAGAGTTAGGTAAGAGCTATAGACAAATGTCTTTTCATTAGTCCAGGTAAGAGCCACCTGTCTTACTCTCCTTGAGCACACAGCTCTTGCAAGTCAGGTAGAATAAATGTATTTTTACAGAAAACACATCAAATAAAATATGAATACGTTTAAATTTGTATTAAAGATTTTTAATATTTTACTATGAGAGCATAGTGCATAGGAGCTTTGAGACAGAACTAAATTAATTTGTAATAAAATATTACAGGAAAGTTATAAAATAGCATACCTCCCAACATCTGAAAAATTTAAAGAGGGACAAAAACATGAGCCGTGAGTAACGAGGCAAAACTGTTTGGATTTTACAAAATTTGGCAGGTTAGGCAAATTTCAATGAATTTCTCGGAATCTTAAGGCAATGTTATGTATTATAACAGTTTTGCTAATAAAGCTAAAATTGCTCTTTAAGCTGTGAGTCTCAATTTCCCCAAGAGACCTGCTTATCTTAAATAGTTACAGTTGAATCTTTGTTTATCTTAAATTGTTACAAATGAAGTGCAGGTGCTTCAGAAAGTTTGTATCTGTCGTCCGAGCAGGAGATCAAAGAGAAACTTGGGACATTTCAGTAAGAAACCTGGGACTGCGAGCTGAGCTGTCAAAATAGGGATTGTCCCGCAGAAAACAGGACAGCTGGGAGGTATGAAATAGTATTGATACTGAAAGAAACTTTGAATGTTCTGTTTATATTCACCCTGTTTGCTTGGATTTTCAAGCAAACAGGGCTAATATAAAAATATATAACTTGCACTGCAGTGTGTGTGTTAAGCAAGGTGACCACGATACTGCCACAATTAGTGATGGGCGAATTTGCGCCTTTTCGCTTCGCCGTAAAATGTGCGAATTTCCCGCGAAATGTATGTTAAATTGACACTGAGTAAACTGTATAACATAATTTTTGATACTCCTTAAAACGGCAGTGTGGCTAATGTTACATACATTTTCTAAATCTTTTATTAAAGTGGCTAATATTCTGTATTTATTATTTGGTTTATAGTACACCTGTTTATGCAGAGCAGTTTGACTTATATTGTGCATGTAATATTAGTTGGTTAATATAAACGTTATACCCCAGAACATTGGAATCTTGTCCACAATGTTATATTTTAATATTGCTTAACGTGCGATGATGGTTGTAAAAGTTCTGAATTATGGGAAGGCCATTTTAATCAAATAACTCCAACTTTTATAAATGATTTCCTTTTTCTCAGTAATAATACACCAGTACTTTGTGCTTGATGCTAACTAAGCTGCACGAATCCATATTGGTTGCAAAACAATCCTATTGTTTTTATTTTTTAATGTTTAAATTATTTTTAGGAGACTTAAGGTATGATGATCCAGAAAATTCCAGGCATTCCCAAGCATTCTGGATAATATCTTCAAAACCTGTACTTTAGAAACTACATAGCTGCTAAACAGAAGGCAAAAGCTAAAAGAAGCAATATGGCTTGTGAGGGGCGAATTTATTCGGCAGGCGCACATTCGCGGCGAAGTAGTGTGAATAAATTCGGTAGCTTCAAAAAAAATGAATGCCAGCGTCCATTTTTTTGACGCCGGAGCATTTTCGCAGGCGAATGTGCGCCAGCATCCAAAAACGGGACGCCGGCGTCAAAAACGAACGCCATTTCGCAATTTTTTCGCTGTGTCGCGAATTTCGTGGGAAATTCTCTAATTTTTCGCCCAAACACCCCAAATTCACCCATCACTAAATATGCCAAACTATAATTAAGTCTATAGTCTGTAGATCCATTCTGCTCTAGTAAGTCACAAGCAAAAATGGGAATTGTACAATTTTCTTCTGCCTCATTGGTTACAAAAACATCTATTAGGTTAAAAAATGCATGCATCTCTTCTTCCCACTTCCACAGCTCAGTTGGTCACTGACCATTGCAGTGAAACTGATCGAATCTGAAATATTTAACTCCAAAAACTCATATGTACCGTGTCATTGCAACAAAGAGCGAGATGCAAGACTCCCTCAAGTCATGTTTAGAGCTGTCTATTTCCTCTTGATCCTTACACAAAATAATCTCAGGGAATACTATTATACAGGGTATCTTTCTATCCAAGCGCTATCAAATTTACGTAATCAGTCTCTTATTAGGAAGATTTCAGTGAACTGTTGACAATGATGTACAGTCGTGTATAGCCAGGATGACGTTTAGGGAAAACGATTCTGCTGCACCACCACACAAAACCAATTAGAGAACTATTTTCTCCGACAGGTCAGGAATTTACATTGTTTCCCATGGAAAGATGTGCTTTTTAATTTCTTTATTAAGATGACATCCATGTCCCCTGTTACTTTTCAGAATGACAATCATTTGCTCATCACATTGGAAAGTACAATCAGCAAAATCGCATCACCGGTACAGGACAGTGGCCAGAAACGCCAGGCATCATTCTGTATTTTCCAAGTCAACTCATTTGGAGATTGATAATTAAAACAATCTATATTGATCTAAAACTGTTGACAGGACCTGCATTCACGTTCTGGTGGGACACTTACTGAAATGCAGAATCGATGAGAAATGTGAGTTTTCACAGGAAAAAGAGTAGCTTTTTGGCAAAAATGCATCCTAACAAGATCTGTGGTTTCTGAGGTCCAGGCAAAACGAAATAGAGCTTTGTCTTTTATATTAAATGATCTGCTAAAGATTATCTTCTGAAGAGAGAGATGGATATTGTGATGCTTCATGATAAACATTCCAGATGCTCCCTCTGACATGAGATTTGGTATAGTCTTTACATAAAATCCTAACATCTGTGAATTTGTTTTCATCAGACATATCTGATTATTGATCGAAACCTAGCACAGATCATTATATCGTCCAGTTGTAAACGGGAAATATGCTATTGACTTCTACATGACCGTGGCAGGTTTGAGATGGAGTACTTTTATATGCTATGACCAACATATCACTAAGTCGCCAGAAATTACCTCTGGAGGAAAATTCAGGGGCGATTTAGAGATATGTTGGTCATAGCACCCGAGATTTCAATTATTTCAAATGGAGAGGCATTTTCAGGAGATTTGTCCCCTTCACTGCCCTAAAGAAACTCAATAAGTATAATTATATCATAGTTGGGATCATGTACAAGGAAGGTACTGTTTTTCCTTACTATTGTTACAGAGGAAAAGGAAATATGTTTTAAAATTTTGAATTATTTGAATAAAATTGAGTCCCGTCATTCTGAGCTTTCTGGATAACAGGTTTCTGGAGAATGGATCCTGTGTCTGTATTATACATCAGTCATTTAAATGTAGTTTAACTTGAGTTTATTTAGCAAGGATACAAAAAGTTTAAAAGCAATTGATGCAGATGAAACACAATTCATTTACAGCATTTCATGCAATGCTTTTACCTGCGACATGGACAGTAAATATGTCTCCACATTTCTGCTGTCGAGAGATTAGGAATTCCAAAGCATTTTTATGAATCTCAAAAGCCAAGCCAATGAATGGAATCCAACCATTTTCCAAAGGCGGTTCTCCTTCTCTCCTGTTTGGAATAAAAATATACACGTAAAACCATTAACAACAGTAACAATTTTATTGCAACTTTTGCTGCTATGTCAACAGGTAAATTAAATGTAAATACTTGGAGAATCACTTTTAAATTCTGCCTTTAAATGAATACTGTAGAGCCAAGTACATTTTACTTTCATACTGTATTGCAGCATCACTTGAAGTAACTTGGCCCAACCCCAAAATCTTTTCTGAGTCTCCAACCCCTAAAATTTGGGAAAATGTTCTGCTTTGCACAAATATAATAAAAGTATGTATTAATCAGGTACCACGTTGGATCGGGATACCGGATCCTTTCATCATTTGGTTCTTTGTGCCTTAAAGGGCATGTAAAGGCAAAAAAATATAATCCCCTTTTTACTTTCTTTAATGAAAAAGAAACCTATCTCCAATATACTTTAATTAAAAAATGTGTACCGTTTTTATAACAAACCTGACTGTATGCAGTGAAATTCTCCCTTCATTTACTGCTGTGGATAGGAATTGTCAGATGGTCCCTAATTGCTGAGCAGGGAAACAATCATACTTATGAACAGCAGGGGGAGCCCCCGCCTTACTTCCCAGCCATGCAGAACTCAAGCAGCTTTGTTTATGATGATCCCTAAGCAGCCCAGAACACACTGAGCATGTGCACAGTCTTAGTCTTGCAAAGATATATAACAAAGTTACAAGATGGTGACCCCCTGTAGCCAACTTTGAAAGCATAAATTATTTGTTTGATTAGGCTTGTGGTGCAGTAAGTTCATGTTTATATTTAGTATACAAAATACAGCATTTCTAGCCTTATTCTATGTTATACTTTACATGCCCTTTAAGTCTACTCGAAAAACATTTGGGTCAAGAATAAGGTACTGTTTTATTATTACAGAGAAAAGGAACTTATTTTCAGATTATTTGGATAAAATGGAGTTCATGGGATATGACCTTTCCTTAATTCAGAACTTTCTGGATAACAAGTTTCTGTATTATCGATCCCATACCTGAACTGCAAATACTGAATGAATGTCAAAGGAACAGAAATGTGCTCCAAGAAGAAACTTACTTTAGCAATGCACCATCTGGACTTGATATTTTAAATAAAGAAACTAATATACCAACTGTGGCTGGTATCCTTATATTGTAATATTTGCAAAGATGTTATTTTTAAATTTAAGTCTTTTGGTATGTAAAAACTAGGGATGTAGCGAACTGTTCGCCGGCGAACTAGTTTGCGCGAACTTCGACTGTTCGCGTCCGCCGCAAGTTCGCGAACGTCGCGCGACGTTCGCCAATAGGCGTTCGCGTCAAAATCGTTCGACCATTCGACCATTCGATCGCTAAAATCGAACGATTTTCGTTCGATTCGAACGAAAAACGTTCGATCGAACGATTAAAATCCTTCGATCGTTCGAATCGAACGATTTTCGGATGTTCGAAGTTCGCGAACAGTTCGCGAACTGTTCGCATTTTTTGCCGGTGTTCGCGAACGGCGTTCGCGAACACATACTCGGCGGTTCGCTACATCCCTAGTAAAAACCTAAAATTCTACGATGCAGATGTTTTATTGCCACGATACAACTGAAAGGCAGTAACACAGAGCAGGTCTATTTTAGACTGGATTAAAATGAATATTCCCACAAACTCTGATGCTACATCTCCATCTGTGAATGTGACTTAATGGTATGTGCACAACAAGCCATTCTGATCAATCAAAAAATATTAAGTAGGCAAAAGTGATCATAAGCTTACAGTTAAAAGAAATGATGTGATGGGATTTATTGTTCATTTTCTAGAGACCACTAGCCTTGAATACAAAGGAAATGGAGGGGAATGAAGAACACAATGGTTGCCAAAAGGTTTATGTTTGCAGGAATTCAAAAGCAAAAAATACATGTAAATATCAGTGATAATGATAAATTGTGACTGGAAAGAGTAAATCTAGTTGCTTACTGTTTGCTTCTCTAATAAACTTCACACACTCCTTCGCACAGCATAAGCCCATAAAAGACAATCTCTCTCTCTCTCTCTCTCTCTCTCTCTCTCTCTCTCTCTCTCTCTCTCTCTCTCTCTCCCCCCATCACTCTCTCTCTCTATACTAGTTATTTTGACACATTTGGATGACTGTTTGTTCTATACATTTTATGGTACCAAATTTCCAGTAGTGGTGTGTGCCCTGTCTAGGTAAAACAATGACAGATTCAGACAGGCTTTTTGTCATATTCTAATTTAATGCATCTAATTTCGCTCTTTATCCTCTGTCATTTGGTCAAATCCTGTATACTTCACAATGTTTCCGCAGGGTAAGGATGACTCAGCTCAGAAATCCAGGGTAAAATTCATTTAATACTTCAAGTCTCTATGGTCAAAGCAAAAAGGCACAGGGATCCTCATGTACTTATATGTTCAATATATGTAGCTGATAAATGCAATGTCATGGCTCTGCCTGGTGCAAATTTGAATGAGTAATAACGTAAACTATTTTAAAAATAAATTAATGCCACTCTTCAGTCTGATTTAAAAAAACAGAATCAATCACCCAAATAAAAATATGCTGATCCTCCACCCATACTTAAAGTTACCCTGTCATCGGAAAACATGTTTTTTTCAAAATGCATCAGTTAATAGTGCTACTCCAGCAGAATTCTGCACTGAAATCCATTTCTCAAAAGAGCAAACAGATTTTTATATATTCAATTTTGAAATCTGACATGGGGCTAGACATATTGTCAATTTCCAAGCTGCCCCCAGTCATGTGACTTGTGCCTGCACTTTAGGAGAGAAATGCTTTCTGGCAGGCTGCTGTTTTTCCTTCTCAATGTAACTGAATGTGTCTCAGTGGGACATGGGTTTTTACTATTGAGTATTTTTCTTAGATCTATCTTGTGTTAGGGAGCTGTTATCTGGTTACTTTCCCATTGATCTTTTGTTTGGCTGCTGGGGGGAAAAAGGGAGGGGGTGATATCACTCTAACTTGCAGTACAGCAGTAAAGAGTGATTGAAGTTTATCAGAGCACAAGTCACATGACTTGGGGCAGCTGGGAAATTGACAATATGTCTAGCCCCATGTCAGATTTCAAAATTGAATATAAAAAAATCATGTCAGATTTCAAAATTGAATATAAAAAAATCTGTTTGCTCTTTTGAGAAATGGATTTCAGTGCAGAATTCTGCTGGAGCAGCACTATTAACTGATTCATTTTGAAAACAGTTTTTTCCCATGACAGTATCCCTTTAAAAAAGAGACTGTCATCCCAACATTACCTGTAAAATAATATACATTTTTATAGATTTTTGACACATTAGAGATTTAGATTTAATTTATATTTTTTCAGGCACAATGTCACTGCTTCAGTTATGTCTCTTTATCTGGTTCACTCTCATTCCAGGCAGCAGAGTAGTAATTCTGTATCGTTTCCAAAACCGCAGTGCTGAAATATAGTTCCTTGGGCAAATCCACTGGCTCTCACTCTGGACCCATCACCACTTAACAGCCACTGGCTATCTCTGTCTGTTTAAGATCCCACCGGCAATATGGCGACAGATTACAATTTTTGGCCTTTAGATTACCATTAATAATGCTCTTTCTGGCCAGTAAAGTTCCAGTTGGCTAATGATGGTGTCAGATGATGCCAAGATAAACAGCAAGTGGTCATAAAGCAGAGTTGTTTCCAAAAAAAATAAGAGATTGTGTCGATCCAGGATTCAGTTTGGGATTCTGCCAGAATTCTGCCTTTTTTTCCCAATGGTGTGATGGGACCATGGACAGTGGTATCAGTGGATACCATCAATAAGATATTTTTTGAAACCAAAATGAGTTTTGCTGACTTATGCTTTTAAATAATATTCAGGGCTTAACGTTTTGTGACTTTGGGGGGTTATTTATCAAAATCTGAAATTTTTTCACTGTTTTCTGAAAATCACTCCGATCAAAGCCGCACAAACTTTTCTCTCCTATTTGTCAATACATTTTCTTGTGCGGGAAAAGACTCAATAAAATCGCGAGTTTCAGATTTGCTGCTTTTTCATATTTGACGTCTGAAACCGGTGACTTTTTCAGATTTGATGCCCGAAACCACAAAATCTTCAGATTATTTAACAAAACCCAAAACAGATCAGGATATCTTCCAACTGTAAACTGGAATTCTGCCATTGACTTCTACATGAACTCGGCAGGTCTGAGTTGGAGTACATTTTTATTTGGACTTCTAACACCATCAGGGTTAAATACATATTGAAAAATTCGAGGTTTTTTTCGATGAAAAGATAGTTTTTCCCCTTTAAAAGTCCGACCAGAGAAAAAAGACTAATAAATAACCCCCTAGATTTTGTCAGGAATCAATGACATTGTCACAGGATGGAGTGCAAACATATAGCAAGCAGGTAATTAGGGGCAAAGTTTACTAGTGGTATTCATCCACTTTGTATTCATTCCTATGGATTTTTTTAGAAGTGTATTTATCAGTGGGTGAAAGATAAAGTTCATCACACCAATACAATACAAGTATGGGATCCGTTATTCGGAAACCCGTTACGGAAAGGCCGTCTCCCATAGACTCCATTTTAATCACATAATCCAAATTTTTAAAAATGATTTCCTTTTATTCTGTAGTAATAAAACAGTATCTTGTAGTGGATCAAAATTAAGATATAATTAATCCTTATTGGAAGCAGAACCAGCCTCTTGGGTTTATTTAATGCTTGTATGATTTTCTAGTAGACTTAAGGTATGAAGATCCAAATTATGGAAAGACCCATTATCCGGAAACCTCCAGGTCCCGAGCATTCTGGATAATAGGTCCCGTACCTGTACTAAAAAGGAATGAATAGAAAATGGCTGAATTTTTCTGCGGTAAACTCCAAGCTCACAATAAATCTGCTTCTGCAGTTTGGACCAGATGGAGGTTCTCCCAAAATATAGAATATCTGTTAGAAGGATCAAAAGGATTCATTTAGCATTCAGCAATTATAAAATATTTCAGATAAGACTTCTCTAAAGATTCCCAGTAATTAGTCATACATGAACATTTAACTTGGTGATTAAGGGACAGATTTATCAAGGGACGAATTTCAAGTTCATGGGAGTTTGGAAAAATTCCCATGAACTCTAAAAAAAAAAAACCAACCAATCGAAATTTGAAAAAAAAATTAATTTTCAAATTTCGGGTGAACGGAATTGACTCACAAACTTGAATCGAATTTGGATCAAATCCAGTTCAAGTTTTTTCACCAAAAAAAAATAGATTTTCAGAATGTCTCTAAACAACTCCAAATTGATTCCAGGACGTCCCCCATAGGCTAAAACAGCAATTCGGCAGGTTTAAGGTGGCAGATAGTCGAATTTGAATTCCTAAAGGGTCAGTACATTTTGAAATTCAAATTTTTTTAAGAACTCAAATAAAATTTTAACTATTTCCTAGTCGGATGACACTGAAATAAACTCGTAAATTCAAATTTTATATTTGAAATTTGAATTTTATATTTGTCCCTTGATAAATCTGCTCCTAAGTGTCATCTTAATATCCACTAGACATTCAAGGATGAGGGACCCATTTGTGGGGTCACAATGCCAACTTCTGCACCTTCCACTTTAGAACTGAAATTGCTACTTGCATATTGGTGGTCACTGACCCAAGCAACCCAGAGGTCTGAAAAATAGACAGTAAATGAACAAGAAAATACCTAAACAAATTATATAAATGGTAACCATAATACAAATCTAGTTCCACAGTGAATGTACATTCTGGTTGCTAGAGTCCATAGCCCAAACTGTTTAAATTCAAGCTGAAAATAAAAACTCAAGATAAAAAAAACATTAACATTAAAAATTAAGAATTACTGCATTATTTCTGTCCTAAAGTAATTTTTAGGTGACTTTCCTATACATGTTCAGAGTAAACAAAACAAATGGGTAAAAACATGTTTTAATAGAACAAACCATCATAAGCCACAACAGCTACTAAATTATAGAAACACAAGCTCTCTGTGTAATAATGTCAGCTTGCTACATAAATCAGACATATAATAATCCCTTCCAGTGGATAAACATTAATCCAGGTCTGATCAGAAATATTATGCAACTCATCACCAGAAATAATCTGTATTGTTCTTTGTGCTTAAAACTGTCGTCTTCCCTAGCATTTAATTCTTTCAGATCCACAGTCTGTGTGATTGACAACTTAAACTAAATTCGTTCTGCAAGAGAAAGTTCTAAAAGAAAATGCAGGCCAGATTCACTCATCATACTAGTGGCATTGTCTCCTTTAGGCTAGGAAAGTGAAGGTTGTCAGAGAGACAAGCCTTTCCTTTGAATATCCTTTGCGGACACTCTGTAAATGAATTTGATTTAAAGCTCAATTTGATTTCTCATAAAAATATATATGTATATTTACTGGCTGGATACCTCAAATCAAAGGATTATAAACCGTGACAACGTAAAACCAGGCAATGCCTAGGTTTATAAATGTCAATTTATTGGTACGATTGTGAAGAACAAAATATTAGGGATGCACCGAATCCAGGATTCGGTTCGGGATTCGGCCAGGATTCGGCCTTTTTCAGCAGGATTCGGATTCGGCCGAATCCTTCTGCCCGGCCGAACCGAATCCGAATCCTAATTTGCATATGCAAATTAGGGGCAGGGAGGGAAATTGCGTGACTTTTTGTCAGAAAACAAGGAAGTAAAAAATGTTTTCCCCTTCCCACCCCTAATTTGCATATGCAAATTAGGGTTCGGATTCGGTTCGGTATTCGGCCGAATCCTTCGTGAAGGATTCGGGGGTTCGGCCGAATCCAAAAAAGTGGATTCGGTGCATCCCTACAAAATATTATGAAAACGTCAAAACAGTTCATTGCCATCGACAAAGTAGGAAACGGGATTTAAGCCATTCTAAATTTAAATAAGAAGCTTTGAGCCCCTTGAGGTTTGTCTGCAGCAAATCTTAGATTTATCAAGCAATACCTGTCAGTATTTACGTTTATTTAAGAAAGCACATGAAATTGTAGGTTTGCAGCACTGTACTTGTTTTGTTTTTTTAATACCGTGTGACAATGAAAAAGTCAAGTAAGTCCATTCTATTTCAAGAAGTGTCTTGTTCTGAAACCTAAAGGTAAAGACCAGTGTCGGACTGGCCCACAGGGATACCAGGAAAAGTCCCGGTGGGCCCAGATGTCAGTGGGCCCTCATGATGCTAAACATTTGGCCTATTTCATGGCCATTGCCTATTTATGAGAACAAAGAGGCTAAATAGGTGGAATAATAGATTATAGTATGTCAAGAAAAGACACTGGGAGAATAGAGGTTGAGTAAGGAGAGGAAGAAAATAGTACTGAGGGTGGGCCCCTGGTCTAAAAAACTTTTGGTGGGCCCCTGGTGTCCCAGTCCGACACTGGTAAAGACAGACTTGAAAACTAGTACTATGAAGTTGTTCCGCTGCTACTGGCTTTCTGGCCACCAGGCTGAAGTTGAGGGTAAGACAAAAGCAAGTAATCTCCAAGAAGTCATGAATCCAAACATGGTCCTGCACTTTCACGTGGTGTCCCTCCTGCCACTTCTGAGCCACTGCATCTACTGAAGCTGGAGAACCTTGGACCTGGCTGTAGATCCAAAGTTCCAGGCATGGGTTGTGTTAACAGGTACACTAGACTTGAGTCCAGTGAAAACAGTGCTTTGAATGCATGCTCCCAAAATGACACAATCCAAACACTGAGAATTCTAGACACAGATTGCTTTCGATTTGCGTCAAAGTGCATGTGCAACTGCATCTGTTTTCCTACTCTGCGTACAAATGTAGCTACAATTAATGAAAAGCCGATACCTTTTTTACGCAACAAACAGGGTGATCCCAAGCTTTATTCCATGGTGCTCTTGACACAGTTCAACAGATCAAACATTTCGGGGACCGCATGGCCCTTCATCAGTGAGTGAATGAAGAGCCATGCGGTCCCGAAACGTTTGATCTGTTGAACTGTGTCAAGAGCACCATGGAATAAAGCTTGGGATCACCCCGTTTGTTGCATAAAAGGTATCGGCTTTTCATTTATTGTTGGATTCATTGCTGGCGTGTGGCAAGGCCAGAGCAAATACCTGCATCCCCTTCTGCCTAACTTCTGTTACAGCTGCAGCAGACACAGCACAATAGAATGAAAAGCCGGCTTTTAAGTCTACTGTGCATGAGCGCCCCTGTGAAAAAAAAAGGAAGAGGATCTCTCTCTAGTGCCCCAGGCCTGTACAGTTTTCTGCTAACAGGAGCACCAGCCCAGGGTATCAGGTAAATCATTACAATCCTTGGGGGGTGCCCTAACATGGCACCCCCTATCGATTGGAGCTTTTATTCTCCTTTAAGTACTTAATTGGGAATAAATTGGGGTCAGATAATCTTTTTATGGTTAATAGGATGACAACTGTTCCAGAATAAAATATTACTTGCTGTCAAGAAGTATGATATTTTCAGGTGCTTAAAGAATGGAACTCTCTTACATAACATGAGCAAATGTTGTACCTTACATTGCTTTGCAAATGAGCCAAAGCTGTACCCAGCTATAATATAGTTCTATTTATTTGGGAAACGATTACAATAAGTACCATACACACTTCAAATTTTAGAGTTCCTTCAAATTCCTTCCATGGCCTCCCCAATGGTTCAAACATTACTCATTTTAAGGAAAGGGTTCAATGTTACACTTCAATATATTAAGGCACTTGCCTGTACTTGATCGGTAATTTTTTTTCAAATAGAGATTGTGCCTCCTGCAGTCTGCTTCCAAACATTTCCCTTTCCCTGTCTATCACGGCTGCCATTTTAGATATGTAGATGTTATAAAGAAGGTACCGCGTCACGAAATGCTTAAAGCTTCAGCCTCCCCCTAGACGCAAGCACTATCCTCATGCATGGTTACAAGGAGCAGCTTAGGATGCACTGCACTGATAAAAGCAATATACAGGGCAATATACTATTTTGTTAAAAATTTGTGTAATAAATAGGGTTTGTGCCAATTGTTTTAGTTACAAAAAATGGTTATTGTTATTTCTTGAACAGGACAAACAAGGAAACTGAAGCTACTGCATTCACACAAAAACATTCAATAACTGTAGTGTGATCCCAGCAAACGTTTGGGGACGGGGCCCCTTCTAAACTGATCTTTTGAAGGAGCCTGTTCCCATAACGTTTACTTGGGTCACAATAAAATGCACAACTTATTGCATGTTGCAGTTTTTTTGTGAGTGCTGTTTGGGAATATTTTGTACAGTATTGACACTCTTCTACAAGCAGCAAGGGTACCAACTAGAAAATTTTGACTTGCATAAGGGTTTATACATTGTATATAGTGATGGGCGAATTTGGGGCATTTCGCTTCGCCGAAAAATGTGAGAATTTCCTGTGAAATTCACGAAACGGTGAAAAATTAGCGAAACGGCGCCAGCATCTTGTTGTTGACGCCGGCGTCTATTTTTGACGCCGGCATCTGTTTTCTGTACACCGGCGTCCATTTTTTGGATGCCGGCGCACATTCGCTGGTGAATTTTCGCAGCGGTTTCGCAAATTTATTTGCCGGCGGTGAATAAATTCGCCCATCACTAATTGTATATAAATTGAATCTACTTCATGTTTGGTCCTTGTAAGGTAGATAATTGTCACATCATAGATAACCCCCTGCATTATGAACTTTTCTTAATATATGCTGTATGCTAATTTCAATTTGCTTGTTTACCCAGTTTAGTTTAATAAATCTCAGAAACCATAGAATTTTTTTTGTGTAATTAAAACAATAGAGAAAAAGTATGTTCATCACAAGCCTTACTCATTGATCTCATGTTAAACAAGTGGGTTAATTAATAATATTTACATGTTTTCAAGTAGACTTACCTTTTTTTTACTGTTACCTTGGATTACCTGGTCCCAAGCATTCTGGACAAGAGGTCTCATACCTGTATTATTTATAAGTAGAAATGTTAAATATATTTATTTTTAATGTAAAGGAAAAAGAATATTCTATATTATAAAGTCTCTAATTCAGAAAAAGACACATAAGTAGTGCTGAGCAACTTTCTCCAGTTTCGCCGGAAAATTTGCGAATTTCCTGTGAAATTCGTGAAACTGTGAAACATTAGTGAAAAATTTATGAAAAATTTGTGATAATCACAATTTTGGATGCGCATCAGAAAAGTCGCTTGCGTCAATTTCGCCTCAGACATTAAAGTCGATGGGCATCCGAATAGTGTTGATGCTCAGCAATTTTGACGCGAGGGACTTTTCATACATGCGTCCAACGTTTTGTGACGCCGGCAAATTTTCGCAAATTTATTCGCCAGCAGCGAAACACGGTAATTCGCAATATTAGGCAAACTTATTCGCCCATCACTACACGTGAGCTCTATCCTTTTTCCTTTCTCTATTGCTTTCCTTGCAACTGGTTCTTCAAGGAGAGAAAACCTTATATTATAATCTCTATGAACTATGGATAGTATCTGAAGAGGATAAAGCTAACACTACAAGAAACACCATATCACACCAGTTTTACAATGATTCAGGAGCCATGATATTTTTCTCACATCAAGGGTGATAGAAGCTTCTTTTTGCTGTCAAAGTGATCAAAGGGAGGTTGAGAAAGACTCTATAAGCAGATGCTGCCCAGTGACAAACCTTTAAAGAACAAGACTGTGGGGCCAGATGTTTGAGTGACCTTCGGACTATGGAACATGTTGGCATGGTGTTGATTTAGATAGCTGTTGGCAGGGGCCTTCAATCCTGTAGCTAAAGCAAAATCTGAATTATGAAATTATATTTTCTCATCTTTCTCCTTGCTAGAAACCATAAAGCTACTGGTCATTGGGGCTGATGGCTGTCAAAGAAGTTGAATTCAAAACACAGTCCTGCCAGTAGGTATCACATCAAAAGGAAGTTAGCAGAATGAACAAGAACATCTTCGGGCACTGCCATTTTTGCATCCCCTCTATTTTCAACAACTGTTTCATGAGTGAATACAGATGCGAAATAATTACGGGATATGTAAAAATGTTCAATATTGTACAGCGATTGGGTAATACATTTTAAATACTCTGTGTCATTGCCTAATTAATCATATTAATATATTGGTAGGGGACATGTTTTGTATTTCTTAATG
This sequence comes from Xenopus laevis, assembly GCF_017654675.1. NCBI lineage: Eukaryota > Metazoa > Chordata > Amphibia > Anura > Pipidae > Xenopus > Xenopus laevis. The sequence continues at coordinate 103,945,683 of NC_054382.1, forward strand.
GGTGAAACAAATAAATGTTTTCTAATACATTAATAAGAATCAAATCTATTTAGGGATACATTTCTGAAATTTAAAAAATGTAATGAAAAGGGCTGCCCCAGATCTGGCACATATAGAAAAGAACATAAGAAGCCTTGGTTTATAATATTTGAAGTGATTGAAGACTGCACAGCGCTTCTTACGCTTTTAGATGTTTTGTCACTTTACCTGGAGAAATATACACGGCTTATCCTGAATAGCTGCTGATGTCCAGCACTTGTCAAAACCATTATCTGTCAAGCATTTCACAAAGTGTTGCAAAATGACAGATCAGGATGTCTGAATAGATGGAGCCCCGGGAAAAACAGAACAGATAGAAAATTCATGACTTTAAATAACATCAAAGAGACTTCTGTCAACATCTTGTCAAAATCAGGATTAGGAAACTGTTCATTTCAAGAGATTTTATTTCATAATTATTGTTTATAATACATAAATGTACAGAGGGCATACAATGAAATGAATGCAGTGCAGAGGGTCCAAGTTGCGGTGCAGAAAAAAACCGAGTGGTTAAGGAAAACATTATGAATAAACTCAAGGGTTGTCGCCTTCCATAGTAATATCACTGGCCTGCAGGAAAGTATTGTATCCAAGGATGGGAAAGGACCCACTAGACTTGGGTTTTAGGGTATACATCTGTACAGGAGAGTAGGCTTAGTGATAGAGAATCTTGAGAAACCTTATCCATTCTCTTTAGCAAAGACCCTCAAACTGACATAGAAAGAGAAAGGCATAAGTCACAATTCTAACACAAGAAATCAAACCTAGAGACCAGTTCAGACACATTAAAGGACACTAAGCTGCTTTGGCAAAGATGTGACAAAGTGCATGTATCAGCTCATTACAATTTAAGAAGTCCTTGTCTGAGAGTATAAAAACATTTGTCTAGGACCCACAGATATATTGATTAGATTCCAAGAGAAAATATAAATGCTTGGCTGTAAAAAGGAAGAAATATTTGCCCTTAGTGAATCAACTAACTTATGCTTTGCTTAGGGCAAATATAAGAAAATCACACAAAAAGCCTTGAGCGTAACTAATGCTTCATTTTCAATTACAAGCATCACAGAGGTAGTGGATTCCACGCTGCAACCAGTACTGGTTTTCCCAGTGTTAAACAGGAAACGAGAAAGCACGTCGCCCTACTGAACAGGGTTCAACACCATATAGATATATATAGATGCACAGAATTGACTCAGCACTCGTAGGACTTGCTTAAAAATGAAAAAATTATTTTATTTGTGCAAAATGTTGATTTTGCACAAATAAAAGATTTTTTGCAATAATAAGAAAGTCCTGCGAGTGCTGAATCAGTCCTGTGGATGCACTTGCTTAACTATCACTCCAGGCACATGGGTTATTTGGTGTGTGCCCTCCATTATTATGGTATATAGATATATATTTATATATACTTAGTAGTAATGGGCGAATCTGACCTGTTTCGTGAAACGGCGAAAATTTTGCCAAATGCATTGAAGTCATGCAACAATTTTTTAAAATGCAACAATTTTTTTCATCCCTTGAGGCTATGGGCGTCTTTTTCACATGAAACCTGGCCTAAAATACTCGCTCATCACTAATACCTAGCAATGCTGTATTCATGCTGCCTTACCAAGAGCAATCATGGTAAATTGACCCCTGTAAATTCCTGGAGGGAGGGCATGATTATGTAACCTGGAAATAGGATTGTCAACTTTTATTTCTGGCTGATGACAAAAAGGGGGGGCAAAGAGGTTGAGGAGTTGTGACATTCCAGGGGTGGAGTAAATGTCCCCTCTGAGCTGTGTGAGCACACAAAATTTGAGGCCTGATCATAAAAGAAATTGTGGTGCGCACAAAGAATTTTGCAGTTTTTAAAAACCGTGCACACAAATTTAAAATGTGCACATAGAAGACTTTTTGCTGGCCGTACAGCCAAAATGGAATTAGAGGAAACATTGGGCAGAGTTGTGACATTTTGGGACAGGAGAGATGAATGGACTAAAATGCTTCAGATCTGGTGAGTAGGCAGGGTTTGGGGCACAGAGGACAAAGAGAGCAGTTGTAGGACAGGCCTGCGAGACGCATGCCTCCCAACTGTCACGTTTTTCGCGGGGCAGTACCAATTTTGACAGCTCAACCCACAGTTCCGGATTGTATACTGAAATGTCGTGACTTTCTCTTTGATCTCCTGCACTGAACAGCCAGAAAAAGATACAACATTTCTAAAACTTAATTGGCTTTTGGCAGAGCCCAGAATATGTGGCAATTCATTATGAAAACTGTGATAACACATAAAAAATTGCCATGCTCCATGCAGATCTTTTTGTCCCTTCTTTTTCCAAAATGTTGGGAGGTATGTACCCTAGGCAACCCAGCTGGCAAACTCACACCAGCCCCACACCCCAGTGTAAGCCAGCATTGAGGAGTACTAAAGAGTGGGCAGTACTGGAGGGACTTGAGGGCGTGGACTAGGCGTATGCAGGTAAGAGGTACATGCCTAGAGTCCCGCCCCACTCCTGTTGTGGCTCTTCTGTTTACCTCTATTTCTAGCCCTAAAAGATATGGATTTAAATTAAGTCAACTTGAAAATTGGGTTTAGTAAGCAAACTGGCAACTTGGTTAGACATACATTACTGTTATGGATGAACTGGAGCTCTAAAAATAAAACTGAAGGCATTCATATCTACAATGTGAAATACTTTGGGGGTTATTTATCAAGGTCCGAATTTATCTCAATATCGGCTGCTACAAACTCCGATCTAACCCGCTCGGGTTTTTAACGCTTATTTATATTTATTGCTTTGCTGGAAAAGCTCCGATTTTCAAGATTTTTTTGTGAATTTTCACCCGAAAGCTCTGAAAACATCGTGAAATTGCCCAAAACCCCCATGGACACAACCAAAAATCAATGGGACTGTTCCCATTGACTTTTATACAACTTCAACAGGTTTGAGATGCAGTGTTTTTATATTCAGGCTTTTTAGCCCTTGGGGTTTAATACATTTTGAAAAATTTGTGATATATTTAAAGTCCGATTTACAAATTTTTCGGATTTCGGGGAATTTCGGGTATTCGGAGCTTAGTAAATAACCCCCTTTGTATGGTGAAAGGATTCTGCTAGTCTGCAGTAGTGTAGTACTGTAGTGCTTGGCTCCAAAAGTCCAATTTGATACCCTCTACTTAGCCGACACTATAAACCTGCCGCAGGCTGCAAAACCCGATGATAAAGCTAGTGATCTGGAAATAATCACTTGCTTAATGGTGCAGATATGTGCTCTCCTTTTCCTCAAAGAAACACACTCATGTTGTGCCAGCTTTGCCTTTTAATAGGGAAAACAAAAAGATCCGACTGCTCCTAAACAAATAGACACAATTATTTTTTAAAAAAAGCACCTTTTGGTGCCCTAATTAAAGGTAAGTCAATGGAGGATCTGGAGACATTAGATGCCTGGTTAGCAATCCATTAGAACAAAAGTGGAAGAGATCACTGTTTTTTTATGCAATCCAAGCTCAATATGCCTTGATTACCACTTAGTAAAGATTTTTATTATCTATAACTGCATAGAGGGCTGAGCTGCAGCGGCGGTGATAGGTAATAATCCTCCTTCGCTCATTTCCATTCATAGTAAGCATTAGCGAAGATATATGAATTTCATGGTTCACAAAGACCAAAGTATATGTATATGTGATAGCAGTAGGTGGTTAATGAAATGGTCTGACAAACATAAGCTAATATATAATCATACCAGAATGCAGTCTGGAACACCTGTTCCTGCTTCACAGACCTGCAATTCTTAAAGAAAACTTCCTATTCGCACAAATAATAAACATCGCTGTTCAGCCGTCAATTTGCTGCGACACAGCTAAGGCCACTTTGCTCTCTCTCATTCTTTTTTATTCTTTGTAGGTTTTAAAAACTGGAAATAATGATATGAGATTCCCTTTTCTTGTGTCCTAGGAGTAATGAAAACTTCACACATGCATCAGGCTCCAGTAATTATTTTAAACTGCCTTCTGTTGTCCCCCTGTGGAACACCATGGTATTTGTTTGATGCAGTTTAATTAGTGTCAGGGTAATTAATGCTATGCTATTTACATGAGATCAAAACCTTCTCTGTACAGCATTCTAGGGCTAGAAAGCAGAACAGAAAAAATAAGGGGGGGAAGGAAAAATGTTTACGGAATGGTTACCCAAGTTTAAACGTGTTGCTCCGCTGAAATCTTTACAGGTTATTAACATCTACTGGTCCATCAAGGTGGGGACAGCAGCACGAATGGGGCTTTTTTGAAGGCAAGACACAAAATAGCAGAAAAGTATTATCAATCTACAATATTCAGTTTGTGATCTGAGGTAAACGAGCAGTAGATTTTAAAAGAAATGCTAATTATTAGTGATGGGCGAATAAATTCGCCTTGCCACGAATTTGCAGCGAATTTCCTCATTTCGCCGCCGTCGAATAAATTCGCGAAAATTTCCGATTTTCCGATTTCTAAAAATTTTTCGTGAAAATGTCACATTTTCACTATTTTTTGGTGAAAATTTCTGATTTTCATGATTTTTTGTGAAAACCTTCAAATTTCACGATTTTTGAGTGAAAACTTCCAAAAATCACGATTTTTTCATGAAAACGGTTGAGTTTCACGTTTTTTCCACGAACTTTCCGATTTCACGATCTCGTCCATCGCTACTAATTAATGCAAACGCAAATACCCAAGGTAAACCTGGGAAATATTGAGCTGACACAATAAAGGCACACTGTTTTACATTTAGATAAATGGTGGGGTTGTGATGGGAAAATGCAAAATTTCAGGGGCTTTTCATTTTACCCATTTTTTCAAATAGACTGCTTTTTAGAATTAAAGTTCGTTATGGTGCAATTTAATAAGGATAATTTACACAGTGCTGTTTGCACTCTAACGTCAGACGACTTTTCCCTTTGGCAAGCAGTCATTACGGCGCAAATCCAACAAAGTGTAAATTTTACTGAACGTTACCTCTTTCACCACCTCAGACCAGGTGAACTGATAAAATGGAGCTACATCCTCCTCATTCTTATGTCAGTGACATCATATCCTGTATGCCGGAAATACATTAAAGTTGTCAAAACGCTGGCGACTTTTCTTTTTTTAAAGCGGGATTGCCCTCAAAAGTTCAAACTATGAAAGATTTATGTGTGAACAAATTTTTTTTATCTAATTTGAGGGGCATGCCACATTTATATAAGGGTGGGCCCATGTCTAAGGCATTAGAGGATCTCTTCTGTCTTTATTATGGCTCATTGAACAAATGTATTAAAAAGTGGCCACTTCAAGCATTTGCATCAGCATTACTGATAACGACATCCATAAGACTTTTAGGTATCCGCCCTATTCAAATTAACCTAAGAGCAAGAGTGCTAACAAATTTTCACTAGGCAGAAATGAACGCTAGCGAAAATTCACTATGAAATACTCACACAGCCGAAGTAACGAAAATTTGCCATCGTTCAGCTGCTGAGAGGCAACTTCACATTTTAGTGAATTAGATTAGTGGTAATGAATTTGCGCCTGGCGAATTGGCGCAGAGTGTGGTGAAGTGGTCGCTGGCGAAAATTCGTCCTAGTGAATTTACCCCATGGATAGAGCCGGCTACGGGAATCCTGGAATAACCACCGCTTCCAGGATGGCCGCTTCCAGGGTTCCCCATTGTCAATAGGCACACATGCGAATGATTCATTAGACTGGATGCAATTGTGTAACAATAGAGGAAGCAGAGCAGCAGGGGGGCCCGGGAAACAGGGGCTGTCCGGACTGTGTGGTCTGCTTCCTCTATTGCTAATCAAAAAAACCCTCCCCAGCCGCTCTCTCTTACTAGCGAGGAAGGGGGATGCAGGTCTGGTGGGATTGGGGCGGAGTCGGGCCTGGATGTGGGTGGGGCTGAGGCAGGGTGTGGGTGGAGTGGAGGTGGGATATGGGCAGGGCGGAGGCAGGATGGAAAGTAGAAGGATGGGGATCAGTGTGCACCAGGCCCACTCAAGTTACACCACAGGCTGAATGGATGCAATGACGCTCAACACAGTTATGTGGAATTGAAAGGAGCATGTTTGTCTGCAAGTTTAATATATAATCAATGTGCACATATTTTATTGCAACTGCCCTTGAGGCTCTTACTACCTTTTAATAAAACAAATTGTGAAGTGTGAGCAATTACTGAAAGAAGAGTTATTTATTTACAATCAAATAGACAGGACCCTTTTTTCCCCCCTCTTCTTAAGTTTATATAATTTTCCTGTTATGCAAAATTCTATGGTACAATTTTGCAGAATATATGGCTAATTTATAAAAACGTGCTAATGATAATAATGTGCATGATAATGATAATAATGTGCATGAATACAAATATTTCTGGGGTCTCTTCAAATCAGTGCAGGTAGCAAAGGCTTCTTGGCAGGACCCAAGCATGGAAGCCACACCTGAAGAAAAAGTGAGTTTTTTATTTGTAAAATGTGCCCCACTGAGAATATAAACAGGAAATATTACAAAAGGAACATACAGTAAATCATACAAATATACAAAAGGAAGCTAGTCTGGAGGTAAGCCCCACAAATATGGGAGGGGGGCTTTAATTCCCTATATAAACACCCAATAGATAGCACAAACGAGGATTATCTGGGGCAGAAGTCGCCCCCAACTAATTACTAATTACTAATTAGAATGTAGAATAACACACACATAATTCAGGAATAAAGTGTGAAAATGCAATGCATCTTGTCTTTTGTCCAGCTGAAACAGTAGTAGTGCAAGTGAGGGCACCTATACCTTCTCCAAGTCAAAGGACAGTAAATAATTCATGAGATAGATTTTTTTCTGGCACAAAAGAGAAGTTGGTCAGATCACTCAGCAGAAATGCTCAAGATATTGCCAATGAAATTACACATTGCAAAGTGAATAAGTAAAGAAATCAAATCAATTGATTTTTCTGATTGCCCTTCTATTTTGTTTGTTTCCAGGCCAAAATGTGATATGCTACCTTGTTACTCGGGTGACTGACCCCCATCAGTAAGCAATCGCTGATGGCACAAGCCACATTTGGCTTACTGTAAGGAGATGTAACAAAAGGAAAGGTTTGCAGAAAGGGTTCAAATCCCCAATGTCATAACTGTCTACTCAAGAACAATGCATTGCTAAATGCTCATTTTTGTTTTTAATTGTACATTTTTTTTCTTTATTACGTTTCCCCATAGCAATGTCCTGCTTTATAACATATTCTTTTTCAGAACAGAATTGATTGGATCTTATTATTATGTATCTATTGGAGCCAACGTTAACAAGACCCTTCCATTAACGTTCTGTCCTAGTGCTAGGGAATGGGGAGGTTTCCTTGTAATATGATAAGTAGCAACTGGGGACAATGCTCTATATTAACCTGATCTCACATCTGGGCAAGGATTTTATGATATACACCAAGGTGGAACTGAACATTGATCTGCTGCCTCTGCAATGACAGAAGGGTTAATATACTTGTTAAGAATATACACCAGGTTATGGGTAATCACAGATAAAGAACACAGCCAGAGAGAATAAATACATACACCCTATACAGAAGACAGCAGCTTCCCATCTCCTAATATATACAATTTTCTGCAAGATAGTAAATAGCAGACATTTTAATTATCAGCATTTCAACTGAGCTATTATAAAGACGCACAGTCATAGTACAGGTATGGGGCATATTATCCAGAATGCTGAGGACCAGGCGCTTTCCGGATAAGGGATTTTTCTATAATTTGGATCTGCAAACCTTAAGTCTGCTAAAAACCATTTAAGCCATAAATAAACACAATAGGATCCAGAACTTTCTGGATAACAGATTTTGAAAAGATGATAGAAATAGGAAATACTAAAACTGAACAGCAAACTTTTCTTTGCAGAAGATGACAACATGCGACTACAATCATATTCAGTTACATGAATTGGGGTGCAGATAAGGTTTCATATTTTGATAATGTATTGGTACTCCAACAAAGATCCTTCAGATTTGTTAATTAGCAGACTACTGCAACACTGTTTGAAAAGTCCGAAGCAGTTGGAACATATAGGGGGTTATTTATTAAAATCCGAAAAATTCCTCACTATTTTCTTAAAATCACTTTGACTAAACTCCCGTCCACATTTTTACCGTATTTATCAAATAAATTAACTTGAAAAATCATGAAAAAATGCAAATCGTATGATTTTTCGGATTGGACCCCGGAAAACCACAAATTCTTCTGATTATTGTACGAAACCTATCCGGGATCAGTGATCACAATATCTTTGAATTATAAACAGGACATCTGCCTTTGACTTCTACATGACCTCAGCAGGTTTGAGATGGAGTACTTTTTTATTTGGACTTTTAGCAGCCTTGGGCTTTAAAGGACATGTAAAGCCTAAATGTTCCTACCATGTATGTATATAAGTTGAGCATATCTTCCCCACCCAAGCCACATCATTTGTACTGAATATACCCCTTCCATTTGCCAGCACCATCACATTTTCCTAAAAACAAAACTTTCACAAGGTGGCCGTTTTTCCTCTGACACATCATCAGTAACCCTGACCCCCCCAGTCCGACCCTGAGTAACATTGATATGGGCAAACAGGACATGTATGCTTTAAAGTTCAGGCAATGCAGAATACAGCTTTACACAAGCACAACTTTGATAAAAAGTTCTGCTGAGGCTGAGCACTGTAATGGTTAAGCTGAGCTCTGGAGAGGTGATTAGGAGAAAAAATAGGATCAGACAGCTACAGTTTCTATGGGAACCAGCAATGCTATCTCTTCATTGGCTGTTAGACTGGAGGGTGTGTTCAGTAATCTGAGCTGAGAAGAACTGAGCATGCTCATAAGCCAACAGCCAAAGTAAATTCCTGAGGGAAGGGGGCAGAAGGGGTTAGAGGAGTAGAGGAATTTCTAAGTGATTAAGGGAATGTGGCAGCCTTAATTTTAACCTTTTGAAAGAGAAACAAACCCCTTATTGAAAAAACCCTACCCACCTACCCCACATACACCCCCTCCCTCCTCCCCCCAGCTTAGCTGCTACCTTGGCAAACGCCCCTAACTTTTTACTTACCCCTTGGTGCAGATTCGTGAATCTGAGTCTATGGCAGCCATCTTCCGGGTCTTTGGTAATCTGAAAATGAGACCGGTGTGGTGTCGAATTCGTAGTTTAAAGCAATTTCCCAGTTCGCGACAACTGCGCATGCACCAAAATTGCCGGAAATTGCAGAAGCGCCGGAAGAAGACCCGAAAGATGGCTGCCGTGAACTTTCTCCTTTAACAACCAGAGTGGCAGGTATTTTAACATTTTAAAGAAACTGTTCACTGATTACATTTTTGTGGGGGGGGGGGGGGGGTTTACATGTACTTTAATAAATTTCCTATGAAAAAAATGGTTTTCCACTTTAAAACTCAGACCAGGAAAGTTGGACTAATAAATAACCCCCATACAGTCAGGCAGATACTGTTTTCAATTTCATCAGCAATTACATTTACAAATAACTTTAAAACCGCCAGAATGCTTGGGACCTGGGGGTTTCTGGCATAAATATAGTTTTTTTTGTTAAGTATTGCCTTTTTTAAAAACAAAACACCAACATTTATCTTACTTTGTCAAAAACAATCGGAAATGGATGCTTTTTGACTACATCAATAATGAGCAGAGCCATAGAGCAAGGTACAAGCCTAAGCGAATACGTGGACAAGATAGCAGAAGCCTCAGACGATTTAAAGCAGCACCTATAGAAGCAGTAGAATAAGCTCAGTAAGTTCAGCAACTGAGAGAAAGTATTGGAGAGGACACACAAACAAGTGACCTTGACTGACAAGCTCGCTCCTTGCCAGCAATAAACAGCAGAGCTGCAGATAAGTGTTCATTGGCGCAGAGAGTAATTACCTATCTGTCAGCGTTGCTGGTGTGTGCGAAATAATATAAATGAAACATACATAATGTACAGCAATAATATCAGGCATGCAGAACCTAATGTATTATCATCATTCTCAAAGCCCAGGTTTATGCGGCCGCCACCACTGAGTAAATGCCTTGCGGCCATGATAATTTCATTCTAATCTCTGTTCCATATTATAATTTTCATAGCTAAAAGATACTGAGGAGCAATACGTTTCAATCAAGGCCTAAATAGAACACAACCTGTAACCGGGGGTTTCAATCGCAGAGAATTTTATTCTAAAAGAAACCCAGTCAATTTAAAAAGAGCTATAAATGTTGGAATGACAAATCTGGTGGAAGGCAATGTCAGTCTGCAAGGAAAAGGGCTGAACATATTCATGAAAAAAAAGTCATCTCGTGACAGAGGCAAAGCAATCTTGCGCTCAGAATATAAAGGACTTATTTTATATATGTCCTTTTTATTGTTATTGCTAACTGTTATTATGATTTCGTGACACTGTATTCACAGCCTAAATTGATTTTGGAAAAACGGATACAGAAAGAAGAATCTGTGATTTAGACTTCATTTTTGTTCAAATGCACGTAAGGCGCTTGTTGCCTAAGGGTCTTACACATGAGGGTCTTTTATGCGTTAACAAACGCATGCTGAGCATGAAAAAAATGCATATATTGCATCTACTGTTGTGGTTTTTTTTTAAATGCAACTATGTGAATTTTTGTGAGTTTGAAGAGCAACCCTTAATTGTGTTTTTATGAACGTGTGTCAAGTGCAAGACAAAACAATATAAAAATACAAATGCAAAAAAGCTGATGCATTTAGGTGCACTCAAACCTGCATCTCAAATGCACAAAAAGACTTCTCTGTAAGAGTTCTGAAGCAGCAGCCACAGCCAGCTCTTGGACCATCACTTTCAAGTGATCTACCTTCAGTATGTGGCCAACAGTATATAAATACCTTCATATCAAAGGTCTCAATACATAACCCATAATGTCAGAGCTGTCAACTCCAATTTTATCTGGAGTTACCAGATTTTAGGCTGTGTCCCCTGGTCTCCCATCAATTTAACGCCTACCCCTGATTTCTGACAACTTCTGGTGATTTGCCGGCAAAAATCCAATGTGGTGTCACTTCCTTAGACTTCACTTCCGCTTATGTCACAGAACCCGGAAATTTTTGCGAGCACTCTAGTACACGCCACAAGTCCCCTGGTGGACTACATTTAAAAGTTGACAGCTCTGCAAATAAACTTTACCCTCTTTCCTCTACGGTGGTCATTTATAGTGATGGGTGAATTTATTCGCCAGGCTCGAATTTGCGGCGAATTTGCGCGATTCGTTGCCAGCGAATAAATTAGCAAAACGCCTACGAAAATTCACGGCAAAAATTTGCTTAAAAAAAAATGTTTTCGAAAAAACGGGTGCCGGCGTCAAAAACTAGACACCGGCACTGTTTCGCGAATTTTTCGCCGTTTTGCGAATTTCGCGCAAAATTCGCTAATTTTTCGACGAAGCGAAACGGCGCAAATTCGCCCATCACTAGTCATTTAGGAATATTCTAAACTGCATACAACAGAGAGCACATAATGATGCAATAATTAAAATACTTGAGTTCAGTGGCCTTGGTCAGGGTTGGAATTGTTCACTGGGAAAAATTCCAGTGGGCCCTGATGGATTTGAATGTGGCAGCTGCTGGGTGGTGGGTGGCTGATCCCAATGGGCCCTGTTTATCACAATCCAAAACTGACCCTGGTCCCCCTGCAACTTTATTTATCGACCCCCGACCAAAATTGTAAGTCATCTGCGATATAATGTAGAAGGTAATGGTGGTGGTGGGGGGGGGGATTCTCAGAGTTTAGACACTGCGGGCACATTTACTATTGGTCGAATATCGAGGGTTAATTAATCCTCGATATTCGACCCTCGAAGTAAAATCCTTCGACTTTGAATATCGAAGTTGAAGAATTTACCGCATTTAGTACGATCGAAGTAAAAATCGTTCGAAGGATTTTAATCCATCGATCGAAGGATTTTCCTTCGATCAAAAAAAGCTTAGAAAGCTTATGGGGACCTTCCCCATAGGCTAACATTGGTGCTCGGTAGGTTTTTGGTGGAGATGTAGGTAGTCAAAGTTTTTTTTAAAGAGACAGTACTTCGACTATCAAATGGTCAAATAGATTTTTAGTTCGAATCGTTCAATTCAAAGTCGAAGTCGAAGGTCAAAGTAGCCAATTCGATGGTCGAAGTAGCCAAAAAAATACTTCGAAATTCGAAGTTTTTTTCATTCGAATCCTTCACTCGAGCTTAGTAAATGTGCCCCTGCATGTTATGCATAGTAAAAAAAAAAATATTTAAAAAATACAGCAACTGCTCAAAATTCTCCCCTGTGTCACTGCCCTATCATGTACAACTTAGAAAGCAAGGGAACGCAGTGACATGAAAGAAACATTGCGGGTTTTACCAAAGTTAAGGAAATAGAATATAAGCTCTTTATTACAGCTGGCTAGTAAATACATGAAGTCGCCTTTAGGAGGTGACTAACAGTTGTGGGAAGATTAGCTTTTGTAGGCAATTGGGTTTCTTAAACAGTGAAGAGAGAAAAGGACAGGAAAAATGGAAAAAAATAAAATGTTATCCACCCAAAAAACAAATTAAGAGTGTGTTTGTGTTCATACACCAGCACAAAATATAACCGTCTCTCTGTCCAATTTCTCTCCAAGACATTGGACCACCACAAGGTTAGTACCCTGATACTCACAGTCCAGAGATCAACTTCTTTCTATCAGCCAGGCCACACAGCTACTTCCAAGACAGCTTCTCTGCTGCATTTTCTCACTGACTTTCTCTCTCAAGCTCAGGCTTAGACATTGTTTCTTTATTTCATGCACCACATGCCTCTAGGTTCTATCTTGGGCTTCCTCTCACACACTGGGAATAGCCAGAACTTCAGGTATTGAAGCACAACATTTATACCTCTACAGTTTGCTCTAGTTTCAGGTGCCATCTAATTATCTGACTGAGAGGGCATATAACCTCTACTCGGCACCCCTGCAGCCCATACCATGCACCTTAAGGGTGGAACTACATATATAAACGCATGGCAAGAAACTGCCCCTCCACTGTGATCCACTCTCTGGTATATACTCACCATGGGGGAGATTTACTTATGTGCAAAGTTTTGCTATGGAAGGCTCCGCCAACTACCTTAGACATTACTTTGTGGTGAATATGAGTGAAACTTCGTCTCTCTAAAGAACGCTGGCGTACTTTTGCCAGCGAAAATTTGTCAGTGCAAAGTTTCTAGCATTACTTTCTTCCTACTTCCTAACTTCATTAACATACTTCCGTTTATGTAAATTTAAACATGGCGGGTAATGATGGGCGAATTTGCGCAGTTTCACTTCGCTGAAAAATTCGCGAATTTCGTGCAGAATTTGCGAAACGGCGAAAAATTTGCGAAACTGAGCCGGCGTCCGCTTTTGACGATTTTTTTCTACGCCGGCGAATTTTCGCGGGGCATTTTGCGAATTTATTAGCTGGCGGCGAATCGCGCAAATTCACCGCGAATTCGCGCCTGGCGAATAAATTCGCCCATCACTAATGGCGGGTACATAATGGTCATATGTATGTATTTATGATGTTGGTGAAATTGCTGAAAGTGGCCACTTATTATTATTAAAAATGTCCAAGGAAGCAAAATAAAGACAAACAAGATCCTCTATTGTCCTAGACATGAGCCCACCCTAAAACAAATGTGGCATAAGCTTCAAATGGTTAAAAAGTGTAAATAACATATATTTAACAATAACAACTTGTAAACATAATCCCACATTAATATATGAAAAAAACGCCAGTGTTGTGTCTTTTTTAATGATTACAGGATAGGAGTACAGGATATGATGTCACTGACATAATAAGATCGAGGATGTAGCTTCATCTTATCAATTCTCCAGCCAGAACCTGGCAAATAGACTTTGGCAAAAAGGGAAACGTATAGAAAAGTTCACACTTTGATAAATTTGCTGATTAACAATCTTTAGGCGGGTGAAAATTAGCCTGGTGAAACGAGCAAAACTTCACTTGTGCTGAGCTTTTTCGCTAGCGAATTGTCTTCTTCGCCTTTTAGTAAATTGACTATGTCCCTGCAAATTGTCAAATATTCGCTAAAAAAATGAGCTTTGCTTTTTAGTAAATTTGCCCCATGTGTCTGCACCCAGACCAATGCAGTGTCCCTGGGTGCAGACACATCAGAAATTGAACCAAAGCAGCTGTATTCAGGCCTAGAAACAAACCTGTGTGGCAGGTGCCTAAATGCCCAAATCCCTGTTTTTTCCAAACGCAAAGTCACACAAAATAAAACAATGAAAATATATTAGGCAGACATAATGCAAGTTTAAGATCTGTTAAAGCACAAGTAAAGACGTATTCACTTTGTTAGGAACCCCCACCATTAGTGATGGGCGAATTTGCGCCGTTTCGCCGAAAAATTCGCGAATTTCGCGCGAAATTCGCGAAACGGCGAAAAATTTGCGAAACGGCGCCGGCGTCTCGTTTTTGACGCCGGCGCCCGTTTTTGACGCCGGTGCCCGTTTTTGACGCCGGCGTCCGTTTTTCGAAAAAAAATTTTGACGCCGGCGAATTTTTTCCACGAATTTTCGCGGGAGTTTCGCGAATTTATTCGCTGGCGGCGAATCGCGCAAATTCGCCGCGAATTCGCGCCTGGCGAATAAATTCGCCCATCACTACCCACCATGCATGTAATATCTATCTCCAGACCAGCACTGAAAAGTGCACTGATATAAGGTACTATTCCAGTGTGTGGCAGGCTACCGTCTTTTCTGATAGATGTATTTTCTGCTGTCAGATCCTTTGTTTCTGAGAGTTATTTGTGAAGGACCATAAACTATAGCAACTGGATCATGGATAACATTTCTAAAGGTTTGCTAGATTAATTAAGGCTGCCTATGGGCATGTTGGAATGGGTTCCTTTCAATTCCATGGGGCTGTGGTCCTTAAAGGGATAGTGTCATGGAAAGACTTGTTTTTTTTTCAACACACATGAGTTAATAGTGCTGCTCCAGTAGAATTCTGCACTGAAATCCAGTTCTCAAAAGAGCAAACAGATTTTTTTATATTAAATTTTTAAATCTGACATGGGGCTAGACATTTTGTCAGTTTCCCAGCTGCCCCTGGTCATGTGACTTGTGCCTGTACTTTAGGATGCAACTACTTTCTGGCAGGCTGTTTTCTCCTACTTAATGAAACTGAATCAGTCTCAGTGGGACCTGGATTTTACTATTGAGTGTTGTTCTTAGATCTACCAGGGAGCTGCTATCTGGTTACCTTCCCATTGTTCTGTTGTTAGGCTGCTGGGGGAGGGGGGGAAGGGAGGGGGGTGATATCACTCCAACTTGCAGTACAGCAGTAAAGAGTGACTGATGTTTATCAGAGCACAAGTCACATGACTGGGGGCAGCTGGTAAACTAACAATATGTCTAGCCCCATGTCAGATTTCAAAATTAAATATAAAAAATCTGTTTGCTCTTTTGAGAAATGGATTTCAGTGCAGAATTCTGCTGGATCGTTTTGAAATCTTTTTTTTTTTGCATGACTGTATCCCTTTAAAGGAACAGTTCAGTGTAAACATAAAAACTGGGTAAATAGATAGGCTGTGCAAAATAAAAAATGTTTCTAATATAGTTAGAAACATTTACAAAATACTTGGTGCTGGGAATCTGATAATTCTGCACATCCAGTGCACATGCTGCTCTCTTTTAGCCCAACTGTATCATTATACCCATTTGTAATGATCTTTAAGGTTAACTCTGCTCTTTCATTAACTGTTTATGGAACATGAGGAATCTGTAAGGCTGCAAGTTTGTATCAATATCTTACTTTTTTTTTTAAAAAAAAATAACAAATCTAACAATTGTGAAGGCAAACAATGGTCAATGTAACCTATCATTATTGTCCTCAAATGAGCAAGGCAGTGAGCCTCATATACTTTATAAGCAAGACTAGGAAGTAGTTGACATAATTAGCATAAATAGCAGCAGGGGTGGTAATTCATCAGGAGAGAATGCCAGCGGATTCCCTCTCCAAGTCAACAAGAGAGAGTTCAGCTGACATATGCAGGCTCTGTTTGCCCTTTGTCTTGGATGTGCTTCACCTCAAAAACTGTCAGGGACTTGTCACAATCAATCAGAAAGTCTAATGCTGTTTCCTAATGATGTACAAGTCAGGACATGATAACATCAAATTTCTGGAACCGCGTGTCAAATTCCATATGAAAACAGATGTCCTCATTACTTTGTAGCCTGGTATTAGAGACAGCATCTTACCTTTGGGTGACCCATTTCTTCTAAAATTATAACAGCTGGAAGGCTATCATGCAGTGCGCTTTAACACATCTATGCTAAATAATTGCCAGTTACAAGGCTCCGGTTTAGTCAACACAGAACCCTAAGCGTATGTTATTGATCAAGCAATAAGCCATACTCTCAACACACTATATAATAAAGGCTACATTTACCTCAAGAGACTCAGGAGACTCAAAGGTGGATCTAAACCATAAATAACCTAAACTACAATAAAAACATGAATATTAATTTACAAACGGCAGTTCCCATATCAGTGAGAACATTTTATATAAGTGATTCCATTATAGTAAATGGTTCCCTGTGATCCCGCTAATAATTTTAATATGAGTGAAATGATTGACCCATTTCTGATTCTATTAGTAGATAAATAGTTTCATGCTACATTATTAAAGATATTTCAGTTTTCTTTCATAAATACCGAATCCTATTTTTTCAAAAAATTAAATAACCCTAACTTAAATAAACCAGGGAATTGCATTTTCAGCACTCAAGAAATGTTAGATTTTATTTAAACAGCCAATTGGTAAAAAAGGAATGGAACCACATGATTTTCATTGTAGTCAGGTTTTTCTTATGCTAGTGATCAAGAAAAAAAATTGATTACTTGATTGAGATTCTGATTCAGATTAAAACATTTATAAATCTGCCCCATGAATGAAACTCATGCATCAATAAACCCAATGCATCCTGCAGTCTCCGAACAACTGGTTAATTTACAAGTAGATTTTTTTGTATATCCTGCCTTTACATATCAACCCATCAGTGTTGTCATGTTATTTGTGGTATTTTTGTTTTCTGACACATACAGGCTATGGCAGAGATCCCATAATCACAGAATAAGGCAGTGTGAAGATACTTGGAAGTTACCATCCCTAATTGGAGGCCATCCTGTGTATGGGAATTGCCCAGATGACCTAATACAAAAAAATCAGCTAAGCATTCTTACATCAGAGAATATATTGGATCACTGTGATGTAATGTTATTCCTGAAAGTCTTTCTTGGGCTTTAACATGATTTGGGGCCAGATTTTTGCTTAACTGTCCTCCAATGTACCTCCTTCCTCCTAGGCCAGCTTCAATTTTATATTGTAAGTTTGCAGACAAAGTGGAGGCCCAAGTGTTTCCTGAGCCAAATATCTACACAAACCATAATGTGTTTAAAATCAGTGATTTGGCACCTGCTTTGCTGTTCCTAAAATAGAGTAATATTATGCAGATCGGGGCTTTCCAACAGGTGTGTCATAGGCCAAATGAGATCCCCCATGAGATGTTTGTGACCTTCAGTAAAAAATTATCATAGGTTCTCAAACCTTAATTAGTCTTCACCAACAGTACATGTTTGTCTTCACATCAGTTGTGCTGTAAGGATACCAACAAACAGACACTGACAATAAGGCCACAGGGCAAGTTGAAAACATTCAAGCATTATCACCTTGATGATTGATGATGAGGGTACAGTTCTTTGTTTATGTGCATCTAATACACTAGTTCACAAAAATACAGATGGTATGGCCTTCGTTTTTCTCACATAATTTAAATGATACACAAACGTTACACTAAGGGCCTTATTTATCAAAGTCTGAAATGATCTGATTATTTTAATCAAAAAAGTCAAACCAAACTATAATGCATGATTGGACTTTATTTATTATTTAAAAATCCCAATTTAATCAGATCGGGGACAAACACAAAAAATTGAGCAAAAATTTTAATTGTATGTTTTTTTCGGAGTTCTTTCCCAAATCGATCTATTTATTCGGGCTTTTTTCCTGAAAAGCCACATTTTCTGGATTTTTGCCCGATATAGTCCAATTTTTGGGCTAATTCCAGTGCAGATCACAGAAACTTCCAAATAGGATAGAGACCTCTTCCATTGACTTATATACAACCTGGGTAGGTCTGAGTTTCCAGATTTTTGGATTCTGACTTTTTCCATCCTTGGGGTTTAATAAATCTCAAAAAATTTGAGGGTTTTTTCCACTAAAAATTTAGATTTTATTGGAAAAAAAACTTAAATTTTTCGAGTTTTTGGCATTTGGACTTTAATAAATAACCCCCTGGTAAATGATGTATAGCAGGGGTCCCTGACCTTTTTTACCCATGAACCACATTCAAGTATAAAATAATGTTGGAGAGCAACACAAGCATGCAAAAAGTTCACTGACTTCCAAATAAGGTCTGTGATTTGGTATTGGTAGCCCCCTATGTGGACTTGCAGCCAATGGGAGGCTCTGTTTGGCAGTATACATGTTTTTTATGCTAAAGCTTGCCTTTAAACCAGGAATTTTAAAAAAAAAGCACCTGCTTGGAGGCAACTGGGAGCAACATTCAAGGGGTCGAAGAGCAACATGTTGCTAATGAGCTACTGGTTGGGGATCACTGATGTACAGTATACACACTTATACAGATTATTAAGCACCAGCCAACAAATTCAAATTTATCCTGTGGGCTAAAGGATTTTATTTAATTTAGTATTTCCATGGGCAGTTTATAGTGCTCCTTGCACTATTTCATTTATGCCCTTGTTGCTGCTTGGTCCATCCTGCCCATCTTGTAAATAGTGAATGGTACCCTACTGATGCAGGAGAAGGGATTCAAGCAGTGCATTTGCATCTAAAGATGGATCAAAAACTTGATGTTGAGTACCGAAACTGATGAAATTGTAACAGCAAAAATTTTAAGCGCAATTAGGTCTCATTCGCATGAAAGTTCTAGTATTATTTAGAAAACTTTAATGCATTAGCTGCACCTGATTGTGGCAGCCACCTAATAACTATGCAAATACTGGAATTAGGGGGGCAAAATTGCAAAAATTGGACTTTCCATTCAACACAATGCGCTCATTTTCAGAAGTAAATGAGCCCTAAAATATAATTTGTATTTTCTAACTGAGCAAACAAAAGTATTCCCAGTGTAAAGCCAAGTAAACCCTCTAACAATTATTCATGAGAATTCGGACATTTGGCACTGCTTCCTACAGAGATGAAGTCACCCTGTTCTTCAAATAACCAAATAAGGCAGCTGTCTATCACATTAACAAAACTATGTGTAACCCATGCCCAAATGTTTGATCAAACAATGCATTTAAATACGCAATATTCCATAGTTGTTCTAAAACATATTTTATACATAGAAAATAAAATGCCAGTGAGAGGCATTCTAGCCCTGGAAAGTTAACAGTCTGTCAAGACATTAAGACTGCTGATATTTAAAGAGAAATCTTGAGTTCTCAACAAATCTGGGTTTATCAGATGGGACAGATTGCTGCTCGTCTGACTGACTTCGTTTGTGTGACAACACAGTGAGCTGCCTTTGGGTTCACAAGTCCTTCAAAACCACAGATTCACGCTAATAGAAAGCTTTTCAAATGAAGCACTCAGCAATCAGACTTAAAGTTTTATTTATTGGCTCTGACCATCTACTTCTGTTTTCAACCATAAGGGCCTGTACACTTCATCAACTCCTAACAATAGCCGCAAGCTTGGACAATCTGTCTTGTGTCTTCATTGGGTACAGCTTCAATAGAGCAGCATCAATTAAAGAGCAACCCACGCAGAAAATGGCATCTCATTACAATAAACTTTTTTGGTAGAAAGTGTAATATCAGATTCCGGGCAAGTGAATTGTTTTGCAAAAGCTGTCCATTTAACAGCTACATACAGGCAGTCTGATACAGAAGCCCATGTGTACACAATAGACGGATAGAAATGCTGTGTTTATTTTGACAGCGGACTCAGAGCTGCATTATTTTGAGGGTTTACTGGTGTATTTATATAGACCTTTCTGATAAAGCTTACTTGGTTTCAACCTTTCCTTCTCCTATAAGATACAGAAATCGCTAAGAGTTTACAGAGATTGAAAAGTGTTAATAGATTAAATGTTTTGTAGTTATTAATGAACTACCTTGGCCATGGGGTCTGCCTAACATTTTAGATTCTGTCTGTGAAATAGGCAGAAAAAAAGGCAGAATTTATATACTTTACAATGGCCTGATACTGATAACGGATAATATTGGAACATGTGTTGGGTTTCTTTTGTGACTATTTACTGCAGATTTTTTTTTTTATATTTAAGTACACCCCAGACTTCAACACTGACTTGACTTCATTCCAATAAAGGATTTCTGCATAACAATACACAAGCTGCTCTAAAAAGTGTTCTGCTGAGGCATTTATATTTTAGGGGACTGCAGCAGACTCTACATGATGGGCATATGATGCATTCAGCTTGTCTCATTGCTCCATACTGAATGGGTCTGAAGACCATATGACATCTAGTTTGCTACCTTCTGCCTTGCTTTCTGTAAAATCTAACGCTTCCATAATGTAAACCAAAAACATCCTCCTTTTTAACCATGGCCAGAAGGATGGATGCTGCCTGAGGTTCTGTACTAACTGATGTTTCATAGAGCCATCTGTCTGGAGCTCCAGAAGGACCTGTGTCTTTAGGGCAGTGTTCCCTTGTACACATATTATCTGTAATATCTGTCTGAGAAAACCCCCAAACTACTAGACAAGATAGCAGTAACACCTCCCATGCAGACATCAGCCCCACAGCTGGCTGCTTACTAAAGTAAACCTTCATTTAAGGTATTATTAGGAGGCCAATTATTGATTAAAAGATTCAGGAGATGCTTAAATAAAGCATTCTACTTTTAGCATACCAATGTAGTCTCTGGAGGCTACTCTGTTCATTAAAGGAACAGTAACATCAAAAAATAAAGTGCTTAATATAATATATAAAAATAGGGGTGTGGAAGCACTCTAAAGGCTAACTAATAGTATATTTAAGTATAAATGAAGTGCTAGTTTTAATGCACATTCCCTGGGCCCCTGTCTCAAAAGTAAGTTTACAAAACAGGGGTTTTTAGTTACAAAGTTATGATCATATGATCGTCAAGGTAAACCCCACATGGCGGTCCCTAACTTGTTTGCCTTTCGGCCATAGTATAAAAAGTCTTACTGCATAGTAGCATTCAGTGTAATCAGTGTCTGTTGAACCTTGGTTTCAGTGAAAAGGATCTATCCTCCCCCGCCAGTATGCGGCTTTTAAGGGAGAGGCATTGTCCAACCAACGCCCATTTTTAAAAGTATAGGGCCCCATTAGTTTAAGGGGGGGTATGGGGTGCTATTAAAAACCACATGAAGCTCAGCCACAGCTTCTGGCAACAATACAATGTATAAAAATAGGGGTGTGGAAGCACTCTAAAGGCTAAGTAATAGTATATTTAAGTATAAAGGAAGTGCTAGTTTTAATGCACATTCCCTGGGCCCCTGTCTCAAAAGTAAGTTTACAAAACAGGGGTTTTTAGTTACAAAGTTATGATCATAAAGTTGAAAAGCCACCATACCACGTCAAGGTAAACCCCACATGGCGGTCCCTAACTTGTTTGCCTTTCGGCCATAGTATAAAAAGTCTTACTGCATAGTAGCATTCAGTGTAATCAGTGTCTGTTGAACCTTGGTTTCAGTGAAAAGGATCTATCCTCCCCCGCCAGTATGCGGGCCCAGGGAATGTGCATTACAACTAGCACTTCCTTTATACTTAAATATACTATTACTTAGCCTTTAGAGTGCTTCCACACCCCTATTTTTATACATTGTATTGTTGCCAGAAGCTGTGGCTGAGCTTCATGTGGTTTTTAATAGCACCCCATACCCCCCCTTAAACTAATGGGGCCCTATACTTTTAAAAATGGGCGTTGGTTGGACAATGCCTCTCCCTTAAAAGCCGCATACTGGCGGGGGAGGATAGATCCTTTTCACTGAAACCAAGGTTCAACAGACACTGATTACACTGAATGCTACTATGCAGTAAGACTTTTTATACTATGGCCGAAAGGCAAACAAGTTAGGGACCGCCATGTGGGGTTTACCTTGACGTGGTATGGTGGCTTTTCAACTTTATGATCATAACTTTGTAACTAAAAACCCCTGTTTTGTAAACTTACTTTTGAGACAGGGGCCCAGGGAATGTGCATTAAAACTAGCACTTCCTTTATACTTAAATATACTATTACTTAGCCTTTAGAGTGCTTCCACACCCCTATTTTTATACATTGCTTAATATAATACAGTGTGGCCCTGCACTGGTAAAACTGCTGTGCAGAAGGCTTCACTTTGCATGTGTTTGCTTCAGAAACACTATTATTGTTTACGTAAATAAGATGCTGTTTAGCAATGGGGGCAGCAATTTAAAGTAGAAAAGGCTCAGGTTACACAGCAGATAAGCTCTGTAGAACATAATGATGTTATCTGTTATCCACTATTTAACCTGTGCCATTTAGTCTTTTTTCAATTTCTGCCGTTGCTACACAGCAGCTTGTTTATATGAACTATAGTAGTGTTTCTGAAGCAAACTGATCAGTGTTACCAGTGCAGAGCAACAGTGCATGATATTTTTTTACTTTATAACACTTTCATTTTTTGGTGTTACTGTTCCTTTAACTCATTGAACTGGTTTTAATTAATCCATACAAACGTGGCTACTACCATTCATATTAAAATTAATCTATGCAGATAAATCCAACCCACTAAAAATGTAATAAAATTCCTGGTTAGAATTTGTCCTAATTGTTTCATCTTTATGTCACCTACAATTTCAGCTAATGGCCATCAATGGAACTGTTTAGCTTTTATTTACTGTGAAAAAGCCAATAAAGAATAACATATATACATACAAATGTATGGATATGCAAGGAACCCCATGCTTTTAATAACTAGGAGTAGTGATGGGCGAATTTATTCGCCAGGCGCAAATTCGCGCCGAATTTGAGCGATTCGCGGCAGGCGAATAAATTCGCGAAACGCCCGCGAAAATTCGCGGAAAAGATTCGCCGGCATCAAAAAAATTTTTTCGAAAAAACGGCGACGTTTCGCGAATTTCGCGCGAAATTCGCGAATTTTTCGGCGAAGCGAAACTACGCAAATTCGCCCATCACTAACTAGGAGTACTGTTGCTATTTCTGCAACTATAGAGAATGCCCTGGCCAAGCAAAAATGTCTCCCACTCATAGGTAGAGGGTGATTTCTGGGTTTGGGGAGGTTAATTCTATATATCCCAGAGCACATAGTAAGATAAATATAGTGCCAATTTTATATGTAATGTCCCTAGGACACATGGTAGTATAAATACAGTGACATCTGTATGTGGAATAACCTCAGCAGCAGGATATAGACAGTAGCAACTTCATGTATACTATTTCCATTTAGTTTGCTGTTGGAAGTTCATTGGTGTTGGTTTGGAAAGGCTTAGCCAGAAATATCAGAGACTAAAGTGTACACAATAACCCATGGCCCTGTACTATTGTGTATTACAATATTAAATCCATCCTTACAAATACAGCCTTTTAATATGCATTGACAAATGCAGTCCTAGTTTTGCTCTAGTGGTTGGCTGTCACTTTAAGGCATGGGAAAGGTTATCACTGTGACAGGACCTGATAACTCTTGGCATGCTGTGGGGCTACCAATATAATGAAGCCTGAATCTGTTATTAGAAGCATGCTATTTAATTACAGCCTTGCAGCAGTATTGAAGCTACTACACAAATCTGTGTACAAATCACTTACATAACCACTACTAATAATTAGCCGTTTTAGGACAGGAATCGTTAAAGCTGCACAATTAGAACTATTTCATTGCTATGCCTTATAAAAGCCTAGCAAACAGGCATAAATGTGGTAGTCTGCATGGTGGGTAAATAGTAGAGGGACTAAATAGAAAGACGAGCAATACAAATGAAGAACGACCAGGAAAGTTGCTCAGAATAGGTCCACTGATAGCATATTTAGGAGCAAATGTGTCTGTTAATGGCACATTTTAATAAGCAGTAAAACATTACCCATGCTTTAGGATTAAATCATATATTTTCTGTGCTGGACCGATTTGTCTCAGCATGAAAAATAATTGCTCAGATATTTCCACTATGCATGCGATTTGCCTAAGTTCTGCCGAGCACCACCACATCATGGAGCACAATAACATGGTACTTTTGGATAAACTGGCACAGGTATCAGACCGGGCAAGACTGGGATTCTGGATTTTGGGGCAGGATTAAATAAGAAGAAAGAGGGCTGCTGAAAGATGGCCTTGTTTTGTCACAAGCATTCAGATCCCAGCTCCAGCAGTTTCAGCAAGTTGGAACAATCAGGGGCCTTATTTATCAAGCTGTGTAAAACAACGAACGTGGAAAAAAAGTGTAAAGATTTGCGTAAAATAATTGGCGATTATATCAACACTAGATTTGATTCTGCTATTTTTCACTACTTCAGACGTCACACAATCCATTAAAGTCAATGAGAAAAATTCAAGTGGAAAGTAAGATCTGGTGGATGTTATTCTGAATAGAAATGTGTTTAAAAAATGTAATGAATAAACGCCATATCTCCCCATAGCATTTTCAAGTGGCTGCTTTCTTTAACTCTGGATTTTTGCTAGATCGCTGAAAATGCATACACCGTTTTTTACGTGCCAATGACTGCCAATGTTTGGTGTGATTAAAGGGCATGTTAAGTCTAAAATACAATAATGCTAGAAATGCTGTATTTTGTATACTAAATATAAACATGAACTTACTGCACCACAAGCCTAATCAAACAAATAATTTATGCTTTCAAAGTTGGCTACAGGGGGTCACCATCTTATAACTTTGTTATACATCTTTGCAAGACTAAGACTGTGCACATGCTCAGTGTAGCCTGTGCTGCTTAGGGATCGTCATAAACAAAGCTGCTTGAGTTCTGCATGGCTGGGAAGTAAGGCGGGGGCTCCCCCTGCTGTTCATAAGTATGATTGTTTCCCTGCTCAGCAGTTAGGGACCATCTGACAATTCCTATCCACAGCAGTAAATGAAGGGAGAATTTCACTGCATACAGTCAGGTTTCTTATAAAAACGGTTCACATTTTTTAAAGTGTATTGGAGGTAGGTTTCTTTTTCATTAAAGAAAGTAAAAATTTTTGCCTTTACATGCCCTTTAATGATTAATATCGTTAATAAATGGCAGTAAATTACAATGCGTCACTTATAAAGTATTGTATCAGTATTTGGATACAACTGGGGGTACACTTAATAGACTCTCCTACATTTAATTCCCTAGTGAATAACATAATGTGAACTTTGTGATTGGTCTTTCAATGGATACAAAGCTAAATGGAATGAACTATACTCTCAGCAACTTGCATGTACTAAATGTCAAAAACAATTTGTTTGGCACAGTTCTGTTTTACAGGAATATACAGTGACAGCTAGCTGCGGCTAATGGTGTCACTTCAGAAAAACAAATCTACAAATAACTTACACTATGCAGCTGAAGATAAGGCCTTGTCTGGTTTGACCCAGACCTGAAGCATCATTGAAGTAAAACATTGTATTGCTGTCTATGAACAGTATGTTCAATAAAGGTTGGAGGGCTGAAGACTGAGCACCCCAAATCTGTGCCATTTGTCTTCTTCTGAGGTGCATACCCCAACCGTCCTGCATTTCTTGTCTAATTCTAGGCCTGCCAATGAAGAGCAACATGTTTAAAGTTAATATTAAGTAAAATTCCCCTTAAACACAGTAAAGCGCCAAACAGTTGGATTTTTTTTGGCTTTCACTTTCAATCCCTTCATTAATCTGGTGAACTCTATGAGAAGCCCCCTAATGCAACAATTTACTTTCTCTCCTCTTGAATTTGCCTGGTGTCAGTAATTCAGACAAGAACAAGTTCTATAAAAAGCCTACAGTTTCCCGCATTTATTTATAAGTTGCAGACACCCATAAGCTTTTCTCCATCTCTGATCTCTGATGGGTAGCCCAACCTTGTGCCTCCTCTCCAAAGCCTGCACAAGTTTTAAAACCTATTAGGCACAGCATTTTCAAAGTTTATGTTCTGTGAAGTTCCCCTTATAAGTAAGGCGATGTTTAAATAGGTTTTAATGTGTAACAGCTAAATTATTCAATAAACAATACTGTGATACTCTAGACAAGCCTACTTGCATATATTATGTTACAATGTGCACTTTTAGCACAACTCATCCTTTGAATACATTATTGTACTGAAAAACAAAAGATTCTAAAATAAACTGCCGCCCCATATCAAATACATTCCCTGAGACTGGGCTTTCCTGCCATCACTTATGCACTGCAGGCAGAATGCGAGAGAATTGAAAGTTAATGTTTCTGCTCATGGAGAACTAATGAAACTGAAAGCAGACTGATAACATGGAATGTTTAAGTTTCTCTTTCTTTACTTTCCTTTCTTTTTTTCCCCCAAACATAAGGCCCTGTTCGGTTCATTTGAATCCAACAATGGCTATAAGCCTGGAGAATCTGTTTTGTGTCTTTCCAGGGTGAAACTGCAATTGAGCGGAAGCAACAGATGAACAAAGCTCACATTCAAATTTTCAGCTCATTAAATTAACGTTAAAAAAGGGTAAAATCTCAATTGTAAGTGAATTGTATTTGGCTTCTTTCAGCTTATTGAATTTGATTAATAACCCATACATTCATTAGCTTCAGATCAGAGGTCTACAAAGTGTGGCTTAGATAACAGCATCTCCAGCCAATCACTGTCCAGCGATGGGGGGGAGAAAGATTTCTCACACAAAAGTTTAAACTGAGGATTTGCATAAAATGCCAAATTTCGGCTGCTTTCAGCTTATGGCACACTTGCCAGTTTCACTTTACAATATGAAATCACACACAGAGTAGTGATGGGCGAATTTATTCGAATTCGAGGTGAATTCCCACGATTTGCCTCCAGCGAATAAATTTGCTAAACCGCAGTGAAAATTTGCCGGTGTCAAAAACTAGACGCCGGGACCGCTTTGTGAATTTTTCGCCGTTTCGGGGGAAATTCGCGATTTTCTTGGCAAATCGAAACGCCCCTAATTTGCCCATCACTAACACAGAGGTATAAAGGTGGCCATGGACATTAAGATTTTTCTCTCCTGAACGACCAATTCTTGTGCGATCTGACAAATCCGTCAAATTATCGTGAGGTTAGTGGGCACCAAGTGATCATGCGTCTAACTACTTTTCATCTGACATTGGTCAGAAAATTGATCACCAGGTTAGACAATTTTCATCGGTCACATTGAAATGTATCCATTGTCCAAGTGTTTGCAGGGCCAAGCAGGCAGCTAACCACTTCAACTAGATGATATCTCTTGAAATGGTCTTTTTAGTTGATGGCCAAATTGTACATTTAAATGATAATTTCAAGATAAGCTTGGTCTTATGATAACTAAAAGATCTTTTGAAAATCTTTACGTCTATGGCCACCTTAAGTCATTCTTGAGTCATTTACTAGCTATAACCATAATAAGCTTCTATTTTCATACATATTGCAATATTGAAACCAAAATGAGAAGTGTATTAGCAGCAAATAATCACCACTTCTGCAAACTATCCACTTATTACATTTAGAAAGCATAATGCAACCTCATCTTTTTGCCAAAATAACAAGCATTTTAACAATGGGAAGGGTGGTCAATCAATGTCACTATGGGATATGTGAGACTGCTGTTAGATGCAGCGCTGCCCAACTTTTTTCATGCACAGGGACAATTACAAACCACACATTTTCTGGGCAAATTATACTGATATAATGAACTTACTTAAATACCAAAACTTAGTGCAAATTATCAAATAAAAGGATCACAGTTTGGCTGAAGTGATTCTCCAGCGTGATATTTTATCAATGAATATGCCTTCCAGTTGCCGGAGGTCACTAATTCTGGCAGCCACATATAAATTTGAAATGTAATTTTAGAAAGAAGAGTGCAAAGAACGAGCGCTCTCAGGTATCCAGAGTTCTATGTGCTCCACGACATGGCACATTAGACTATGCTGAACTGGCCGCCACATGTCCGGATTTCACCCAGACCTGGTTTTTAGAAGGACTGTCTGGGTGAAAACCTCCTGTCCGGATTTCCAAATTAGGAAATCCGGACAGGACATTAAAGTTAATCACATGGCGATCAGCCAATCGCATCATCAGTCCTGCCCCTGACATCACCCGCCCACCCCCCAATGTCACTGGCCCACCCCCTGCCCGTTTTCATTTAAAAAAAAGGTGGCAACCCTACCTATGGTGTGTCAGCCAAACAGCACAAACATGACCATGGCATTGTACATGGTGATAACAGTATATAAGTACCATTTATGGCATGTTTGATGTCGTTATACTTTTGGTTCAGATGTAACTCTACTGACCTGCTACTTAACTCTTCTCTCATTACATCCTCACATGCTCGCAAGGACTGCAACCCTCCTGTGGAACTCTTTCCCACGGTCTGTCCAACTTTCTCCCAACCTTTCTGCTTTCAAGAAATCTTTTAAAACGCATTTCTTTCGAGAAGCCTACCCTCACTCTGCTTAACTACCAAATGCAACACCACATACAGTACCACATTTCTCACCCACTTAATTCAATCTTGCCCACTCCCACACCATGTGTATTACTCCCTTCCTTTAGAGTGTAAGCTCTTTTGCATAGGGCCTTCCTCACCTTTTGTACCGGTATTGATTGTGATGTATGTAACTCCATATTTTCTATGTATATAATTCATGTGATTTAGTTGTATAATCAAATTTACTTTACAGTGCTACGCAATATGTTGGCGCTATATAAATACATGTTAATAATAATAATAAATAATAATAATAACTCCCGAGGGCATTGCTAAATCTATAATGGTAAAACTATGGTGCATCAGGTCTTTAGAGTCAGCTCACTCCTTGTATGCCTCTGCATTATGGAGGGGATTTACTTTGTTGAACCTTGGGCCAAAGCAGTCGTGGGAAAATTCCTTTTTATAGTGAGGCTCATTTTGTATTTCTGTTTATCATATTAATTCAAGAAAATGATACTGCCCTTTTGTTTGTTTATAGGCGTTTTCGTTGGTTGTCTGCTTTTGATTTTATGCTGCTGTCTTCATTATGGCGGAAGCCGTGCCTCTTTGTTTGGGCTTTGGTTCAGGGGTCTCCTTTTTTTGGGTGGGGAAAGCCTTTGAAACTGGCTATCCATTAAGTGTTGTTGGGATTGTTGAGGGTGTGGGGGAGAGAGGCGGTCAATATGGACAAAGGGGTGGACTTTGATGTTGGCCATCCTCGTATGGGTGGAATGGGAGGATGGTGGTGGGCATGACAAATGAACTGATTCAAAGCTAATTTAACTTGCTGTTAGTTTTTGATGTTAGTTAAAGAATAGTGTTATATTTTTGTTCTTTATTGTAAGTGTTTCATTTTAACAAAAATCTCTATAACATGACCTGTTATTGAAATTAAATGTTTACAAAGGTCTGTTTACAAATCAATAAAGATGTGGCCCAACCTCACCCACAATCATGCCATTTATTTCATACGAGTTAATAGATTGATGGCAGTTTAAAAAAGGTTAAAAGGCAGAAGGTGGTTTGGTATACCCATCTCTGCGGTACATCAAAGTGTGACAGGCTTCTTGCTTACAACAGTTACTCATGCATTTTGGGCAGCTCAGTTTTCTTGCCACATATTTATGTCAATTACTGACACCCAAATTGCACTCCAAGTGTAAAATTTTGAACTAGTCATATTATAAATCTGAACCTGATTACAGGTTGCAGTTTTCCTTTTAGCCTTATAAAATCCAATTTAAGTACACTCCATGAATTATACTCAGCCATATAATCTCTTTGAACTCACACTGCAAAGGGTCATTAAAGCTTGTCAACATTTATCCACCTTTTTGTGGCCAAACTGCATACAGTCTATACAATACAATTTCAGCCAAGGTGCAGCCAATCTAATTGCGTCGTCACACAGATATTTATTAAATATAAGCGCATATGCTTGTGTGGCATTTTTAGAGAGACCCGTTAATTGCTTAATGAAAGATGTCTTCCATAAACTAATTCTTTCATTAAGCTGTGTAGATTACATTTTTTTTGTAAAGATATTAGTAGTCATGTAATGATGTGACAAAGACAAGTAGAAACACTTGATGTTAACAGATGAAGTCTCATACATATTTAGATCGCATGCAATAACATAATTACCCTCTAAAAATATAGCTTAGGCCCCAAAGAGGGCTCTTGTAATATTATCTATATGTATCTCCTATGTCCTTGAAGTACTCTACCAATGGAATACCACGTGTTACAGAATGGAATGGCAGTAGATGCACAGCTTTTTGCTATAAAACACCTTATAGGGGTGCCAGTTAGTGATGGGCGAATTTATTCGCCAGGCGCAAATTCGAAAAAACGGGCGCCGGCGTCAAAAACGGGTGCCGGCGCCAAAAACGAGACGCCGGCACCGTTTCGCAAATGTTTCGCCGTTTCGCGAATTTCGCGCAAAATTCACGAAGCGAACGGCGCAAATTCACCCATCGCTAGTGCCAGTGTGCCAGTTCAAACTGCTGTAAATTGAATACCCTCTGCCAAAAATACAGGTCCCATAGATCCAAAAGATCTCTGGAATTAACACGGCCCAAACATTTACAAAAAAATTAGCACCCAGTGAATAGCATTGATGCCATGTGCCAGAAAACACATGAATTAACTTGCACTGATTTACCAAAGAGAAAGCTATTTGGCATCCACATTTGGGAATCACGTGCAAGCAGCAGCATACTCTGTTTAGCGCGTAGTGATCGGCAAATTTGGGGCGTTTTGCTTCGCAGAAAAATTCACGAATTTCCAGTGAAATTCGCTAAATGGCGGAAAATTTTTGAAACGCCGCCAGCGTCTCGTTTTTGATGCCGGCTTCCGTTTTTGACGCCAGTGTACATTTTTTTGGATGCCAGCGTCCGTCTTTGGCGACATTTTCAAAGTCAAAGTCAAAGTAAACTTTATTGTCATCTCAGCAGTATACGAATATACAGTGAGACAAGACAACGTGGCTCCAGCTAGTACAAAAAGGCACATAAAGATACACAATAAATATGTAAAAATGAAATGTGCAATATTTTGGCAGAAATTGGATATATACATGTGTAAACCTTTAGAATTGTGCAAATAAATTAACAGTTCACAAAGTTAAGTTCACAGTTCAGGCGTGTCTGGAATGTAGTTGCGAATTTATCCGGTGGCGAATCGCAGCAATTCGCCATGAATTCGCACCTGGTGAAT
The DNA here is from genome assembly GCF_017654675.1 of Xenopus laevis. Classification (NCBI taxonomy): domain Eukaryota; kingdom Metazoa; phylum Chordata; class Amphibia; order Anura; family Pipidae; genus Xenopus; species Xenopus laevis. The sequence continues at coordinate 103,977,108 of NC_054382.1, forward strand.
AAATTCGTCCTTCACTAAGTTAGCGGGTACCCACACTGAAATTCTGGGGAAAATGTTGCATTAAAGGGAAAAAAACATAGCAATTTGCTCTGTACCTGGCACTGGATTCGTAAACGAGCACTAAAATGTCTGGGGTGTAATAATATCCCAGACTAAATAATATCTCAGTTGTATTCCCTAGAGGCATGAATTTATAGGAGTTTATAGAAGTTTTTGTTTTTCATCCTGTGTGAGCCCGATTTTAGGCCGCCTGCCCTTCTTCTGTCCATAGGGAGATCTAGCCAAATAATAATTTGCACAGAATAAAAAACTCAGTGCACTTGAATGTATTTAACTGAGCACTTTAGATTTAACATTTTCATCATCATACAACACTACCGGTTGGCTTAAATGACCAATAAAAAAAAAACACCAACTCATTTCAGTTTCTTAACCATTTTGAAGATACTTATGAAGTAATGTACACCCTGTTGTAAGATATAAGGATACTAAAAGAAGTCACCAAGGCATTCCATGACCATATAAAGGCACAAGGTCACAGGCTGAGAGCTTTTATACAGAACATGGAACTCCAAGGTGACTTCTAATATACTCATATTTTTCAACAGGGGGTATATTATTTTTTATTATACACACGTTTCAGTGAGTTGTGATACAAATTCACTGAGAACCAATTATAAGGATATCATTAACAGGATATTAATAGAGCTGTCAACTTCCCCGATTTTATCGGGCGTTACCAGATTTTTCACTTACAGGCATTCCCCCGAATTTCTGAAGATTTTGCATGATTTACACAACTATGATAGCACTTTCATACATTGTTAAACTACATCTACAGCAATCCTCCAGTTAAATATCTGGTCTTTCCAGGTATATGTTATAATTAGTTATTGGTCGAATTCATTGGCCAGCTGCGAATCGTGGGAATTTGCCGTAACTTCGGGCCTGGTGAATACATTTGCCCATCACTAATGCACGTCAAAAACAAGACGCCGCCGCCGTTTTGCGAATTTCGCTGGAAATTCACTAATTTTTCTGCGAAGTGAAACGCCCCAAATTCGCCCATCACTAGTTATAATGAAAAAAAGCAGAGCACATTATGGGAACATTGCTCTTGAAATAACCGGTAAAGGTATGAAATCTGCGGTTTTCCGGATAAGGGATGCTTCCGTAATTTAGATCTCCATACGTAAAACATTAACTAAACATTAATTAAAGCCAATTGGATTGTTTTGCCTCCAATAAGAATTAATTATAGCTTAGCTGGGATCATGTACAAGAATAAGAATTAATTATATCTTAACTGGGATCATATACAAGGAACTGTTTTATTATTACAGAAAAAAGGGAAATAACCTAAAAACAGATAATAGATCCCATACCTGTATCATGAAACAAATGTCAGGAAAATAAGAGCGAGCTGTTGGCTGTAAGTCTAAATACCTATGTGGTTCTCTGCTATGAATTAGCTCACAGTTTCCTTTTTTTCTTCCCTAAAAGGGCGCAGAGAGCCCTCTAGCTTTCATGTGTATATTGTACCAGATTACAAATGAGGAAACATGCAGCTGCTCTTGCTCATAACTATTTGGATGTACAAAGGGGTCAGCCTACCACCTTCTTTTCAGATCAATATGATTGGTATAAACAATGGTTTGTTTTTGATTGCTGTACATTACGCCTGGGTAGAGCCAGTGAATATAAGCGAATTGCTTTGAGACAATAGGCTGGTTCATCATCCAAGGCTTCCCTTTTCAGACAGCTGCCTCTGCCACACTCACCCTGACAAACGTCCAGAAAAACAGATGGTTTCAGCATTCATGACCAGTTTAGCAAAAAAAACCAAGAGTCAATTATTCAATGCCGCTATTTGTCAGCTTGGTGGCAATAACGATTTTTATCCCCCAAAATAAAACAGAAGCTTTCAGACTCAACAATATGTTACAGTGAGGAATTTCCCTTCCATTCAAATACATTTCACCTATTTTGTATCTATGTTAAACACTGGAATATGTATTTTAGATGTAAAAAAAAGTGAATTTAGAGTTCCAAATGACACTGCTTGCTAAAGTCCACTTGTAGGTGATCATCTGCACAGGACTTGTGACACTGCCAGTTCTGACTGTAGGAAAACACACTTATCAGCATGAATAAATAAAACCTTTGTTTAAAAAAGCACTGGAGGAACCAAGTCAGGCTGGGGCACAGCAGGTTGCTCTATATCCCACTACCCCTTTTGTGAGCCGGTCCCTGATATCCGGCAAAAGTCACTGCATAGTTATTTAATGCCAGGGTTAATTCTGGACACAAGTAATTTTCCAAGCGCCATTTTTTTACCCAGGATTCATTTAGGATTTGAGAGACACAAATGTCCCTTTTACAACTGGAAGATATTTCTTTTCTTCCTGGTTTTTGGGGTGTTTTCAATGCTGACTTTTCTACGACAACATGAAAAAGTCATAGTTGTGGATTTCAGCAACTTTGTCCTGTTTGTGGTTTTTCAGATCGGCTCTTTTGATAAATGACTGACAGTCGTGGAAATTAGTTTATTTGTGGTTTCAAAAACCTCTAAAACCACTAAAATTAGAAATTCAATAAATAGGCCTTCATGCTTAGTAAATATAAATCAGCAATGGAAAGTGTTCATTCCCTAGAGGCGAATTCAGTGTCACTGCAACAGCACAAAATGCTACATATTAGAACATAGCTGTATAGCAGAGAATCAGAAGTAATCACAAATAATTGAAAATGTAAGTTTCTTGTTTATATGATTTCAATTTCACTATAGATTTGACATAACATTATTTATTTATTTATTTATTTATTTATTTTAAATAAAAATTATTTATCATTTACATTTATTCCAAAGGCACCTTGTGTTGTATGCAGTGCACAAAAAATAAAAAAAATCACCATACAACTACCCATGTAACAGTCTCTGAAAGGCGCCCCATGGTGCTCAGATCACAAGCAACACAGATGGTCATAATGGTAAGTAAATTTGATTAGCTCTTCAGATAATAATGTATTAATAGCATAATTAGTAGGATGTATTAGAATTGGCAGATCACACCAAATCCCGACACCTGAACTGGCAATCTTCATACAAAAAGGCACAGAACAAGAAGGTTTTGCCCAGTGTAATTCACAAAGCACTTGCGGGTTTTGTAAAGTCAAGAAGACACGGACCAGTTTTGCATGAAAACGCATCAAATTTGGCATGATTTAATTTTCACACATTCAAAATGATATAGTTGCAAAAGCAGCAATGTATATTGATATAATTACAGGTTAGTAAAGTATAATGACATAATTGGTTAACAAAATCGTTTACTTTGCAGAATTTTGCTAATTTCAGTTTTGCATTTATAGAATATGGTGAAACCATTTCATGAAATATGGGATTTTAGAAATTACTCTGGATTTGTAGGATAAAGGAACAAGGCCGAAAACTCAGCACTGACATTTTCACCCCCCCATGATGAATACTGAATTCTTCATTGACAGGAGAGCAGCTTTGTAGTTAGAGGAGACATTTAGCTCTTTCTGGTGTGACGAATATCAGTCAATATGCTTCACTCCTGTCAGCCTTTCAATATTGGTGTGAAAAGACTATAATGTCCATGTTTTAGCTTCAGAGGTCTTTGGGTATCAGAGGCAGTGTGAGGCCACATACGTCTCTTTATGGAGTCACAACTGCCCTTGTCTGCATCTGTGGATAACATCATACAATTCTCCACCTCGATTGTCAGAGTAGAAGCAATTCTTAAGTAAAAAAAACCTGACCTATCTTGTTCCAGCCAGGATTGCACTTTTAGTATAGGGATTTTCCTTAAAATATCAATGCAGCCTATGACTCTTACTTAGGGTTGCTTCCTTTAATGTGTTGGGAAAATGGGTATGGGGCGGGCTGGGAGACGTCAGGGGCAGGTCTGAGATGTCGGGGGCAGTCCGGGTGATGTCAGGGGCGGGGCAGTTATATCGGGGGATGTATGGGTGGGACCGATGACATGGTGATCAGCGATTGGTTGATCACCATGCCATTCCTTAAATGTCCTGTCCGGATTTCCTAATTTGAAAATCTGGACAGACACTTTTCAAAAACCGGGTGAAATCTGGACAGGTGGCAACCCTACTCTCACTCATCAGGACCAACCTCATTTCACAAAAGTGGGAGGAACCCAGGGCTTGCTTTGTTTGTGGTTGTTGAGCAACTAAATACCCAACAGACTGTACAATGGTATAGAACAGGGATATCCAACTGGAAGCCTGTGAGCCACATGTGGCCCTTCAAAGACTTTTTATGGCCGCCAGCCTGCTCATAGGCTTCACTGTATGACATCATTTTAATTTAATCCAGCCCTCATATATGCCTAATGACTAATTCTGATTGTTTAGGCCAGGCATGGATGTGTTGATCTGACCTAGAGACCAGGAGAGTAGATTTGGTTTTCAGGCACCTGTAACTTCATAGAGTAAGCATCTGAAATTCTACTGAAATGCACAGATTATATGATCAATAGGGATGTAGCGAACGTCGGAAAAAAAGTTCGCGAACATATTCGCGAACTTGCGCAAAAATGCGAGCGGTTCGCGAACGGTTCGCGAACCCCATAGACTTCAATGGGAAGGCGAACTTTAACATCTAGAAAAGACATTTCTGGCCAGAAAAATGATTTTAAAGTTGTTTAAAGGGTGCAACGACCTGGACAGTGGCATGCCAGAGGGGGATCAAGGGCAAAAATGTATCTGAAAAATCTGCCTGTGTGTGCTTGGAAGAGATAGTGTAGGGGGAGAGCTGTTAGTGATTTCAGGGACAGATGATAGTAAGCTTGCTGGCTAGTAATCTGCTTGATACTGCTCTGTATTGGAGGGACAGAAGTCTGCAGGGATTTGAGGGACATTTTAGCTTAGGTAGCTTTGCTGGCTAGTAATCTACTGTTCTCTTTAAACAACTGCCATACGTTGACCTTGTAGGCATTGTTTGCCCAGTTTTTTTGGACGCAGCCACTGAAGCACAGTTGCCAGAAAAAATATGCCATATAAATGCTGAAAATAGTAATTTTTCGCCATACGTTGACCTTGTAGACATTGTTTGCCCAGTTTTTTTGGACGCAGCCACTGAAGCACAGTTGCCAGAAAAATTATGCCATATAAATGCTGAAAATATAAATTTTTTTGGTTGCAGCCACTGAAGCACAGAGGCCAGAAAAATTATGCCATATAAATGCAGAAAATATGCATTTTTTTGGTCGCAGCCACTGAAGCACAGTTGCCAGAAAAATTATGCCATATAAATGCTGAAAATATAAATTTTTTTGGTTGCAGCCACTGAAGCACAGAGGCCAGAAAAATTATGCCATATAAATGCAGAAAATATGCATTTTTTTGGTCGCAGCCACTGAAGCACAGTTGCCAGAAAAAATATGCCATATAAATGCTGAAAATAGTCATTTTTTGCCATATACGTTGAGTCAACGTATGGCAAAAAATTACTATTTTCAGCATTTATATGGCATATTTTTTCTGGCCTCTGTGCTTCAGTGGCTGCGGCCAAAAAAACTGGGCAAACAATGCCTACAAGGTCAACGTCGTTGACCTTGTAGGCATTGTTTGCCCAGTTTTTTTGGCCGCAGCCACTGAAGCACAGAGGCCAGAAAAAATATGCCATATAAATGCTGAAAATAGTAATTTTTTGGTCGCAGCCACTGAAGCACAGTTGCCAGAAAAATTATGCCATATAAATGCTGAAAATATAAATTTTTTGGTTGCAGCCACTGAAGCACAGAGGCCAGAAAAATTATGCCATATAAATGCTGAAAATATAAATTTTTTTGGTTGCAGCCACTGAAGCACAGAGGCCAGAAAAATTATGCCATATAAATGCAGAAAATATGCATTTTTTTGGTCGCAGCCACTGAAGCACAGTTGCCAGAAAAATTATGCCATATAAATGCAGAAAATATGCATTTTTTTGGACGCAGCCACTGAAGCACAGTTGCCAGAAAAATATGCCATATAAATGCTGAAAATAGTCATTTTTTGCCATACGTTGACCTTGTAGACATTGTTTGCCCAGTTTTTTTGGTTGCAGCCACTGAAGCACAGAGGCCAGAAAAAATTAAACCAGTAGGGTTTGCACCCTAGTTTGTAACGGTGGCGGAGGGAGGAGGAGGACGCTAAAGGACAGCTGTGTGTGGAGTCATGAGGCTTGAAGAGAAGGACAGCTGCATAGAAGTCAGAACAAGTCTTCCGGCGTGCAGTAACCCTCCGAGATCCACCCCTCATTCATTTTAATAAAGGTCAGGTAATCGACACTTTTGTGACCTAGGCGAGTTCTCTTCTCAGTTACAATCCCTCCTGCTGCACTGAAGGTCCTTTCTGAGAGCACACTTGAGGCTGGGCAAGACAAGAGGTTCATGGCAAATTGTGACAGCTCTGGCCACAGATCAAGCCTGCGCACCCAGTAGTCCAGGGGTTCATCGCTCCTCAGAGTGTCGATATCTGCAGTTAATGCCAGGTAGTCCGCTACCTGCCGGTCGAGGCGTTCTTTGAGGGTGGATCCAGAAGGGTTGTGGCGCTGCCTTGGACAGAAAAACATTTGCATGTCTGACGTTACAGACTGGCCAAAGGGCTTTGTCCTTGCAGGTGTGCTCGTGGCAGGATTACTGGCACCTCTGCCCCTGGAATGTTGATGAGTTCCTGAAGTGACATCACCCTTAAAAGCATTGTACAACATGTTTTGCAGGCTGGTTTGTAAATGCCGCATCTTTTCGGACTTGTGGTATGTTGGTAACATTTCTGACACTTTATGCTTGTACCGAGGGTCTAGTAGCGTTGCGACCCAGTACAGGTCCTTCTCCTTAAGCCTCTTGATACGGGGGTCCTTCAACAGGCATGACAGCATGAAAGACCCCATTCTCACAAGGTTGGATGCAGAGCTATCCATCTCCGCTTCCTCATTATCAAGGACTGCATCATCCACGGTCTCCTCCCCCCAGCCACGTACAAGACCAGGGGTCCCCAAAAGGTCACCACTAGCCCCCTGGGAAGCCTGCTCCTGTTGGTCCTCCTCCTCCTCCTCCACAAAGCCACCTTCCTCCTCTGACTCCACTTCTGGCACCTCTCCCTGCGTTGCAGCAGGTGCCTGGGTTCGTTCTGGTGATTCCGACCAGAAATCGTGCGCTTCCAGCTCCTCGTCACGCTGGTCTACAGCCTCATCTGTCACTCGTCGCACGGCACGCTCCAGGAAGAAAGCGAAGGGTATTAGGTCGCTGATGGTGCCTTCGGTGCGACTGACCATATTTGTCACCTCTTCAAAAGGTCGCATGAGCCTGCAGGCATCGCGCATAAGCACCCAGTAACGGGGGAAAAAAATCCCCAGCTGTGCAGATCCAGTCCTACCACCCAGTTCAAAAAGGTACTCGTTGACGGCCCTTTGTTGTTGCAGCAGACGTTCCAACATAAGGAGCGTTGAATTCCAGCGAGTCTGGCTGTCAGAAATCAAACGCCTGACTGGCATGTTGTAGCGCTGCTGAATGTCAGCAAGGCGTGCCATGGCTGTGTAGGAACGTCTGAAATGGGCCGACACCTTTCTGGACTGGGTGAGAACGTCCTGGAATCCTGGGTACTTGGAGACAAAACGTTGGACTATTAAATTTAACACATGTGCCATGCAGGGCACATGTGTTAAATTGCCTAGTCTCAACGCTGCCAACAGATTGCTTCCATTGTCACACACCACTTTTCCGATCTGCAGTTGGTGTGGGGTCAGCCACCGATCGGCCTGTGACTGCAGAGATGACAGGAGTACAGATCCGGTATGGTTTTTGCTTTCCAGGCACGTCATCCCCAAGACAGCGTGACAACGGCGTACCTGGCACGTCGAATAGCCTAGGGGGAGCTGGGGGTGCACAGGTGTGGAGGAGGAGAAGGAGGACCCAGCAGCAGAGTAAGAAGAAGAAGAAGACGAGGTAGAGAGCGATGGAGGAGTAGAGGTGGTGGCAGAACCGCGTGCAATCCGTGGCGGTGACACCAACTCCACTGTTGTTGTTGAGCTACCCATTCCCTGCTTCCCAGCCATTACCAAGTTCACCCAGTGGGCAGTGTAGGTGACATACCTGCCCTGACCATGCTTGGAGGACCATGCGTCAGTAGTCATATGGACCTTTGGCCCAACACTAAGTGACAGAGATGCGGTAACTTGGCTCTGCACATGTTGGTACAGGTGTGGTATTCCCTTTTAGAAAAAAAATTGCGGCTGGGTACCTTCCACTGCGGTGTCCCAATTGCTACAAATTTGCGGAAGGCCTCAGAGTCCACCAGCTGGTATGGTAAAAGCTGGCGGGCTAAGAGTGCAGACAAGCCAGCTGTCAGACGCCGGGCAAGGGGGTGACAGTCAGACATTGGCTTCTTACGCTCAAACATGGCCTTCACAGAAACTTGGCTGGTGGCAGATGACTGGGAATGGGAACAGGTGGTCAAGGTGGAAGGCGGAGTGGAGGGTGGTTCAGACGGGTCAAGGAGAGCAGAGGTAGAGCAGTAAGATGCTGGACCAGAAGGAGTGTGGCTTTTAGTTTGCCTGTTGCCTTTGAGGTGTTGCTCCCAAAGTGCTTTGTGCTTGCCGCTCATGTGCCTTCGCATAGAAGTTGTACCTATGTGGCTGTTGGGCTTACCAAGGCTCAGTTTCTGACTGCACTCATTGCAAATTACAATGCTTTTGTCAGAGGCACACACATTAAAAAAATCCCACACTGCTGACTTTTTGGAAGTGTGCGATCTGGCGGTAACAGTAGAAGTTGGCGGAGTTGGCGGTATTGGCGGCAATGGCGGGTGCGTTGGCCGGCTGAACACAGGTGCCGATACATGTTGTTGCCCTGCTGATCCCTGCGGGCTGTCCTCCCTGCTTCTTCTAAGTCTTATTCTCCTACTGCCTCTCTGACTCTCCGTCTCTCCATCTGAACTACCCTCCTCTTGCTCTCTTCTACTAGGCACCCACAAAACATCAATCTCCTCATCATCATTCTCCTCAGATGCATCAATTTCTTCTGACACATCACAGAAGGAAGCAGCAGCGGGGACCTCCTCCTCATCACTCATTATGTCCATCTCTATCGTGTTCTCTGCCAGAATTAAATCTGGTGTAAGGTCCTCATCTCCTTCATCTTCTTCTGGCAATAATGGTTGCGCATTACTCAGTTCAAGAAACTCATTGGAAAATAACTCCTCTGACCCCAGTGAAGAAGGGGCACCGGTGGTGGAGGAAGTGTTACGTGGGGTGGCCATAGCAGTGGAGGATGAGGAGGATGTTGTGGTAAAGTTAGAAACGGTAGAGGATGGGGTGTGCTGTGTAAGCCAGTCAACTACCTCTTCAGCATTTTGGGAGTTCAGGGTCATTGGCTTTTTAAAACTGGGAAATTTGCTAGGGCCACAGGATTGCATAGCAGCACGGCCCCTAGCACGGCCTCTGCGTGGCGGCCTGCCTTTGCCTGGCATTATTTTTAAAAAAACAACAACAACAACAAAAACTCAGTTGGTTTTTCTGGAAACGATAATACACACAGCTAGATGGCGGGTTGAAGAAAACACTGTGCAAATAATGCCTACAAAGTCAACGTATACACTACTACAGCGGTGGATACGGATTACGTAAAATATATGAATGCTGCTTGAAAAAAAGTAACTCAAGTGGTTTTTCTAGAGACGATAATATTATCAATATTTAGACAAAATGTGAACAAGGTCACACAGCTCGATGGCGGGTTGAAGAAAACAGTGTGCAAATAATGCCTACAAGGTCAACGTATACACTACTACAGCGGTGGATACGGATTACGTAAAATATATGAATGCTGCTTGAAAAAAAGTAACTCAAGTGGTTTTTCTAGAGACGATAATATTATCAATATTTAGACAAAATGTGAACAAGCTCACACAGCTCGATGGCGGGTTGAAGAAAACAGTGTGCAAATAATGCCTACAAGGTCAACGTATACACTACTACAGCGGTGGATACGGATTACGTAAAATATATGAATGCTGCTTGAAAAAAAGTAACTCAAGTGGTTTTTCTAGAGACGATAATATTATCAATATTTAGACAAAATGTGAACAAGCTCACACAGCTCGATGGCGGGTTGAAGAAAACACTGTGCAAATAATGCCTACAAGGTCAACGTATACACTACTACAGCGGTGGATACGGATTACGTAAAATATATGAATGCTGCTTGAAAAAAAGTAACTCAAGTGTTTTTCTAGAGACGATAATATTATCAATATTTAGACAAAATGTGAACAAGCTCACACAGCTCGATGGCGGGTTGAAGAAAACAGTGTGCAAATAATGCCTACAAGGTCAACGTATACACTACTACAGCGGTGGATACGGATTACGTAAAATATATGAATGCTGCTTGAAAAAAAGTAACTCAAGTGGTTTTTCTAGAGACGATAATATTATCAATATTTAGACAAAATGTGAACAAGCTCACACAGCTCGATGGCGGGTTGAAGAAAACAGTGTGCAAATAATGCCTACAAGGTCAACGTATACACTACTACAGCGGTGGATACGGATTACGTAAAATATATGAATGCTGCTTGAAAAAAAGTAACTCAAGTGGTTTTTCTAGAGACGATAATATTATCAATATTTAGACAAAATGTGAACAAGCTCACACAGCTCGATGGCGGGTTGAAGAAAACACTGTGCAAATAATGCCTACAAGGCCAACGTATACACTACTACAGCGGTGGATACGGATTACGTAAAATATATGAATGCTGCTTGAAAAAAGTGACTCCGGTGTTTTTTCTGGAGACGGTAATATTATGGATATTTAGACAGAATGGGAACAAGGTCACACAGCTCGATGGCGGGTTGAAGAAAACAGTGTGCAAATAATGCCTACAAGGCCAACGTATACACTACTACAGCGGTGGATACGGATTACGTAAAATATATGAATGCTGCTTGAAAAAAGTGACTCCGGTGTTTTTTCTGGAGACGGTAATATTATGGATATTTAGACAGAATGGGAACAAGGTCACACAGCTCGATGGCGGGTTGAAGAAAACAGTGTGCAAATAATGCCTACAAGGCCAACGTATACACTACTACAGCGGTGGATACGGATTACGTAAAATATATGAATGCTGCTTGAAAAAAGTGACTCCGGTGTTTTTTCTGGAGACGGTAATATTATGGATATTTAGACAGAATGGGAACAAGGTCACACAGCTCGATGGCGGGTTGAAGAAAACAGTGTGCAAATAATGCCTACAAGGCCAACGTATACACTACTACAGCGGTGGATACGGATTACGTAAAATATATGAATGCTGCTTGAAAAAAGTGACTCCGGTGTTTTTTCTGGAGACGGTAATATTATGGATATTTAGACAGAATGGGAACAAGGTCACACAGCTCGATGGCGGGTTGAAGAAAACAGTGTGCAAATAATGCCTACAAGGCCAACGTATACACTACTACAGCGGTGGATACGGATTACGTAAAATATATTATGGCTGCTTGAAAAAAGTGACTCCGGTGTTTTTTCTGGAGACGGTAATATTATGGATATTTAGACAGAATGGGAACAAGGTCACACAGCTCGATGGCGGGTTGAAGAAAACAGTGTGCAAATAATGCCTACAAGGCCAACGTATACACTACTACAGCGGTGGATACGGATTACGTAAAATATATGAATGCTGCTTGAAAAAAGTGACTCCGGTGTTTTTTCTGGAGACGGTAATATTATGGATATTTAGACAGAATGGGAACAAGGTCACACAGCTCGATGGCGGGTTGAAGAAAACAGTGTGCAAATAATGCCTACAAGGCCAACGTATACACTACTACAGCGGTGGATACGGATTACGTAAAATATATGAATGCTGCTTGAAAAAAGTGACTCCGGTGTTTTTTCTGGAGACGGTAATATTATGGATATTTAGACAGAATGGGAACAAGGTCACACAGCTCGATGGCGGGTTGAAGAAAACAGTGTGCAAATAATGCCTACAAGGCCAACGTATACACTACTACAGCGGTGGATACGGATTACGTAAAATATATTATGGCTGCTTGAAAAAAGTGACTCCGGTGTTTTTTCTGGAGACGGTAATATTATGGATATTTAGACAGAATGTGAACAAGGTCACACAGCTCGATGGCGGGTTGAAGAAAACAGTGTGCAAATAATGCCTACAGGGCAAATAATGCCTAAAAGGTCAACTTATACACTACTACAGCGGTAGTAAAATAAAAAAAAGTAAAATAAAAAAAAAATGAATATTAAAAAAAAAAAATTAAAGTTGGTGCTGCTGAACTACTAGGAGCAGCAGATTAGCACACCAGTCCCACTCCCCAACACTGCTAGACTAATAGCACTGGGCTCTTATAGTAGTAGTAGTAGTAGTAGTAGTAAAACAACAAAAAATAAATAAAAGCAGTCCTTACAAGGACTACTGTTATTGCAGCAGTCAGCAGATGAGATCAGAAGCAGGACAGCTGCCCACTGCAGCTACATACAGAGCACTGCAGTAGAAGGTAGATTACTAGCCAGCAAAGCTACCTAAGCTTAAATGTCCCTCAAACCCCTGCAGACTTCTGTCCCTCCAATAACAGAGCAGTATCAAAACGATTACTAGCCAGCAAACTTTCAACTGTCCCTGAAATCACTAACAGGCAGCAGCTCTCTCCCTACACTATCTCTTCAGCACACACAGGCAGAGTGAAAAAACGCTGCAGGGCTTCGGTTTTTATAGGGAAGGGGAGTGGTCCAGGGGAGAGCTTCCTGATTGGCTGCCATGTACCTGCTGGTCTGGGGTGAGAGGGCAAAAAAAAGCGCCAACAATGGCGAACCCAAAATGGCGAACGTCGCGCGACGTTCGCGAACTTCCGGCGAGCGCGAACACCCGATGTTCGCGCGAACAAGTTCGCCGGCGAACAGTTCGCGACATCTCTAATGATCAATTAAGCTATTCTGTTCCATCATGTAGTTATCCATAACCCTGAGATGCTTACTGTAAAAGCCAAGAACTTTTGGTGGAATTTAATAAAATTCGAAATGATGTTAATATGCACGATGGAATCAATTTTGCTTTTGAGCAAACTATTTTGTGAACTTGCCATATATTTAGTGATACAGTCAGAGTGCTCTGAGTATATAACAGAAATTTTAACCGGAAAAGTTAATTTTATTTCTTTTGAAGCCTTTATTACACCCCCTTTAGTGTGTGGCAAAATACCTGCATAATTATTGAAGCTTGTATTCCATTTACCCCATTAAATAAAACAGCACTGCGAAGCTTTAATGCACAGTCACACAGACGCTATATGATCAGGGTAGCGCTTTATTTGCACATCCCAAGGCACAAAACTCAAAAAAAAAAAAACTCAATCAGCATTCACATAGAGATGCCCATTTTGCTAACCAATCAACACGTAGGAGGACCCACATAGAATTGAAAGCTCCCTTGAAATGCATTCATGTCACCTTACATCCCAAAAAAACTCTCAAATATTGTATACAATTTTATTCTTTCATTTTGCAAAGGGCCCTGATCACTAATGATGTGTATGGTTTGTCAATTAGTATACTTTTCACAAACAGTATTTTCTGCACTGCTACCTCAAACTAAGTGCATTCTGTACCATTTATATTCAGGAGGTGGCAGCAAAACTCAAACACCATATTAAACCTTCTTACAGTATATTATATCTATTATTTAAAAACATGATACATAACACCCAAAGAATGTACAATCATGGGAACTATATCCAGTTACAAAAAATGTGAGCAAAAATTTCCAGGGACAGTTTGCTGCACTGTTCAGTGCTTTAAGTGGGAATACTGCCCCCATGCCCATAATTCCCAGCACACATACAAGGCATGATCATTACAGTTTTCTAAAATGCATGGGTTTTCAGCAACTGCTACTTGTACAGAAAGGGCAGGCACAGCCATCATAAACATGTAATAAATCTGCCCGTGTGGTTTATAAATCATCAAGACTTGGGCTGTGAAAAGGAGGCTTAACTGTAACTATTAGCAAAATGGAAGACTTCTGGTAAATGAGTGGCAGAGCTAACCTTTTATTAATTAAAATGCATATTAATAAGGAAGAACAGAATATTATTTGTAATATTAATACCTTTACACCGTTACTGCAGCTTTTTCAAGGCATCTAATATACTCTACAAGGCTCCTTCAAAAGGCAGCAATGCCACAGGGAACACATTTATTCAAATTTTGTAATTCTAAGTATCAGGTCTCCGGATAAGAGAGCCGTACCTGTACAAGACATGATAATGTTAACAGAATTATTATACTGTTGGGCATTACATTTTGCCCCACTACATTTGCCATTTAGTAGATAAGCTACACTGCATTTTTCTGCCTACCCTGTTCTTTTCTGTACACTTTCACAGCGTATCAACTTCAAAGAGTAAGAAAGTTTACATAAGCGGAGTGTTCTGCTTTTTACTTAATGTACCATTTAAAGCCAAACCCTAGCAAAGCATCCGTATCGGAACATTTTACATTACATTTACTTGTTAATGCCCTAAGCTATCCCCGTCAGATTTACTAGGAGTCAAGAAGCAATATTCCAGCGAGGATACCCCAAACATTCCAAACACTAAAGGATCTCATAGAAAGCTCTGCATGCTTCATGTGATAAAGAGATACTTCTGCAGCCAGGGAACATGCAGACATAGCCGAAACTTAGATAAGCATAAAATTTACCCTACAGCTAAACTTTAATACATGGCACATTTTATTATATTAACAGGAGAAAAGTGTATTCTCCAATCATGGCTGCTGCACACTGACATGGTCTGGAGGACTCCAGCTATAATTGATTTCAGTGCCCAACAAACCAGATGCCTTTAGTTTAAAAGAACCGTTTACAAATCATATCAGCGGCAGTGGGCAGTTTGGACAGGAACATTGCTCCATAATGGGAGCTTCTGGCTTTATAAACTAGCTGCATATAAGTTGCAGAACAGGCTAAATCAACCAGCACTGAAATGTGGAGCTGCAAGAATGGGGTCAGATTCAATATCAAGTAGAATATACAGTATTTGCCATGGCAGTGAAACATTAGAGAAATTAGGAAATGTTTTGCAAACATTAAGAATTTGACCTGCGGCCATAAGTATATGTATTTATTTTGCATTTCTTTAAAAACTTAATTTATACTACTGTATATAAATTGACAATTGCTGTACAATCCTCACTGGAACTTGACACATGCGTAGGAAGCCCAATGCAAAGCCAGGGTAAATAATGCATCAAACACTAATAGGTGATCCTTTGGGGCGTATTTATAGCACAAGGTATATTTAGCTTGCGACAGAACTCTAAAAATCAGAGAACAGAGCTGTGAAACTGGCAAACTTTCCATTTCTTGATTTGAAATAGGTAATGAAAGAGCTCTGATTGGAGGAAACTCTTTACTACTATTTTATCAGTTATTTATAAAGCGCCGTCACATTTTTCAACATTCACGTTGGTCTCTGCCCCAGTGTATCTTACAACCTATGATCCCATTCACATTCTTCCACACTCGGGTCAATTTTATCAGAAGTCAGATAACCTGTCTGAATGTTATTGGAGTGTGGGAGTGAAACCAGAGTATCTGGAGGCAGGGCTGTCCAACTGGTGGTCCCCCTTGTGTGTCCCCCCTCACATGAAAGTCTACCTGCTAGATTTCTTACCATGTGTAAGCTTTAAAAAGTATCAGTACTGCAATTAACTGCCCCCTGCAATGTTTACATCTCAAATTCAGACACTAAACTCCTGTATTGTTCACACCTGTAATCGCCTGCACTGTTCACACTTGTTACACCTTTATTGTGCACACCCCTAAAGCCCTGTACTGTTCACATCAGACTGAAAGTGTTCACATTGTTTACACCTCATTGTGTTCCTATATGTGGCACAATATGAACTGCCCTGATAGATTTTTCTGTCTCCTGCTCTATTCTGCCTTCCCTGTGCTCCCTGTGTGTGCCATATTATACCTGCCCTACACTCCCTGTGTGTGCCATACTCTGCCTGCGCTATACTCCCGGTGTGTGCCATACTTTGCCTGCCATATGCTCCCTGTGTGTGCCATACTCTGCCTGCGCTATACTCCTGGTGTGTGCCATACTTTGCCTGCCATATGCTCCCTGTGTGTGCCCTACTCTGCCTTCCCTATGCCTCCATGTGTTGGGGGGTGCTGTGTTATCCACAGGGGAGGAAGTGATGAGTGATATCCCTGCAGTGAGCACCAACCATTTGGGTCTTTTTGGTGTTTTACCACCATTAATGTGGACATGGTCTTGCAATAACATGGGTATGGGTTAAATGGTTTAAATGGGTGTGGTTTAAAAGGACCAACACTGACTTTCAGTCTCTTATTCAAATCAGTGCATGATTACTAGGGTTCCTAGCAACAACATTGATGACATTGCAAACTGGAGAGCTGCTGGATAAAAAGCTAAATAACTCAAAAACCACAAACCATAAAAAATGAAAACCAACTGCAAATTATCTCAGAATTTTACTTTTTAAATCATACTTTCAAAAAAAAAAGAAACAGGAAAATGTTACACAGCCCATTTTGAATGCCTTTCAATCTTCTAACCATTGCATTCCAGGAAATCAGCTGATGGCCTTAATTTGTATATCAACTGGAAACCCACTGCTGATTCAACTGTACAATAGATCCTATTGTCACGGTGTCACTAAAATAACAGCTCACGGTGAGTCTCTGTGTTTTATGTATTTCAGCTTTGCTGCATCTTGCCCCTGTGTTACCAACTGCCCCTGCAGCTCGTTTGTTGCTAATTGTATGCTGATGAAAAGCCTGTGATTGCCCTCTTTGTCGTGAATGTGTAATTTATTGACAAGCTGGAAATGCCAGCAGCAGGGCAGAAAAGTAACTAAATATTACTTCTAAAAATAAGGGCAAAAATTCAATGAATGTGATACATTTTAGGAACATGGGCAAAAATGGCTGGCTTATAGATAATTCGGCACCTGTTCTAATTGTAACCATTTATTTTGTTTAAAATATAGGGTATTACAGTGAAATCTCAATTTTACATCCCCTGATTTTGTTTTCCCTCATTTTACAATGTTGTTTTTTGATGCCACCTATATATTATGCATAATACATTTGCCTGATTTCACATTTTCCTGGATTTTACACCATTTTTTTCTGGTCCCCTGAAAAATGTATTTAAAATATAGGGTGACCTGAATGAAGATCTGGAAACGAATGGATGATAAAACCATCAGCTGTAGAATACTTGAACAGCCAAAACAAAACCAAGCTACTGATTTATATGAATATTCTGATGTTACTGGATGTTTGCAAGTAGCCTGTAATGAATAGAACATTATTCTAATACATTTATTGCACCACACAAGTTTCTTGTTCCTGTATGCTTGCATGGGATTTAAATAGAATGGTGAAGCATTCCCCGCCATATAGGAATTATTTGATGAGCCATGTTTGGTCTGGTGAAGAAACTGACTCGATGTGTAACTGGTGGAGAAATTTCCCATAGGTTTCCATTGGTTGGTTTTTCATTCCCTGCAATACATTGGGCATTCCCTGAGGCGCAAGTACTCAGTAAGTGAGCACTAAGGGGTGCACTATTGCACACAAACAAAGATCAGGTATCTACTAAACACATAAAAACGTCCAGGCCAAAGGGGCTATTCATAGCCTAAATACAATAATATTCCACTGAATGGATGTTCCAGACTAGCGACTTGAGAATCAAACGCAAAGTTGTTCAATGTGCGCCACACAGCAGCTTAACTGTGTTCAACATTTTCTGTTTGGGGTAAAAAATCACCCTAGAAGGTATCAGGGAGACCCCACCAAATTAGTTATATACATAGATCGATGATAGACAGACAGACAGACAGATAGATAGATGGATAGATGATAGATAGATAGATAGATGGATAGATAGATAGATAGATAGATAGATAGATAGATAGATAGATAGATAGATGGAGATAGATGATAGATAGATGATAGATAGATGGATAGATAGATAAAATTGATAAATATTAGAGGCATTCATTACATTACATTATAATTTACGCAATTAGAGAAGGGCAGTAAGTTCACATGTTGTCTCTCATGGAAATGTATTAGGTAAATATATTTACATTATACATTACTCATAATGTATGGGTGAGGTCAGTGGGAAAAAGTAAGATTGAGGGAGCACACAAACATTTATATCTAAAAAATGTACATGAAAGACATAATACACCCTATGGGGCAGATTTACTAAAGGGCAAAGTGACTAACATTAGCGAAAATCCGACAGCGTGACATAATTTTGTTACTTCACCGATTTACTAACGGGCGCAGGAGTAACTTCGCTAGCGAAGGAGATAGACTCTAGCGGTAATTCGCTCCCTTACGCCTGGCGAAGTTGTGCTCTGGCGAAGGGACGTAACTACGCAAATTCACTAAGATGCAGATTTTACTAAACATTACCTCTTGCGCCAGACTTGCCTTCGCCACCTCAGACCAGACAAAGTGCAATAGAGTAGATAGAAAAATTTTCTAAGTCCCAAAAAATGCTGGCGACTTTTCATTTTCAGGATGATAGGCTGCAAAAGATTGTAAATTATTTCTGGGGTACCCAGCTTCCCCCCTACATTTCCGAACATATGGCACATAAACTATACACTGGGCTCAGGTGTAGGGCAATATAACAACTCTATTTTCTTTTATTAAGGTTTCCCGGGCTTGTGTAGTGTAATGTATTTGCTGCAAAATATACATCCATTCAACTTTAACTTTCCACCATATGCAAATTAGCCAATGCTAGCGCAACTTTGCTTTGCTTACCGCAGTAACGCCAGCGCTACTTCGCCATCGTTCGGCGCCCTGGATGCAGCTTTGGATTTTAGTGAAGTAGCGTTGTCCTGGTAAATTTACACTGTGGTGAAGTGTTGCGATGTGAGCGAAGCAGACGCTAGCGCAAATTCGGAGCTTAGTGAATCTGCCCCTATGTGTGAAAGAGTTAAATATCCATTATGGCTTTGTAGAAAAGCCAGTAACTAAAAAATTATATCTAGTGTAGCAATTGATCTACCAGACACTAGTAAAGCTTGCAAAGCATGCTCAGTAGGGGCTTATAGTGCTGCTGCCAACCTAAGAATCAAATAATGTATCAGTTTTTAAGTCAGTGGTCTAGTAGTATACTGAACTGCTACTGGAAGACATGAAAGAGGGCAACTGAAACTAATTCATTTAAAAAAAATTTATTTTAGAAAATCACTAAACAATAAAAAATATAAAACAACTAAAAACAAATTTATTTGTGGTGTACATAGGTTTTGATATTGTTGACTGTTAATTGCCAAGCAGGTATGGTATTGGGCAGACCATATAGAGGTCATACACGCCCCAAACAATCGGAATAGAAGGAAATGAAAAGGAGCGGTGGCTCAAAAAAAAGGCAATCGCTGATTGGTTGCTATGGGTTACTACCCGCGGTCAATTTTGATCAGTGTTCATAAATGAGCCCCTTGATCTTACAGAATAGCATCCAAAGCAGTGCACAACTCTAGCAGGTACAAAAGGGGGCTTTCCTAGTCTCCAATGCTGAAAGGTCGTACAGCACATGGTGGGTTAATCAAGTACTCATAACAGATACTGTTACTGTTATTTGATCTGGTTCATTCTTCAATCTCTCGCCTGTTTCCTGCAACTCAAGAACTACTACTGCCCCACTCAGTGCTTAGATGCCATACATATTCAGATGTTTCCTAGCATTCGGTGCATCCTTTCCTTTGGATTCTAAAGTTGTGTAATTTTCTGCACTGTTACAAATAGGTGAAATGTACTTGCCAAATTGAATGTGGCACTGGTTCTGGCAAATTGTCAGAGGCAATATTGCTATGCCATTTTGCTCTGTTTAAATTCTTTCATACCATATTGTGCTTATTATAAGAGAGTTGTGTACAGAAGTAGAACTATATAAATACAGATTAACCTAAATATTTAAATAACTAAAATATGAATCTGTATACCAAAGATTCTTAAATCATTTTAAAGAAGCACAGAAACCGAGAGAAAAACAGAACATTCCAGTGATAAGCACTTTTCAGGAAAATGACTGTATATTTTTACATGTACAGACATTTGTAGCAATAATTCCAGGAAGTTGATAAAACCAGCAATGCATATCTGAAGAGCAACAAGAATACTTTGTTAAGTCCTTTACAAGATGCCTCACAAGGAAACTTTGGCGACTTAGGAAAGCCAAAGCCATCCTAATGCCATCCTGCTGGTGATTTACATTCTAGCCGGTGGGAAGGCATTTTGGGGAGATGAGTCGCCCGAAGAAGAGAAGATTTCTCACTGGACGACTAATCTCCCCGAATAGCAGCGTGTGCCACCACCCTAAGGCTGGCCTAAGGCCGGGTGTGGCACATGGGGAGATTAGTTGCCCCCGCAGTATACTGTGGATAACTAATCTCCCAAAATGCCTTCCCGCCGGCAAGAATGCGAATCACCAGCAGGATGGCTTACATATCTCTTTGTTTTCCAAAGAGGACTGAAGTTTCCTACTGTGGGGGTTTTCGCAAAGTAGGTTTTCTGGGAAATGTGATATGTGAGATTAGCTAATCAAGTCTAATAGGTGCCTGGGGTTTTGAGTTCCTCATTAGGGCTGAGGTTATATAGAAATGAATTTAATTGCTACTTTTGTGCTGTTGAATAACATGAGGGTCATAAAATAGGGCAGGTAATTCTGTAGATCTTATAGAGCTCCAGACAGGGGGTAAATAAATACTCAGTGTTTTCAGGCCAAGCTTTGAGGGTTAAGGTCTGCCTTTCACAGCTACATTACTAAGTTGTTCCTTTCATTGGATTCTATTTCAATTGCTTCACTTTAGGAGATCACTTTACATTCCCCATTAAGAATGACCTGAAACACTGCCCATTCATGTCAATGAGAAGAGAATCTATACCCAGTGCCATATCACAATAATTCTTAGGGGATACTGTCATGGGAAAACATGTTTTTTTCAAAACGCATCAGTTAATAGTGTTGCTCCAGAAGAATTCTGCACTGAAATCCATTTCTCAAAAGAGCAAACAGATTTTTTTATATTCAATTTTGAAATCTGACATGGAGCTAGACATATTGTCAGTTTCCCAGCTGCCCCAGTCAAACTTGGATCATTGCTTGGAAATCCAGGGGTTCATAGAACCATTGATCCTTGGGGTTTTTTGGATGCATAGCTCTGTAGTAGGAGCAGCAACCACACACTGTCCTGTTTGTATAAAACTACCGGGGTGGCATAAAGTTAAGTTTAGTGTGGTTGTCCAGAAGAGTAGAGATGCCGAGCTTTCATGGCAAGGGAGATGCTGAACTCAATGATTTTTTTGCAGAGGATCCAGCAAGCATAGAGAATTTCCTTACCAAAAGTCTGAATGAGAAACCCCAATGGTATTTTAATCCTGCTTGGGTGAGACGGTCTCAGCTCCCTGCATTTTTGTGGGGTTGTTGGGGCTCAAGTTCAGCCAATTAATTGTCCTGGTCAAACACTGCAAGTCTTCTGTTGTGTCAAAATAGTGTAAGCAGGCCACAACGTCCCTTGGTGGTTCATCTGGTGTCGGTTTGGGGCATAGTGCTCTATGCACTCAATAATTAGCAAGTCTGAGGAGTAGTTTAGTAAATACAAGTTCAAGCAGCTTTGGCAAGTCAGAGTATGATTCTGGCACATTCCATATGCGAATGTTATTGCAACAAGGTCTTCAGTATGGTTAGTAAGTGCCACTACTTTCTAAAGCAGCTACTTGATGTGCCAACCTGTCATGGGCTGTTGTCATTTCTTCATGCTTGGTTTCAAGAAGAACCGTGTGGGAGTCTAGTGAGGTAATTTCCTTCATAATTTCAGTTATAGCAGTTGTGGGGAATAGCTCAAAGCAGCGGGTAGGGCTCAGGTAAAACAGTTCTTACAGAGGAGACAGGAGGCTTAGGTTTGCAACAAAAATGAAACAGGCTCCTGCCTGGGGTTTTATTGTTCAAACCGGACAACTTAAACAGGCACAAGTTCCGTGCTATAACAGTCAAATAAGGAAAAACCTCACCGGTTTGCAGTGTTACAGTCCATAGGAAATAGGAAAGTTCCTTGCAGTGGTAACAAAACAATCGCTCTTTTGAGTTGCAGTCAAATTCACAGTTTGTGCAAATCACTTCACAGCGTGTGTTCAGAGGTTCTCTCTGACTCCCAGTCCAACACACTACCACTCCCCGCTAGGCTCTCTTAACCAGTCCCACCTGCGGACTAATTGGGCAGCATACTGAACTATCCTTGCGCCAGGGTCCTAACCTGTCTTACCCTGGAGATTTAAAGGAGCCAATACCTCAGGCTGGGTGCTATATACCTCCCATCATATTCCGGCAGCCTATTGGGACATAGCTCTTTGTCACAAAGTCTTTAATTCGGCTTGAAATGTTGCGGTTAACTTTTGTAGCAGTGATGCCAGACTGGCGTCTACCATCGTCTGAGTGAGGCAAGTTCTTTGCGTTCTTCCATAACTGGGGAGCTGGCACATCTTGAATCTTTGGCAGGTCTGCAGATTGCTGTTTGAAGAAGTTTCCCGGTCCTTTTTTGAAATAGAAATCTTTGTACTGCCATTCCAGTATGATGTGGGGAGAAGGTTGCGCAGATTGTTGGCAATTTAGGAGAGTTGTCTGTGCCACAAACTCTGTAAGGACAGGATCTGTGTGGGAACTGTTTCACTATGTGTCCTCACATCCCGGACCTGGCTCCACCCTCGCACTTGGTGTTTTGAAGAAAAAGGGTTTTAGACACTTTATTGTGATGTCTACCAAGTCCATTTTTGATTCAGAAAAGCTAATTATTCATATAGAGCGCCAACCAAGTATTTGTGTGCTAGTTGTACCTCCTACTATGATAGAATCAGACTAAAAAGTTCAGTTAGTATTGTCATGGACATTCAGTTACTGAAAACCACTTGAGGTTAAAAGATAAAGTTTATTTGACATGAGCTCCTTGGACTATGAACTTATGAAGAGTCAGAACCCCATACAAATAAATCACAGAGTTTTATAGACTTGGGAACCTAATACATGAGAATGGACATTGATAAAAGGGCGTTACCGATGGGAGAGCATAGATATCATTCCACAGCACATAAAAACAAAAAACTGCTCTCATAACAAATCAGGTGGTTCTGCTCAAGGTCATGGTACTAATAACCAAGACTAGCTTGAGAACAGAATCCATCCAAGTCAGGGGTGCTTCTGGGGGAATATGCATATACAGAATTGTATTATTTCTCGGTATGATATAGAGACTGTTATTCTGACACAATTGTATTATTTCTCGGTATGATATAGAGACTGTTATTCTGACACAATTGTATTATTTCTCGGTATGATATAGAGACTGTTATTCGGACACAATTGTATTATTTCTCGGTATGATATAGAGACTGTTATTCTGACACAAAATGCAATTGTTTTTAGATGTGGTCTGTGACCCCCATTTTAAAGTTGGAAAAGAGAAGAAGGCAAATAATTGAAAAACTATAGAAAAAATGAAGGCCAATTGAAAAGTTCCTTAGAACTGGCCATTCTATATAACATACCAAGAAACAAGAAATGAAACATTTGTTGTGGTTTATTGCAAAGCATATACTGTTTTCAAAAGGGAAACAGCTTCTGGTGTAATGTAAATTTTGATTGCACCTAATTAAAGAAAAACTTTTGCTTTACAACCGAATACCCATACATCATTCAATAGTAGAAATATACATGGGAGAAATTGACATACAAACTTGAATCTGTTCTCCAAATCTCCCTGTTTGAATTTGTGTTAATTCAAGTATGATACAGATATGAAATGATTCCTGTTCTACTTTGACATCAACTCTGAGAAACACAGAACAGCCAAAGGAAACCCATTTTATTTAGTTTAAGCAAATGGATTGCAGATTTTGTATATCATTGCCACACATGCAACCAAGGGTGAACACGATCAAAAGTCAGAAAATGAAAAAAATATAGCACAAGGAGAGCCCATTTATTGACCACCAAAATTTCTTGAAGATATATAAAGGTGATAGAGACATTTGTACCCAGGCATCACTCTCCATCTAAAGCCTGCTGGGGATTATGGTAAATTTAAGACAAAATGAGAAAGTGGGCAGAGATTGAAGTGAAATCCCTTGCTGTAATGCAGAACTGGAGGCACATTGCCACTTTATGCAATATGGATTGGTATTTAAAAGGGCCACTTTTATATAACCTGTTTTACATTGACTGACAGTTTATTTCTGCCACAGTTATAGGACCAGCTTTACACTGGCAGCTAGTATATTATACACTGAAAGCAGGTGGTATGTGGCAATTGTATACAAACGCTTCCCACTCTAAAGACAAATCTTTGTACATAACAATATACATATATTTACTCTATGTTGAAGTTCAGTAGTTAGGTTTGTCACTCATCTCTTTGGGGGTCTGCTAGGATTGGTTAGAAGTAATATGGACACTCCTAATATAATCTGTTATGTAGGTTGGCCAGGGTATGAAAATTAGGCATGAGCTCTAGGAACACCTACCCATGAGTGAATGGTAAAAATTAGAGAGTAAGAAGAAAGGCACAGATGAAGGATGGGAATATTTTAATACTACAAACTATACTAAAGAAAGAACATTAGAATAAAGAAGAAAAGAGAGAAACTTAAAGGGGACCAGTAAATTTAACATTCTCTGTATAAAAAGACATTAATATTTGCGGTTAAATAATATTGAGGGCTCCAGTTCTAATAATGTGGCCAACAACAACCAGCTAGTTTCTTTGCTATTTCTGTTTTTCTTAACCTCCTATCTTTATATCTCCGATATTCAGCTCAAACTTCCCAAAACTAGAGCATTTCACATGTTGTTTGCCAACTAACTTTTATTTTTCTAAATAATTAAACAAGCAAAAGCTTCTGGCCAAAACTTATTTGACTATATATATAGTAGCGAACATGGAGATGTGACTGCAGCCTGGTAGCATTTAAATACTCAGTTCCTGTTCTGTTACCTTGACTGGTGTAAAGTTTGTTCCCAAGGTAAAAACTAAGTGGTCTGCTGGCATATGGCGCAACCTCCATTTGAGCGCTAAAAGCTGGATTCTGTTTTTGTGAAACAGATGTTGTCGAGTGCAGTAATGCACAGCCGACTCTGTCTAACAGCTGGGAATCCTTTGTGACCCATTTAAGTGGAAATAAACATGGTCTTGGCTTGGCAAAAATCTAAGAAAGTGCATTTTCATCTGTTAAAAGCTGATCAAAATGAAGAATAAATGTTTTTAGCCATAAAACGCTTCCAGCCACAAGAGTAATCCTTCCTGCAGTTCATGTGATGGCCTCATAATATTGCCGGCACCCTTTGCCAGATGAAGTCTGCAGTCGCTTTGACAGATAGAGCAAATGGAAAATAAACATCTGCCTCAATCAGGAGAGGACTGAAGACAAGGCTGACGGATATTATCTGGCAAGATTTTCGTTGCAGCTAAACATATAACAGCTACAGAACCAAAACTACCGGCATCGTCTGGTCCTTATGCGGTTACTTATGTGGTTACTGACCATGAAGAGAGATGATTAGTATGCACTCTCAGAGGAGGAATGGTGCAGATGCTCAGAATGATATGATTCCAACTTGCCAGTTCCAGCTTTGCTACGGCAGGCCTTTGTTATTAGCAAATCAGTAAGAGCTTTTCATGCTCCAACAATATTCAGAACTAGAAACTTTTTTCTTCGTGCTACAAAGTGGTGTAAATCAATCCCTTTCTCTTCCTCTCTTTCTTGTGCATCTTTACGTTTCTCACCATTAATTTAGCTTCCAGCTAATTGTCATAAATGCAAAGAAACAAAGAAACAAAGTTTTTCACTTTTGAAATATGCTCTTCATGTGTAAAGTATTTCTTTCTAAGAATATTTCCCTTTATGTTGTTGTATGATGTGTGTATATCTCCATTTCACATAGATTCTGTGGACTAAAAGATTGTAAGCTCTTCTAATACAGCATAGAGCATAAATGTATCTCTTTTCCCTGTTTAGTAATAACCATAACCATAATAACCATACCCTTTGTGTTTCATGCCTTGTAAAGCACTATAGTGTGATGCACAAGAAAATTTAAATGCAGCTCAGTTCAATGTAAAATGAACTAGCTGACCTTCACTAATTTCAGGTGTAATAAACCCTGAGCTCACCACATTGGACAGCAGAATTCTTTAAATGCAAAATCTCACCTAATTAAGAAGCTGACCTGGGTGTAAAAAAAAACCCAGGTCCCACAACTCCAGGCTGTCTAATGCACTTCATCTTAGATAATCAAGAAAGATTCTGCACTCACCAATTACATCTGATGGCTCTGTGCAGCACCCCAAACCCAAAGCTTGGGGTGATAGGCAGACAAAAACGAAAGCAGGTACTCACTCCTTCTGCCAGAAGTTTGGGATCAATTTTATTTCATATAGCTAAAAACAAACATTTATATGAAATAAAATCAAGTTTTACTCCCAAACTGCTGGCAAACGGAATGTGTGCCTGCTTTTGTATTTGATTGTAAAGTACAGCATACATTTGTGGTTGTATTTAAATAAATAAGTATATATATATATACATACATACATACATTTACATAATGCATATTACTGAATAAAAATGGCAAGCATCATCACTGTCAATGACCTTACCTTTACCCTGCTGCCCTTTGGCCAACAGTGGGTAAATTACATGCTGACCATCAGATCCCCAAGACTTCATACTTTTTGTTATTTTTACGGTGCAGAGCATTTTTAGAATCCAAGGTAAAATGTCCAAGTATTTTTTTACCACACATATGGGGTTATGTAATAAGTTTGCCCAGGGGCAGTAACCCATAGCGACCAATCAGCAGGCTGCATTTACTAGCCACTTGTTTAAATGCAAGAATCTTATTGGTTGTCATGGGTTACTGCTCCTGGGCAAACATAGTGCTTTATATTACATATGGGGGGAAGTGTTCATGTTACAGGTGTATTTATGTACAGTATTTACTCCTAATGATGAAAGAGTGTCCATTTGTTTGTTTGTGTACTGTTACAAACGAATGCAATAAAACTTCTCAGGGAGCATGTTCTCATCCAGGAGGAGGTTAGCTACTCTTTGTGCAAATACCTGGCCATCTGACCAATGATATTGCATCATTCTATAGTATATAGTGTAGAGTGAACTACTCTTCTACATGCCATTGATTAACTCCATAATCATAGGTCTGACTATCGGACCAATGAGAATGCATCATTCATAGTAATAAAGAACTACATAAGAGTTTATGTTTACAAAGAGAAAAAGTGATGCACTTGATCAATAGTGATGGGCGAATTTGCGAAACGACACCGGCGTCTCGATTTTGACGCCGGCGCCTTTTTTTTTTTGAAGCCAGCGCCCGTTTTTGACGCCGGCGTCTGTTTTTTCGAAAAAAACAAATTTTGACCCCGGCGTTTTGCAAATTTATTCACTCGCGGCGAATTGCGCAAATTCGCCACGAATTCGCGCCTGGCGAATAAATTCGCCCATCACTATTGATCAGCTCTACAGTGTTGGGGTTACTGGGGAGGCTTGTAAAGAACAAGAGAATGGAAGAGGCACGGGCAAAATAGGAGAGAGAAACATGGGGAAAGAAGGTAGAAAAGGCAAAGCATGCTTCATGGGGGTAGAAGGAAGAGAGAATAGTACATAGTAAGAGAGGCAGGAAGGAACCAATGACCTGAGGGCAAATGAGACAAAGGCACATAGAAATGGTATATTGGAAGATGAGGTTAGCATGGTACCTTATAAGATAAAGAAAAATCACACTATGAAATTATAAAGGTGGCAGAGAGTGAAAAAAGAGAGAAAAGAAACAAGTCAATGTCAAACTGACAAAAAAAGTGAGAGATATGGAAGAGAACATATAATGCAGGTTTTTAAAGATAAAAGCAAAATAAAACATGGAGGGACAAGACATACAGGAGGATGAAAGGAAAATCACATTTCAAAAATTGCCTTATGTCTTATTTCAAATTGAAAGAGGGGTATGTTTAGGGAGTGCTTTCTTTCTGGGTTGGATAAGGCACCAAAACGTGACATAGTACCGGAAAACTACTCAAAGGCAAATGTTTTGCATTTTGCGTGTGTGTGTGTGTATAAATACAACACAAAGGTACACTCCAAACAATGCAGGTGTGCCGCACCTGCAATAAAGTTATACTGAAAGTTATACTGAAATATTACACAATAATTTATGTACAGTATAACCAGCAAACTATTAAGTGAGCAAATGGGGAGTTTTCCTGTGTGAGTCCATTAATGTGAGCAAAAAAGCCACTTAGGGGAACCCGAGTCAAAGCTTTTAAACCAGCAATAACTTCTTGGCGCTACAGGTCCTGAGGCAGCAGCAGTCAACATTGTTTAGACAAAAACTCCCTTATGGTATGCTCATTAATTAACTGAACTGTTTGTTGATTTTAGATTGATTTAGTTTGTTCTCCGGAGAGTGTTTTTGGAGTCTGTGTAATGGCACTATGCAGAAATTCATCGTCAGGCCTTCAATTCCCATGACACTTCACTGGGACATATAGAAGATGAAGTGAAAATAAAATGAAGGGTTTGTTAGATAAAAATGGTAATCAAAATATTTTAAATTCAGTTGCAATATTTGAAGATTTTTCCCACAGAGGGAAAAAAATTACCTGAAGCGATGTCTGACCGAAAAACAGCAACTGTATGCAAAACAGGAAAGGAATTCTTTGTTGCTAATTACCCAAGAACGAATAAAAGCAACTGAAAAACAGTGTAGGTTATTAAACATCTGCACAGATTTTCAAGACCCAACATAAAAGTATTTGTTGTTATTTTCAGATGTATGATATATACATATGGGGTTATGTAATAAAAGGCACTAAGTTTGTCATGGGGCAGTAACCCATAGTAACCAATCAGTAAGCAGAATTTTCACCTGTTTAAATGCAGGCAACTTATTGGTTGCCATGGGTTACTGCTCCTGGGCAAATTTAGTGCCTTATATTACATATAGCGGCTTATTTATTAAAAATAAGATTTTAGAGGTTTTTGAAACCACAACCAGGGCCGGAACTAGGGGTAGGCAGAGTAGGCACGTGCATAGGGCGCAAAGCTGGGGGGGTGCCAGGCACGTAGCATCACTCCCGCCTACCCTTAGTCCGGTCCCCTTTCTTTCCGTCAATTCGCTCTTGCGGCAATTTGCACATGGCTCATTCGTGTGCCGGAGCATCATTTCGCACGCATGCATTTGAGAGTCAATTCACGCAAGCGTGCGAGAACCAATTTGCGTACATACACACTTCCAGCCAGCGTTGCGACCGGCCAGGTTGCCTAGGGCGCCTGCCTGGCCTGGCCCGGCTCTGACCACATCTATGGTTATAAAAAGTGCAAAAAAAAAAAAAAAGAGCTGAACAATGCAATACAAAATACAAAAACCTCTAAAAATGTGAGTTCTTTTGACAATTTCAAGTGAAGAAAAAATCCAAAAACCCCTTAAAGTCCAAATTGGTTTAAAGCTGCCCAAAAGGATCAGTGCAGCTCCCACTGACTTATATAGCACCTCAACAACTTTTACTTAGCGAAGTTTTGCATTAGAGATTTTCATGTTTTTTCATTTAATAAATCTCAAATTTTATGGCTTTTATAGAAATATAGAAAAACCACAAATTTTTCAAAAATCGGGGAAGAAACTAAATTCGATTGTTAGTAAATGGGTCCCTTAGTGACCAGGATCCCTCTGTTTATATAGATGGTTTAGAAAACAAGGTATCTAATGTGCTGGGCATTTGATTTATTATCTTAATTGCCCTTTGCAATTAAAAGCTAATTTCTAATGTATCTCACTATATAACTGTTTCCATGTTTAACCATCATAGATCCAAAGTGAAATGGATAGGTTATTTACATATACTGTAGAAAATCAGTCAATTTCAGTCTAAAAATGGCTTACATAGCGTTAACTTTGGGCAAGTGTAGAAAAAAACAAGGTAAAATAAATATTGCTGGGTCCAGTTAATTATAATCTAATGCATGAGGCATAGACCAATGGCAGATGAGGTGATTTCAAGATTGGTACCTCAGGAGGTATCTTAAACTACCTAAAATTTACCCCATTTGCCGGCAATTTTGATAAACTGAAAATATTTGTCTATCTGCCTTTCAAAGGATTATTGCTTTTGGCTGCCAAAATTCCTTGCACAAGTGCCCTCAAGTAATTGCTGTACCAAGCAATAGGAGTAGGGAGCAGCTTCTGCCATATTCAGCTCAGACACCAAGTGCCCAAAAGCATCCCATTATTCCCATAACTCCAATGTAATTGTGGGCAGTGGGGAGGAGATGCACCTGACGTTTATGTAACCAGAAACTTAAACAACTGCATTCAGTGTTGGACTGGGGTGCCAGGAGCCCACCAAAAAACCTTAGACCATGGACCCACTCTCCAAACTATTTCTCCTTTTTCTCTCCTCACTCAGCCTCTGTTCTTCAAGGCTCTTTTATTTCTATTCAGTAATCGATAATTCTATCTATTTAGCCTCTTTGTTCCAATAGAGAATTACATAATGACCTTGAAATAGGCCAAATGGTTAGAAGCAGGAGGGCCCACTGATACTTCGGCCCACCAGGAGTTTTCCTGGTATCCCATTTGGCCAGTCTGACACTGACTGCATTTGAACTTCAACGACAATGGGATGCAATTGTTCTGGAAATTGTTCTGTTTTTGGATTATGCTTGTCTGCCTCCTGTCCTTTGCCCTTGGCCTGTTTCAAAGTTTTTCTGCCCCCGTGATACTTGTCTGCAGTGGTGAGTGTACGTTTTTTCTTTATTACAACTATTACATACACAGCACAATGTCTCCTGTCCATTTAATCACCAGCACTATTCCTAAAAGCTTGTAAAGTCACAAATTTCACTTTTTGAGCTGGTAAACTCCCAAATTTAAGTTTTTTGAGCTTGTAAACTCACAAATTCCATGTACCGTATATACTCGAGTATAAGCCGAGTTCTTCAGCCCCCAAAATATGCTGAAAAACTCTACCTCGGCTTATACTCGGGTCAAGCGCAAAAACGGTCGACGGCGTCTAAGAATAGTCGTCGGCGTCCAAGAATAGTCTCCAAGAATAGTCGCTAGCATCCAAGAATAGTCTCCAAGAATAGTCGCCGGCATCCAAGAATGGTCATCGGCGTCCAAAAACGAGATGCTGGCACGTCCAATGGGAGCAGAAACCCTCAATTTTTTGATTGAAACTTACCAGAAGCTGCTGCATTTTTCACCCTAGGCTTATACTCGGCTTATATTCGAGTCAATAAGCTTTCCCAGTTTTTGGAGGTAAAATTAGGTAGCTCGGCTTATACTCGGGACGGCTTATACTCGAGTATATACGGTATTTGAGTTTTTTTCCACAATTGTATTCAAACATGTTTTTTTATATTTGGATTTTTTCATGAATAACAAAACATTTGATTTTTTTTTTAATTGTGGGTATATTCGTAGTAGAAAAACCTCCCAAATTAGATTTTTGATAAATAAGCCCATAATAATGCATTACTGAGCAGTCCCACATTTTTCCGTTCTACAACTGCTATGAATGTATCTCTGATTACAAGATTGTTGTCTCATTAGTAGTGTTGATTTTGATTTACCTTTAGTGCCCCCCTTCCCAACCATGATGACATATGGCGCCCAGTCATGCCTTATCCCGACAGTTTGAAGTAAAACTAGAAAGGAATTGTTTACCATTAAATTCTAATGGTTTCTAATGGAGATTCTAAGAATTATGAATGGAGGTCACACTTATATAGCTACCAATTAGATACATATAATAAAGCAAGGTGCAAGAAACTTAACAGCACCCTCATGAGGTAGCAAATGCATACAATTTTTTTGTTATAGTGGGCTGCACACTTGAAGAAAATTAATAACTCATTGGTATTACAAAAGCAAATATGTTTTTATATAGAGATTTTCAATAACATAGCAATGGTTCAAATACAGACAGTGCATATCACTGCAAACCATACAAAGTTCAAATACATACCACCACAATGCAAACAAAAAAGTTAAATGGAGATTCCAACAGAGCGATTGAGAGCATATTTATGCAGTGAAGCTTATAAATAAGGATTCTTGTGTATAAATAAAGCAATGTCTTAATTGTTCATTAATAAATGCTTGTAATATATGACTAGGCAAGAACAAAACATATGTTGCATTTAACGAACGTATCTACTGTTTAATAAACACTTTCCTTTTTCTTATGTGACATTTACCAGATAAAAGATTGTGTGGCAAACAATAAATCTTTATGGCATGGCATCAGAGTAACAGTAATAGTTACAGTGTCTCTTTCATGAGAACTGCAGTAGATAAAACTGTAGATGCAAAAAAAAAAGTTAAAGTACAAATTGAAAGATCAGAATAATATTGTACATTATTAAAATACGTGTAGCACTTGAATGGAGGTATAATAAAACATGGTTTGCTCATCTAATTTATTCACAATCAGTATTCAGCCATCTGGATGTTCTGTCTTCCTTTGAGATTCACATTTGGTCTATGGCAAGGTTGGAAGGCGATAAGGACCAAAACTGAAAGACAACAGACAAGGAAGCAATTATTTTTCCCAAATTAGGGTCTTGCATATATTTACAAACGAAAAACTTGGATCATTGTTTTTAATTAATGGCTCTTTATCAAATTCTAGTTTCTGGCTGCCGTGCCACAGGAAAAAATATAGAAATCCTATCTTTTGATTTCATTTTATGTCTTAAAAATTAGCAAGTAGCACCTCTCGATGGTGGAATTTGTAATACCAAAGGCTGCTAAAATCAAGAAAAATATTCGTTTTTTTTTTTGATACAGATAAATTCTAGAACTGAACAGTAATTCACCTCGAGCAGGCATGAGTTAGATAACTATTACATATGAATTATTTCATTAAAATCTATGTATCTGTCTATAGGCCATAGACATTAAGATTTTTGTCTCTTTAATGACCGATTTTAGTGCGATCCAACAAATCCGTCAAATTATCGTGAGGTTAGTGGGCACCAAACAATTGTGTATCTAACAATCGGTCAGAAAATCGATTGGTCAGGTTAGAATATTTTCGTTCACACTGAAATGTACTGTATCTATTGTCCAATTGTTTGCAGGGCCAAGCAGGCAGCTACCCGCAGTTGTAAATTCATCTAGATGATATTGCTTGAAATAGTATTTTTTGTTAAGCTTGGTCCTACGATAATGAAAAGATCTTTTAAAAATCTTAACGTCTATGGCCACCTTCTGTATTTACCATCTATCTATGGCTCTATCTCCCCATCTATCTAGTATATTTTTTTGCTGAGCCTGAAGATCAATTACTAGACATTAAGTGCCTGGGCGCGATCAGCATCAAGTTTTCATCATTCTTAAAATATCCCTATACATACTGTATATGATATATAGCTAATATATCTGTGTATCATCAGTTATAGAGGTCCGTTTACTAAAGCGCGGTAAATGCAACTATATGATTCCGCAAGTTATCACAGCGAATATGTTTCCACCAAATTATTGGCAGAGATGCACTCAGAAGTCATTTCGATCACTGGTGGTAGCTATGTTAACGAACCAGCTTACGTTAGTGATCATTTCAGTTGCAAATTTTCTGGCAAAAAAATTATTTACTGCCACTATATAAATGGTTGTAAAATTTTGCAAATATTCTGCCGTTAATTTTGTCTTTCTCACATTTTGCTGTTTAGTAAACCGGTATTAATGTACTGTATAAGTAGCGTTATTTTCACCGAATGATCACATATTCTTGAGCAAGAAAATTCTCAATTTTATATTTACTGCAGGTTAGTAAACTGGCGATAACTTATTTGGCGATAATTTGGTCTATATTTTGCACGCATACTTTTACTGCACTTTAGTAAATGGACCCCATCGTTTCTTAATCCTTGCCTGAGCAATACACTGTACAGTGGCTCTGCACACAGCTCTCCCATTGTACTTTGGCTTCATAAAACATTTTGATCACTCTGTCAATTAAAAAGGTAACAAAGTAATTATGATTTATGAACTTTGGCCCCGCTGATATAATTACATACATTTTGCCTCAAAAATCCTAATACGTTCAGAAAGGAGTTTATTATCAGATTAATTGCAGCTTTACTTTATTTCCTGGGAAAAATCATTTTTGGCAGCTTTCCATTGACCCTGGTCATCATATTAGTCTTTCGTTATTCAACCCGGCTTGGCAATACTGGATTTCTTCCTTGCTTTGCAGATTTATAATATATTTGCATAGTAATTATCACCACCCTGGGTTGCAGTTGCAAAGTTTGTATCCTCTCTGAAATGTAAATATTATAGACATGAATATACCTACTTTTCAGTCATTAAATTGAATGGGTTGTATAACATAACCGCATTGTAATAGAAGGAGCACATTATCACTAGGTATTATCATCCATGGGAGTCAGTGAAAGTCATGGATTACTTGTACTGGATTGGAAACTATCCCCGAAAGCAATAAGAAACATAATTTCTAGGAATGCACTGAATCCACTATTTGGGATTTGGCTGAATCCCCGAATCCTTGATGAAAGATGCGTCCGAATACCGAACCGAATCCTAATTTGCAGGGAGCAGGGAAGGAAACAGTGGAAAAAATTCTTCTTTTGTGATGAAAAGTCACATGATTTCCCTACCCACCACTAATTTACATATGCAAATTAGGATTCGGATTCGGTTCAGCCAGGCACAAGTATTTGGCCGAATCTTCCTGAAAAAGGCCGAATCCTGGCCGAATCCCGAACCGAATCCTGGATTCGGTGGTTCCCTAATTATTTCAGCTGATTTGTATTGGCATTTATTTCTAACATTCTATCTCTGCAATTATAACCAAAAATAATAATATAGGATTCTAAAAGGAAGTTTGTATAAGAATTAACTTTTAGTAACATAACATTCTATCTCTGCAATTATAACCAAAATAATAATATAGGATTCTAAAAGGAAGTTTGCATATGAATTCAATTTTAGTATATGTCCACATTCATTTTTTTGGAACAACATGCAATTGGTTACTAATCTTAAAATATTACTGTCCACAGCTAATTAAAATATTCTTTGATAGGTCATTTACTATGGAATAAATTATCGTTTGGATAACTTTTCGTTTAGAACAAATAAGCAACAATCACTTAAACCTAGGCAGAGCTGGGAAATCATTTTTTTTACTATTACTGGAAGGATATAGCTCTTGGTATATACTGTTGGTCCTATAAGTAAAGTGTATACTTTCATATTTTAATTTGTTAGGAGGACTGCAGTGATCACCCACAAATTTATTGTGTTACAATTTCGAGCAAACTACAACATGGTACCATGGTTAAAGCATGTTGGAAATAGGGCTGGAACTAGGGGTAGGCAAAAGAGACATGTGCCTAGGGGCAAAGTGGGGGGTTTCTGGCAGGTATCTCTTATGCCTGCTTACCCCTTGTTCATGCCATTGTCCTCCTACCACCAGCTAATTACTGGTCTTTGTCCCCTGGCAGGTAGTCATCACATTTGCAACCGCCACAGCACTGTGTACGTGTAAGGGGTGGGGTGGGCAAAGTGGCCGACCAAGTTGCCTAGAGTGCCTAACCAGCTAGACCCATCACTGGTTGGTATTTGTAGTTCAGCAATGTAGTCTTAGGGAGTTTTTTACTAAACATGAGTGATCGTGATTTCTTTTTATAAAATCTGACTTTTAAAAAACCACAAATTTTTGGAATTTATCAAACCCCGAGGATGGAATAGTCCGAATCTATATAGGTTGCATATAAGTCAATGGGAGAAGTCCCAATGATCTTTTGACGTGAGCTGGTTTTTGGGCAATACACCACAATTTTCGTGAAAATCGGATGAAAAAGTCAGAACAATTCGTAAAGAATGTAATTACTGCTTGTGTAATTTGTAGAGTAGGTAAAATTTAGTAATAGGGGTGGGTGACATAATCTGTTTCCAGTCACTGTACTTTAAGGATTAAAAAAATAATGCTTGGTCTAATAGGGAAGCTGGCAAGCACCCAATCAACACCTAGTAGGAGAGAAACTTCCCAATATGCTTAGTTACCATAGGGGGAACCCCAGTGTTGGTTCCCTACCAACACATAAGGGCATACATATAGTAAAATAATATATTTTGGGCAACTGTGATTGGAAATGCTGGGGCCACGGAATCATATATATTCTTGGGTCACTGTATCATGAAATGTTAGCGTCCTACTTTTATGAAATGCTGGCACCACTGTTATGGAATGTTAGGTTTATATTTGGGGTAAAATAAAGATAATAGGAATCATGTCAGAAGTGTCAGTGGGCTTGGCCTTAAGCCAATGTGGTGCAGGCTTAGTTCCCTGGCCCTCCTTTGGCTCACATCAACCACTGGGTGGAAATTCTTTGGCACCATACTGTTGATATGGACCGACGACCAGTTGGTTGCAAAGGAATTCGGTAATAAGTAAGAGTACTCCACTGTAGTGAAAGATGACATAATGATATGATTGAAGTGTTGACTCTAGAATACTAATAATTACTGTGAAGTAACCTTGCTTAGCAGTTACAGAGAAAAACATTTTATCACAGAAAAACAAAATACAAAAACAGGATAAGCAGACATTTATTTTGAAACTTGAAGGTGAAAGTCTTGAGGCAACATCAAAGAGTCACTGTAATTCACATTGTCCTTAGGGGTTGTGCTAAGTATAGGCATATTCATATGTAGGACAAAACAAACAAACCAAGACATGTATTCCTGCTACTGAGGGATCTGTCCAGAGACCTACGAAACCAACCATGTCCTGAAAGTGTCATCTTCCTGCCTGTACTGTTAGATCCTGCACCTTCTGGCTTCTAGTAAAATAATTATAACACCAGAGGAAGGTCAGAAGGAACTTTTGTCAAAAAAAATAAAAATTACAGTCACTAAATATATCCAAACAAAATTAAAAGTGACAATAAAAATTTTATAGCAGCCCTATAAAAAGGAAAAAGTGTAAGTTGACTGATGGGTAGTCTTTCCCATTAATGATATAATGGTCTGGGACCTCCTACATTTTAGAATTTTCCCTTTCAGATAACTGGATAACATTCTTTAACATAGACATAGAGGCATCTATTACGCTAGTCCTGGCATAAAAAGACCGCCTTTGATATGCCAAATAAAATATAAGCAGCATGTTTGAATGGCCCTCTACTGAAGGTAATTGGCAGTTCATAACCTTTCAGATTATCATTACAATGTCCTATGGCTAGTGCAGAAGCCAATATTAGATTGGCAGCCAGAAGCAAGTAGTAGTTAAATCAAATTGTAATTACCTTTGCCTCTGTCCCCCTCTGAATACAGCAACTCCTTCATGTAATAACGTATCTCATCCCCTACTTGAGGCACCCGTATGTCACCTTAGTTGGGACATGGATCTAGCAAGAAAAGTAATTTGGAGCTGTGATAAACAAATGCACTCTGTGCTAATGAATCCAAATGTACTGTTATGTTTAAAGGGAATCTGTCAAGATTTTTATGGTGTAGTTTTTATTTCTAAATTGCACTGTTTACATTACAAATAATTCACTCTGCCATATACAGTTTTATTCCTGAACAAAAAAGTGTGTTTTTGGCATGTAGGTACCCATCTCAGGTCATTTTGTCTGATCCTTTGCTTTCACAAAGTGCTAGCACTTCACAATGGAACTGCTTTAAGATAGCTTTTAAGATATTGTCTCTCCTACTCAGTGTCACTGGAGGAGTAGCAGTGGGACTTGGATTTTTACTACTGAGTATTATTCTCATTTATTAGGTTGTTGTTACCTTGTGTCAGGATGCTGGTGTCTGGTTACATTCCCATTGTTCTGTTGATAGGCTGCTGGGGGGGGAGGAGAGTGAGGGGGGGTGATATCACACCAACTTGCAGTGCAGCAGTAAAGAGTGACTGAAGTTTATCACAGTGCAAGTCACAGGACTGAAAGTACCTTGGAAACTAATAACATGCCTAGCCACATGTTAAATTTCATAGTTAAATATAAAACAATCTGCTTGCTCTTTAGAAAAATAGATTTCAGTGTAGAATTCTGCTGGTGGAGCACTATTAATTGATGTGTTTTGAAAAATAATAATATTTTCCCTGACAAAATCCCATTATGTCTATGGTGGTATTTAACTTTATATTGAGATATGGCAGCTTCAATGCATACTAATAAATATAGATATGTATATAAAAAAATGCCTAGTCAGAAAGAGGTTTTCTAGATTTAACTGATTATCTATATGAGAAATAAAACACTACTTTCAGTAATACCCCAGGGTCTCTGATAAGACATAATGCGTCGCTTTATTCTTTTTGTGGGTTTTAGTTCTCCTTTAAATGTGACATTTTTTTGGGGAATGGCAATGAAAAATTAAGTTTTCTCTCTTAATTTACGAAGAGCACTCTCCAGTATCTATTAGTGAACCCCCAAAAAAAGAAAGCTACGAAGCTGATTAGAATTTGAAGCATTAGACGGAAGGATAAAAGGGTCATTTCTAAACACTGGGCAAATTTGCAGCTGGGCAGTAACCCATAGCAACCAATCAGTGATTAGCTTTTTTCAGTCAGCTGCAACACTGAAAGCAATCATCTGATTGGTTGCCATGGGTTACTGCCCAGGAGCAAATTTGCCCAGTGTTTAGAAATGAGCCCCAATGTTGTAAATGGCATCCCAGTATTCAGATTCACTCTGGGCTTTTAATGGGAAAAGGAATGTTTGCAGTGAAATTGCCCTGCTCCAATGGATTTTGATATCTTCTTGCATAATTCTTTTTGTAATGATTCTTTTTGTAATGATCTATCAACAAGCAAGATAGATGAATGCTCCTAGTCCCTTACTGTCTTCTTGGAAGCTCTATTCAGATGCTCATTGCAATGAATGACATTTGATTCTGTAATTCTCTGATATCAGTCACAGCGGTGGCGCCTCGCTTCCTCCGTGTCATGTTACAGATGACAGTGCCGGTCAGAATGTGACAATCTGCAATTTGCTTGGTATTATTCCCAATCTTTTACCCAAACTGTTCACATGTGCAGTTCTAAGTGGGCTATCTGTGAGCGCATTCAGTAACACTGCAAGCACATGGAGACTGACAGAAGGTAAATTGCTTGTCGGAATGTCTGTATTTCAGCTCACAGCAGATTCCAAACACACTGTCCCAAAAGCTCTCCACTACAGCTGCTTTCATTGCTAACTATTTTTGATGGAAATGTCAATAAAGCTCCAGGCCCTATCATGTTTTTGGCCGGGATTGTTCATCTTCGCCTATGAAGGCATGCAGGTGGAGCTTCATTTATCTACTCTAAGGAACATGTCCGATAGTAATGACTGTCTCTGGAGACCATTTAGAATGATTGAAAGCAGCGATTGGGACAATAGGCTGCTAAATTTCATTGCCGGATCTGGACAGGTGACTGCTTTTATATTCCTTAGTCACCTAAGGGAGGAAATCAAAAACATTCTGCTTTGACCCATTACGAGTTATTTGCTCACTGATTTGATATTTAGAACAGGCGTTTGTCATTTGTATTAAATCACTCTGTGATTGGAAAGTACTTGGTAAGTATCCCCAACCAAAGGTGCGGGCTAATAGAGCCCGGATTCTGGTTGGGGATAACAGTAGTTTTTTTTTTTTTAAAAATGCCCCACCTGGTTGCGGTGGCGGCTGGTCACTCACATGCAAAATGCCGATAGCCGGTAATTAGAACAGCCAGTCGTAGAGAGGGGACTGGACATGGGATAGGTGACAGAGGAGGTACGTGCCTGGGGCCCCCCCAGCGCTTACACCCTAAGCACGTGCCTACTCTGCCTACCCCTAGTTTTGGCCCTGAATCCATTACCTGTAAAAGCTCTTAAAGCCTCCCACATTTCTCATTCTTTAGGTTGTATGAGTTTCTCTTACACTAAGATTAAGCTTCATTTTTTAAAGTTTTAAGCATAGACCTTAATTAAAGGGACACTAAACCCAACTATTGGGGAATTGTTTTGCCTTGTTTTGCCACGGAAATGACGCCCTTAGACTTGTTTGGTGTCGCGCGTCAAGAAAAATAGACTTTAATAGGCATCAGCGACATTTCGCCGGCAGCACATTTTTGCAGAAACAAAACTGATCAAAATCGCCCAAGCCAATAGATCTGTCCCCTAGTACCCCCTAGTTCTTTATAAAGGGGTTACGCCCCGAAACGTTGCATCCGCAAATAAACGAGCAAGGGTTTCTCTGCTAGAAATATCCGGTTGTGCCGGTGATTTTTCTCTTCTCTGACTGTTGTGGAGGTTGCCAATACTTCCTTCATCGAGCACCAGGTGTCACGAGATTCGGACGGCCAGGGTGTGCGAGGTGACTCCTCTCTTCTTCCAACCAATTCAACAAAAACAGAGGACCAAAATCTTAATTACAGATGCAAAAAAATCAACCAATGAGAAGGATGATTTTATCTGCTTTGTATCTTGCATGCAGAGATTATTGTGCCATTTTTTTATTTCATTATAATACACTGGAATCATCATGGGGAGGAAGGGAAGACTTGTTCAGTGGTGGGAATTTTGCTTAATTTTTCCAAATCCAAACGCGGGAACAAAGAACACAAAGCCAGATTTACACAGATCAGCTGGGATTCTCATTTGAGGATTATTTGCATTTTAATGCTGCTCTGGGGAAAAGTTTTTCATGCAATATTTCTTTAAGGATATAACCCTGATGTTGCTGGACTACAGCTCCTAGCATGATAAATGTTGATAAGATGTTAAAATATGCTGGGATTTGTAGTCCAACAACAACTAAGTAAAGCTTGGTTGATCAGTGCAGCAGAGTTAAGGTGCACATTTACTAAGGGTCGAAGTGAATTCAAAGTGAATTTTCGAATTTAAAAACTTAGAATTTCAAAGTAATTTTTGGGTACTTCGACCATCGAATAGGCCAAATTCGACTTTTATTCAAATTGAAAATACTTCGAATATTTGACCATTCGAAAATCTAAGTACTGTCTCTTTAAAAACTTAGAATTCGACACTTCGCCACCTTAAACCTGCCGAATTGCTAGGTTAGCCTATGGGGACCTCGAATTTTTCAGTTTTTCTACGATCGATCGAACGATTTTAATTAGATCGAAAACAGCTGAATTCAAACAAAAAAAAAACTTTGACTATCGAAATTTTTCAATTCGATGGCCGAATTTCGAAGTTTTAGCACTTCGAAATTCAACCCTTGATAAATCTGCCCCTTAGTGTCCATTTAAATTATTTTACAAAAAAAGTATAGCTTTGTTTCTTGAAATCTGTTAAATCAGAGCCTTCTAAACATTTTGGTCAGTAATCCAATTTGATACAACGCAGAATGTATAATCCTTAAAATGGCCTTACATGTCCAGATCTGGTTTTCCCAAT
Source organism: Xenopus laevis (assembly GCF_017654675.1). Classification (NCBI taxonomy): domain Eukaryota; kingdom Metazoa; phylum Chordata; class Amphibia; order Anura; family Pipidae; genus Xenopus; species Xenopus laevis. The sequence continues at coordinate 104,018,667 of NC_054382.1, forward strand.
TTCTGCCATACTGCCTGAACATCTGGGCTGATATGGCAAGTTAGGGGGGCATTTAAAACATTTTCATGGGTCATCTGAACAAAAGTGAAGGGGAGCAGTTAATATGTCAAATGTGGGATAGTGCTGGACTTGGGTTGGGTAAGGTTAATAGATAAATGTCAGTATCACTTTAAGCTGGAATTGAAACTAGAAGGCATTTCTGAAGCTCTTCCTTAACAATAACACAAACTGACTATAAATATATTAAAACATCATCAGTTTTACAATATTTATATTTATAACCTAAATAATATTTATAGATACGACCGTTATATGAAGGAGTACAATCTTCACACAGCACCAGCATCTGGCTTTTTGGCAGACCCCCTTCATCAGTTGTGTTGGTGGCTTTAAAGCTGCTTCTGCTCCAAGTCGCCCCTTGGTAACACTGCAGATGGGTTCACTTTCTTATCCCTTTGTAGGATTTCTTTTCATTCGACTTTTCAAAAACGCGCATGGTTTATCCATTTAATGATGTGGCCCTGAATCTATATTTTCTATCATTTCATTTACTAAACAATACTTTCAAATTCATCTGCCCACGTGTCTGTTTATAATTGACATCAAGTGGGTGTATCGCAAGCAGACAGCACATAAACCGACTGCAGTTTTGAGGTGGAAAGCATGTACTGACGTGAAGAGTATGAATAAGGCATTTGTCTCCATTTCTAGAATGTAAAAAGGCAAAGTTTTACATTTTGATTTCAATGGTAGGTTGCTATATCCATTGTTGGGTTGGTTTGAAGGGTCAAAAACAGAAAGATATCCCAAAAGCTGAGTAATAATGTTAAAAGGCTAATTTTTAATTAACATTAGGTTAAAAGAATAGGGATGCAGACCAACTGGTATTCCACCTTACGCGTTTCATACCCTCTGGTACTTAATCATGGGCACTTAATCATTGGTTTAAAGGGTGATTTTTTTCATATCAGTTCAGTAATGAGCTCTAAAATGCATGCACTAATTCCAGCAGACCTGGGTTCATCATCATTAAAGAGAAATAGAATGCCTTTGGATATTGGTTTGACAACTCACATTTCCTTCAGGGTTTCCAAATATGTGGATATTAGTACTTAAAGGGATTATGTAGCAGGAAAACGTATTTTTTTTAAAAAAAATATTCCAGTTGATAGTGCTGCTCCAGCAGAATTCTGAACTGAGATCCATTTTCAAACAGATTTTTTTATATTTAATTTTGAAATCTGACATTGGGTTAGACATATTGTCAGTTTCCCAGGTGCCCTCAGTCGTGTGACTTGTGTTGTAATAAACTTTAGTGACTTTTTACTGCTGCACTGCAGGTTATGATATTAGCCCCTTCCTTTAGCCCCAGCAGAACAATGGGGAGGGAACAGGATAACAGCTCCCTGGTAAATATGAGAATAGTCCCACTGTGACTCCTTCAGTTACATTGTGTAGGAGAAACAATAGCTTATCTGAAAACCGTTTCATTGTGAAGTGCTGGCTCTTTCTAAAAGCACAAGATCAGACACAATGATCTGAAATGACTGCCCACATCAATAATAAAGATAACAAAAATACACTTGTTGGTTCAGGAATAAAATAGTATATGGAAGAGTTAATTATCTGTAATGTACAGTGTAATTTAGAAATAAAAACTACACCATAAAAATCATGACAGAATTGCTTTAAGGATAGTTTTCCAGCCACAGTCCAAAAGAAACCAAAAGGAATACAAGAGAATATAGATTATATAACACCAAAATGGGTTAGACAGAGATAAAGTTGTTGAATTTTGTAAAAATCTACAAAGAGGATAGATTTACTGCATTTTATGTTAAAAATCACATCAGGATATAAACGCATGCATAAAATATTCTAATCCCATCGATGATAATAACTAGGGTGCAATAGATAATCTCACTTCTTCTCTCCCGGGCCTAATTATTTACTTATTTAAATTGGCGTGATAAATATTTGCACTTGATCTGCTTTTCACATGCGTGCCCTTTACTGCTGTTATGTTTGTAGGCAGTTATAACGCTTAGCACCACTTATACCTGGAAAGTGTAATGTAGCTGTTAAAACCCCAGGGAGGCAGAAACAGCTGTTCATCTCTGACTAGTCAGTCTGTCCCGACTGAATCTGTTATAGTGATGCAATCCATCTCAAACAATCTGCCATATTTCAACACTTTTTCTGTAGTCTGTTAAAAGGTTGATAACACTGACAGTCTTTTGATGTCATACCGATACGTACTTTCAGTGTCCTGGGGTCTAATATATAACCCATGATCCCAGAGAGAGAAAAAATTGTATATATACAAATTGATGACTATGCCTCAAGGGATTCAGGCACATAAAAATTCTTCAAAGCATGCAGAAACTTCAGAACCAGCTGACATGGATATGTCATCGTTCTATTTTTGTTTATTATAGGAGAAAGAAAGGAATCATTGCTGGGGATGCTTGGCTTCCCCAAGTAATTATAATCGCTACCAGAGACCACAGACCAGCCCATGATATTTCTGTAGGAGCACTGCTTTGCCAACTTTTTCTCTTTCTTTGATCCTCAGTGCGGCCCCAGGTTGGGTGCAGGTGCACAGTAAAGTGAAAAGCTGCTTTTCTTGCTTTTTCTTGCTTCTAAGTTTGACTTTTTATGCTACTGTCAATGTTGGGAACCAGCACTCACCTGACCTCTATAGCAATGGCCGGGTGGTAACCGAAAATGATATAATTAGTAGGGAATGAAAGCACATCCTGATGACGTCCCTTAGTGGACTGAAACGCGTACTGTCTGAGCCTGCTGATTCACGGGAAAAACCTGTTTTAGTTTAACAGTTGCCAGGAGTGCTTTCATTCCCTACTATAGATAGATAGATAGATAGATAGATAGATAGATAGATAGATAGATAGATAGATAGATAGATAGATACCCAAAATCCATTTTAGGATTCGGATGAATCCAGAATCCTTTGAAAGATTCCGGCAAATACTGAACTGAAATCTGGCCCCTATTTTGTATAAGTAAAGGGGTGAAAGAGAACCTCGTGCTGAATTCCTTGTTTGTGTAATGAAAAGTCGTGATTTTTTTGGATTGGAATGTTCTTGGCCAAATCCCGAACTGAATCCTGGATTTGGTGCATTCCTTTTATGGAATATAATTTTGTAAATCCTTCGTCCCACTATCCAATTTACATATGGAGGCAAAGATTTGGACAGGTGATAATAGTGCCAGGGCCGGATTTACATAGTGGGCACCCCTAGGCCCACTACCGTTCGTCGCCCCTGTCCCCTCCAGGGGAACAGGAGAAATGGAGATTGGTGCACAGGAAATTTAAAAAAATGATTGTATCTCCAGTGCATCTGCAGTGTTTTTGAACCAATGTGGGTGTGGTTGGGCAGCATGCCGCCCCCCTAAAATCCTGCCGCCCTAGGCCCGGGCCTAGGTGCCCTTTCCACAAATCCGGGCCTGAATAGTGCTCGGCACGTTCTTAAAACACATTTTGATGAATTGACATAGGCATCTTCTTCAATAAGTGAGCCAATTTAGTAAAATTCTTGATCGTCGGAAAGATGTTCTGATTAATAAAGAAAATATGAAATCAGCTGTTAAATGCTTTATGTTATGAGGAGCTATGACAACACATGCCCATCCTGTGTATGTTAGAGTTATCATACACTTATAATTGCATGGGTATTTGGCTAGACTGTAGCCCAGCAGAGGTAGTAGTAGTTTCTTAGTTGATTGATTTTAGTCACTGTCTCTGCTCCATTTGTGGGGTGACTATAGCCTCTAATCCTGTCTGTCAGCAGTGCAGGCTTGAAACAAGTACCACATGAGGGGCTGTAGGGTTCAATGCATCACTATGATGCCCTGATCTGAAAGGGGCAATATGAAAGGGGCAGAGATTCACTGAAAATTTGTGAAACTGAGAAAAATTAGCCAAATGCATTGAAGTCTACGGGCGACAAACTTTTTTGATGAGCAAAAATGTTTTTTACCCATTGTAGTCCAAGGGGATCTTTTTTTTGTAGCAAAACCTGGTAAAAAAATTCGCTCATCACTAACTGCCATGTGTATGCAGATTTGATGAGCACATTGCCCCTTTAGAGGCTCATGTTAGAGCAGTAGAAAGGAGTCTCTTGTTCACTGAGCAGGACCTAGTGGGGTCAGACAGTTGGGGGGGGGGTACAAAACAGCAGCAGGATGATGAGGCAGTTAGCTCGGTGACAATTAGAAAATCTAGTGTGAGCAAAAGGAAAAGGGAGGCTGCTCCAGGGTTTACAAATCCAAACAGTTTTGCCAGATTGTGTGAAGAAGATGAGAGTGTGAACTAATTGGCAGTTCTAGATGGGGCTGATCTCTCTAACAGCCAGAAGACCAGTTTTTTTAGTTGTGGTGCGGAGGAGAGCAGAGTTAGGCAATTATTAGGAAAGTGAATATGATAATTTGTTGTCTGGATTGTTACAACTGAAAGGTTTGCTGTCTTCCTGGCGCCAGGGTTCAGCATGTGTTTGATTGGGTAGACAAACTATTGGATGGGGTTGAGCATGACCCAGTTCTCTTAGTACATTTTGGTACAAATTAATGGTAGATATAGGGCCTTAAATAATAAGTTTAGTGATCTAGGCTCAAAGATTAAAGGGATACTGTCATGGGAAAACATTTTTTTTCCAAAATGAATCAGTTAATAGTGCTGCTCCAGCAGAATTCTGCACTGAAATCCATTTCTCAAAAGAGCAAACAGATTTTTTTATATTCAATTTTGAAATCTGACATGGGGCTAGACATATTGTCAATTTCCCAGCTGCCCCAAGTCATGTGACTTGTGCCCTGATAAACTTCAATCACTCTTTACTGCTGTACTGCAAGTTGGAGTGAGATCACCCCCCTCCCTTCCCCCCCCAGCAGCCAAACAAAAGAACAATGGGAAGGTAACCAGATAGCAGCTCCCTAACACAAGATAACAGCTCCCTGGGAGATTTAAGAACAACACTCAATAGTAAAAACCCATGTCTCACTGAGACACATTCAGTTATATTGAGAAGGAAAAACAGCAGCCTGCCAGAAAGCATTTCCTCCTAAAGTGCAGGCACAAGTCAGATGACCAGGGGCAGCTGGGAAATTGACAAAATGTCTAGCCCCATGTCAGATTTCAAAATTGAATATAAAAAAATCTGTTTGCTCCTTTGAGAAATGGATTTCAGTGCAGAATTATGCTGGAGCAGCACTATTAACTGATTCATTTTGTAAAAAAAATTTTTTCCCATGACAGTATCCCTTTAAGGGAAGGTCTTTACATTGTTGTGTTTTCAGAAATTTTGCCTGTGCCACATGCAAGTTTATGAAGACAGCGGGAGATTAAGGTGCTAAATGCTTGGCTAAAGTCTTGGTCTAGGAAGAAAAGGTTTGGGTTCCTAGAGCACTGGGCTGATTTTTCCTTAGGGTACAATCTACATAATTGTGACTGTGTGGGATTGCACTTAAATGGAAGGGGGTCCACTGAGCTAGTGGAAAGCTAGTAGGTTGGAGGAGTGTTTTTTTTTTTTAAGCTAGGCATAGGGGGGGGGTGAGCCAGAGTATTATGGCGAAAAATCTGAAGAAATCTTAAATTTTTTTACGATTTTATTGAGTCTTTTCCTGCACCCGATTTTTTCGAGTTAATTTTTAAATAAATGAGGTAAAAATGTGGATGGGATTTTAGTTGAAGTGGTTTTAATAAAATAATGAGAAATATTCCGTTTTTAGTAAATAACCCCCTAAGAGTTTGTGCCATCATGTTTTCTTATGCATATACCGATCTTGCCAAACAAATTAAATTGCCTTTTATGAGGACATGAGCAGGAACCCACGATTCTGCAATGGCAGTTGATGGATTAAGCTTTCAATACAGTGCCACACAGAAGGTTAATGGTTAAATTAAGGAATATTGGCCTGGAACATAGTATTTGTATTTGAATAGAGAACTGGCTGAAGGATAGACTACAATGGCTGGTGGTACATTAGAACATTTTATAATTGGACCAGTGTTGTCAGTGGAGTACCGCAGGGGTCTGATCTTGGACCTTTGCTTTTCATCTTGTTTATTAATGACCTGGAGGTGGGCATTGAAAGTAATGTTTCTATTTTTGTGATAATACAAAATGGTGCAGAACTATAGGTTCCATGCAGGATGCTGCCACTTTGCAGAGTAATTTCGCTAGATTAGAAATCTGGGCAGCAAACTGGAAAAATAGGTTCAGTGTTGATAAATGCAAGGTTATGCACTTTGGTAGAAATAATATAAATGCAAGTTATACACTAAATGACAGGGTGTTGGGAGTTTCCTTAATTGAGAAGGATCTAGGAGTTTTGCCTAATTCCAGGCAGTGACATTCTGTGGCTACTAAAGCAAATAAAGTTCTGTCTTGCATAAAAAAGGGCATTAACTCAAGGGATTAAAACATAATTTTGCCTCTTTATAGGTCCCTGGTGAGGCCTCATCTGGAGTATGCAGTTCAGTTTTGGACTCCAGTCCTTAAGAGGGATATAAATGAACTGGAGAAAGTACAGAGATGTGCAACTAAACTGGTTAGTGGGATGAAAGACAAATAATGAGGGTAGACTGTCAAGGTTGGGGTTGTTTTCACTGGAAAAAAAGGTGCTTGTGAGGGGACATGAATATCTTTATAAGAACCTTAGAGGGCATTATAGCCCGCAAGCGGGAGATCTATTTTTCCATAAAATGGATAATTGGACCAGAGGCCACCCTTTTAGACTAGAGGAAAAGAACTTACAAGAACTTAAAAGAATAAGCATAATATCCAATTGTGATACTAAAATCTAATATAGCTATTCATATACAGTATATAGTTTCCATGGGTGTGTGGAGGTATGTGCACTGGGTTTCATTTGGAGGGGGTTGAACAATTTGACGCTCCCCTATTTTTTCCAAATGCATTAAAGTCAATGGGCGTCCGAATAATTTTGATGCGAGACAGTTTCAGTTTGCCGCAAATACGCTCTTGGAAAATTTATTCACCCGCCACTAATCTCTACTAGCCAGCCATAAAAGTTCACTTTGCAAAGACAATATAGTTCTGTGTAAGAAACACACCATTTTTTGGAAGGTCACTGTCCTCTCCCTGAGAGTCCGATCCCTGTAACTGCAATCACCGGGCCCAGTTGCATTATGTACACTAATGATTCCTCATCAGGAACTGTTTACCGTCTGGGATCATTGTTTTTGTCCCTCAGGTTGTACTCCAGAGAGGTTCTTTTGCTTCAGCTACCTGCTCATGCTTTTCTAAGCAACAATGATAGCCATATGTGAAGCTGCGGGAAAACAGATGCTGCTTTTCCATTTGTGAAATCAAGTTGTTGGAAAATAGTCAGGTTTCCTGCCTACGGCATTTCATTTAATAATTCTAAAGCACAATATGAACTCTTTTTTTCCAGGCATTTATATGTGGCACATAAATTATATTCTTATTAGCTAAACTGCAACCAAACACAAAACAGAATCATTACGCTGAATTACTTGGCAGTAATGGGTTTGATAAATTGTAAACAATGAATTTCTAGATTAAAAAGCACCTGGTGATAACAAACTGCCAATATAAATATGATTTATTATTACGGTTCTGCAAACTCTCCCTAAACCCCTGTGTTTTCTATTATATTTTGGTGAGACCACACATATTCAAAGCATCCTAAAATATTTAATTAGCACAGTATCCAGCAGAATGGAGGCTGGAAAAATAGAGCCTTCTTGGAGTGTGAAATATAGTCGCAGAGAGGGCAGTGAAGTAGTTTGGCCTGTGGGTTATGTAGCTTTACACAACTCTATTTGCTTTTCTTTCTCAGATGTATAAAACAGAGAACTGTCAAACTGGGAAAAGTGACAGAAAATTAAATGTAAACTGCAGGTCCCCACTTCAAAGCTGGAGCAGGATGCTGCATTTATAGGTTCTTCCTTACTATACTCTTTGCAGGTGATGGGGTAGTACTACCCCTTATCATTAACCAGCTGGGAAAAATGGAAAACAAAAGCCTTTTCTGCATCTATTAAAAGAAAACATAATTCTAGGCAACTTTGCAATATACATTTATCAGAAAATGTCAATGCTTTTAAAGTCATTTGTAAAGACAATTGCTATTGAAAGCAGCAGTTGCTTAAAGGAGAAGCAAACCCAAAAGTTAAAAAACCCTTACCCCCCTATCCTACATAGGGTAGGTTTTTTTTAACTTTTGGGGTAGTAATAGTCTTTGTCCCCCAGCAAAGACAGGTCTGTTAATCAGCTGCTTTGTCTTATTGTTCAACAGTCTGAGCCACCAGGGCAGTGAATAAAAAGGAACAGATACTGCTTTCAATAGCATTACATACACTGTACAAATAACTTAAAAGCCATAGAAAACATGTAATCAATGTATATTGCAAGGTTAATGTTTTGGTTGACATTGCCTTTAAGTGATTCTTTTCTATCCAATATCTTCTGAGATAGGCCCATGCAAAAGATATACTGCATGTTCACTGAATGGTAAAGATGAGGGGCAGTTTTCAGTCTGGTGCCTCGGGCATCACAGCTGAAATACAGTATGTCCCTGACTATAGCAGAAGCAGAGACAAAGCAATGGAAAGGGATCTTCCAAAATGAGAATATGAGAGCATTGAAACATGGGGGCAGATTCACTAAAGGGGGAAGTGACTAAAGCTAGCGAACATTCGTCAGCGTGACGTCATTTCATTACTTCGACGATTTACCTAACGGGTGAAGGCATAACTTCACTAGCGAAGGAGATCTCTAGCAGTAATTCGCTCCCTTACGTCTGGCAAAGTTGCGCTCTGGCGAAGGGACGTGACTATGCAAATTCACTAAGATGCGGATTTTACTGAACGTTACCTCTTGCGACAGACTTGCCTTCACCAGGATTCCAACTCATTGCTGTTATACAGGTGGGGAGCAATTCTGAGTGTTTTGACTACTCTACCCTCAGATTTATTAATTGCCTAGGCATGAAAATGTTAATGTATTAATAAACAACCAGAGATTAGCTATTTTTCACCTACCTGCAAGTAGAACAGTGAAAACAAAACTGTGATTGATGTGATACCACCCAAGCAAAAATTAGCCTGTTGTTGATAAATTAGCACCACTTGTCAGAACATGGCTGTATGCTACTGCCTTACATCAGAAAAGAGGGAAATTTTAGTTCTCGCTTTATAATCACTTAATTGTCTCTTCACTTGCTCTGTTTTTTTATTTGCTATAGAAAGCTAAATCTGTCTTTCCCTTGCTGATCTCTACACTGCTGGTTTTTAATATCGTTGGAAAAGTCAGTTGATTCTTAGCTTCTGCTACATTGTTTTAAGAGTCAGAAGCAGCAGTACAGGAAGGGGCAAACAAATACCACTTCTACAATTGAAATTACATTGACTGCTTTGAAATGTTTTAATCCATGTAAATTGGAAGGTTACTTTGAATCATATTTATTTTGATTGGACACACTTGAAATTTTGAGTTTACATCCCCTTTAAAGGGGTTGTTCAACTTGTTCACCTTCCAAACACTTTTTTTAAGTTTTAGTGGTTTTCAGATTGCTCCCCAGAAATAAAGACTTTTTCAATTACTTTCCACTATTTTATTTTACTGTTTTTTCCAAAATTTACGTTTAAAGTTGAATATTGTCTCTGGTGTTTCAGTCTGGCAGCTCAGTAATTCAGGCGCAGATTCTAAACTGATACAATTTTGAAACATTTAGTTGATACATTTCTCAGCAGCATCTCTGGAGTATTAGCGACTATTGTATCAATTCTAACATCTGTCTGTAATGAAACTCAGAGATTCTGCTCAGCAGGGACAAAGATAAGAAATGTATCAACTAAATGTATCAGTTTAGAACAGTTTACAGGGTCGGCGACCCCCCCATGTAAATTAAACTTTACAATCTTTACACTACATATTAGAAAAATGGTGACACATAGAAAAAAGAAAGTCATTTGAAAAAGTTGTTATTTCTGGTGATCTATCTGAAAATAAATAGTTGTTTGAAGGTGAATAACCCCTTTAAATGACTTGTACAAAGGCAATTCATAGTTAAAATGGTAATTAATTTCTATTTTTGGTATGTAATTTGTATTCTAGTCTTCTCCTCCTGAAAAGGCTGGTGTCAGAGAATCAAAGTCCTTTTTCATTTCCCTGGCAAAGGAATTGCTCACAAAGTTCTGCTAATAAAGTTTAGAAATTGGCAGCAGATAAAAATGACAAATATATAATGAGGCAGCAGAGTAGGAATATTCAGGGCAGCTGGAGGATTGGCCTCTGTCATTGCAAATGTTTTCATCTTTTCTGTTGCTTTTGCCTAGAAAATAACAATGTTATATTACTGAAGGCTCAGGTGAGTAAGAGCTCAGAGAGAGGGAGAAAATATGATTATGCTACAGGTAAACTGCAAAACTACTTGGCACTGTATGTATTGGATGTTGTAATTGTTTTGTTAAATGTTGTTATAAGAATGTTACAAAACTCTTAAATCAGCATTCATGCATCATAAGCAATACAACCCTCCAAGTGCAACTGAAAGATTTATTTTGCTGTTATCCTTAGTAGTATATACAGTAACTAATGAGCTGAAGAAAATACTGTATATACTATGTATAATAAGAGTAGTACAGGTATGGGACCTGTTATCCAGAATGCTCGGGACCTGGGGTTTTCCGGATAACGGATCTTTCCGTAATTTGGGTCTTCATACCTTAAATCTACTAGAAATTCATTTAAACAATAAATAAACCCAATAGGCTGGTTTTGCTTCCAATAAGGATTAATTATATATTAGTTGGGATCAAGTACAAGCTACTGTTTTATTATTACAGAGAAAAAGGAAATCATTTTTAAAAAATTTGGATTATTTGGATAAAATGGAGTCTATGGGAGACAGCCATTCCGTAATTCGGAGCTTTCTGGATAAGGGATCCTATACCTGTACTTTATAGGTAAGTGTCAGCTAGAACATTAGTCTCCCTTCTTGCTGCGATGTAGTCAGAAGCTGCAACAGGGAACTCTATGGCAAAGAGGTAGTATACACCATCTATATACACCTTTTTTTCAGCATGAGCGAAATAAATAGAATCTATGCTGAAAATATATTCTGCCTATGTATTTTTGATTACATTAATAAAAAAGACACTAAGGGGGTTATTTATCAAAATCCGAAAATATCTCACTATTTTCTGAAAGCTTCTCCGACCATATCCACACGGGGTTTTTTCCCCTTATTTCTCAATGCATTTTTCCAAAAATTTCCAAAAAAATAAAAAATCGTGAAAAAAATCAAATAGTATGAATTTTTCGGATTTGACGCTCTCATTTTTTTTAAAATTTTTGCTGAAAAACCGCAAAATCTTTGGATTATTGAACAAAACCCAGTGCAGATCAGGATATCTTCGGAACTTCTCCCATTGATTTCATACATGAACTTGGCAGGTCTGAGTTGGAGTACTTTTTTATTCAGATTTTTAACACCCTTGGGGTTTAATACATTCCGAAAAGTTCAAGTTTTTTTTTTTCACTAAAAATTCAGATTTTATAAATAATTTATTTATAAATAAATTATGACTTTAATAAATAACCCGGTAGATGTATTAAGCTTTTTATAAACAAACCCATCCCATCTCCCTTTCCAATCACTCAGTTTCACTCACAGCTAAGCAGAACAAAATTATTTGTGCCCTGGTAATCTGATTATTTTTTTGACAAAGATATACTTTATTTCACAGATTAAACAGTAACCATGATAGCCTGTTTATGACTCCATAAACCATTTTCCAACTCCTTAGGCTCACAGTGTAATTCAAGCCCTCCCTCACTTTGTTCCATTGTGAAGTGATGGATTCTGGGAGTTCCTCTGCTTTCCAACGAATCTGTACACCACCCACAATAGAAATGATAGAGACTTCAAGTCCCAGAACCAATCACTTCACAGTGGAACAAGGTGAGGGAGGGCTTGAATCACTTTATGAGATTAAAGAAGTGGGGAACTGCATCACAGACAGGATTCCTATCATGGCTTCCTTTATATCTGTGAAATCAGGTAAATCTGTGCAATAAATACTTTTATATTTATTTTTTGAAGTTCAGATAGTGTTTATGCACATTTTTTCTACATAATCCCAACTGAATACATTCATGACATAAAGGGGGTTTATTTTTCCTTTAATACTGTCAGACATTTAACATTTCAGCTTCATGGATATTTATTAAATTATATTTGCAGCAAAAAAAATCAGCTTCGTTTTCATTTAATGTTGTAAAAAAAGGTTTATTGATGTAGGGCAGAACTGCCAAATCTTTTACTTCTCCTTTAATAAGCTGTTTTTCCGAGTGGTAATTAGTAGTATTCTAGAGGATGTTCTTTAATACAAAACATTTTTTTTTTTTCAGATGAAGGATATAATCACTGGGCCTGGCACAAAATACCTTGGCAGGGTCTGTTGGCAGTGCATCACAATACAGAAATCCACACGTATGCCGGAAGTAACAACACATTTTTACAACTGCTCTACAGCTCATGGTTGCAAATGAGCTCATGACTCAAGCTGTGCAGTCATTTATTCTCTCTCTCCCGTACAATATTGTACTTGTTTAGATAAAGAACATCTCATTCAGACCCTTAAGACAACTTGATTTTAATCCCAGCAAGGTAGGGCCAATTTGTTTCTATGGTCATGTTTTTCCCCACGGCACATAATGACTTTGAGATGGCCCAGGCTTAAGCATGAACTGATGTACAATTTGTATTATTAGCCTTATGGTAAATACAGCAATTAGTAGCTGCTACTCTACCTATGGTTTGGTTTATTTGGGGTAATAAATAGTCTAAATATCCCTTAAACCCAACTTCTAGTTAAAGACAAGTAGCATCTGCTCCTCTCCCAGTTTGCATTGGTATTGACACACAATGAATATAAAGTGAAAATGCAAGATTCCCTTATAGAAAAACAAATTTGATATATATATTCTTGCTCCAGTAAGGGGTTGCAGCTGCCTAATATAGGTAGGTAGCTAAGTAATTAGCTAATTAAGTATAGTTAAAAAGAGGTGTGGAGCAACACCTCAGAGCTTCCCTCTAGAAGACCTCCTTGAGTGGATATAAATATAAAATAAAGCATTTTTTTCCCTTGAGAAAGCCTTTCCTAAAAAAACACACAATCAGTGATGCCTGTTAATTACCTCTCCTTGATTTTACCCTCTGCCTTTCTGCCTCCTGCTCTATCCTTTTCTTGAGCCCCCAGTTCTGTATGGTACCATGCACACCAGTTCTGTGCCTTTCTCTTTACTGTTGGTTTACAGTATTAAGTTTGTATTGGCTTCATACACACAGTTTAAAAGGCAGAGTCTAGTGCTAAATGCTTCCTGTATGTAGTTCCACAGAGTAAAAGAGAATGCTGCATACAGGAGTTACATATATATATATATATATATATATATATATATATATATATATATATATATATATATATATATATATATATATATATATATATCTATATACAAATAGCAATGAAACCACACTCCAGGTCTTTTAAGGTGAAATAATCAGATCATATTTATTTGGATGTTTCGCTGCTAACTCAAGCCGTCCTCAGCCGACCTTAAAAGACCTGGAGTGTGGTTTCTTTTTGGAGTGCTCCAGGTGGAAAGTGTGGAGCATAGGCCATTTTCTTATCATAGAAAAATAACAGACACTCAAATTGAGGATCCAACCTAAAACCTTTAATTGATGCATGGGTCAAAGATAGAATTACATGGAAGAGGTAAAAGCTAATATTTAAGCTGAATAGTTTGAAGAATGTAGGATGCAATGTTAATATTTAGATAGATAGATAGATAGATAGTGAGATATTTTCGGATTTTGATAAATAACCCCCTTAGTTTTCAGAGAAAACGTTTTATAAACCCACATTTACGCATTTGCCATTTGTCCTGTTGACCATGATAATTAAAAACCTGATGTACAAAAAGCTGATATTTTTCACCTTAATGAAGAACATTAATTCTGGAACATGTGTGGCTGCAGTCACATAGCTACAAATTATGTGCTCTTTCTTTTATCTGTTTCCAAGAAAGTCTCCCCCTGTTAGCTTGGAAAAAACATGATGCGCTAGTTCTAAACAGCATAAATTACAGGCATCAATCAGACGAGGCTTAAATTAAAGCACAGGTTTGGCAAACAAATATGAATATGTTGATCTCATCTGTGAATCAAAATGATTTAGTGCAACTGCTCGCCCCCTACTGATCTACATGGAGGTCACTGAAACTAATAGATTCTCAAAGGGAAATTGACTATTGCCTTTTAAAAGAATAATCTTATCCATTTTCTATCATTAATTTGAACAAGAGTGTCATAAGCTGATTTATTTTGCAATGAAAACACTTTGTGCTTGATGTTATAAATATATTTTTGGGAGGCTTCCTTCCTGCTTTTGAATAAGGTAAATAGGTAAATAAGGCAATAAAGTGATACTGTCAGAATAAAAGGGGTTAGCACTTTTATAGTGAATAAAGTACACCCTCTTGTAAATTATAAGGATATTATAAGTTACCGAGGAGTTTCATGATCATATAAAAACCGAGGCTGAAGGTCAGGTTTTTAATACAGGTCATGGAACTAAGGGGCCGATTCACTAAGGGTCGAATATCGTGGGTTAATTAACCCTCGATATTCGACTAGGAATTAAAATCCTTCGACTTCGAATATCGAAGTCGAAGGATTTAGCGCAGATAGTTCGATCGAACGATCGAAGGAATATCCTTCGATCAAAAAAAGTTAGCCAAGCCTATGGGGACCTTCCCCATAGGCTAACATTGACTTCGGTAGCTTTTAGATGGCGAACTAGGGGGTCGAAGTTTTTTTTAAGAGACAGTACTTCGACTTTCGAATAGTCGAACGATTTTTACTTCGAATCCTTCGATTCAAAATCGTAGTCGTAGTCGAAGTAGCCCATTCGATGGTCAAAGTAGCCGAAAAAAGTTCACTCAAAGTTAGTGAATCGGCCCCTAAGAGGTAACTTCTAATATCCTCATATTTTGCAACAGGGGGTACTTTATTTATTAAAATTCACAAATTTCAGCGAGTCATGTGACAGAAATGACATCACAACTCACCGTTTATAACTGATGACATCAGAAATCACTGTTTATATGGATATACAAGATATTCATGGCTTTTGGGTATTATATATAAATATAAGAAAGCTCTGGCAAATGTATCAAGGTTCGAATATCGAGGGTTAATTAACCCTCCATATTCGACTGGGGATTTTGCGCAAATAGTTTGATCGAACTATCGAAGGAATAATGGTTCGATCGAACGATTAAATCCTTCGAAACGAACGATTCGAAGGATTTTAATCCATCGATCGAAGGATTATCCTTCGACCAAAAAAAGAAAGCGAAGCCTATGGGGACCTTCCCCATAGGCTAACATTGACTTCGGTAGCTTTTAGGTGGCGAACTAGGGGGTCGAAGTTTTTTCTTAAAGAGACAATACTTAGACTATCGAATGGTCAAATAGTTGAACGATTTTTACTTCGAATCGTTCGATTCAAAGTCGTAGTCGAAGGTTGAAGTAGCCCATTCGATGGTCGAAGTAGCCAAAAAAACACTTCAAAATTCAAAGTATTTTTTCTTCTATTCCTTCACTCGAACTTAATGAATGGGCCCCGAAGTCTATCTCCCATAGAGTAAATTTTAAGAAAAAAATTATATATTTTTTAATACTTCCCTTTTTCTCTGTAATAATAAAACAGTACTTTGTACTTAATGGTAACAAAGCTGAATGAATCTGTATTGGTGGCAAAACAATATTGTAAGGATTATTTAATGTTTGCATGTTTGTTATCGTATGATGATTAAAAATATGGAATAAACAAATCCTTATACAGAAAGCCCCCGGTATCAAGCATTACAGAATATAGATCCTGCGAATACATTTGCCTGTCGTTTTAATTGTGAAAATTGAAGCTATTCCTTGTTTGGTTCGTGCAAAGTAAATAGTTAAAACGTATGTCTTGTACAAGTCCTATTTATTGTTGAGTTTTCTATGACATATTTTTTTCTCATTCAATTAAACCTGACCCAAAGTTTGCTATCGACCTTGTAATCCATACTAACCAATCAGCGGGCACCATTAACCGTTAACATGTGACTGTTAATATTGGCAATTTTTTTGCATTTTATTACATTACCCTGCATGCTTCCTTTCTATTATCTTGAATAATGTTTGATAGAAAGTATCCTTCATATTTTTCATATCTTTTCAAGTAGTGCAAATTGTGTTTCATTGAAATTTAAAGGACACCATAATTTAAAGGACACCATAATACCATAATAAGACTAAAAATGCTTTATTCTGCAAATCAAAAAATGTAAGTCATAAAGAATTCTCACAGTCAGATTTATGTAAATGTTAGAATTGGTTTAGTTGCACCATCAAACAAGAACTTTTACTTTATTTCCATTTAATCCTAACGCCAAATGCAAACTTTCACTGTTGTTTTCTTTCATAACGCAAAATAAAAAAAAAAAATAGAATAGTTTTGCCACCAACGTGGCTTTAGGTACAAGGTTACTGTCCTACTATTACAGAGCAAAAGCAAATCAGTCAAAAATCAAGAGCTTTTTGTTTAAAGATGACACAATGGGAAATAGCATGGCTGTATTTCAGTGCTGGGGATAATGGACTTCCTGATAATGGATCCAGTGGCTTAAATTTAGAGGAAGCAGACCCGCAGTTGCAGGGGGGCCCAGGGAACAGGGAGCCGGGACTGTGGGGTCTGCTTCCTCTATAGCAAAAAAGAAAACCCCTCCTCCCCAGTCACTCTCTTAACGGCGAGGAAGAGAACTCAAGTCGGGGCTGGATGTGGGCGGAGTTGGTGTGGGTGGGGCGGAGGCAGGGCACGGGCGGGAGGATGGGGTTTTTTTAAGGTTTTTTTGCAGGGGGGCCCGATGCACTCTAGTTACTCCACTGAATGGATCACATAACATGTACTTTTTATATTTCTGTTCAGGTTCACCCCTATTTAGCCTTCATTCTTACATTTGCACAAATGCCTTGCTACTTGGGCAAAGGACCCTAGCAAC
Organism: Xenopus laevis; assembly: GCF_017654675.1. Classification (NCBI taxonomy): domain Eukaryota; kingdom Metazoa; phylum Chordata; class Amphibia; order Anura; family Pipidae; genus Xenopus; species Xenopus laevis. The sequence continues at coordinate 104,035,796 of NC_054382.1, forward strand.
TAGATAGCTGTTTAAATTCCAAACTGCACTAAAAAAAGCGATATAATATAAATGTGAGGAGTCATTTTTAAATTTTAAATAAAATAAACAAATCAACATTTATAGGGGGCAGATTTATCAAAATGTGAGATTAAAAGTCATCAGCAGAAAAACTCACTTTCTCTTCATTCCAATGGGATTTTTAAAAGAATATTTATCAAATGGTGAACTCCATTGATAAATACAATTCTAAAAATACCGTAGAAATGAATAGAAAGTGATTGAGTTTTTCCTGGGTGAGTTCTAAATCTGCCCCTGTTAGTTAAGTGTAAAAAAAAACCATAAATAATAATCAAGAATCTCAACAAATACCCTAAACTGCCAGGTCACTTCCATTGTAATGTGTAACTCTCATCCCTGTAACTGTCATCTGCTCAGAGTCAGTTGCCGCACTGCTGACATCTTTGATTGCCATATGGTTAGCGGATATGTTTCATTTCAGATGACAGATCTATTTATATTTTTGAAACGTGGGTTTAATAAATTTCACGTGCAGAGATTATATTACAGTATTTAATACCTTGTTCCATTTATACAGTTTCACTATTTTTAGTTGCTCCTACTGCTTTTGGGGTAATGCACTCATTACATGAACACTTTCTCTCTCTCAGATGAGCCCTTAGGTTGATACACACTTTTGTGCTGCACAGAATCTTTAGAATACAGGCACTCCATCTCTTCAACTGAAATGACTCTTGGGGGTCATCATTCAAGAGCTCATCATATCATAAGGACACAGCATGCCAACATGGCCTTAACTGTTCAGTTTTAACCACAGATGTCACAATATTGCCTTAGGGTAGAGGACCTCAACCTTTTTTACCCATGAGCCACATTCAATTGTAAAAAGTGTTGGAGAGCAACACAAACATGAAAAAAAGTCCCTGGCATGCAAATTAAAGGAGATACAAACCCTTTACCAAAAAAGCCCCTCCCCCACCCCACATAGACCCTCCTACCACCAAGCCTAGCTACCCCCCCAGGGGGAAATGCCCCAAACTTTTTACTTACTCCTTGGAGCAGAGTCACAGCATCAGAGTTACCCACAGCCATCTTCCAGGTCTTTGTGTCTTCTTCCGGTGCTTTGGCAATTTCCGTCCATTTCTGCTCCAACTTTGCATGCGCCTCTTTGCCGGTCTCTGTCTTAGCTTATCGAAGACCCGGAAGATGGCTGCGATGAACCCCGATGCTGTGACTCTGCTCCGAGGGGTAAGTAAAAAGTTAGGGGCATTTCCCCGGGGGGCAGCTAAGCTGGGGGGGGGGTCTACGTGGGGTGAGGGGGAGGGTTTTTTTTTGTAATGTATAGTGTTTGTTTCTCCTTTAAGGACTGTGATTGGCTATTTGCTAGTCTCTCTGTGACTGGCAGCCTACAGGAGGCTCTGTTTGGCAGTATAAATTTTCCTTTTTGCAAATTTAATATCGATTTTGCGAACCCGGAAACTGTTTAGTGACCACTTCCGACAGAGCATGAAGGTTTGTGAATTTTATAGTTAGCGCTTGTGTGCAGAGAATGTAGTAAAACTTCTTACTGATTTATGTTTTCTCCAAAAGATTATGACACCTTCAAGCACTTCTTAAAAGTGGGCAATGCGCAATAAAAATTCGCAATGTAATAACAGTTGAAGGAAGAGTATTACAAAAACCAAAACCAAAGTGAAGGCATCTCATTTATGTTGGCACATTTAAGGTTTAAGCCAATAATGCAGTGTTAAAAATATTATATCATAACAATTAGGAGTTGATATAATCACTTTTTGTGCTTACGTAGAGCAAGGATTCTTAAACTATGGATTGGACTCAAAAATTGGTTTTCATTCTGTTTCGACTGGATCTTCCTAATTACCTTAGTCGCCCTGGACGATTCGTGGGAACAGATAAACCATAATCAATAAATTGTGATGCAAGAAAAAAGTGGAAAAAGCAGCACCTGTAAAATACTGTACATTGTTTTTAAAACTTAGAACATAAATAGAGGATCTGTAATTTCTGGGGGATGTCCGGCTCAAAGGTTTTAATATGTGTTCCAATGTTCTAGTGGACCCTGGACAAATGCCTCTTTTGCCCATTTATTAAAACTGCACTGAAACTATTGTTAAAACCACTGCAGACAAGTGAAGCCATAATAGAATGAGTAAAGAAAGAGAGGATACCAAAAGCAATAGTACAAGTAGTTTTAAATAATAACCTGTTATGGAGCCTGGATTTATTAGGTACCAGATGATAATATATGCAGTATTAATAACATGATACAACATTATTAAAATAATAGCATTTGGAGATGATAGAATCTCTTTAAAAGAAGACACTCAAAAATATTTACTGCAAAATTGTATCTCTACTCATGCAGAGCGTTTTTATGCATTTTCACATTTCAATAGTCTTGTACCCTGCAGGGGAAGGCTGGGCAATTAGCGTAGATTTGGCTTAAACTTCTAAGATAAAGCCCTCACTAAAATGGAATTTCAAGAAAAGTGCAAAACAGGAGTATAGTGCTGAGGGGCAGGTGACTATACGTAGGTCCACTGAGATACTCAGAATACAAATATTTACCTTTTTTTGAAAAACTTTCTTCCTTATTTGGCATGAATATTGAGACTTGGAAGATCAAGGTTTTCAGTTCGGCAGCGGCCCAGATGCCATCTGTAGAGAACTTTCCCTTCTGTGCTGAGAAATGAGCGTAATCTGAGGGAGTTGGGGATTCTTCATCAATCACAAATTTTGTAAACAAGGAATTACAAAATCCTGTAAAGGCACATGAAAATGTTGCACAAAATGCATTGGGGGTGTCTAGGCTTGATAGACCTTACCATATAGGCTTACAGCAATGTTACTGGGTTTTTTGTTGCTGCTGTCTATGGATTGCTATGGCTTATATGCATTGCATTTTTTATTCCAAGTTGGTCCATTTATGTTTTTGCTTCCTTTCTGTCCTGCATTTTTGAGATATTCTGAACTTTTATATTTCAGAGTAGGATGCATTCATGCGTCTGCATCCCCACTGTACACCTCGGGGCCGATTCACTAAATTCGAGTGAAGGATTCGAAGTAAAAAAACTTTGAATTTCGAAGTATTTTTTGGGCTACTTCGACCATCGAATGGGCTACTTCGACCTTCGACTACGACTTCGAATCGAAGGATTCGAACTAAAAATCGTTTGACTATTCGACCATTCGATAGTCGAAGTACTGTCTTTTTAAAAAAAACTTCGACCCCCTAGTTCGGCAGCTAAAAGCTACCGAAGTCAATGTTAGCCTATGGGGAAGGTCCCCATAGGCTTTCCATCGTTTTTTTGATCGAAGGATATTCCTTCGATCATGGCATTAAAATCCTTCAAATCGTTCGATTCGAAGGATTTAATCGTTCGATCGAAGGAATAATCCTTAGATCGTACGATCGCAGTATTTGCGCTAAATCCTTCGACTTCGATATTCGAAGTCGAAGGATTTCAATTCCTAGTCGAATATCGAGGGTTAATTAACCCTCTATATTCGACCCTTAGTGAATCAGCCCCCTCAAGTTAACCAGTTCAGATGATAGACATAGCCAGTACAGGTATAGGATCCCTTATCTGGAAACCCGATATCCAGAAAGCTCCAAATTACAGAAAGGCTCCCATAGGGGTATATTTATCAAAGAGTGAAGTTAATAGTGAAGTTCCGCCACTAGAGTGAAATTCAGCCACTTCCCATTCATTTCTATGGGTTTTTTAAAGGCGTATTTATCAAAGGGTGGAATTTCACTTTCACCCATTGATAAATACGCCTTTCAAAATCCCATAGAAATGAATGGAGAGCTGAGGAATTTCACTCTAGTGGCGGAACTTCACTCTTTGATAAATTTACCCCATTGACTCCATTGTATCCAAATAATCCAAATTTTTAAAAAATTATTTCCTTTTTCTCTGTAATAATAAAACAGTACCTTGTACTTGATCCCAACTAAGATATAATTAATCCTTATTGGAAGCAAAACCAGCCTATTGGGTTTATTTAATGTTTAAATGAATTTCAAGTAGATTTAAGGCATGAAGACACAAATTACGGAAAACCCCAGGTCCCGAGCATTCTAGATAACAGGTCCCATACCTGTATGATAAAAATTACTTTTATATTGGTAAATATATTTTATTTGATTTTACATAAACAAGAAAAATTAATATGACAGCATAAATTAGCAGACTTAGAGAGTATGCTGCAAAAAGAAAGTACAGTGGCATTACATTTTCAAAGAAAAAATTTACTTTTAATAATACAAAGCTTAAAAACAAGCTGCCCAATAGATCAGACTCACTACTGTCATATATAGTAAATACTGCTGGACAATGTCCATAAAATAACAATTATTAAAAAAGTACATAGAGAGGATTGGTGGTGTGAGTAAATATTTGCAGCCAGATCAAATCTCTTTTGCTGCTTTGAAGTTACTTCGATAAGGTAAAGGTGTGTGTAACCTAGTCAGCCCTTCTATACACTTTCCCACTGTGCTACCGCACTTCTGTGCCGGGAAAACTAGAGGGAAATACACAACTTCCAACCACTACTGCTATATAAATAGAAGCATGGTGACGGCATTAACAAGTTCCCACCAAAGCTCAATAGCTGAAATTCATTGCCAGTGCCACCCTTTCCCTCCCTTCCTTTCGTAAAAGTCAAAGTAAACTTTATTGTCATCTCAGCAGTATACGAATACACAGTGAGACGAGATGACGTGGCTCCAGCTCGTACAGATATCAGAATGTCTCTGAGGCAGTCCAGGTATGTAAAGTACAAAAGTGTAAAACAAAAGTTCAGTTCACAGTTCAGGTGTCTGGAATGTAGTGGGAGGGCAGGCAGTGAGTTGAGGAGTCTGATCGCTTGTGGAAAAAAGCTTTCGTGCAGCCTGGTTGATCGGGCTTTAATGCGGATGGGAGCAGCGTGAACAGTCCGTGTGAGGGGTGTGTGGAGTCCAGTGCCTTTCTTGCACAGCACTTGAGGAAGATGTCCTGCAGTGATGGAAGTGCCTCTCCAATGATAGTTTTTCTGGCTGGTTTTGTGCGTTTGAGCAACAATGTGTATGCAGGTGATAACATCACTGTCCGATGGTCGGAGGGACCGATGTGGCAGCGCGCGAAGGCTTTGTTGGTGTCGCGCACGTTTGTGTAGACTTTGTCCAAACAGTTCTCTCCTCTTGTAGCAAAGATCACATGTTGAAAGAATTTGGGAACCAGTGACTTCAGGTTCTCGTGATTAAAATCACCGGCAACAACGATAAAACCATCCGGCTACGTCAACCAGTGACTTCTACCTGTCTACGTAGGGAGCGAGTGGGAGCTAATCACCCACCGCCCACCTATACCTACCATCACGTTTCACCAACACAACAGCGTCTTCAGGGACATAAGTACCGGGCGCGTCTCTTGAGCTAGTTTAAATAGATGTCCGGTCTCCTGTGTGTCAGCCCTGCTGCGTACAGTTACTCATTCTTCATTTCCGCCTGGACGCGTTGTGGAACAGAGGTGCTTCCGCCCATTCTGCCTTTACATTTCTATTGCGCACCCAAACTCCCTGAGCTGCAATCCAACATGCATGGTTTTCTGGTACCTACCTGGCCTGCTACCTGAGCTAGCCTAAATGAGGAATTATTGCAAGTCAGCCCACCTCAATGCAAATCACTTAACCCCAAAAGTGAAAGCATCAAGAGCTGGACATCACATCACACCTGGGGCAGATCAGCCAGGAAGCCCAAAATCTTTCCCCATCCTTATATCTACCTTATTTAATCACCTCTAGGGTGCCCCTATTCTGCTTACAAAGTTAGGTCTTTTCAACCAAACCAAGTCCATAAGTACGCTGCTGAAATTCTCAGGCACCCAACCCTCTGCAGGCCTTAACAGAATCAATTATCAGAATTATAAACATCAATAGAATGTGCCACTGTTCACCAAACCATGAATATTGTTGAAAAATATATTGGTGTTCTATGTGTGCTCTGCAAGTAATAATAAGACATAAAGAGTATCTTATGGTGCTTCCCTTTGATGTCAATGGGAAGCTCTGCAGTGGCCAATGAAAAATACAGGTATGGGATCCATTACAGAATCTACTTTATTCAAATAATGCACATTTTTAAAAATTGATTTCCTTTTTCTCTGTAATAATAAAATAGTACCTTATACTTGATCGAAAGTAAGAAAACCAGCCTATTGGATTTATTTGATGTTTAAACGATTTTATAGATTGAAATGATGGAAAGATTTGGTATCCGGAAAACCCCAGATCTCAAGCATTCTGGATAACAGGTCCCAGTTAAAAACAGGTCTCAGTTAAAAAAACTTGTACAGTTAAAAATAGAAATATTAAGCACAGTCTTGGTGGCATCAGGGGGGGAAACAGCTGAGACACATTTTCAGGAAAGACATGGTTATTACACATGCAGCAGATTATCACCTTTTTGTTTTTAACCAAGGCAATTATAATGTACTTTTTCCAAAGACAATTCCTGGCATTTTGACACCTTAACAGAGTGAATTGTAGGAAAACAGATACAGTTCAAATAAAATAATTATCAGAAGACCCTTTTTGAATGTAACTGTGTTCTAAATGACCAATGGGCAAATCAAAGAAATGTGTATGTGAATACAAAGGGCGGTCTAAGAACTAGTGCACCATTGATGTCCCAAATGTATAGTTATAGATGAACGCCAAGGTAAAATCATTTGTTGTGTCTATGGTGAGAACTAATCTTGGAAATTTCCCTAAAGATGAAATAAAAAACAGGTGTGAAATGCAGATAATAAATATAGATAAATCAGATTTGTCAACTGATTGTGGATATAGATGATTGCTACACCTAGATGTAGATTCTTAAGGCAAGATGTGGTGGTTATATAAGTGGATTCCACAAATAAGAAATGTGTTATTTAACTGAAATGGGATTCCATTAGCACCTGATGCTGTTTTAGCCTTTGTTTAGAGATCTCATCTTAGAATGTCATATTTATGTCATCAGATCAGTGGGGTACAAAAGAGACAGCATAAAATGAGCAATGTTGCTGACCTACCCACAACTATGCCATAGTAAAGTTGCCAGCATATAACATATTTAAAATATTCTTCTGATGTCTCAATGTCTATACACCTGACTAGAAAGGTATCTATAACAGAGATAGTGCTTTTGGTTGCACTCTAGCTAGAGGGTTTACAGAATATTTTGGAAAAGTAAGTAATCCATAGCTAACTGGTTGCAGTAGGGCTCTAGAAAATTAAATCGCTCATGTGATATCTATCTATCGTCATCATCGTCATCTGGATCTATAAAAACTATATATTTATCTATCTTCATCATCATCTGCATCTATCACCTATCATCATTATCTGAAATGTATGATCTTTTTCAGCCTATCACCCTTAAAAAAGGAAAAGACGACAGCATTTTTTGGGACAAAAAAAAATGTAAACTTTTTTTGAAGCAATCCCTATCTACTCTATTGCACTTCGCCTGGTCTGAGGTGCCGAAGAGGAAACGTTCAGTAAAATGCGCAAGTTAATGAATTAGCGTAGTTACGTCACTTCACCATAGTGCAACTTCGCCTGGCGTAAGGGTGCAAAGTAGCGCTAGAGTAGGTCCACTTCGCTAGCGAATTTACACCAGCACCCGTTAGTAAATCGGCGAAGTAACGAAATGACGTCACGCTGGCGAATTTGCGCTAGTGCACTTCTCGCTTTAGTGAATTTGCCTCTATCTATCTATCACTATGATAAGATGAAGTATAGCAGCCACATGTATTAATAATATTCAAGTAGAAATGGAATGGAATGATCTGCAGGTTTATTTGTCATTCAATGTTAACTAAACTGATAGTTACTGCTGTATAATATACACATATATAACTTATTTTCTTTGGTCTTTGAAGGTAATGTTGGAAAGCCCACTGTCACGAGGGCCCGGGCCCAGGAAGCAGTTGCCTATAATCTGTCTTCTGTAAGCACTAGCATAATGAAGACTTGTTCCCATATTTCCAGTGCTTGGACAGATCAGGCAGCACTCTGTATTATAATTCACAAACAGGAATGAGCATTGTTATATTTTGTGCTGCTTTGCCCAGTATTCCAAATCAGAATGTCCTGCCAAATTATATGGCAGATGACCTGGATGAAGCAGTTCCACTGGTGCCAGATGTCAGGAACATTGACTAGCAACAAGGGAACACAGTCTGTGAGAAATGTATTCCTTTTGTTTTTTTGTTTTAGCTATAAACACTTACATTTTCGCTCTGTATAATATCTTTAGAGAATTAGCTGAAAAAGAAATAAGTGAGCAAATGCAATACTATTATGCCCTGTTAAATACAGTACAGTTTATTAAATAAATAACAGCGGCAAACCTACTCAATGTACACACAGATATCTGTCTCTCTCACAGATATATGATATATATCATATTGTAGTTATGTGTTTGTAATAAATATTTTTTATACTTTTTTTAAAGACCTGTGAGTGCGGATCCTTCTGGAGTGGTGAGGATTGTTTGCAGACCTTGCACCCAGGCACATGAATTGTTTTGTTGTGAGTGCCGGCATTATGACTGACTACATATATAAAAGAGAATCATTTATGACTGTAAGTGCAGTGTAACATAAGACTAAAATCACCCACAATGCAGCGTTACATTCACCATCAGATAAGTCAAAACAAACACAGTGGCGCTAGAGTCTGTCATTGGGTTATATAAACAGTGCCTGGCATCACTATTAAAGGAGAATTCAACCCTAAACTTTAAAAACCCTACCCCTGTACCCTACATAGACCCCCTCCCTCCTCCCACCAGCCTAAGTGTTATCATGGGCGAATTCTCCTTTATATACAAAAATTAACAGTTCTTCCAAATACAGGGTTTATGTAAAAATAGAATTATGCTTGGCTAGGTGCATTAACTGCCTAGGTGCAAACAACATATTAGTTGCTATGGGTTATGGCACCTTAGCAAACTTTAATGAGCTTCATTACATACTGTTTGGGAGAGAAGGCCCTTTCCTCTCAATACAAATAGCAGCGTTTCAGGGACTGCTCCTACCAGAGACAGCAGCCTGATGCCGCCCTCCTCACCTGCTTTGTGCTTATCTATTTGGTGTCGGAACCAGTGACGTTAACTACTGGGGAAGCAATTTGTGCCCATCCCCCCCATAGGGCCAGCTGGAGTCATGGGTCTTATTTATAAACACCGAGCAATTTGCACCTGGGCAGTAACCCATAGAAACACCAATCAAATACTTGCTTTCATTGTTTAACCTGCAGCTGGCTTAAAAAAAGATAATCACTTATTGGTTGCTATGTGTTACTGCTAAGGTGCAAATTTGCCCAATTTTTATAAATGAGCCCCAGTTTGTGTGCGCACTGCAAGGAGGTCTTAGGGCAGTGGTCCCCAACCAGTAGCTCGTGAGCAACATGTTGCTTTCCAACCCATTGGATGTTGCTCCCAGTGGCCTCAAAGCAGGAGCCTATTTTTGAATTTCCGGCTTGGAGGCAAGTTTTGGTTGTATAAAAACTAGGTCCACTGCCAAACAGAGCCTCAATGTAGGTTGTCAATCCATATAGGGGCTACCAAATGGCCAATCACAGCCCTTATTTGGCACTCCAGGAACAGTTTTCATGCTAGTGTTGCTCCCAAACTCCTTTTACTTCTGAATGTTGCTCACGGGTTCAAAAGGTTGGGGATCCCTGTCTTAGGGTAAGAGCAAGTTTGTGCAGGGGCGTAACTATACACCTGCAAGGGGGCCCAGAAGGTATAGGGGTCCCATGAAGCCCTAATTCATATACAGTTTTGATAAATAGTGGTAAAACAAATCAACCGCCTGAAAAATAATTCAGTAATATCTAGTTATGCCACTGAGTGCGTGGCACATCTTCTGATGGGGGGCAAACTGAGGGGAGTTTTTGTGATATTGCTCCACAGCCATATTCCCTTCGTGACTACACTGGTTAGATCTGGGCAATAGAGTACCACTTAGCTAGTGCAGAGAGTGCTATTCATAAAGTTGATTTTCCATTTTAATATATGAAAATTCGGGTTTTAAAGGAACAGTTCAGTGTGAAAATAACTGTGTAGATAGATAGGCTGTGAAAAATAAAAAAATGTTTTCTAATATAGTTAGTTAGCCAAAAATGTAATCTACAAAGGCTGGAGTGACTGGATGTCTAACATAAAAGCCAGAACACTACTCCCTGCTTTTCAGCTCTCCAACTCTGAGTTAGTCAGCGACTTGAAGGGGGGGCACATGGGACATAACTGTTCAGTGAGTTTGTAATTGATCCTCAGCATTCAGCTCAGTTTCAAAAGCAACAGATATGACCCATGTGGCCCCCCCTCAAGTCTCTGATTGGTTACTGCCTGGTAACCAGGGTAACCAGTCAGTGTAAACCAAGAGAGCTGAAAAGCAGGAAGTAGTGTTCTGGTTATTATGTTAGACATCCAAACACTCCAGCCTTTATACATTACATTTTTGCCTAACAAACTAAATTAGAAACATGTTTTATTTTGCACAGCCTATCTATTTACCTGGTTTTTATTTTTACACTGAACAATTCCTTTAAAGTTATCAGAGGTGGCTTTTTGCCTCTTGGCTAGGGTTGCCACCTTTTCTGGAAAAAAATACCGGCCCTCCTAAATATTTATAATCTTTCCCTATTAATAACATTTGGAACAACCATCATTTTACCGGCCATGCTGGTAAAATACCGCCAGGTGGCAACCCTACTCATGGCAGAAGCCCCCTGAATACAAGGCCCCAGGTTCACTTCTCTTGAGACACAGCTTTAGCAGAATCTTTTTTCATGGATTTGAGAGGTAGCAATGAGCACATTTTTGCCATTTATGGATCTGCTGAAAAATTGCTCATTTTACCATCACCAAATGTTTTCAGAAAAGCTGTACTGCTGCAAAATCGACCATTAACAATGTATTTTGCCTATAAAGAAGCCTCAGTAAAAAAAAAAAACAACACTTTTTAATGCATTCTGTGAATGAAAAAAATGCCTATTGACTTCAAAGCAGTTTGTTAACTTTCGGGACCAATTTGCTCATCACTAGAGGCCTTCACAGAACCCATAGTCCATTTTAATTGCTCTCAGCATCATTGTTATTGCCATTTGTTAACCTGGCTGCCCATATTATTCACCAAAATCATTAGTTCTGCAAAATAATAGTGAGGAGGAGGAGGAGAAGTAGCTGTTCCTTATTGAAATAAATGGAACTTACAGGTGAGATGTGCAAACTTCACACCAAAAATTGTTCTTAGATCTGTGGGTGGAAAAACAAGCAGCCCTTGCAAGATACATGGGCTTAACTTGCTCATTCAGTACTTTTTAAATGTCTTTTTACAGCAGCGCTGGCAATATTATAAAGATCATTTTTACTTTCATTTCCTTCTTCCATAAAAAATGTATGGCAAAAGATTAAGCATAAAATCAAGCGATTTTATAACCCCGAGGTGTTATTCATTTTGTGACACATTATGGTTTTAATTAAAAGTTCATGAGTTAATTAAAAGCCCGATCAATGTACTTTTTTGCATTGGGGCTCTGTTTAGGTTTCTGCTTTTTTCTGGTTACATTCTGTTTTCTTTTTATATTGTCAAAATACTTTATTTTACATTTAATACATCACATTTTGGGATCCCAGATTATTTGGGATAAAACCTGCCTCTTTTTTCACCTGTACTATAATGTGGTAAGGTCACTACCAGGATACCTGGGAAAGTCCAGGATGGAGCTTAAATATAAACAATTTGACCTTTTAACTTACCATGCACCACTAATGGATGGCCCAAAAGAAGGAGACCAATAGACAGTTAAATTGATGGTGAGACATAGGCCGGGGTCAGAGATGGACAATGTCGATGTCCTGTCCCGGGTTCATTCCTGTCGGGCCTCAGTTGTTCCAACTACTGGGTTAAAACAAGGACAAGTATGTGGTAAGTTCACTGTCAGGATACCTGGGAAAGTCCAGGACGGAGCTTATTTATCTCCCAGGTTCCTAAGAGGGTGGTTCCGGGACTGGTAGTCCAGCCTAGGTGTTGTGTGTCTACCTGAAGCACCTCAGGTGGATATTTAAAAAGGTGTTGTGTGTCTACCTGAAGCACCTCAGGTGGATAATTAAAGAGGCAGCTCAAGCCAGAACCAGTCTGGGGAAAAGAAAGCTGCCTATGTGAGCTCACTGAGAAGCTTGGATTCACCATAAGGTTGGGACGTTATTTTCCTTCATGTTTGCTTGGGTCAGTGACCCTGTAAACTGAGAGCCCTTCAGCAGGGACAGTTGTTAGCTGAAACAGCTGCATATACAGTATATAAAACTATATATATAAAAGACATATCGCCAGCCGGAATTTCTTCCTTTTTAAAATTATTCCTGCTACATTATTATACATCTCTAATTATCATTGGGCTGTTTCCTTTTCCAAAACCATCCAGTTTTCATAAAAGAACAAATGTTAAAGTTTTATATACCTCGCTAAGCTTGCTTATCTGTTGATCTGCTAATGAGCCTTGTTAATGTTTATGTCAAATCAGGTTATTACTATGTGCCACTGGTAGCTCGCTAGAATAAGTATTCGTTACTTCTATAAAGCAAGGCTCAGAATCACAAAGTCGTGGAAAGAATGGATTTTAGAGCTAGGAAGTTCCAGGGTAAGATTTTGCACTGTTAGCCAGTCAAAAAGTTAGACAGTATAACTTTTGATATGAAACATAACAGAAATGGTGTAAGGGTGATGATACCATTATTGGCTAACTAAGATGATAATCACAGCAAGCTTTAAGGACATTAAAGTTCGCAACACCGGAGTGGGGAGAATGTTCTACCGTTACAGGAGACCTGGAAAACTGGGCTAAAATCGTGTAACTGCCGAAGAAATAAGGGGGAGTTGACATCTCGGATGAGGGTCCATTGCACCTGCATTCATAATTAACCACTTTCAAAAAATGGAAGTATATTTAGGGGCACATTTACTTAGCTCGAGTGAGGGAATAGAATAAAAAATACTTCGAATTTCGAAGTATTTTTTTGGCTCCTTCGACCATCGAATTGGCTACTTCGACCTTCGACTACTACTTCGACTAAAAATCGCTTGACTATTCAACCATTCGATAGTCGAAGTACTGTCTCTTTAAAAAAACCTTCAACCTCCTACTTCGCCACCTAAAACTTACCGAGCATCAATGTTAGCATATGGGGAAGGTCCCCATAGGCTTTCTAGCCAATTTCTAATCGAAGAAATTTAGTTTGACCGATGGATTAAAATCCTTCGAATCGTTCGATTCGAAGGATTTAATCGTTTGGATTTAATTCCTTAATTCGTTCGATCAAACGAATAGCGTTAAATCCTTCGATATTCTAGAAGAAGGATTTAACTTTGATAGTCGAATATCAAGGGTTAATTAACACTCTATATTCGACCAATAGTAAATGTGCCCCTTAAAGTCTCTAATAAATATCACTTATTTGGCACAAACACAACCTTTTGTGTTATTATATGGTAAACATCTCTTGTTTTAAAAGATTTAAAATAGTTGTCAATGCCCAGTACATTTCTATTTTGCATGAAATGTTTTTGCTGTGGTAACAGAGGCAATATATACTGACAGAATGTGTGATCCTAAGAAATGTGATGCAATTCAATATTATGTAACTATAAATATACATTGCATTAACTGTTTTATTTTAATTTTTAAATTGAAACCAGAAATTTAAATCATTAAGACTGTATCCTTATATTAATAACAAGTGTAATCGTATCCCTAAAGTGTCTCCTTTTTTAATTATAGAGGCATGTTCATTGTTGCTACAACAATATAGCAGTGCCCAGGTCTTTTATGTACATATGAAGGGGGTATTGAACAGAATGAAGTGAAATGAGCCATAAACATCTCACATTTTGTTGGCATCTGTGAGCTTTGCAATAAGAGAACCATATGACTGTGGGCAGATTGGTAGATCAGCTCAAGCATGTGCAGAGCATCTTGACCTCTCTCTGTTGAAACAGAGGCCAGTTTTTTTTTTTTTACTTTATTTCCAAACAGTCAGAGGAGGATCAGTCACTGAATTCTATATACTCACAGTCAGCATTTCAGTTGTATTGGTTTTAGATATTTTAAATTAAAGGGATTCTGACATGATTTTTAGAACTTTTTTTATTTCTAAATTACACTGTTTAAACTGCAAACAATTCATTCTACAATATAAAATGTAATTCCTGAACCAGCAAGTGTATATTTTTAATTTGTAGTATTGGTGTGTAGGCGCCATCTCAGGTCATTTTGCCTGGTCATGTGCTTTCAGAAAGAGCCAGTACCTTAGGATGGAACTGCTTTCTGGCAGGCTGTTCTCCTATTCAATGTAACTGAATGTGTCGCAGTGGGACCTGAATTTTACTATTGAGTGCTGTTCTTAGATCTACCAGGCAGCTGTTATTTTGTGTTAGGGAGCTGCTGTGTCAGTACCTTTCCATTGTTCTGTTGTGAGGCTGCTGGGGGGGGGGAGGGAGATGATTTCACTCCAACTTGCAGTACAGCAGTAAAGAGTGACTGAAGTTTCTCAGAGCACAAGTCACATGACTTGGGGCAGCTGGGAAACTGACAATATGTCCAGCCCCATGTCAGATTCTCTTTTGAGAAACGGATTCAGTGGAGAATGCTTCTGGAGCTGCACTATTAATGGATGTGTTTTGAAAAAAATTTAAAACATTTTCCCATGACAGTATCCCTTTAACTCTTGAGTTTCTTTATAAATTTACAGTATATTCTGTGAATGTATCTATATTTGATTATTAAGAATAACATATCTGGACTTTAAATTTTAAACAAAACAAACAGTTCAAAATAAAATAATAAAATAATGGGCTTCTAACTAACACAGGTCAGTTGTCCTAACTAACCAGGAGTAGGCCTACTGCCTGACTCCCAAACAGACATGCTTAAGAACTATTGAAGTCTTCCTTGAAAACAATACATCAGGAGCAGTTGCCCATAATATTAAATAATGCAAAATAACAATAAACAGTGAACACCAATCAAAAATACACACACCAGCCAAATGTACTTCATACTGTAGGCCTCATTTACAAATTCTATGGGATTTTGTCATAGGCTGCGCTTTGCACCCTTGTGCTGAATATGATTTTATTATTTATATAAATAATAAATCGTTCAATTTTATAATCTCTCAGGATACTCATTCCAGCCTGATCACCTATTTAGATGTGACACTGATCATTGCTGCGGGATTACGACAATTAATTAAAAAAATAGCTGATTAGATACATTGCCTTTGGGCAAGTGTTGCAGGCAAAAATATAGCTCACAACCAGCGCAAGTTGAGAAATAGGGATACACACGGGAAGGAAATTCTTGCAGCTCAATCCCACAACATTGGTTGATTAGATATTCAAATATGGCTCACCCAGCGCCAAGTTAGACATGGGTGTATAAACCCCAGGTCTATCACATACAGGTAAAGCCGTATCATCAATCATAGGTACCTATGATTAAGTATCTTTGGCTATGAAACGCGTTAGGACTGGTGTTTTAGCTTTTTGGAATAAATTTCTTTTATTGGCACCGACTGGCTCCTGGAGTGCGTGTACATTTTCTGCTATTTGAGAAATTGGGAGATACACAAAGTCTCAATGAAAATAGTATCTAGCCAGGGCTGAATTCATAGTCTGATCATCATTCAGACTAGAGATGTCGCGAACTGTTCGCCGGCGAACTTGTTCGCGCGAACATCAGGTGTTCGCGCTCGCCGGAAGTTCGCGAACGTCGCGCGACGTTCGCCATTTTGGGTTCGCCATTGTTGGCGCTTTTTTTTGCCCTCTCACCCCAGACCAGCAGGTACATGGCAGCCAATTAGGAAGCTCTCCCCTGGACCACTCCCCTTCCCTATAAAAACCGAAGCCCTGCAGCGTTTTTTTCACTCTGCCTGTGTGTGCTGAAGAGATAGTGTAGGGAGAGAGCTGCTGCCTGTTAGTGATTTCAGGGACAGTTGAAAGTTTGCTGGCTAGTAATCGTTTTGATACTGCTCTGTTATTGGAGGGACAGAAGTCTGCAGGGGTTTGAGGGACATTTAAGCTTAGGTAGCTTTGCTGGCTAGTAATCTACCTTCTACTGCAGTGCTCTGTATGTAGCTGCAGTGGGCAGCTGTCCTGCTTCTGATCTCATCTGCTGACTGCTGCAATAGCAATAGTCCTTGTAAGGACTGCTTTTATTTATTTTTTTGTTGTTTTACTACTACTACTACTACTACTACTACTACTACTACTATAAGAGCCCAGTGCTATTAGTCTAGCAGTGTTGGGGAGTGGGACTGGTGTGCTAATCTGCTGCTCCTAGTAGTTCAGCAGCACCAACTTTAATTTTTTTTTTTTAATATTCATTCTTTTTTTATTTAACTTTTTTTATTTTACTATCGCTGTAGTAGTGTATAAGTTGACCTTTTAGGCATTATTTGCCCTGTAGGCATTTTTTGCCCAGTGTGTTATTCAACCAACTGCTATCTAGCTGTGTGCCCGTGTTCACATTCTGTCTAAATATCCATAATATTACCGTCTCCAGAAAAAACACCGGAGTGACTTTTTTCAAGCAGCCATAATAAATTTTACGTAATCCGTATCCATCGCTGTAGTAGTGTATAAGTTGACCTTTTAGGCATTATTTGCCCTGTAGGCATTTTTTGCCCAGTGTGTTATTCAACCAACTGCTATCTAGCTGTGTGCCCGTGTTCACATTCTGTCTAAATATCCATAATATTACCGTCTCCAGAAAAAACACCGGAGTGACTTTTTTCAAGCAGCCATAATAAATTTTACGTAATCCGTATCCATCGCTGTAGTAGTGTATAAGTTGACCTTTTAGGCATTATTTGCCCTGTAGGCATTTTTTGCCCAGTGTGTTATTCAACCAACTGTTATCTAGCTGTGTGACCGTGTTCACATTCTGTCTAAATATCCATAATATTACCGTCTCCAGAAAAAACACCGGAGTGACTTTTTTCAAGCAGCCATAATAAATTTTACGTAATCCGTATCCATCGCTGTAGTAGTGTATAAGTTGACCTTTTAGGCATTATTTGCCCTGTAGGCATTTTTTGCCCAGTGTGTTATTCAACCAACTGTTATCTAGCTGTGTGACCGTGTTCACATTCTGTCTAAATATCCATAATATTACCGTCTCCAGAAAAAACACCGGAGTGACTTTTTTTCAAGCAGCATTCTTATATTTTACGTAATCCGTATCCACCGCTGTGTATACGTTGACCTTGTAGGCATTATTTGCCCTGTAGGCATTTTTTGCCCAGTGTGTTATTCAACCAACTGCTATCTAGCTGTGTGCCCGTGTTCACATTCTGTCTAAATATCCATAATATTACCGTCTCCAGAAAAAACACCGGAGTGACTTTTTTTCAAGCAGCATTCTTATATTTTACGTAATCCGTATCCACCGCTGTGTATACGTTGACCTTGTAGGCATTATTTGCCCTGTAGGCATTTTTTGCCCAGTGTGTTATTCAACCAACTGCTATCTAGCTGTGTGCCCGTGTTCACATTCTGTCTAAATATCCATAATATTACCGTCTCCAGAAAAAACACCGGAGTGACTTTTTTTCAAGCAGCATTCTTATATTTTACGTAATCCGTATCCACCGCTGTGTATACGTTGACCTTGTAGGCATTATTTGCCCTGTAGGCATTTTTTGCCCAGTGTGTTATTCAACCAACTGCTATCTAGCTGTGTGCCCGTGTTCACATTCTGTCTAAATATCCATAATATTACCGTCTCCAGAAAAAACACCGGAGTGACTTTTTTTCAAGCAGCATTCTTATATTTTACGTAATCCGTATCCACCGCTGTGTATACGTTGACCTTGTAGGCATTATTTGCCCTGTAGGCATTTTTTGCCCAGTGTGTTATTCAACCAACTGCTATCTAGCTGTGTGCCCGTGTTCACATTCTGTCTAAATATCCATAATATTACCGTCTCCAGAAAAAACACCGGAGTGACTTTTTTTCAAGCAGCATTCTTATATTTTACGTAATCCGTATCCACCGCTGTGTATACGTTGACCTTTTAGGCATTATTTGCCCTGTAGGCATTTTTTGCCCAGTGTGTTATTCAACCAACTGCTATCTAGCTGTGTGCCCGTGTTCACATTCTGTCTAAATATCCATAATATTACCGTCTCCAGAAAAAACACCGGAGTGACTTTTTTTCAAGCAGCATTCTTATATTTTACGTAATCCGTATCCACCGCTGTGTATACGTTGACCTTGTAGGCATTATTTGCCCTGTAGGCATTTTTTGCCCAGTGTGTTATTCAACCAACTGCTATCTAGCTGTGTGCCCGTGTTCACATTCTGTCTAAATATCCATAATATTACCGTCTCCAGAAAAAACACCGGAGTGACTTTTTTTCAAGCAGCATTCTTATATTTTACGTAATCCGTATCCACCGCTGTGTATACGTTGACCTTGTAGGCATTATTTGCCCTGTAGGCATTTTTTGCCCAGTGTGTTATTCAACCAACTGCTATCTAGCTGTGTGCCCGTGTTCACATTCTGTCTAAATATCCATAATATTACCGTCTCCAGAAAAAACACCGGAGTGACTTTTTTTCAAGCAGCATTCTTATATTTTACGTAATCCGTATCCACCGCTGTGTATACGTTGACCTTTTAGGCATTATTTGCCCTGTAGGCATTTTTTGCCCAGTGTGTTATTCAACCAACTGCTATCTAGCTGTGTGACCGTGTTCACATTCTGTCTAAATATCCATAATATTACCGTCTCCAGAAAAAACACCGGAGTGACTTTTTTTCAAGCAGCATTCTTATATTTTACGTAATCCGTATCCACCGCTGTGTATACGTTGACCTTGTAGGCATTATTTGCACAGTGTTTTCTTCAAACCGCCATCTAGCTGTGTGAGCTTGTTCACATTTTGTCTAAATATTGATAATATTATCGTCTCTAGAAAAACCACTTGAGTTACTTTTTTTCAAGCAGCATTCATATATTTTACGTAATCCGTATCCACCGCTGTGTATACGTTGACCTTGTAGGCATTATTTGCACACTGTTTTCTTCAAACTGCCATCTAGCTGTGTGTATTATCGTTTCCAGAAAAACCAACTGAGTTTTTGTTGTTGTTGTTTTTTTAAAAATAATGCCAGGCAAAGGCAGGCCGCCACGCAGAGGCCGTGCTAGGGGCCGTGCTGCTATGCAATCCTGTGGCCCTAGCAAATTGCCCAGTTTTAAAAAGCCAATGACCCTGAACTCCCAAAATGCTGAAGAGGTAGTTGACTGGCTTACACAGCACACCCCATCCTCTACCGTTTCTAACTTTACCACAACATCCTCCTCATCCTCCACTGCTATGGCCACCCCACGTAACACTTCCTCCACCACCGGTGCCCCTTCTTCACTGGGGTCAGAGGAGTTATTTTCCCATGAGTTTCTTGAACTGAGTAATGCGCAACCATTATTGCCAGAAGAAGATGAAGGAGATGAGGACCTTACACCAGATTTAATTCTGGCAGAGAACACGATAGAGATGGACATAATGAGTGATGAGGAGGAGGTCCCCGCTGCTGCTTCCTTCTGTGATGTGTCAGAAGAAATTGATGCATCTGAGGAGAATGATGATGAGGAGATTGATGTTTTGTGGGTGCCTAGTAGAAGAGAGCAAGAGGAGGGTAGTTCAGATGGAGAGACGGAGAGTCAGAGAGGCAGTAGGAGAATAAGACCTAGAAGAAGCAGGGAGGACAGCCCGCAGGGATCAGTAGGGCAACAACATGTATCGGCACCTGTGTTCAGCCGGCCAACGCACCCGCCATTGCCGCCAATACCGCCAACTCCGCCAACTTCTACTGTTACCGCCAGATCGCACACTTCCAAAAAGTCAGCAGTGTGGGATTTTTTTAATGTGTGTGCCTCTGACAAAAGCATTGTAATTTGCAATGAGTGCAGTCAGAAACTGAGCCTTGGTAAGCCCAACAGCCACATAGGTACAACTTCTATGCGAAGGCACATGAGCGGCAAGCACAAAGCACTTTGGGAGCAACACCTCAAAGGCAACAGGCAAACTAAAAGCCACACTCCTTCTGGTCCAGCATCTTACTGCTCTACCTCTGCTCTCCTTGACCCGTCTGAACCACCCTCCACTCCGCCTTCCACCTTGACCACCTGTTCCCATTCCCAGTCATCTGCCACCAGCCAAGTTTCTGTGAAGGCCATGTTTGAGCGTAAGAAGCCAATGTCTGACTGTCACCCCCTTGCGCGGCGTCTGACAGCTGGCTTGTCTGCACTCTTAGCCCGCCAGCTTTTACCATACCAGCTGGTGGACTCTGAGGCCTTCCGCAAATTTGTAGCAATTGGGACACCGCAGTGGAAGGTACCCAGCCGCAATTTTTTTTCTAAAAAGGGAATACCACACCTGTACCAACATGTGCAGAGCCAAGTTACCGCATCTCTGTCACTTAGTGTTGGGCCAAAGGTCCATATGACTACTGACGCATGGTCCTCCAAGCATGGTCAGGGCAGGTATGTCACCTACACTGCCCACTGGGTGAACTTGGTAATGGCTGGGAAGCAGGGAATGGGTAGCTCAACAACAACAGTGGAGTTGGTGTCACCGCCACGGATTGCACGCGGTTCTGCCACCACCTCTACTCCTCCATCGCTCTCTACCTCGTCTTCTTCTTCTTCTTCTTACTCTGCTGCTGGGTCCTCCTTCTCCTCCTCCACACCTGTGCACCCCCAGCTCCCCCTAGGCTATTCGACGTGCCAGGTACGCCGTTGTCACGCTGTCTTGGGGATGACGTGCCTGGAAAGCAAAAACCATACCGGATCTGTACTCCTGTCATCTCTGCAGTCACAGGCCGATCGGTGGCTGACCCCACACCAACTGCAGATCGGAAAAGTGGTGTGTGACAATGGAAGCAATCTGTTGGCAGCGTTGAGACTAGGCAATTTAACACATGTGCCCTGCATGGCACATGTGTTAAATTTAATAGTCCAACGTTTTGTCTCCAAGTACCCAGGATTCCAGGACGTTCTCACCCAGTCCAGAAAGGTGTCGGCCCATTTCAGGCGTTCCTACACAGCCATGGCACGCCTTGCTGACATTCAGCAGCGCTACAACATGCCAGTCAGGCGTTTGATTTCTGACAGCCAGACTCGCTGGAATTCAACGCTCCTTATGTTGGAACGTCTGCTGCAACAACAAAGGGCCGTCAACGAGTACCTTTTTGAACTGGGTGGTAGGACTGGATCTGCACAGCTGGGGATTTTTTTCCCCCGTTACTGGGTGCTTATGCGCGATGCCTGCAGGCTCATGCGACCTTTTGAAGAGGTGACAAATATGGTCAGTCGCACCGAAGGCACCATCAGCGACCTAATACCCTTCGCTTTATTCCTGGAGCGTGCCGTGCGACGAGTGACAGATGAGGCTGTAGACCAGCGTGACGAGGAGCTGGAAGCGCACGATTTCTGGTCGGAATCACCAGAACGAACCCAGGCACCTGCTGCAACGCAGGGAGAGGTGCCAGAAGTGGAGTCAGAGGAGGAAGGTGGCTTTGTGGAGGAGGAGGAGGAGGACCAACAGGAGCAGGCTTCCCAGGGGGCTAGTGGTGACCTTTTGGGGACCCCTGGTCTTGTACGTGGCTGGGGGGAGGAGACCGTGGATGATGCAGTCCTTGATAATGAGGAAGCGGAGATGGATAGCTCTGCATCCAACCTTGTGAGAATGGGGTCTTTCATGCTGTCATGCCTGTTGAAGGACCCCCGTATCAAGAGGCTTAAGGAGAAGGACCTGTACTGGGTCGCAACGCTACTAGACCCTCGGTACAAGCATAAAGTGTCAGAAATGTTACCAACATACCACAAGTCCGAAAAGATGCGGCATTTACAAACCAGCCTGCAAAACATGTTGTACAATGCTTTTAAGGGTGATGTCACTTCAGGAACTCATCAACATTCCAGGGGCAGAGGTGCCAGTAATCCTGCCACGAGCACACCTGCAAGGACAAAGCCCTTTGGCCAGTCTGTAACGTCAGACATGCAAATGTTTTTCTGTCCAAGGCAGCGCCACAACCCTTCTGGATCCACCCTCAAAGAACGCCTCGACCGGCAGGTAGCGGACTACCTGGCATTAACTGCAGATATCGACACTCTGAGGAGCGATGAACCCCTGGACTACTGGGTGCGCAGGCTTGATCTGTGGCCAGAGCTGTCACAATTTGCCATGAACCTCTTGTCTTGCCCAGCCTCAAGTGTGCTCTCAGAAAGGACCTTCAGTGCAGCAGGAGGGATTGTAACTGAGAAGAGAACTCGCCTAGGTCACAAAAGTGTCGATTACCTGACCTTTATTAAAATGAATGAGGGGTGGATCTCGGAGGGTTACTGCACGCCGGAAGACTTGTTCTGACTTCTATGCAGCTGTCCTTCTCTTCAAGCCTCATGACTCCACACACAGCTGTCCTTTAGCGTCCTCCTCCCTCCGCCACCGTTACAAACTAGGGTGCAAACCCTACTGGTTTAATTTTTTCTGGCCTCTGTGCTTCAGTGGCTGCAACCAAAAAAACTGGGCAAACAATGTCTACAAGGTCAACGTATGGCGAAAAATGACTATTTTCAGCATTTATATGGCATATTTTTTCTGGCAACTGTGCTTCAGTGGCTGCGTCCAAAAAAATGCATATTTTCTGCATTTATATGGCATAATTTTTCTGGCCTCTGTGCTTCAGTGGCTGCAACCAAAAAAATGCATATTTTCTGCATTTATATGGCATAATTTTTCTGGCCTCTGTGCTTCAGTGGCTGCAACCAAAAAAATTTATATTTTCTGCATTTATATGGCATAATTTTTCTGTCAACTGTGCTTCAGTGGCTGCGACCAAAAAAATGCATATTTTCTGCATTTATATGACATAATTTTTCTGTCAACTGTGCTTCAGTGGCTGCAACCAAAAAAATTTATATTTTCTGCATTTATATGGCATATTTTTTCTGGCAACTGTGCTTCAGTGGCTGCAACCAAAAAAATTTATATTTTCTGCATTTATATGGCATAATTTTTCTGTCAACTGTGCTTCAGTGGCTGCGACCAAAAAAATGCATATTTTCTGCATTTATATGACATAATTTTTCTGGCCTCTGTGCTTCAGTGGCTGCAACCAAAAAAATTTATATTTTCTGCATTTATATGGCATAATTTTTCTGTCAACTGTGCTTCAGTGGCTGCGACCAAAAAAATGCATATTTTCTGCATTTATATGGCATATTTTTTATGGCCTCTGTGCTTCAGTGTCTGCGACAAAAAAAATGTATATTGTTAGCATTTATATGGCATATTTTTCCTGGCCTCTGTGCTGCAGTGGCTGCGACAAAAAAAAAATAATATTGTTTGCATTTATATGGCATATTTTTTCTGGCCTCTGTGCTGCAGTGGCTGCGACAAAAAAAAATTAATATTGTTTGCATTTATATGGCATATTTTTTCTGGCCTCTGTGCTGCAGTGGCTGCCACAAAAAAAAATTAATATTTTCAGCATTTATATGGCATATTGTTTCTGGACTTCTGGTTCAGTGGCTGCGACAAAAAAAACATAATTTTTCAGGAAAGTACACATGCCTAATTTTTCAGGGTTCTGCAACAGTGGCAAAATCGCATCTTTTATGGTCACCGCAGGTGATCAATAAAGTAGACCAAAACTGGGCCCACACTGCAGAATCTGTGTTTTTTGGTTCACTTCACTGTACATTGAATTACCTCTGCCTGACCGTGCACGTGCGCACAAGCACGGTGACTGCTAAACACACCACTACAGAAATATTGCCACCAACAGGACGAACATCCTGGAGGTGACAAGCAACTAGTAATTAAAAACTATTATTTGCTCACTTGACGGTATCATTCATTAAAGCTCTTTGCGTCTTTTTGCGTTGCAGTAAGCACCGCGTTTCGTCTTTGCGTGTGAACAGGCTGTAACTTTTACACGACTTGATTGGCATGTAGACGCCGGACGTTTTAAAGCATTTTATTACACAGGTTTAGAAATGTAGTGTGATTTCTGCCCTTTACAGCACAAAACGCAGCGCTGTGTCAACAATGGATTTTTTAGAAACATTTTTGCCCATGATCCCCCTCTGGCATGCCACTGTCCAGGTCGTTGCACCCTTTAAACAACTTTAAAATCATTTTTCTGGCCAGAAATGTCTTTTCTAGATGTTAAAGTTCGCCTTCCCATTGAAGTCTATGGGGTTCGCGAACCGTTCGCGAACCGCTCGCATTTTTGCGCAAGTTCGCGAATATGTTCGCGAACTTTTTTTCCGACGTTCGCTACATCCCTAATTCAGACAAGCATGCTAGGGTACGTCAGTGGGTGCATGATATCGGCCCTATACTTACCACTTGCCCTTGGCTTGATTTAGTGCTGCGGCCTGCACCAAAATCATGAAGTGCCCCCTACTTTTTCAGTGTTTTCTCTTGCAGGATCTGCAAATGAGGCCTATAGTTTGCAGTGAGTACACAAAAACTGAGCCCCATATTTCCTATATGCCTAGATGCAGTGCAGGTATGGTATTGGATCCTTTGTCCAGAAACCCCTTATCCAGAAAGCTCAGATTACAGGAAGGCCATCTATCATAGACTTCATTTTAAACAAATAATTCACATTTACTTGCTGTTTTCTTTTTCACTGTAATATTAAAACAGTACCTTCTGCTTAATCCAAAGTAAGGCAAAACAATCCTCTTGGATTTAAATGATACTTTAGGAAACTTAAAGTCTGGTAATCCAAATTACATTAAGATCTCTTATCCGAAAAAACCCAGGACAATAGCATTCTGGATAACATGTGCCATAAATGTATCTGTATCAGGCCTCAAAAGTCAAAGGGGTATTGTTAAAGGTAATCCTGTGTATGATTGTATAAAGGTAAGGTTATGGCTGAGGATTTAATTGGGCCAAACAAAATGGAAACAAATTCCATTCGTCATTTATTGTCTGATCGTGTGGACGAATGGTGCAAAATGCATTTCATTTCCAATGTATTCTCTACTCTGTTTTCTTACTGTAAGTGGCAACTACCTCTAAAACTCTACACAGTAAGCTATGTTACCTGTTTCTCTTTAAAGGGATACTGTCATGGGAAAAAAAAAATTTCAAAATGAATCAGTTAATAGTGCTGCTCCAGCAGAATTCTGCACTGAAATCCATTTCTCAAAAGAGCAAACAGATTTTTTTATATTACATTTTTAAATCTGACATGGGGCTAGACATATTGTCAATTTCCCAGCTGCCCCAAGTCATGTTACTTGTGCTCTGATAAACTTCAATCACTCTTTACTGCTGTACTGCAAGTTGGAGTGATATCACCCCCCTCCCTGTTCCCCCCAGCAGCTAAACAAAAGAACAATGGGAAGGTAACCAGATAACCGCTCCCTAACACAAGATAACAGCTGCCTGGTAGATCTAAGAACAGCACTCAATAGTAAAAACCCATGTCCCACTGAGACACATTCAGTTACATTTAGAAGGAAAAACAGAAGCCTGCCAGAAAGCATTTCTCTCCTAAAGTGCAGGCACAAGTCACATGACCAGGGGCAGCTGGGAAATTGACAAAATGTCTAGCCCCATGTCAGATTTCAAAATTCAATATAAAAAAATCTGTTTGCTCTTTTGAGAAATGGGTTTCAGTGCAGAAATCTGCTGGAGTAGCACTATTAACTGATGTGCTTTGAAAAAAACATGTTTTCCCATGACAGGATCCCTTTAATATCAATTCCTTTGGGTAAAATATCTGTAGTCAGATGTGAGTGTATCTCCCTCCTCTGGGCATCTGGGCTGTCACAGCTGTTCTGAGTACCTATTAAACTGATCTTTTAATATACATAAAAGAGCTTCTGTAGCAAAGTGACAATATTGCCTTACACACACACACACATACACCAGCAATTACCAGTAATCCACCTGTCCCTTGTCCCCTGTACCTTGAGCACCAGCCAAGCAGGGAACACCTGGGTGGATTTATATGTTTATGTCTGTGTGATTCATGGTGCTGTATATATTGTATAGAAAGGAATTTCAAATTGCTGATGGTGTCTAATGCAGTGTGCATACAGTGAGGTGATCAGAAATGCTGTTAAAAGTAATAAAAAGTAAACAGAATAAATCAAATGGCCGCACTGCCTTGTGGTGCTGGGGTCATGTGTAGTTATGGGCGAATTTATTGGCCAGGCACGAATTTGCGTCGAATTCCCGCGATTTGCGGCCAGCGAATAAATTCGCAAAACGACCGTGAAAATCCACCAGAAAAAATTCGCCCGCGTAAAAAAAAAATTCGCCGCATCGAAAAAAACGCCCGCAAATTTTTCGCCGTTTCGCGATTTTCGCCGAATTCGCCCATCACTAGTCATGTGTTTGATTCCAGCCAGGGCTCCATCTCCAAGGAGTTGGTATGTTCTCCCCATATCTGCATGTGATTTCTTTCTAACTCCAGAAGCAGTCAGGTAGGTTAATGCAAATAATGGAAGTCGGTTGAATTAAAGTGTTCATTTTTGAGATTCAGTTCTAGATCTAACTCAATCCAAAAAATGTATTATACCCCTTGTAACATTATTGCATGGTATATGTAAGGAGTTTTTTTTGTTGACAGAAGTTGCTACATTGACATTCACAGATATTTTGATCATTGAGGATATTGGCACCACCATATGGATTAGGATTATTGTTTTGTCTGGTATTTGGCTTCCTTTATGCGGAATATGTAAACAATTTTGTAATTGGTAGAGATTTGATTGGATGACACTTATCTTGTGACAAAAGTGTAAACAGTTAAAGTAATTTACATGTCTACTATGCTCACATCTTCCTTTTAAGTTTTGCTCAATATATGAGAATGATGTCATGCTTTATTGGCTTTAACTGTCTAAAACTCATTTTGAAGTTTAGCCTATATGGAAGTGTTTCCCAAACGTGGGGGCCACTCTATTTAAGGGGATTTAATTTAACTAGGGGCCAGCATAAAGTCCATTTAGGGACTGAAAATCACTGCTATAGGGTATTCCAATAAATTGGAATGAGTGAAACATAGTAACATAGTAAGTTTAGTTGGAAAAAGACACACGTCCATTAAGTGCAACCGTTTAACTAGCCTAAATGCTAGATGATCGAGAGGGAGGCAAAATACCCCATCTGAAGCCTCTCCAATTTGCCTAGGAGAGTCCATTCCTGACCCCAAGATGGCAATTGCACTAGTCCTTGGATAAACATTTGCACATCGTTTATTGTAGTATGTGTCAGGTTTTATATTATTTCTATGAAAAGATTTTATTATGCATTAAGGAAGAGTTAGGGGAATGTTTTAAATGTCTGTCTGTGCATGGAGTGCCATGTCTTTTAATGACTTTTATTTCTGCTTCTAGTGCTGTAGAATATTTAGAATATTACATGGAACGATGGGGTCCATGTCCTTACTCGCATAACGTATATGTTTTTAAGCATGGTCATTACGCAGATCTAGTTCTGCAATGTCACTAAACAGTCCCTATGTGATGTTTCATACCTCGTTATTGATGTAAACAACCTTAAGATTTGATGCTACTGTATGTCCCCTGATCATCATTCACTTCCCATGGTTGTTAATGTTTGACAGCTCATACATATTTATGAATACTTGTTGCTACTTTCCCAGGAACCTCATTATTCATTTTACACTTCCTAATGTTCAATCTTTTTTTTTCTTGATAAAAGCTTTCTTTAATTAGAAACATAAAACACTTAGTAAGCTGAGCTAATCAACTGTTTTATTTACTTTACTGTGTTGTTTTATTCAAAGAGCACCTAGGAGATCCAGGGCTATAGTATTTGCAGTTATTGGGTGCCCAAAATAGCAATGCTAGAGTGTCAAAATGTAACCCAAAAGGCTATCATTGTCTGCATGTGATGTAGATGTAATAGTCACCTAATTAGAGTGCTGCAACAATTTATAAAAGGCAATGCAGTACGGACTAGTTACTTTCATTTAACTTTGTTGGCACATGTATCACATCTGTGGGTGGGCCTGAGAAGTAGTGTAGAATGTGTGACTGGCTGACAGTGTACCCTGGATACCCTTAGGTTGTGGGCAACTCCCTGCAATTCCCAGCAGTGTGTAGTTGCCCCTTTAAACACCTTACCCTCGGGGGGGGGGGGTCCTGTGCATCTAACGGTGCACAGATCAAACAGGATGAAAATAACAGAAGTCCAAAGAAGTTGATATAAACCAAATAACTTCTTTATTGAACAAGGCAGTAAATTTTGGTCACAGCTTTCAGCCAGTATAAATCTTTAGATACACTTGAGACATATTGTGGAGAATCTAAACACTTTGAGATACATTCAGTTCAATCCCTCTGAGGGGTCTTTTCCCCAGCACTAGGGATCCCACAGGGTATCTTGCTCCTTGGCACTTTCCCTGCTCCTGAGCTCACTCACTCATGTCTCAGTCTGGTGGCTTGATCACTGCAAGAGTGCTAGCCCCAACTACTCTCCTTGCTGGAGCTAGAAAGTTGCTCACTAGCTGAACTGCCACTAACTTTCCATCCTAGTGCAACTATAACATAAAACTCCTGCTACTTAATAAACTTTCCCTAACTTGGGGCCTGAGACTGTCCAAAATCCCATCCTGTACCCACCTCCCTGCAAGAGCCCTTAGCACATGTGTGCTCTACCTTTTAAACTTTTAAAAACTGCTACCTACTGGGCAAACCTTGAACTACTGTGGACCTAGGAAAAGGGACATAGCTGCCTGGGTGAATCAAAAGACCAAAAAAAGTGTCCAAAATACAGGGGAAACTGCCTGAGTAAAACGTCTAACCCTCAGGGTCACTACACACACACAAGCACAAGCTTACTTAAATGATGCCAAGTTACAACACATGACAAAGATTTGCAGTACAAACATAGATTTAGGTGGCCCTATCTGTGCCCTGTGGAATAATATAATATGTTGGGCACTGTCTCATCTCCCCAAAAACAACCTGCAATATGGCCAATACAACTGGAGTTCAGTGTGCTTTGGAATTGACAACTTCAATCATTCTTGTAACATTGCTCTCAGTCCAAATGGACATCCTACACATCCTACACTAGTGAAGAGGATTTCAGAGGGGTAATGCACAATGGAGTCACGGGGCATGCTACATTCCATTAGGGATCAAGAGAAAGACCAACTAGTATTTGAGCCCCAGGCAAGACAATTTAGCCCAATCTCACACACGCACTTCCCTCCAACTGCTCTGAATTAAGGTGGCCATTTAATTTAATAATCCAGACACTTTAGACCAATTTGGCATCTTATCTGCTGGTGTATGGTGCCATTAGCAACCTTGCTACATGAGTAGATCTTATAATATATGGCCAGCTTTATTACAAAAACCACTGTATGGATCATTACATGCACAAAGTGGAACCTACAGTAGGTGAGTAAACTGCCCCCACTCTCACTCCCCACCACTACTCACACAAGCAGGTTGCACACATGCAAAGTCACTTCAGCCCCTGTACTGGTAGCTTGTTTATGTGTGCACCCCCACCTCTCTTGCACCCTAGTCAGCTGATTCTGCTATCTACCCTTACTTCTGACCTTGAAGGAACCCTCAAAGTGTTGGCATAATCTCTTTCTCAACAGAGAGCATGAGTTTCAGTAAATACAGGAGCACACACGCATATGATCAATGGCTACATAACGGCTCACAGTCTTACAATGTGTTCATAGCACTAGGCAGACCAGACACATCAATCAAACAGAGAGGGACAAACAAACTGCAGACCTCACAACTACCTACAGCAACTGGCCATTAAGTAGTTATATAATTATGGGTTACAGCACTTGGCAAAATGTTGTACTTTTTATTAAATAAGTGGGTATATGTTTTAAGCCTCATGGATTCTTTCTCAAGTGTGAAACATACAGTATAAAAAAATATATATATATATAAATTAAGAAGAGCTTTAATTTAAAGGAATATTCTGAGTGATTGTTTGCACTGCAAATATGGCAAATATATTAGCACATTTGAGGGATAAAGGCAGAAAAAGGGGGTCAGTAGTTGTGCTTGTGTGTCCTAACACCTGCCAGCTGTGTGTGTCCCCTACATTGAGGACATCATGTTTTCAATTTCCTTCAATAAAACTATGGATCTGCCAATTTGCTGGCCTGCTTCTGCTAAACAGAAAGGACAATTTGCAGGGATAAAAAAAAGATCATAGTTCAGACTCAGTCAGATGGAAACGATTGAAAACAGAGAACTGGCCGCTATGTTTCCCAATGCAGCTTGCTATCGCAGTTTGACTGACAAACTGACTTTTTGAGGTGTTCATGCCCATTCCAGTCAGAGTTTATTGAAGGTGATTTTGTTCTTCTCTATGAGGCCACAGCAGTGGCCATGCCATCTGTCACCTTGATTGCATTGTGGATTCTCTGGAGAGAGTTCTATGGCTCCTGATCATTTACAGATTGTGCCGCTTTCGCCTCCATAAGGACCACATGCACAGAGCCAGATGGTGAACATACACGCTTATTATAAGTCTTTATCTCTGTGCAGGAAAGAGAGGAACCATTAGAACTCCCCCAGGAACTCAGCTCCTCTCTACCATCATGCTGCTCTTCAGAAAATACAGACTTCTTCTGCTGTCAGCAACCTGACTCTAAAAATTAAAAAAATGGCAAAAAAAAAAAAAATAACCCTGTCATCTGAGGCACAGAGAGCTACACGCTGTATGGAAAGCTCCCACCCCCTCTCTGTCAGCATTAGAGAAAGACATTTGTTTGCAAATAGATCATTAAATGTGCCGCTTTTGGAAACATCAGGCTGCACGGGCACCAGTTTAGCAATACATTCATGTAATCAAAGCTTTATTTCACTTGGCTTTCATGCAAAATGCCTATTGATTTCAACTTCATTCGCTGATAAATATATATTGTAATTTTTACTTGCCACGCAAGTTGTGATGAGTGTAAGCCATCCGAGCAAGGGGAGGGGGGGGGCTAACAGCATGCAGCAGGCAGATGTCTGCATTCAATTGCTTTCGGTTACAAGGAGAAATGCTAGCACAGTGATGGCAAAACAAAATGAGTTTCTTTGAATAACACCATTTGTCTCCTGGGAATGGAACAACAGGAGGCAGGTCAGAGTTCTTTGTAGAGCTGAGAAAGCACTATCTGATTATCAAAATTTCACTGTCTGTTTGTTATTTCGACCACTGCTACATGTGTATGTGCCTGTGATGTGATTATAAGGGCAGAGACGCACTGGCAGATTCGGGGAGATTAGTTGCCCGGCAACAAATCTTCTCTTCTTCACGGCGACTAATCTCCCTGAACTGCCTTCCCACCAGCTAGAATGAAAATCGCCGGCAGGGGTGGCACTCGGAGCGCTTCGTTTTCCGAAGTCGCTTGAAGTTTCCTAGTGAGGCAACTTTGGGGCGACTTCGGAAAACAGTCGCCAGGCGACTTATCGCCCCGAATCTGACCATGTGTCTCTGCCCTAATAGGAAATAAATCGTATATAAAGATCAAGCTGCACCTTGTGTGTACTTTTTATACAGTGGCAAATCAGCCAGAAGAATGAATAGAAACTTAAAACTGAATTTAAAAAAATATCTTTATGAAGACTAAACTCTGGTCCCAACTGATTTTATCACACCAGACTATATTTGGTTTATTAAGGTATGTCTAAAAGGCAAGTTTTGTTAACGGCTTCAGGAACAGCTAAGAAGAAACCATGACTTTAAAAAATATAAACACACAAGCCAGGAGCTGGTGTCGTTAGGGTTTTTTTTGTTGTTTTTTGACACCCTGTTTTCTGCACTTTTTGCACAATTCCACCTTAAGACACAGTTCTTATTACTCTTGGGATTAAATTTACTAAGCGTGAAAATTTGCCAGCGATGGCTTCACAGCCATAGCATCACTTCGCCAGGCAACGCTAATTTACTAAAATGCAAAGTTGCGTCCAGGTCGCAGAATGCGTTACTTTGGCAATCAAACTGAAGATGCGCTAACTTTCAATTATGACTAGCGCAACTTTATTAAAGGTCTTCGCTCAGGCTAATTTGCATACGACTGTAAATTATAAAGTTGAATGGACGTATATGTTGCAGCTAGTGATGGGCGAATTTGCGCCGTTTCGCTTCGCCGAAAAATTCGCGAATTTCGCGAAACGGCTAAAAATTCGCGAAATCGCGCCGGCCCGATTTTTGGCGCGAATTTTCACGGGCGTTTCGCAAATTTATTCGCTGGCGGCGAATCGCGCAAATTCGCCGCAAATTCGCCCATCACTAGTTGCAGCAAATACATTACATTACACAAGTCCAGGGAACCTTAATAAAGACAATAGAGTTGTTATAATTCCCTACACATGAGCCCAGTGTATAGTTTGTGTTCCATATGTTAGGAAATGTATTGGGGAACCCGCTTACCCAAAAAACAATTTAAGCACTTTTGCAGGCTATCACTCTGAAAAAAAGAAAAGACGCCAGAGTTTTTTGGGATTTTAAGAAAGTTTTTAAAATTGAGGAAGATCTATGCACTCCAATGCACTTCGCCTGGTCTGAGCTGGCAAAGGCAAGTCTGGCGAAAGACGTAACTTTCAGTAAAATCCGCATTTTAGTGAATTTGTGGAGTGATATCCATTCACCAGAGCGAAAATTCGCCTGCCGATAGAATGCAAATGAGCGCTAGTGTCTGTCTCTTTCACTAGCAAAGTTATGCCTGCGCCCATTATTAAATCGGCGAAGTGCCTGAAAGTGGTAACGTTCGGGAATCGTTACAAGTGTTACTTGTCACTTAGCCCTTTAGTAAATCTGCCCCTTAGAATGGAGCTGTTGCTCTGAATACAGCACTGCTTGCCATTGGATGGTCTGTATTTAGGAAGGATGGTGGTTGGCGGTACAGAGGAATGCCTTGGAATGCCCCCTAGCTTGGGCGACTAATCTCTTTTAGTATAAAATCTGAATTTTTTGTGAAAAAAAGATCACAAATTTCTCTGAATTTATTATACCCCGAGGATGGAAAAAGTCAGAATCCGAAAACGCGCCATCTCAGACCTGCCGAGGTTGCATATAAGTCAATGGGAGAAGTCAAAAAGATTTTTTGATCTGCGCTGTGTTTCGTGCAATAATCCGAGGTTTTCAGGGTTTTCAGGTGAAAATTCTGAAAAATTTGTAAAATTGAGTTTTCAGGAGGAAATTCCAGAAAAACGCGTATTATTTTCACGATTTTCCTCATTTTTTTCCGCAAACAAAATTTTCGGGAAAGTGCATTAATAAATATAATAAATAAGCTGAAAAAACCCATGCGGATTTAGGTTTTTTTTTCCAGAAAATATTGAGAAAAATTCAGACTTTGATAAATAACCCCCTAAGAGTGATGTGAGAAGACATCAGTGGCGGAACTACCGGGGGAGCAGGGGGTGCAAGCAGGCCAGGGCCCGCACCCCCTCAGGGCCCCCCGGCAGTCCGCGCGCCGATGTGCGGCGCATATTCGCGGCCAGTTCCGGGGGTACGGAGAGGGGCGAGGGCCCGGCTGCGCGTCCTGCGCCAGGGCCCGTCCCCCTCTAGTTATGCTTCTGGAAGACATCATTAGCATTTATCTGAATATTGCCAATGCAAGGAAACATGTCTGAGTTTCTTATCAGGTCTATTCATACTGAGCTGATTAGAATCCCATGAGCAAAACATCTGTTGTCTGGGGACTTGTACAAAGCTCTGGTCATTTGTGCTTCATAATTATCCTGAATAAAAACAATTAGTTCCACATTCTGCTGTTTTTCTAAAGGCATCGGTAAACATTCTGCAGAACTGCAGCTCTTGGCAATCATTAGAAATTCCCCAAAAGCAAGACTACTCTCAGCACAACCTAAAGAGAACGTCTTAGGGACCGAAACACCAGTTGTGATCTGTTACATAACAACTGAGAGATGCACACTAACCCTATTATGGTACAGGTATGGGACCTGTTATCCAGAAACCCATTATCCAGAAAGCTCTGAATTACGGATTCAAATAGACTCCATTATAACCTAATAATCAGAATTTTTAAAAATGATTTCCTTTTTCTCTTTAATAATAAAACAGTACCTTGTACTTGATCCCAAGTAAGACATAATGGGGCAAATTTACTAAAGGGCGAAGTGACTAACGCTGGCGAAAATTTGCCAGGGTGACGTCATTTCAGTACATCGCTGATTTACTAACGGGCACAGGCATAACTTTGCTAGCAAAAGAGACTGACGCTGACTCTCATTCGCACTCAATCAGCAGGTAAAGTTGCGCTCTGGCGAAGGGACGTAACTGCGCAAATTCACTAAGATGTGGATTTTACTGAACGTTACCTCTTGCGCCAGACTTGCCTTCGCCACCTCAGACCAGGCGAAGTGCAATAGAGTAGATAGGACTTCCTCAAAATTTAGCTGGCATCTTTTCATTTTTTCAGGGTGATAGGCTGCAAAAGAGCGTAACATTTTTTTGGGGTAACTGGCTTCCCCCCTACATTTCCTAACATATGGCACATAAACTATACACTGGGCTCATGGCTCAACTTTATTTTATTTTATTAAGCCTCCCTGGGCTTTTCGCTGCTTAGTAAATTTGCCCCAATGAATCCTAATTGGAGGCAAAACCAGCCTATTGGGTTAATTAAATGGGTACATGATTGGAATGCAGAATTAAGGTATGAAGATCCAAATTACGGAAAGATACGTAATCCGGAAAACCCCAGGTCCTGAGCATTCTGGATAAATACTGGCACTATTATAATGTGGTAGGCCCTGCTGGTTATACAGGTATGTGAAAATATGGGAGGCATTATCTGGAAACCCGTTATCCAGAAAGCTCTATATTACAGGAAGGCTATCTCCCATAGACTCCATTTAAATCAAATAAATCAAAATCTTTAAAAATTATTTTTCTCTGTAATAATAAAACAGTGCCTTATAATTAATCCTTTTTGGAGGTAAAACAATCTTATTGAGTTTAATTAATGTTTAAATAGTTTTTTTAGTAGAGTATGGTGATCCAAATTATGGGAAGACCCCTTATCTGAAAGAACCCAAGTCCTGAGTATTCTGGACAACACAAAGGGTGCCATACCTGTATTACAAGTCTACTATTATACATAAACCTGTTATCAATAAACCACCACAATACTGCAATACCAAAGAAGTGCGACGTATATGATGTGATCTATAATACTCTCCATGGAATACCAATGAGTCATTAGTAAAAAAAGATCAAGGTGTTCCCATGATGTACTTTTTTTACCTAAGAACAAATGTGCTTAAGTAGCAGGCTTTATGTTCCAAGCTTTTTCTTTGTTCAACATAGAAAACAACGGATGTCCTAGTTTCCACTACACTTGTTTTATGTTGTTTTTTTTTATATAATACTAGAATGGCAACTTTCTAAAATCTGCTTTCTTTCAAACACCGTCTTTGTGCATTTTTTTTCACATTTTGTCCTTATGTACAAGGGTAAGTGCTACTTTTTGTATATCAAATACAGTGTGCTAAAGGGAGTATGAACAGTGGGGAGCCCTGACTGTGCCACTATCCTTTGCCTGTTCCTGATTTCATGGCCCGAGGCAATGGTTTGCATTTTTAGGACAACAGCCGGCTATCTGCAAGCAGGAGACCACTCGTCAGGCTTCATTACTGCACACAAAATGACACAAGTGAGCCTGTGGTCACAACTGTGCTTATGGCGTGTCAACAAGCTATTGCATCTTACTGCGGAAACAGATAATATAGAACTCAGCCTTCTATTCTCAGAAACATAGACATGTTCATTTTAATGGATATACAGTATGTACAAATGACTATTAAGACTCTCTGTCCTAGACTATTTAAATAAAACATATTTACACTGATTAGCATATTCCTTTCCTATCTGTTGACGCAAATTGTGTATCCCTAATTAAACTGAAAGTCGCTAAAACTTGTTTTCACATAATAATTGTTTTTCTGCAAATGAAAAATCCTGGAAACGTTTTCATTTTTTTTCCCCCCTTGACGGATGGCATGGGCATATCATTTTTCCTATTTTTAGATTGTTTTTACAAAACTGAAGGATAACAGAGCTGTGAGAATTGTATTGTCTACGTACAGGGTGCAATGTCGGGAAATACTGATTTTTAAAAATATGCTACACATAAATGTTAAAATATAGCAGACTTGTCAACCGTAGCCATCTGGCTTTAATAAAAATATATAATGAACACCAAATCCTATATTAGTAATTTCTTTTGTATGAACGGGGTGATAATTATGTCTGTAGACTTACACATAGGATTGATATTCAAGTATATATAGGGCTTCATATATCTAATATTAGTGATGGGCAAATTTCAGCAGGCGCGAATTTGCGGCGAATTTGTGTGATTCGCCGATGGCGAATAAATTTGCGAAATGGGTGCGAATAGTGCGTAATGAAAATGGACGCCGGCGCCATTAAGCAAATTTTTCATCATTTCTCGAATTTCAGCAAATCGAAGCGGCACAAATTCGCCCATCACGATCTAATGTTATCTTTTATACAAGGGGCAAAATAATACATACTAAAGTAATATTGGGGTGAGTATGTGTATTTAATGGTGCCTGAACCCCAGTGTGAAAAAGATATAAACCTATCAAGTTTAACCCTGGTCATAAACCCTCTAAACTATCAGCTTCAAAAACAGAAAACCTAAAATTGGCTTGCTCTTTTAATCAGTTGCTAACAGTTAATTAATAATTCAAATTGAATGGACATTTTTTAATTTATAATCCCTATCAGATAACTACTCAGTACTAAATTATTAATGAGCATGTTTGCAGTCCCAACATTATTACAGAACACTGCTTGTTTTTTTTACTTTAGTCTATGCAGAAACCATAAATACAGTGAGTATGCAGGTATAGGGTGTATTTTCTGGGAATCCATTCCATACCATCCAAAATACTCCGAATTAGAGGAAGGTCATCTCCCATAGACTCCATTTTAATCAAATAATTCATATTTTTAAAAATAATATCCTTATGTTTTTCAATAATAAAACAGTAGTTTGAGCTAAAATATAATTAATCCTTATTGGAGGCAGAACCATCCTATTTGCTTTAATTCATGTTTAAATTATTTTTTAGTAAATTTAAGGTATGGTGGTTCGGAAAACAGACGAATTTTGAAGTAGAAAAAACGTCGGAGGATTTTATAAATCGTACGATCGTATTCCTTTCGTAGTATGATTGTGCGATCGTACGCCGATCGTACTTCGAATCGAACGATTGAAACGATTTTATCGTACGATCGTATGATTTTCCCAAAAAATCCTTTGACTTAAAAAAACTTAGCAAAACACACAGGAGGTCCCCCATAGGCTAAACAGCAATTCGCCAGCTTTAAGTTGGCGAATTATTGAAGTCGATTTTTTTTTTAAAGAGACAGTACTTCGATTATCGAATGGTTGAATAGTCGAACGATTTTTACTTCGAATCAAAGTCGAAGTAAATTCGAAGTCGTAGTATCCTATTCGATGGTCGAAGTATCCAAAAAATTACTTTGAATTTCGAACTTCGACCCTTGATAAATTTGCCCCATGCAGACGTAGCTCAGTAAGGAAAAGTTCCCACACCAATGTAATTTGTCACTTTTCAAACTAGTTTGCTTTAAAGTAGTAAACAGTTACTGAGCTGGCTCAGTATTTTATCATTTGCTACTTCGGTGTATATACTACTAATTCTAAAACTACCCAAATTTGATTTTGTTAATTATGCTTCCCCATAGCATATTCCTACAAATGATTTCTCAAGAATCAAATGCTGCCCCACTACAGATGCTAAATTGACATATAAATTAGTCCTAAACTACATTCCCTCTTTTAAGGATGCTTGCGATCCAGTCAATCAATATCATGTAGAAAAAGAGAGTCTGAGAAGATCACAAATTAAAGCTTAGCTAAAACTTATATAAACTCTTTAACACTTTCACTTCCCCGCCGGAACTTTGTTCACATTGATTTTTGCATCATGCTTTAAGACAGGCAATCTTATTCTACTACTACTACTACACAAGTATCTATACATTGGCTAGTCTGTTATATTATTTATGTTATTATTATTATTATTATTTATTAATTTAAATATTAACCAAAGCTGAGAAATTATAATGTCAGCATTTCACTCATATAAATCTTACCTAACTTCTTGTTTATAAGTGAAACAGCAGATGTTGACTGTAACATGCTTCAGAGGGTGGAGCTTGTACTATAAGTATTAAAGGACAAGGAAAGTCTAAAATAGAATAAGGCTAGAAATGCTGTATTTTGGATACTAAACATAAACATGAACTTACTGCACCACAAGCCTAATCAAACAAATGAATTATACTTTCAAAGTTGGCTACAGGGGGTCACCATCTTGTAACTTTGTTAAACATCTTTGCAAGACTAAGACTGTGCACATGCTCAGTGTGGTCTGGGCTGCTTAGGGATCGTCATAAACAAAGCCGCTTGAGTTCTGCATGGCTGGGAAGTAAGGCGGGGGCTCCCCCTGCTGTTCATAAGTATGATTGTTTCCCTGCTCGGCAGTTAGGGACCATCTGACAATTCCTATTCACAGCAGTAAATGAAGGGAGAATTATTTCACTGCATACAGTCAGGTTTCTTATAAAAACGGTACACATTTTTTAATTAAAGTATATTGGAGATAGGTTTCTTTTTCATTAAAGAAAGTAAAAATGGGATTTTACTTTTTTGCCTTTCCTTGTCCTTTAATATCAATAGGCTTGTTTTTTTTTTTTACTTAATAAATTTGCATCTAACCCTTTGTTGAAATATCTGCCAGTAGAACCAGGTAAGGGGGAGAAGTCCAAAACTATATAATCCTTGTAAAAATCATTTCCCATAATATAAGATGAAATCTTATTTTTCAATAATGTCCATCGCATGCAAAAAAGACCTAAAATGTACTTCATACTCTTGGTAGTGCGTTTCCAGTACTTGTTAAAGGGAAAAAATAATACAGGTATGGGACTTATTCAGTGGCATAACTACCGGGGGAGCAGGGGGTGCGATTGGGCCAGGGCCCGCACAACCTCAGGGCCCCCCGACCTTTCACGCACCACTGCACACACACAGAAAACATAGTACAGAGGGGGGCGGGGGGCCCGGCAACACGTCCAGAAAAACATTTAAAAATTAGATAAACCCAATAGGCTGGTTTAACTTCCAATAAGGATTAATTATATCTTAGTTGGGATCAAATACAAGCTACTGTTTAATTTTTACAGGGAAAAAGGAAATCATTTTTAAAAATTTGAATTATTTGGATAAAATGGAGTCTATGGGAGACGGCCTTTCCATTATTCAGAGCTTTCTGGATAACGAATGGATCCCATACCTGTACTTTTCATCTGTGATTTTTTTATTGTAATACAGGATGATATGTTGCTGGTCCTTGTGGGTTAATGAATTGCTGAAGATTCAACTGTCTTTGGCAGGGTCAGCCCCCACAGGCACCCTAGGCAACTTTTCTGAGCTGGCGCTGACTGAGCGCGAGCATGCGCGAACCGGTACTTTTGTGGCATGCGCTAATTGACGCTCGCGTGCATCAACGCAGAAGCGCAAATTGCTGTGCGCACATGCGCACAAGCGCAAATACAAGGGGAGAGATGCGACCGGACATGGGGTAGGTGACAGAGCAGGTACGTGCTTGGTGCCCCCCAGCATTGCGCCCTAGGCACGTGCCTACTCTGCCTACCTGGTTTTAGAGGTTTTTGTAAATTCAAATTAAACTCACTTTCTCTAAGACAAGGAATGTCATAAAATGTATTCAAAGATCCAAATATAAAAAGAATGAACTTAAAAAAGCTGAACGTTTCGTATAAAAATTCGAGAACCTCTAAAAATTCTAGTTTTTTGGACGATATAAATGAGAAAAAATAAATGAGAAAACCCTCTAATAGTCCAAATTGATTCAAAAAGGTCCAGTAGGATCAGTGCAACTCCCAGTGACTTCTATAGGACCTTGACAGCTTTTACTTTTTGGGTTTTTTTACACTTTTTAGAGATCTGTGAAAAAAAATAGACATCTGAATGTGATAACACTAATACGAATTTACTGATATATTATATAATATTCATTATTAGCTGTAGTAGTAGTAGCTGAACCAATAACACCATTTTCCATAGTCATCATTCGGAAACAATAGAAAAATGCCTTCTAATGTCAGTGATATAAAACTGCTGCTTCTCATTCTTGAACATAATGTCAGAATGGCAAATCTACAAAAAGTGTTATTCTAAAAGGTGAAATGTGAGAGACAGACACTTATTTGCTCTTTATGCTCTTGTGGAAAAGATTTGCTTAACAATTCATCATTTTTTATACGGTAATTGCAGTTTATCTTCTCTTGACACTTTCATAAACTTGTTCTTTTAACAAAATGTTGCATTACATATTTATTTATTTATTTATAAATCAAACCAACACTCCATGCACCTGCGGTTTTCCAGATAAGGGATATTTCTGTAATTTGGATGCCCATACCTTAAGTCTAACTAAAAGATCATTTAAACATTAATTAAACCAAATAGAATTATTTTGCCTCCAGTAAGTATTATTTATATTTTAGCTGGGATCAAATGGATTAAAATACAGTCTATCGGAGATGGCCTTGCTGTAATCTGGAGCTTTTTAGATAACTGGATTGATGGGTCCCATACCTGTATATAGATGATATATATAATCTACAGTATGGGTGTTTTGCAGTGTGCCAAACTGTAATGGTAGAGCGTGTCAGACAGCATTACCATAGATGACAGCTCCCGTGGTGTACAAACATCAACATGTAATTACCGAGAAAGCCCTGTGGAAACCGCATGAGAAGACTTGCGAGAACACTGGTACACAAAGCTCTATTCACTTCACAAGCAAGATTGGTGTACAAAAAGCAGAGTGTAACGTGAAAAAACACCCATTGACTCCAGTTCGTTTAGAGGATCTTCGGCAAAGCAAAATGGGTCAGATTGACCGATCACTACCGCGCACACTAACTATAGACCTTGTTATTATTGCAGCAAAGAGAATTATCCCTGTCCAAGAAGTCATCCAAGTCACTCTAAAAAGGAGTGATGGAATTATAATGTACTGTTATGCTGCACTGGTACAACTGCTGTATTTGCTTCAGAGACTCCCCTATAGTTTATATAAACAAGCCGCTGTGTAGCCATGGGGGCAGCCATTCAAAACTGAAAAAGGAGAAAAGGCACAGGCTAAACAGCAGACAACAGATAAGCTCTTTAGTACACAATAGGATTGTCCATAACCTATCTGTTATCTATTGTGTGTCCTGTGCTTGAATGGCGGTCCTTATGGCTACACAGCAGCTTGTTAATATAAACTATAGTTGTGTTTCTGAAGCAAACACACCAGATTTAACAGTGCAGAGCAAGAATACTTTACATTATCATTCCTTTAACTCTTAAACCTTCAAGCACGTATGGCATACGTTTGGCGTTCCCCGTACGTTCTCCTGCACCTGAGCCGTTCTCTCTGCATCGGCGGCCCTTCATTTTAGGGCCCCTATATGCCACGTGCTTAGGTAAAACTATACATATTTGGCATCAAACTGTTCAGAGGACCCCAGGCTTTCAAATTTAGGGAGATTTATCTTGATACTCAATAGTATGTGGGACATACGATGCAGCAGGGTGGAAGTTTTGAGGTGATTTTTGAAAATGTCCATAAATTGCCAAACTTAGGAAAGTTTTGCGGCTTGGTGACTTGGAGTAGAAAGACATGCATACCCAAATTGGGGGAATGTGTACTTTCCAAAAATATATGGTTTTCTGGGGTGAACTTACTTTTTTCTACCTTTGCCACCCCCCAAAATGATGTAAACATGTTGATTTTGCATCACCTGAAATGACAGACCATATGAGGGTCTTCATTTTGGGGCCCCTATATGCCACGTGCTTTGGTACACCTATACATATTGGGCATCAAACTGTTCAGAGGACCCCAGGCTTTCATATTTGGGGTGGTTTTTATTGATACATAATAGTATGTTGGAAATACAATGCTGCAGGTTGGAAGTTTTGAGGTGATTTTAGAAAATGTCACCAAAATTGCCAAATTTAGGAAGGGTTTGCGAGTTGGTGCTTTGGAGTAAAAAAACATGCATACCCAATTTGGATTCGGGGGAATGTGTACTTTCCGTAAATATATGGTTTTCTTGGGTGAACGTACTTTTTTCTAAATTTGCCCCCCCCCCCAAATTATGTAAATGTGTTGGTTTTGCAGTATCTGAAATTACAGAACTGATAGCTCAAATGAGGTGTCTACATTTTAGGGCCCCTATATACCACATGCTTAGGTACACCTATACATATTGGGCATCAAACTGTTCAGTGGACCCCAGGCTTTCATATTTGGGATGTTTTACATTGATACCTAATGATATGTGGGAGATATGATGCTGTAGAGTGGAAGCTTTGAGGTAATTTTTCACCAATTTCTATAAAACCTTATAACTTTAGGAAACAATTGCAACTTGGTAGTTTGGAGTACAAAGATATATTTACCCATTTTTGATTCACTTTTGAATCTGTTCTTTCTAATAATGGGTAGTTTTCTAGGGTAAACCTATTGTTAGTGGAATGTTTGGCCTTGAAATCAGAAGTATGCCGTTTTGTGGAGCGGTGCTTTGCAAATTTTGTAGTGTACTGCTTAAAAATTTTGATCTATACAAGTGAGAAATCTCCATAAAACTCTATATATTTGGTATTTCCGGGTTCAGTAGACAAATCGGCTGTGTTCTTGTACATAAAATAAATGATGTTTCTGATATTTCTTTGTGAAATATGATTTTTATGACTTTTTGACACTTAGAAGCCTATATTTTTTTTTACAGAAGTAGAATTATACCACAATTCTTGCATATTTTGAACGTTCAGATTGTCTTAAAATACTTGTAGAGAGTAATCCTGTCCAGAGAAAAAATATTTGACATTCTTTCCTCATAGTTTAATTCTTCAATTTCCTTTTTATTTAGTCCAGTTTAGTTGCACTTTGCATATCATTAATATTCTCCCTCTTTTTCTGTCCAATGAATGGGTCACTATGTTATGTATTTAATTGCAATATTTGTCCCTCAGTGTTACTGTGTTGCAAAAATGTACAGCACTATTTAAATAAAGATGTAACTATATATACAGTCATAATTATAATTGTGGGGCTTGGAATGACTTGCAACATTTCCCGAGCAGAAACAGTAAATACCTGTAATACAATATTATTAGTAACAGTTGTAACAGGAATTATTCTTAAATCTAAGTCTTTTCCTTTGCACAATATGAGATTCTTGTGATTCTCTGAGAAATCCGTCTCATTTCTTGGCACTCATTGGCTCCAGATGGATATGAGGTGGGCCAGAAGGTTCAATCTGAAATTTACACTGAAGTGTGATCTTTTTTGGTAAAAGCTCCTGCCTATTCATTTCCACCATCTGACAGTTTTTC
Source organism: Xenopus laevis (assembly GCF_017654675.1). Taxonomy (NCBI): domain Eukaryota; kingdom Metazoa; phylum Chordata; class Amphibia; order Anura; family Pipidae; genus Xenopus; species Xenopus laevis. The sequence goes on from NC_054382.1 coordinate 104,079,396, forward strand.
TGGTAACAGTTTCCTACATTCAAGTTTATAATGAGCCTAAAGTCAAGCCTCATGTACTTAACATTGCAGTAGGGAAGGAACAGCATAAGCATACAATAAAAAAAAGAATAGTCAAAAGCATGGGGAATGTATGTGATAGTATATCACTCCTCCTTTTTGAATAAATAGTACATATGACATAAATAATACAAGTTTTTATAAAAATATTAAAATAATATAATAAATAATACAGGTATAGGATCAGTTATCCGGGAACTCATTATCCAAAAAGCTCCAAATTACAGAAAGGCCATCTCCTATACCATTTAATCAAAATAATACAAATTTTTAAAAACTGTTTCATTTTTCTCTGTAGTAATAAAACAGTACCTTGTACTTGACCAACTAAGATATAATTAATCCTTATTGGAAGCAAAACTAGCCAATTGGGTTTATTTAATGTTTACATGATTTTCTAGTAGACTTAAGGGATGATGATCCAAATTACAGAAAGATCCATTAAACAGAAAACCCCCGGTCCTGAGAATACTAGATAGCAGGTCCATACCTGTATAATAAATTAACCTTGATGCTGTTTATATATCTTCTTGGGAAAAATACTTCTGTGAATCCCATTACTGTAGCCCCTAAGATAGGACAACCCTGGCATCTTTGGAGACACAGATCTTTACTGCTAAAGGTTGTGGTTGCCTAAGGCTGTACAGAAGCCCAAAACATAACCAATGGCTGAAGTGTTTCCTCTTCCTGTGACAGATATATCCTCCTAAAATAATCTTTATCAACTATGTATGAACAATGACAACAATGACATAAGCAACAACAACAAAATAGAAAAAGAAAACAATTTGTCAGGAAATCCTAGCTTCTCTAGCTTAAAGCATAAAATATTGCAAGGTTGTAGTAAAGCAGGGCCAATAATATGAATTTAATTTACATATAAATTAGCGAATCCATATGCGTCACAGTGAGCAGGCAGAGGAAGTAAAAAATGTACAATTAAAATAGAGAGTAAAGAAATTGCAAGCTGTCAGTGGGATGTTGGCAGTGTCAAAGCAGATGGAGGGCTTTATGTTGGACATCCCTGTTGTACAGTATATAATATGTAATAATAGTGATGCATGAATAAGCAATATTGCTCTACCTTTTGCTCTTGCACTTATGCCGGGGTCCATGTCAATGATCCCTTATGTATTTTAATGCATATACAATTCTCAGCCAAAAAGGCTTCTGTGATGCCTTCTCTATCTTCCCCTAAATCCAGCAGTATCACTGCTAAATGCTCTTGTACATTGCTGGTCTTCCTGTTGTCCTTATTTAGGCAGAACAATTTCATAATGCAGACCCCAAAGGGTTGGAATTTTACCAGGCAATGGGTTTTTGGTGGATTGCAGCATATCTAGGAATCTGGAGGCATGGTGTATGAGGATAAAAGGAGCCTCCCCTACTTGCTCAGTAAAATATATATATTTAGCAGGAGTTTCTCTATCTGAAATGCTTCCTTCTTAGGCAGACATGAAAACAAGCCATTGCCTGATGCATATTTTACAGATGCACTTTATTAATTATACAGTGTTATACAGGCTGAACAAAGAAACAAAACTATTCAAACGTGTGTGACTGCATCAGGGGTATTATTATATAAATAATGAACATTTCACATTTAACACGCTTTCTGCCACAGCTGCACAATCGGTCTTTAATTGATTGGATATGTGAAAAAGAATATGTTTTATAAACTGACTCCATATTGCGCATCCCAGAACTCTTTGCAAATGCAGGGAAGAAGAAATGAATGTCTTTCAGCCCACGTAGCTAAGAATTATGGAAGTATTTTCATCCTCAAATCTATATATTTGAGGTTATGTATTCAACAAATATGCGGCTGCACTGCCCAAACCTGGACTATAATACACACATTTGTTTATAGGGCTGTCAACTAGAAATCCCATATCCTGACTAAATGGAACAGAATCAGTACTTTTTTTTATTAAGTCATTTAGTGTTGTTATTATTATTGTAGGAGACCTATTATTCTTGCGACCTGGGGTTTTCCAGATCCTTAATTTGGATCTTAAGTCTAGTACTACTAGTACTAGAAATTCATATAAACATTAAATAAACCCAAATAGACTGGTTTTGACTCCAATGAGGATTAATTATATCTTAGTTTGGATCAAATATAAAGTAATGTCTTATTACTACATAGAAAAAGTAAATCATTTTTGAAAATTTTAATTATTTGGATAGAATGGAGTCAATAAGAGATGGCCTTTCCATAATTCAGTGCTTTATACTTTTTCTTTTCTTATTTGGCCACTGGAAAACAGGTCAAGATTGTGAAAATTCCTTTTCTAAATGTTAGCAAATAGGCACTTAAATATTGAGCAGGTCACTTATATGCAGCCACACACCAACGCCTTTTTGTTGTGCCATAATTTTTCCCCTGAGTTTGTTTGTATTTTATAGATAAACCTGGCGCTGCCCAGGAATGAACCATATTGGAATTGAACTGAGTTACAATACCCTCTGTTTGCACCAGAAAGAATGTCATGTACACAAAATAGACAGGGAAAGGCAAGCAGTGATAAATACATATATATCTACTGTATACATATAAATATATATAAAGCAAATAGTATGCATCCTATTGTAAAATGTAGTGAATAAAGAAATAGCAAGCTGTCAGTGGGATGTTGACAAAAGCAGATGGAGGGCTGTATGTTGGACATCCCTGTTGTATATAATATGTAAAAATGGTGATGCATGAATTAGCAATATTGCTCTACTTTTTGCTCTTGCACTTCTGCCCAGGGCCCAGGTCAATGATCCCTTATGTCTTGTGTATTTTAATGCATATTACAATTCTCACCCACAAAGAATGTCATGTACACAAAATACAGCTCAGGGAAAGGCAAGCAGTGATAAATACACACACACACACAAATACACACACATACACATATATATATATGGTACTCACGAAAAAAGAGTATATAGCCAGTCGCCTGGGTGCAATCCTTAAGTGTATGTAGCAATATAGTCCATGAAAGGAGCACTCTCAGGTCTTACGAAAAATTCAAAGAGTTTTTATTGTGGGCTTTTGAATTTTTCTTAAGATCTGATAGTGCTCCTTTCATGGACTATATATAAACATCATCAGTGAAAACACCATCAGTGAAATGACGTTTCACTGATGATGTTTTTCTCACGTCACTTCCCTAGTCCCTAGACCTATATATATATATATACAGTGAACAATCACGCCGCACTCCAAGGACTTCATTTTGAAAAATAAAGGTGAAGTTTTATTCTCAACGTTTCGGCACCTTAAATATATATATATATATATATATATATATATATATATATATATATATATATATATATATATATATAGTGAATTGTATGCATCCTATTGTAAAATATAAGAATATGCTAAGAAACTAATGAAGTTTCTTAGCCATATAAAGGCACAAGGACCTTCGGCCTTCTGAGACCATTTGCAAATGGTCTTTATTTTTAAATTTTTTATGTTTTTTTGGTTATCTAGTTTGCTCAGCAGCTCTCTGGTTTCATTTTCAGCAGCTGTTTGGTTACTAGGCTAATCTATTGCTCTATCAACCAGTCAGTGGTTTGATTTAGAGACTGGAATAAAATAGGAGAGAGACAGAATGGGTAGATTATTAAGAAAAGGTGACAGTAACAATACAATTGCGGCACCTTAGAGCAGGCAAATAACTCAACATCTATAAAAATGAAGACCAAGGTTAAGAGGAATTCTCTAACATACTTACAGGTGAACTCCAAGGTGAACCATCCTTTTAACCTCTACAATATATGAGGTCAGCTTTTTTATTAAAAGTTATAAGAAGCTCACAACTACCCTGCCTTGAGGAATATGGCATATACATATATGTGTAGAGAGGTTCCTCTTTGTTATATCTACAAGGGATCATTTGGGCCCCTGCTGGCTGAGCCTTTCATACTCCTTAGTCTCTCAGCAACTACATGGCCCTGTGTCTATTGGTCTGTTGTTTGAAGACTGTTTATAAACGTATAAAGCAGCATTATACTGTGTACAGGGGAGACTATATAGTCTGCACGTTTCTATCAACAACAGCCCAGTAAAGAATGGTCTCTCTGATTTCCTGGATATTTTCGGTGAAAATAAAAACATGACAGCAGAAAATCTTGACACCTTAGTTAAAGCCACATTATGAGCAGTGCAAATCACAAATCAACAGAATGGGCAAGAGCCGACCAACATGCACATAAATCATTTATAACGATAATCTAAGCCAAGCTCCAAATCTCATTAAAGTATATGAATCCTTAATCTGTTTTGGCAAAAAAGAGCCAATACACATTTTTTTTCTTTTTCTCATAAATTACAGTTCTGTGGCACTGTGCAAATATTACCAAGCTGTAAGACAGCTGTGCTCCATTAAAATGTGTAATGGTCGCTGATTTCTTACAGCACATGGTCATCAGGCCGAATCTACAGCCAGTAATTAGGAAGATGAAATGTTTAATTGTGCCTTCATTTTGATAAAATTTATCTGTCACACATCCCGTAGTCAGGCATTATGCTCACAAATCAATGTCTTCAGTGCTAAGCAGGATTTCAAGCACTAGGCTGGTCCTTACATATCCATTTGAATGTCACACTGCTCTTGGTATAAATACAGATTAAAATGGAATGCTGTTATAATATCTAAGGCTTCATCAACTCCAGTTTAAAATATTTAAAGCAGTGTAAAAATATGCACAAGTACATTATTTATTGTTATATTGTTGCAGCTTATTTATGATTTTTTCCAGAATTACTGTATAACTGTATATAAATACAAATATATATATATATATATATATATATATATATATATCTGCCAAACTGGATCGCACAACCAGGAGAGTCAGTATGAAACCTGGGTGCCAGACCACTCACGTATACAAAATTATCACAATTGAAGGCACTCAACCGGACTTTGATATTAAGATATTAAGGCAAAACTGACACAATAAATCTACAATTTTGCCTTGAGTGCTGTCAATTGTGATCATTATATATATATATAGAAGCCACACCCATTGTTATAAAAAAAACCTTACGCACCAATGCTTTCTGGTTTTACCCACTTTAAATCAAAGCAATTTTGCTATTTCCTTTTTGGTATTTCTTTCTAATGCACAGTTTGATACCCAGTATGCATTGATTTATGTATGTGACCTGTAGGGTCCCCAAAATGAAAATTGTGCATATGACTTTTCTTGGCTGCCAGTTCAGCTCCTGCGAACACAGCTCCTTTTCTGTATATTGTGTTATAACATAGCACATCCCCATCTTATTCTATTTTACCCAAGATTATTTCATATATATCATTCTCTCACTATTCCCTAATCTGCTGCTGTTTAATACTTTCATTTTCTCTTTTTTGTTTCCCCTGTTTTCTTCTTCTCTGCTTTTCTCTATAACCCTCTCTGATGTCCCCACCTTCTTTATCTGTTCAAAGGGCATGTAAAGGCAAAAAAAAAATCCCATTTCTTTAATGAAAAAGAAACCTATCTCCAATATACTTTAAATGAAAAATGTGTACCTGACTGTATGCAGTGAAATTCTCCCTTCATTTACTGCTGTGGATAGGAATTGTCAGATGGTCCCTAACTGCTGAGCAGGGAAACAATCATACTTATGAACAGCAGGGGGAGCCCCCGCCTTACTTCCCAGCCATGCAGAACTCAAGCAGCTTTGTTTATAACGATCCCTAAGCAGCCCAGACCACACTGAGCATGTGCACAGTCTTAGTCTTGCAAAGATGTATAACAAAGTTACAAGATGGTGACCGCCTGTAGCCAACTTTGAAAGCATAAATTATTTGTTTGATTAGGCTTGTGGTGCAGTAAGTTCATGTTTATATTTAGTATAGAAAATACAGCATTTCTAGCCTTATTCTATTTTAGACTTTACATGTCCTTTAACATTTCTCTATCTTTTCTACTTCTCTCCCAGCAATCTTTTCTCTCCTTTTATCCTCTATATATTTAACTATATTATATTTTACCTGTGCATTTTATTTGCATGCAGAAGTGGAAAGGAGCAAAAGACTGTTCTCGGATTCAAAACTCTTGAGGGGATGCTATTTCACAGAAATAAAGAAGTGAAGGGATGGCATCCCTGTGCATCCCTCCCCAATTCCAGCACTGGTTCTGAATGGTTAAACCCCACACAACTTGCCATATCTTCAGTATGTTGACTTATAGCAGTTTAGTTGGGAATCATGAAGAAACCAGTGGACTGGATGGTCTTTATCATAGTTTGTGTAGAATAATAAAGATTTTGTCCTACCTTAAAGATTACTGTTAGCAATGGGCTGGATCTGTTCACAGTTGGGGGCAGTTACCTTTGTATTAAGGCATTCCTTGCTCTGTGTCACTCATTCCACCCACATCAGAGCCCCCAACACCCCTCCACTGTCAATCCACTCTGCAAGTCACCACAAAAGCCAAACCGCCGCCATGCTCAAACAAGGTATATTCTAGTCTTAAATAGGGGAGCAGCATGTGGTTCTATCTCTTTGGACCCTACTTTCTGTGGGGAGGGGTGGATGAAGCTAAATAGCCTAAGGAAGGGGGTCTTTTTAGGAGTAGAAAGTAGAACTAGCTAGTGGGAGTTTAAATTGTAGTAGCTCATTCAAGGAGGGAAAGTCACACCAAGGGTAGGTATCAAAACTTCAGAGACTCCAACAAAGAGAGCTGAATAAATGCTGATCACTTAATCAATTGCATCAGTTTTGCCGCAGGTCTCTTGCTTTGCGATACACATTTTGGGCTTTGGACAGTATTGGGCCCGATACCTGAAGGCACCTGACACCAATCCGGTGATACAGACCTGGAACAGCACTCCAATTTTGGGATTCAAGTGAACCTGATGACCTGATAAAAGCTCATAAATAAATCCTCTCCCTATATTCCCTTATTCATTACCTTGGAATATTGATATAATACTAGGGATACCCATTTGGGATGTACCAAATCCAGGATTCGGCTAGGATTTGGCTTTCTTCAGCATGATTTGTATAAAACTCAATCTGAAACTTTACAATTGTGACTTTTTGTCACACGAACAAAGAAATTGCTATTAGCTTTTTTTTTAATAATATTTCCTTGCCCTAATTTGCATATGCATGTTAAGGTTGGATTCAATACTAAAGTTGGCCAAATCCTTCATGAAAGATTTTGGATTAGGCTGAATCCAAAATTGCTGGCGACCTGGGCTTTTCTGGATAACATGATATAAACTATAGTTGTCTTTCTGAAGCAAACACACCAGTTTTACCAGTGCAGCACAACTGTATATTATATTATCATTCCTTTAAAACATGCATATTCCTGGCAGACACATTACTTGTTGCAAAAATCAGTACATGGGCTAAATATGTCTTCCTGCTCCAAACTACCAAGCAGAAAATATTTGATATATTTAACCTTTTCTACAAATTCCTGAGAAAATGACTCATCATGCAATTTATAGCTCATTTATCCCACGCACTCTAGGTCAGAAGAATAAAATATCACAAATATAAATACTATAAGTCTTCTGAATAGTTTGATGTCCCACATGAATATGATTATCCAGCAATGTGGCATGCAAAGAACCCAAAATGAAAATAGCATATATGAATTTTCATGAAAAACTTTAGCTACTGCAAACAAACACTTTTTACAAAAGTGGAATTAAGTAGAACTGGAGCAAAGATGAATAAAATAATAAAATTAATGTTAGAACAGATTTACAATAGCCTCACTCCACTATTATGTATATAGCATTTGTGTATGCTTTGGTGTCACATTGTTGCTCCAGGCCACTTTAATGACAGAGCTATTCTAAGACAATTTCTCTTTTGCCTTTTTTTTTTAAATATTTATATATATTGTTCTGTGATTTAGAAGGATATAAATTGTTTTCTTGCTTTTATGACTTAATTAATAGAAAACAAGCCAGGAAAAAACAAGCAACTTAAAACAAGAAGAGTAATTAAAACTGAACCCACACTGTAGATGTTTTTGTAACTGGGGTCGGTGTATTTTCAGTTGCAGGCTGGATGCAGATAAGGCAGGAACACTTATATGCTTAAATTATATAAGTAAAAGTTAATATCATTCTAAATTCAGTTAACAACACTTTCATGACATTTCCCGTGAATATATGGGGTGATTTATCAAGGTCTGAATTAGAATTTTTGCGATGATTCAAAATTTTTTGCACAAAAACTCACAAATTCAAATTATATTTTCAAAAACTCGAATGGCTGGTATTTATTAAGCAAAAAACTTGAAACATGTAAAATATGTAAAAAAAATTGCCATCTAAAAGCTGGTGAGTTCATGTAGAAGTCAATGGGAGTTGTTCTAGGCAAAATACAAGTCATTTTTTAAATTAGAGTTTTCAAGTTTTTAAGCCTATAAACTCTAAAAATTAGATTTTTTTTCCCACAATTGCATTAGATCAAATTTTTTACATTCCGTTTTATTATAAATAGTTCTCCCTAATTTTTGAAAACTACTCCGGCCAAATCCGCACAGACTTACCCCCCCCCCCATTTATCAATACATTTTTCCAAAAATTTCTTGTGCAAGAAAAAACTAAACATTTTCAGATTTGTCGCTGAACACTGCGACTTTCTACGATTTTTTTGCCCAAAACCTCAGACTTTTTTTCGGATTATTGAATGAAACCCAGTGCAGATTATTAACGGCCATTTACTTCTACATGAACTCAGTATGTCTGAGTTGGAGTACTTTTTTATTCTGATTTTTAACACAATCTCGAAAAATGTGAGTTTTTTTTTTTTTTATACATAAAAGTCATGTTTTTTCCCTTCCAACCAGAAAAAATCATACTTTAATAAATAACTGCCTAAATGTACATTGAATTACACAAATTATATGGCACAGGGAGTCACCATAATATCAATGGCCATACAGACAATTATGGCCAATACTTTAGTCTCTGCAAACAAAATAGTCAGCAACACAGGCAAATCTACACTGAAAGAATTTAACTGCCTTTTTTTTTACAACCTGTGGCATAGTTATTCCAGAGTGGATTTGGGGAGCCCCATTGCTAGTTCAGAAAGCTTTGCACTCTCTGCACTGCATCTGAACCTGCCCACCTACTGCCACCACATATGAAAACCATATTTTTGCCTATTTTTCTCCGCTGAGAATCCGCTCCCCTGCTGCTTCTGTGCTCTTGATTCGGTGCCGAAAGTCTATACTTTGCATTTTGTATCCAAATCCACCCGAGTTCAGAAAACAAGGGAAGCAGTAGGACAGCTGTGGAGAATCTGCAATGGCATGTATCATCTGGCCCTAGCCTTAAACTATGTAATCTTATGGAAAGAGGATTTATTTAGCAAAGTAAGTGCTCAGTATTAATTAGACATGCATAACAATGAACTAAACATATTGAACAAAGGGCAAGTTTAAGTATAAATAAATCCCTCATGCCGATTGTATGTAATAATAATGTTAGTGTGATACAGAATAACATGCAATTACAAGCAGAAAATATACCACTTTTATATCAGTAACACTGTAGCATAATGCAGCTACTTTTCCAAAGTTTGAGAGTTGTTTGGAAATATGACAAGGTATGTAATTTTACTTTCATTTAACCTGCACTAATTAACACAGTATTCCCTGAAGCTACAGAATTGATTGTACTGTAAAAATATATAATTACAAAAATCAAATTTGGGTTTATTTGCCAACAGGAGGGTTTTACGGTTACCCATCGCCAAATGTTCCTCTTTGTAATTAAAATACAGCGATCAACAGAAAGAGTTCTGAAGCCGTTTGGGTAGTTCTGTGATTCTGCTTAACATGTGGCTCCCGTAATAATTAAAATGATACTAACACATGCACAGTTTTACGGCCCTTACGGTGAAAGCCATTTTGCCAAATAAGGTTCTCTGTTTTCACAGCATACTGCACATGGTCTCATTAGACCTACTTTTCTTTCCTGTCTTCACACTAACAAATGTTAAAGTGAATCAACATACAGAACACCCTATAACAGCTCCGTGTTTATGATATGTGTGCTGATAGTCAGTGAACAGGAAAATCTAAACATTTACTGTTCAGGGAAAAAAAATGATCCTAGTTGTTAGTGAATTGCTATGGTCTGCTTACTTTATGATCTATATCACAAACTTAATGATGGGTTTTAATTAAATCTGTGTTTCCTGTGTTGTTCATATTTGCAGCTTTGTCCAGTAACAAAGAACCACTTTCCTGGGCATCTGCAAATATGGACTGTGCTGTGTTGTATGGAGTTTGCAATACAGGTGTAGGATCTATTATCTGGAATCAGGGGCGTAACTATAGATGAAGCAGACCCTGCAGCTGCAGGGGGGCCCAGGAGGTATAGGGGCCCCATGAGGCCCTAATTCATATACAGTTTCAATAAATATTGGTAAAACAAGTAAACCTCTCCAACATTTTGGGGGCATGAAAAATAATTTGCTGTGGGGCGCAGTTATATCTAGTTACGCCACTGTCTGGAATGCTGGGGACCTGGGGTTTTCCGTATTTTGGATCAGCGTATGTAGTCTCCTAAAAGGGATGAAACATCAAATACAATTATTGGGATTGTTTTGCCACTTATATGAATTCATGCCGATCAGTTACCAGTACAAGGCACTGTTTTATTATTACAGAGAAAATCATAAAAGAAAGGAAACCATAAAAAAACTTTAGAACTATTTAAAATGGACTCTGTGGAAGATGGCCTTCTTGTAGCTTTCATTGGGTTTCCAGATAAAGGATCCCATACCTGTACCATAAAGGAAATATTATAATATGTTCAGGTAAAATAATTATTGGCAACATCAGGTACAAAGCTCAAAATAACCCCCAAACATACTATAAGGGCTCATTTACAAGTTCAAATGCAGTCTTCAATATACACGTTTGGATGCAATTTTTTTAATCCACAATGTTGTCCCACAATTCCAGCATCATCATCCATGTGAACTTTAGATGCAACTTTTCTGTGCCTATTGCCATAACATTGGGAACCCTGGAACTTAGTCAACTTAGAAGTGGCAGTAGCTCCAGGGATCCCCTTTTTGTTAATATATTCAGTAGCTGAAGACTGGAAATGTATCCTAAATACTTTTGTAACTACGAAGCATGTTTAAGGCTCTTACATTCACACTTTCCTTCATCAGATAATCAGATATAGTATTTAGTTCTGGGCCTCACGCCAAAATCAGTCTCATAGATAGAACTGCAATGATTCAGGCTTTAATGTATATCCTGCATTCTTTAGCCTGAGAACAAAACAATAAGAATGCAAATTACTACCCAGGGCATGTTGTAAAATGATCTCTGTTATTTAAATCTAATTAAATTGATTGAGGATAAAGCAGAGCAATGTGCCTACGACTAGATAGATATCGTGTTTAAAGGAGAAGGAAAGCTACAGAAGTGTTTTTTTTGGCAATAGATTAGCCGCAATAGTAACACTATATTTATTCTGCAGAATGCTTTACCATACCTGAGTAAACAGCTCTATAAGATCTCTCTCTTTGTTTAGGATAGCAGCGGCCATATTAGCTTGGTGTGACATCACTTCCTGCCTGGTTCTCTCCCTGCTCTCTCATAGCTCTGGGCTCAGATTACAGCAGGGAGGGGAGGAGGGAAAGGGGAGGGGGAGAGATAAGCAAACTGAGCATGCTCAAGCCCTAGCCTTGGAGGTTTAAGATGAAAACAGGAAGTCTGATACAGAAACCCATGTGTACCCAATGGCAAGGACTCAGAGCAGCATCACTTTGAGGATTTACTGGTGCATTTATATAGAACTTTCTGATAAAGCTAACTTACTTAATTACTTACTTAATTTTAGCATTTCTTTCTCCTTTAATGGCAGGGTGAGCTGCAGTTCATAATCAGGAAACAAAATTAGATACATGCTGGACAAAACAGAAACCATAAATGCGGATAGATGTGGACAAGTACACACACTTGAGCGAGTGGTGGGGGTGGGAGGGTGTTAAGGTGGACGAAGTTCCTTGTAACATGTTGTGCCCCTCGAAGATTTTTTGCAGTGCAAACTTGTCATAGCACTGAACACAACATAAATAGCAAAGCGCTCTTGTGACACAATAACTGTTGCAAAGAGAGATCCAGATGAAAGTTAGTGCTCAGCACAACCCCTATTCATTTAGCTCATGATGAACATGGGGTGTACTGCCCCTTTAATAAGCGGGTTTCCTGCCTCTTGTATAAAATAAGTAGATATTTCAGCTGATCACAATGATGGGTCTGCAACTTTTGTGAGAACCATTCTTCAAAAATGTACTTGATTCGGAAGAACTGGTAATGAGCCCTTCTGCCCCAGTGTGCACTGGGTGTGCCTTTTTCCCCTTTCAAAACGTTTTTTACAGACTATTGAGCAAATGTATTAAAGTGATAATTTTCTTGTTTTTATTTTTTTCTTAAATTTACCCTTGGTTCATTATCATCATCAGCATCATCATCATCATCTCTTTATACAGAGCCATATACAGTATTTATACAGTGTTTATAAAGTTTGAACTTGACTTGTCCTTTTATCAGACAAGTGAGGTCAACTCAGTCTATTTGCACGTACATGTTCTATCCCACCAACAGTAACTTTTGCACGTTTGGTTTTTATATACAGTCTTTGTACTGTCAAGCGGACTGCATTACAATGCCTTGCCAACGCCAACATGATGTGGGAAATAAACCTAAGAAAAGCCTGTTCTTTCTTTCTTTCTTTCTTTCTTTCTTTCTTTTTCTTTCTTGCTTTCTTTTTCTTTCTTGCTTCTTCCTTTCTTTCTCCTTCATTTCTTTTTAATCACCTATGGCAACCAATTATCAGGAAGTATTTACTAATCACCTGTAAAAAAAGCAAATATCTTATTGGCTGTTACTGCTCCTGGGCAAACATAGGGGCTACGTAATAAAGATGTGAAAAATCTATGATTTTTGTTATTACTTGAGCTAAATAGGCTAAGCAGGGAAACTGAAGCTCCTCCATGTTTGGCCCTTGCCAGGTAGATAATTAGATTACCACTGCACAGATAATCCCCCTGCATAATGGACTCCTGCTAACAAAAAAGGATTAATAGAGGGGGTTGAATACTAGTATTTTAATTATCTACCTGGCCAAGACCAAACATGGAGTAGCTTCAATTCCCCTGTTTGTCCTGTTTAGCTCAAGGAATATCAAAAACCATAGATTTTTCATGAATAAAACAATAAGCAAAAATATTTTCAGCACAAGCTCTTTTCATTGTACTCATGTTAAACAAGGGGGTTTATTGCCCCTTTAATTGTAATACAATGTATTCCACCCCTGCATGAACACTGAAGGTATAAAAACAATTTCTCATAAAAAGTTTCTTTTTTTTTCAAGGAATTGCGTAGTGTTAATGCAATGAATCTGCTCTGTAATACTGCGTATGAACATATCCTCTTAAATACATTTCTCCATAAGAATATCCTTCTCTATTCATTGGGAAAGTTGGGTAAATCTCATCAAGAGTGAAGGAGCTTTGATATTTTTACTACAAACTGAACATTGGACAGGGCTTGGGGCTAATTCGAAGAACAGCCATACAGTACTTGAGACTTGACTTCAGATCAACATGAATATTTGTGAGCAGAAATTTCGAAAGCCACGCACAAAGCAAGCAATCCACAAAATGAATTAAATTAGTCACCATTAGTGAAACTGTCTGTTAGCAGTCTTCTTTCAGAAGTGGTAGTGTTTGAAGTTTCCTGCGGTAAGTTCATTACTCGTATTTTGTCCAGAATTAGTGAAGCGTGCTGAAAATTGTTAATGACAGATGTTTCTCCACTCTGTCACACTTCTTGTATCATTTGATTTGGAAAGCAACATACGGTGTTCTGCTCTATCAGTATGTCACAGACTGTCTGCAAACAGCTGGTCATAACTCAGTTCAGTGAAAACCATTACTTTCCAATGAAGTGCTGGACACCCTCCAAATTGCATTTTGGCATGGCCTAGGCTGTATTATGCACAAAGTTCTTCTGTTCTGAGGTTACCTAAGGAACATTTCTTTCACTCTGCTTGTTTATCGTATTTCAGGATTAGAGTTCTTTCGGAACAGTTGATGCGAGCAGCACAAGGGAATAGAACAGTTTTTCTCCAGAGCAGGGAGAGAAGAAGAGTGCGCAGCAAACAAAATTACAAAGCCATAATTTAAATTGCACTTCAGGATAAATAGGCCATTAGGGTGAATGCTCAGAAAAATTATACTGGATTAAAAAGTCGGAATAGCACTGTTGACCCACACTGCATGTGGCGTTGGTTATGCACTGGGTGGGACATAATTCCTTAATCATCTGCTGTTTCTATTACTGTTAGTTTATAATAAAAAATCTAAACTACAGTTGAAGGAAATGTTGATTTTCAAATCTTATGTTTGGTAAAATTGATTTATGTCAATAAAGGGCTGACCGCACAGAAGACACTGCATAAGGCGATGGAACAGAAATAAATCTGGAAATGTTTGTTCAAACTCAATAAAAACCTACTTTGTACACTGGTGAGTGGTCATGTGGCATTCTATGCTAACTGGACTAGAGAAGGGCAAACAAAGAAGAGACCAACATTAAGGGGCAGATTTATTAAGGGGCGAATTGAAAATGCGAATTGGAATTAGAATTTTTTATGGTCAAAACTCTCAAATTTTGTGAATTATCCAAACTCGATTCGAGTTTTAATTTGAATTCAAATTTCAAGATTTAACATACTCTGGCCCTTTAAGACCTCGAATTCGACTATTCGCCACCTAAAACCTGCCACGTTCATGTATAAATCAATGGGACCAAATTGTACATGTTAGTAGCCTCCCTGACATTCGAGTTTTTTTCTGAGAAAAAACTATGATCGAGTTTAGTCAAATTAAAATCGAGTTTTTAAAAATCGTCGACGTTTTACACATTCAATTTTTTTTTTTTATAAATAACCTACCCATTTGAATTTCAAGTATATTCGAATTTAATAGAGTTTTAGAAAACTCATATGAATTTGAAATTCGACCTTTGATAAATGTGCCTCTATGTCACATTTCTCTTATTAATATACAGTAGGGATTCACCATATCCACTATTTTGGATTCGGCCGAACCCCAAATCCTTTGGGAAAGATTCGGCCGAATACCGAACCGAATCTGAACCCTAATTTGCATATGCAAATTAGGGATGGGAAAACTTTTTTTACTTCCTTGTTTTCTGACAAAAAGTCACACGATTTTCATCCCGCCCCCTAATTTGCATATGCAAATTAGGATTCAGATTCCGTTCGGCCGGGCAGAAGGATTCGACCAAATCCGAATCCTGCAGAAAAAGGCCAAATCCTGGCCGAATCCCGAACCGAATCCTGGATTCGGTGCATCCCTAATATACAGTAAAACTATATTTTTGGAAAATTATTTCCAAAAATGATTTCATCAATAGTTGCAAGTGTAAGAGCACTAAGTGGAGCAAAGTCATAGCCTGTTGGGCCAAATGCTTTTAGTCTGTGCAAGAATAAACATCAGATGAAAGATGCACAGCTCTCTTAGACCCATGGGAGTTCTCCTTTGTTTCCCTTTATCCTATTCTTTATTTTTCATTAAAAAAAAACATTTGCAACTTGAAGACAGACAGTTATTAATATATCAGAAGACTGTTGTCAGCGTTAGAACAATCTATGGAAAATTTGCACCAAACATTTTACCAATAATTTTTTTTGTTCATAATGGGTTTGAAAATGAAACGTCCCATTCTGCACTAGAAAATATTAGAAATATTCCCATTTTGGAAAACATTTTTCAGTCTATGGTGAAATTCCAAAAATGCTAGCAGGGGTTTAAAAACTCAATAAATCTCTGTACCTAGCCTGCCTATCTCCTACTGGAAATTGCAAATTCTCACCAGTATTCAAATCAAGTGCAAGTCAAATCTTTTGAAGAAAAGTCCACCTTCCCATGCAGGACTTTTACTATTTCTTCCAATTAAGACACAAATAGGACACTTCATATAAGAAACGACCAGTACGAGAAATATGAAAAGAAAGATGAAATAGTAAACTGTTCTTAACTAATAGTATACAACAAATGCCATCATCTGCACAAAAAGAGGAATACAACTTGTTAGAAGGGAATGGATGTTAGACACTCCCGTCACAACCAGAATGGTTCACCCTGACAGACACTAATTTGTACTAATGAAAGCAAATCTGGACAGAGAACCAACACACAAAGATTTATAAAGCAACTGGAAACACATCCAGTACTTGCAATGGTCAATTCAAAGCCCCCAATAGAAAACAATTACCTCCAATGGCCTGAATTCTAAATACCACAAAGTACATTGACCCCAACATCATGCCAATTCCTAATACTTCACCCCATTTCCCTTCTCCATCCATTCTTCACCCTTTTGTCTCTTCTATTCCAGTTTATGCATCTTATGACCAAGTCTGTTGGTATATCATCATTTCCATTTCCATGCTGTAGTTACAAGTATTTTTACAGCAAATACAGGTATGGGACCTGTTATCCTTGGGACGGGGGTTGTCTGGATAATGGATCTTTCCATAATTTAGATCTTCATACTTTAAATCTACTAGAAAATCACATAAACAGTAAATAAACCCAATAGGCTGGTTCTGCTTCCACTTAGGATTGATTATATCTTAGTTTGGATCAAGTAGAAGGTACTGTTTTATTATTATTAAAGAGAAAAACGCAATACATTTTAAAAATCTGGATTATTTTATTATAATGGAGTCTATGGGAGTGTCAGGTATCAGGGCGAGTCTGAAGGTATAAGCCTCCCCCACGCTTCCCACTGAGCTGCGCCCTGGGGGTTGGTACAGGACGGTCCCAGATAAGGAATAGCCGATAGAGCCCACAGAAAATAACAGTTTGTGAATAAGGACTCAGCACTTATCTGCAAACGAAGAGACGAAGTCAGGAACAAGCCGGGTCATACACTGGAGACAATCAGGAAGCTGGAGCCGGTTAGGGAATAAACGAGTAGAGTAGTCAGGAGAAGCCGAGGTTGAAATCAGAAGTATCAGTCACAAGATCCAGGGGTAATCAGAAGAGTAGTCAGGAACAAGCCATGGTCGTAATCAGAAGAATCATCAAAGTCAAAACGCTTAGTGTCAGTAGAGACGATCACCTCGCACTGAGCCAAGGCCTGAGCGTCCTTTTAACCTCAGGACGCATGCTCGCGTCAGGACGCGCGCCTGCGTCATGACGCGCGCCTGCGTCAGAACGCGCGCCTGCGTCATGACGTGCGCCAACATCAGCACACGCGCCCACGCCAACAACAGGCGCAGAGACACCGGCCGATTCAGCAGGTGACGTCAGCTCAACCCGGAGCTGTTCTGCTGAGCCGTGACAGGGAGACAGCCTTTCCGTAATTCGAAGCTTTCTGGATAATGGTTTTCCGAATAACCGATCCCATACCTGTACACTGTGCATGAAGGTTAGAAAATAGTTGTAAAGCTCATAAAGTGTCAAAGACATATGTAAGCAAATTAAAAATGATGTATGCACAAATAAATAATAATTGTTTAGAAAATATACAACAGGACAGAAGGGGAAACAACTACCATAACTTATCAGGACATCAATAGAAAGAATCGCGCACAATATCAGTCAAATAATTGGTCAAGTTAGGACCTGCAGTCTTCCATCTTCTGCCAAACCCCTTGCCTCCCATAATGCAAAGAAGAGAGAATCAAAGCTTTCCTGATCCAAAATATGGGTCTATGTGAAGCCTATAGCCGTCACACCCCTTAAGAATTGACATAATTACTGGAGATTGATGGCCATAAAAACAACCAGTATCATGAGAAAAATATAACAATAAAGAATAATCTAAGATTTAAAAAATCAGACAGGATACAAAAAACCAGACTGTGTATACTGCACAAAATAAAGAATAACCATTTTAGGATGACTCCTTGAGGCATAAAATCTATTTTATATTTGTTTAATTTTGTTTGATCCAGGGGCTACCACTGCCCAGTTATTGTGTTTCTTAGCGGAAGGTAGATATGGGAAGATAAGTACAGAGTGTGCTTCTATACTCTTCATAAGCTTATATGTGGTTTTCCACCAATAAGTGTATGAATTTTACATTTGGATTACTTTTCCATTGGATATATCCAGTTTGTCTTGTTCTGATATTTTGTTATTGTTGTGATATTATCCTACATAACCAAGACATTCGCAGGGTGCATATTCTGTATTCAAGTCACCTGTATAGTGTCTATATTGTGTTCAAGTGTGAGAAATAATATATTTACCTTTTTACATAGTTTAATTGCCGAAAATTGTGAATGATTGGTAAAGATAATACACGATTACAATGGGATATTGACAGTTTACTTATTCTTGATATCAAAATTCCTAGATGAAGAGGAATATGGATGCTGAGGCACTGAAAGTGTTGAATTGATTTTTGCCTAAGCCATACTGGTCAAAATTAGCTTTTACAAACAACCCATTCTAAATATCCGTTGATAGTTGGAGAAGGGGCCTGTTTTGTGATCCAAAGTATATTTCATGAAAAAAAGAATATCTTGAACATTTGGCAAGATTGGTGTTTTTATTCAAATATGCCATTCAATTAGCCTTAGCAGTTCTCAGGCTTCTGCCAGCTAAACGCAGCATAAAACGATACTTCTTTGTGTTAACCAACAAAGAATGGGGCTCTTGGGCAAGGGTTGAGTTTGAGGTCATCACCACCAAGCTTTACATATGGTGTTTATCCAGTCTAACAAAAGACTTACAGTATTAAAAAAAAACACACAAATTTATTGAAGCATGTGTTGTTTTGGAACAGAACATTTTTCTAGATGAATTTCTTGATACTATATATATTATAAAATAAATGCATATTGGTACTATAATGACCAATATCAGATTTATTGACCATATACTCATTATGTACAGTATATGGAATAAGTATGTTAGGGTTCTTTCCTTTGGTACACTGTAGAACAGGGGTGCCCAAACTTTTTGCAACGAGGGCCAGATTTGGTGAGGAGAAAATGTGTGGGGGCCGACCATTCAGCCCGACATTCTTTGAACCATTAATATTAAATCACAGGGGGGGGGGTTGTGTTTAATCACTCTGAAAGTTGATGAAATAAAGATGAGGACAGTGGGCTTTTATTATGACATTTTCATCAAATACAACATTTTTTGTTGGTTGGTGTACAATTTGTGCATTTCATAGTGGTGCCAAGTATGCACGCTATGTCTTCATCTGACAGTTAAATACATGTAGGATACATGATTTCACATTCAGTTCCATCATCTTCTGCACATCCAACTCATCGCATGCGTCATTGCATGGCGATGAATCGGACATCAACAAGCCGCGGAGTTCAGCCCTAAAGGGGTTTGATTAACCTCATGTAGCTAATTAGTAGTCCTTAAAACCCAGGCTGGTCAGTCTCTCATGATCTCAAACTGAGAGAGACACACAGAGAGGGTCTGGGATCCTAACATTAAGGATCCTATGTGCCTGTACACACACGGTCACCCATGGGAAGGTCTGTAATTCTGTTGTCTTTTTGTTGTTATTGAACTGATACTGCTGCTGAAAGCTATTTTTGTTGTTTGGAAAAAAAACTGCCTTTATTTTGTACCTCTTTGCTGCCGGCTGAAATAAAGCCATTTTTGCTGTCCTGACGCTTACTCTGTGGGAACCTGCCATAGGAGTATTTATTCAAAAATAGTTTTTTACAAATTTTTATTAAAAAAAAATGGTTAGGCAGAATATAATAATATAATTAAAGATTAATATTACAGATTTTTTTTCCAGATTCAGTATCTTGTAAATACAGTAGCTTCATAAATAGGATAACTGGAGAAGCTTATTGGGTTAGTCTTTCATTTAGGATTATTGTTGCTTTTGCTATGGTCACATTATGGTCTCAACTGACTGCTGCATCTAAACTCATTTAGTGGGCTCTTCTTTCGGCTTGTTCTGAGGGTCATGGAATACATTTGGGTGCCACTTCTGATTGCGTTTTCTTCAGCTGCCTAGCAAATGACCAAATCCAAGATTGTACCACACACTGGTTTTGCTGGCTGCTGCTGTGTAACGGTTAGCACCCTAAATCTAGAACCGATGTCAAGCACCCTGGTCTCAGCTCGTGCTTCTGCCTGTAGCAGCCGCCTTTGGCTTCGGGAGGAGCCCTCGGATACTCAGATGCTGCCAGGTCTTAAAACGAGAGGTTCAAGGCGAGGGGTTCTAGACAAGCAGAGCGGCACAACTGTAGGCAAGAGTCTTTGGGCACAATACAAGGCGTAAAGAAGAATCGTAGTCAGAACAGTCCAGGGCAGGGCAGGCAGAGAACGAGCATAGTCAGGCAGGCAAGGGTCAAACCGGGTAATCAATCAGAAGGGATTCAGCAGAAGAGGTAGTCGTATAACAGGCAATGGTCTGGAATCAGGCATTTAGAATAGTCGTTAGGCAGGCTGAGGTCAATCAGAATACAGATAGCTTAATGCTCAGGAACCACAGGAAAACAGATCCTATCAAGGTCTAGAAGCACAATTGTGCTTTTTATGGCATTCAAGTTCGCACCATAGCTCATATGTAAAACCCTGCTTCCTGTTAATAAACCATTTTCATAATTCATTTTTCATAATAATATACTTATTTAGTAGTATGTGTTATTGGGTAATCATAAATAGAAAACCTCCATTTTAAAAAAATAAGGGCCCCCCCCCCCCCGGGATCATAGGATTCACTGTGCACACAAACAAACCAAATAAACCATACTTGTTAGGTCACATGAGCCAATTAACAGGCAGAGTTCTGTCTTTTGCTTCCACACTTCCTGTTACAGTTAGAGCTGCAGTATTTCTGGTCAGGTGATCTCGGAGGAAGCAAACAGACCATCATGAAATGGTGGTTCAAGGCAAGAGATGTAAAAGGGCATGATTTACTTAAATACAGTATATATACCAGTTTGAAAAGATTCTTTAATATGCCACTTAATTTGATATAAATTATCTGTTGCTCAAGTATTTTGGGGGTATATTTTTCTTTTAAACCTAAAGAAATAAAGTAGCTTGTCACTGATCATACTGTATGGCTATAAATAGTATGGCCATAAATTATATTTAAGGTATCCATGAAAAATGAAAGCTCTGTGAATAATCTCTTCATTTACAATTTAATTTAATACAATTAATTCATGTCTGATGCATCCTTCCATTTCCCTGGTGATAGTCATAATTTTCTAGGTAAAGTACTTCACCAGCAACTAATCATCTTTGTAAGCACGAGTGAATCTTATTATGGCATTAGCATTTTGCATGGCCTGCTCCTAACACTGAAATGGCATTAAACAAAATATTTATATTGTTATTTTTCTCTTTGCAACTCAAAGGCATCTTAGAATTGAGTTTCTATATACAGGCATATGGGTTCTAAGGTCCCTCTGTTCATTTCGCATAATAAATAGACAAAGCTGATAACTATTTAGAATCAACAGCAAAAAGAAACAAAAGAAAACTTGATTAAATGGGCACACTGTGTATTTTACAAATCAGTGCATTTTTCCAGCTGTATGGTAGGTTAGAAAAATGACACAAAAGATGTGAATTGGATTAACGAGCAAGCGCATTTCACCTAAATGGACGGTAAATTCATTTGAATAAATATGACCTTTCCGTTTTTATTACCATGCAGCAAAGCAGAGTCCTCAGCCAATCATTGTGATGACCACAAGTCCACTCAGGCTTTCTGACAGCTGAATGAAAATCTCACTTCAAGAGACTCTGCCTGGGGGCATCTGGCTGAACAGACACACATAAGTTGGTCCTTTTTACACATTAAATAAATTTACAGATTTTTACATTCTTTTTGTTTTCACGCTGTTCTCAGCTCAGCCCTGCTGTACAGTACAGCGGCAAATGATAACGTAAAAATTGTTTAGATCATTTTACAGCATATTGCACACTACCGGTAACACTCAGATCTGTTTGTCCTTATAATGGTGAACTTTCTTTTGACACGAGCCGTGCACTCATCATTTTCATAAAATGCTTTGTTATTACCTTCTATGTTGTATTTGTTTCTTGGTTTTTTTTTCATTAACAAAAGTAACAAACAATAAAAACCTCATGGTGTTTGCTAACAGTCAGTGGTGACTCTTCTTGTAATCTTGTAATCAGTTATAGTTATAGTTAGAAAATGAAAGTCCTGATTGCTGTGGGTATGTTCAGTGTAGAAATTCAGGAGAAAACCGAGGTCTGGCGAATTTTGGATAACAGGTTCTATACCTATACTACAATATTTGTTTATGACCTGAGCAAGCTTAGCAAGTACCTATTAGCGATGAGTGTAATGTTTCTCTAGGTTTCGCAGAGAATCTTTAATGCATTTGGTGAATTTTTTGCTGTTTCATGACAAGTGCCTGCCTAATATAAAGTAGCCTATGGAATAAGGGTTCTCATACAGGGACTGATTATGTACCCTCACCACCCAATCATGTTCCATGTTGACAGTTTGTGTGTCTTATTCAGTCACTTTTCAGCCATAGAAATGGCATCAAGTTACTTGATTAGTAACTTGATGCCATTGTTATGGCTGAAAAGTGACTGAAGAAGACACACAACCGAGCAACATATAAAACAGGGTTACTAGAAAATAAGGGGGTTGCCTGCATATTAAGCATAAAGTAAATTGTATCAAATGATACAACAGATAGTTGTTTCTTCATTCTTTCTGCTGCTGATGCATTAAAGTCCACTCATGTAACTTAACTCAAATGTAAGTTCACATGAAGAGGAAAACACATAAAAACAAAAACACAGATGGGAGACATGCATATTTTGAGACCTATAAATAATATTACAAAAATGGTACAGCAGCAACCGAAAAGGGAAAACATAGAAAACAGAGAACTGATTGTTTTATTTGCACAGACTAACTCCCCCATAAATATACTGTTAATAGATGCAAGTTGAGTATGGATGAAATAGAAATAGAAATGTTTTGGTTATGGAGGTGGACTGATCTACACCATATACAGACTGGCAACAGTATTATATCTATGTTTACCAATGCAGGAAGTTTGGTTGGTAAGATGGGAAAGCTTGAGTAAATGACACTGAATCAGGGTTGGATTGGGCTGGTGGGATACTGGGAAAAACCCGTGACCCCTGGCCAGGGTCAGACTGGGGGGGCCCAGGGCCCACTTTGTCTGCTGTCTCAGGGCCCCTCTCTGGCCCCCTGCCACAAAGCCCCCAACTGGTCTCAACCGCAACCTACCTTCAGATCCCACCGCTGATGACGCACGCACGTGTATTTTTGCCACAACCAGGCCAGAGAGGGAGGTTGAGGGCAGGAACAACAGACTTGGACAGGCAGCGGGTCTGGGCCAGCAAAGCCCACGAAAGCCGGGGGTCATGGGTTTTTCCCAGTGTCCCGCCAGCCCAGTCCAACCCTGATTCTGTGTCATTAACTCAAGCTTTCCCATTTTACCAACCAAACTTTTAGTGATGTTGTTCCATTATGATCTACATCCATAAAAGCATTGTTAACATTCTGTTCCATGGATAATATTACATAAATATTGATTTATCTGATATTGCATATTGCTATATTTAACAAACAACTATTTCTTTTTAACCGTAACATAATAAATATCTGAATGAAAAGCATGAAATAGGAGGGTGATTTCAACAATCTGTTTGTTGACAGTGTTTTGAGATCTACTGACCACCAGCTAAAGGTCTACTGGTATATCCCGATCTACCTTTTGGCACCCCTGGTATAGATATATGATGGTCCTGTGACCCTCCAGCACAAGTATTGACATAACACTGTGCCTGACCCTAAGCACATATAGGTTTTGGGTACAGATATAAAAATGCTCAGGACAAAAGCCACTTTTTAAAAACTGTCAAAATAATAATAATAATAATAATAATAAAAAATCTGTTCTACTATTGGGTTCAGGGGTAAAGCAGACTTCCACTTAAGTAATTTAAAAGCAAGTGGAGCCATGACAAATAGGGACAGCTGGACTAATTGAATCATTTGATCTCAGACAGCTCAACTTGGTTATCCTCACTGCAGCCCCCACCAATATTAGCGATTGAATCATTAGCCATGAAATCATGTCAACTTCTTCCAGTGCCACATACTTGACTTGACAGGGAGAGCAGGCTATTTTCATTACACAACCTATTAAGTATGCCATATAAAAGGGAGTGACCTGAAATATGTATATTCTCTAAAGGATTTACTTAACAGATAAGGTTTAAAGTGGTAGCGAACCCTGAAAGTATTATATTTATTTAATAATTAGTTGGTTTTTTTTTGTTTTGCTTTTTATTTTTATGTATAAAAGTTGGGCTTGGGATTTAAACAGCTACCAGACTGCAGTTAGGAAGGCAGAATGGTAGACAAATAGCAGAGGACCTGTATAAATACAGTAATATGTAATAAAAAAAATAAAATTAGAATAATGATAAAATGTGATTAGATTAGATTTTTTGGGGGGTTGTTCCATAAACAAGGTAGCATTTTCAGATACAGACCAGTAAAAGACAGAATATGAAGGCAAATACATGTATAAAATCTCTTATATGAAAAATTGTTAACAAGAAAGTTCTGTATTCAGGAAAGTCCACCTCATTTTTAGCAAATAACTCACATTTTTCAAAATATTTTTCATTTTAATAATAAAACAGTGCCTTGTACTTGATCCCATGATATAAATAATCCATATTGGATTTATTTAATGTTTAAATTATATGTTATTAGACTTCAGGTAGTGCTATTTAAATAACAAAAAGATCCTTTATGCAGAAAACTTGAAGTCCCACGGATTCTGGATAACAGATCTTGTACCCATAATTCCAAAATTATAACAAATTGCAGGTTAGTGCTAAATGGACACAATGGAGAGCCCAAATTGACTCAATTCATTAAAGGGGACCCGTCACCCAAAATAATTATTCCAAATCCTATTTTATCATGTTAGTCAAGCAAAATTAACTTTAATTACACTGTATAAATGATATGAATCTTGTTTCCATCAGTCTGGGAATTCATAATTACAGCAAGCAGGCAGGAGCCATTTTGTGGACACTGTTATTAAGGCAAGCCTTTCATTGTCTCAGAATCTTGTTTGTGCACCAGAATGGGGGACTTGATGTCCATCCCCATGTACTGGCTACACAATTGAGTGGTAAAGAGAACTGGGGAAATGTGGGGAGAGCAGTGCCATATAGGAAGTGCTGAATGGAAAGTGAAAGTAATCGCCTGCCCCGCCTAAGGCATAGAGGAGGGGCATGCAATATTTGATTGACAGCTGATATTTTTAAATGAGTTTACAACAGCTATGAATGCTTTAATAAAAAAAGAATTTGGATTTCATGTTTAATTTGAAAAGGATTTTCATTATACAGCTTTTTATGTCTGGGTGACAGGTCCACTTTAAGGTACTTGCATCTGAACATGCTCCTGCGCATCCACATGGCTGCCAATGTATCCTCCCTGATGCAACTGCACCTACTGACACTGGAGAATCCTGGAACTACCCCCACCCTGGACAGGGTCCCTGCAGCAGCCCTGAATTAAGATGCACGTTATACTTGTGACTACTGAATGATGTGAGTTTTGTGTATTTTAGCTTTTGTGAATTTTTGGGAAAGTGAAAAGGAACAGATTCGCCCATCAGTAGAAGCAACACATGCCCCAAACTGAAAATTTGCATCAAGCTTGGAGAGTGGGTGCAATTCAGCTAGAATCATGGAGAAAAATACTGCTTTATTGGAAAAATTAGCTTCCCAAATTCCGTTTGGCACACCATGCTTGTAAATGACTGCTATAAATTTGCTCATTTCCACCCAATACATCTGGGTTGGACTGAAAAAGGAGTGGGTGGGGAAGTTAGCAGCTATAATACATCTGTAATTTATCTCCTCTAAGATAACCTAAACCCTTCCAGCCTCTAAGCTCTATAATCATGCCACTGAATTACATCTGTTTAGCAAGAAATTTGTATAGCTATCAGTGTGTTTGCGAGTCCCACCTGTGCATACTGCACAGGTATGGGACCTGTTATCCAGAATGCTCGGGACCTGGGGTTTTCAGAATAGCGGATATTTCTGCAATTTGGATCTTTATACCTTAAGTCTACTAGAAATCTTAAATATTTTATTTTATTTAAACATTAAATAAACCCAATAAACTGTTTTTGCTTCCAATAAGGATTAATTATATTTTAGTTGAGTACAAGCTACTGTTTTATTATTACAGAGAAAAAGGAAATTATTTTTTAGATTTGGATTATTTGATTATAAAAAAGCCATGTCCCTTACTTATAAATCTCACTGATATCAACCCCTTGTTCATTCATTTGCTTTGCTTGAATATGAGATGAGAAACCTCATCAGAATAGTTTCCAGACTTGTTTTCCACAGTGACAATGTGAACTGGGCACAAAGAGAAAGCTATAGATCTCAAGGTGCCAAAAAGAAACGAAATACAGATGGTCTTGAAACACTGCCATTTGGTATAAAGCACTCTACTTATTGAAGGCAAAAAAAACCTGATATGCATTTGTGACTGTTCTTCGTCACTATATGTCATGCATGAGTCTCAACCGTGGAAGATAACATCAAAATGGTGTCAGTTATTTCTGCCATAGCCATCTGTAAAAAGATCAAAATAGAGGTTAAGATAAAGCATGTAATACAAGCTCAGTCTTTAAATAAATGTATTTTTTTTTACAGACTTTATGAAGGCAGCAATTAACTCTAGCAATACCAGCATGACTGGCGGCATCTTGGTTGCTATTTTAACAGTCACACTCTCAGTGCAGCAGTCTGTCTGGGAAGTCTCAGTGCAGCAGTCTGTCTGGGAAGTCTCAGTGCAGCAGTCTGTCTGGGAAGTCTCAGTGCAGCAGTCTGTCTGGGAAGTCTCAGTGCAGCAGTCTGTCTGGGAAGTCTCAGTGCAGCAGTCTGTCTGGGAAGACTCTGATAACAGTGGTTGAATACTATGAGCACATGTGCTATCAGAGAATAGTTAGCAAGCTATAAATACCTGCCTAATCTATGCCAATATTATTTTGGCTAAATGCAGTTGTCGATTATGGGGGCAATATCTATAAAAATATATATGAGAGACGGAGTACTGTGCATAAATACTGTACATTGTGATGACATTATTGAACCTTATACAAAGCCCCATTTAATTTTTTAGACCAGTTTTAATAATAATAATAATAATAATAATAATTTTACTATTTAATCTACCACTTTAGGGGGAAGATTTATTATTCACATAAGGGAAAGTAAGAAAAGTCGCAATTCGCAAAGAGAAAAACAATTCGCACAAGTAAGAATACACGTTTGTGTTTCTCAGTGTAATGTTCTTTATTGGACTGTTATTAAATTGTGATTTTAATTGCTCGTTGTACTTTCAAGGTATACTTGAAGGTGGCACAATCTTTTGGAGCAAACATAAGTTTTTCAGTAAGAAGTTTTATTACTTACACTGGCGGAAACTATAAAATTCACCATTTTCCTGCAACTGTCGAAAGTGATCCTAAAACAGTTCCCAAATTTGCAAAAGCTATATTAAATTCACAAAAGGGAAATTTTGTTCACACAGAGGAATATATTTTAAAATTGAGAATATTTTTTCCAGTTACCATCTTTTATTACATGGGGAATGTAGGGGAAGTTATGGGTTTATATGCTATATATTCAAGGGAGTATGTACAGCTTTAAGGGGCAGATTAATCAAGGGTTGAATTTTGAAGTAGAAAAAACTTCGAAATTCAACCATCGAATAGAATCCTCCGACATTCGAATTCGAAGTCGGAGGATTTTATACATCGTACGATCGTATTCCGATCGTAGTACTATGGTACGATTGTACTCCGATCGTACTTCGAATCGAACGATTCGGACAATTTTGTCAAAAAATCCTTCGACTTAAAAAACTTAGCAAAACACACAGGAGGTCCCCCATAGGCTAAACAGCAATTCGGCAGGTTTAATTTGGCGAAGTATTGAAGGAGAAGTTTTTTTAAAGAGACAGTACTTCGATTATCGAACGGTCGAATAATCGACTGATTTTTACTTCGAATCGAAGTCGAAGTAAATTCGAAGTCGTAGTATCCTATTCGATGGTCGAGGTATCCAAAAAATTACTTTGAATTCCGAATTTGTTTACTTCGAAAATTCCCTCGAATTCACTTAGACCCTTGATAAATCTGCCCCTTGTGTGGTTAGGAACTGTATATTGTATGCCTCTGCTTTGCTAGACCCGGCGGAGAAGTATAAGGTGCCTCTATGGCTGCTTGGCTACAGTGTTTCTTCTTTCATTATGCAGAATAATGTTTGTAGCCAGTGTCGGACTGGGGTCCCAGGGTCCCACCAGAAAACCTCAGGACGATTCTCCCCTTTTTTGCCATCTATGCTCACTTTGTTCCTTCTCTCAATCACTGATCCTTAAATATTATCAAATATCCTTTCTTCCATTTCTTCTCTTTGTTTCATACAAACATGCAGAATGATCATGGTATAGACACACAAGAAAATGGTTGGGTTAGTAGGAAGGCCCACTGACTCCTGGGCCAGAATTTTTCCCGGTATCCTAGTGGGCAAGTCTGACACTGTCAGTCAGGGTCAGACTGGGGGGCCCGGGCTGCTGTCCAGGGCCCCCTTCCGAACCCCCCGGGTCCCCATGCTGCGCATTCGTACGATCACTCGCACTATGGTTTTCTGGCAGGTGCAGCAGCAAGGAGCAGCAGGAAGGAGGTCTGGATGCGGATCTGGGCCAGTGGGGCCCACCAGGTTTTTTCCCGGTGCCCTGCCAGCCTAGTCCAACCCTGCTATCACTAGCTTCAGAACACATCAGTATGGAATACAGTGACCTCAGATGGTGCAATAAACAAATCTACCACTAACCATAACTCCAGAAGCCATTAGACCCATTAGGGAACAGATATTATAATGTCCAAGAACCATGGTATAAGTAAGTTGGGTCTTAGGAATAATCAATCAACATATTTTTATTTACATACCAGCATTCCCATGGTCTGGATTTTAACATCAAGCCATTACTGTCCCAGACTATTGGTCCCTGCCCAATCTGAATAAGTGGTGGGAAACTGTGGGTTAATATTAATCCCCACATTTGGAATACTACTCCAGCTAGACCAGTTCAACACTACTAACCCTTATAGAAGGTTCTGGTAGGTGATCCCTAATGAGATTGTTTAAATTAACTCATGATATCACCAAGCAACCTTCATGTTTACCATTCACTGGTAGTTCGATGTTCTGCCCACAGAAGCTGAAGACCATGTGA
Organism: Xenopus laevis; assembly: GCF_017654675.1. Classification (NCBI taxonomy): domain Eukaryota; kingdom Metazoa; phylum Chordata; class Amphibia; order Anura; family Pipidae; genus Xenopus; species Xenopus laevis. The sequence goes on from NC_054382.1 coordinate 104,108,814, forward strand.
TGCTCAAACATGGTTTATCCATGCTACTCATGTAACTTATCTTTCTGCTTTTACTTTGCTTGTCAGAATTTTATGGTGCTTTCCCTGCGTTAGAGTATTGTTTAATACAAAACCATCAACAGAGAAATGTTCTCTCTGTTTAGAGAAATGAGTAATCGTGGCACCAATCCCCAGTTCTCCAAGACTGGTAGCAAGCCCTACTGTAATTATTGTTTATCTCTATAGTGAATTGTAAACACGACTAAGGCTGCATAAAAGCACAGATATGAATGTGTTAGTAAGGAATTGTTTGGTACAGACAGATTTTAATATGTCCTGTTCTGTCCAAGAAATTCTGACACTGAACTCATTCAGAGATTCTGCACATTTCCCGAAACGGTAATGAAGTGAAGCCAAAATAGAGATGATTATTTTAATTAATGGTAATGATTTTAATGGCTGAACATTTTAAACTAATTAATTGTGATTGATTGCTTGTTTCTAATCAAGGCGCCTCACTCAAAGTTGTAATTGAAAAATGGAAAGCAATTGCTTTTTAAAAGAGAACAGTAAAAATGAACACTGTAAGCATTTCTTTCCTTTTGTCCATGGAATATTTGTATATTTTTTTTAATTTAATTGCTGTTAAATGATATAAGTTAATATAAAAACCATTTTTATTTTATGGCCGTTTTTGTTGGAATGCATGCATGGGAGCGCAGAGGCTAATAATGTCACGGTCTTAACAAAAAAAGTATTGCTTTGCTAAAAGGGAACTTGGTTGGTTTTATGCACTATGTTTCATACAAAGGGACCATTGCAAATATTCCCAGTTGACCATCTGACAATGGTCCATCCTCTCAGTGACCCTTTATATTAACAGAACTGCTCCAAGTTCCCAGAGAGAGAGAAAGGCGGCTGTCAATATAATGACACGCAAACCCAACACCAAATGGGTTCAGAGTATTTACAATTTGCTCTTGGCAGGTCTCATTGTCCCATTGGCTGAGGTTTAGTTTCCTCACAAAATAATATACCAGTTAGTCATTATGAACTTGGCAAAAAGGAACTGGTCAATGGCAGTCATTAAGAGAAAAAAATCTGGATTTAAACTCCTTCTAATCGCCTTTTTGTTACTTTCCCTACTTTAAAACAAAAAGGGGCATGATCCAGGACAGATTGTCCCTGCAGATTTCAGATTCCTCCCTAAAGGTGGCTATAGACGCACCAATAAAATTGCACTAAACATTTTCTTTGATATCCGGTGCGTGTATGGTGGGAAAAGAGCCAACAGATATCGGCAGAAGACTTGGATATTGGTCAACTTGTCAGTCAAGCTGGATGGAAAATTTTGAGGACACCCAAACATCGGCCATTGTTAGTGCTGAACCGTCAGATACAGGTAGAATTCTATTGTTTCTACCTGTATATCGGATGATTCAGCTTTACACGTGTTTATTGAAATGAACGATCTTTCTTGGAAAGATCCTTTCCAAGAAAGATCAGAATTGCTACATCTATGGCCACCTTAAGGAGACACATTCATCTCGCCAGTATTTTACTAATTTCTATTGTCACTAATGCTATTGAAGACAAGAACTAACCCAACTGAAATATAACATAATGGACCTCATTTACTAAAAAATCTACCGTAAGTGCAAATCTAGTGCATTGCAACACATGTTTTTTCACGTCATTTATGCTCCCAGGTTTAAGTGGGACCCAGGTGTCTGATTATTTATAGTTTGGGCATTCTGGTGGTTAATTTGAAGCTGAATAATGTTGATATTCCTGGAATTCCTGGATTTTGACTATATATCTGTAACCTTTAGTAATAAACAAAAACATTTTCCAAATGTAATGGAGTCAATGGGTATTTTTTTTCAGGAGTCAATGGACATTTTTTCAGCATGCTTTCTCTTGTGCCAAATGCATTGGACCAAATGGGCCCTTTTTTCACAATATGGTGACATTTTCCTGAAACTTTGCTGATGGAATTGGAGTCAGTGGGTGTTTTTTTTTTTGGCTGTATTTTTTCTAGCTGCAAATGCATTGAAGTTTTCTCTTGTGATAAATGCATTGGAGTAAATGGTCGTTATTCTCTTTTTTTCCCTGCACAAATAAACATAGGTGCATGTGCGAATTTCGAAAGATTTGTTTTCTAGTGACACTGACAAACTATATTTCTGGGTTTTTATTAATATTAGTTATTTAATAATATTAGTATTATATTGGTATATTGGTACCATATACTGTCATCCTTCTAGTTACAGTGACTGGGTGGCTTCTATTAAACAATATAATGCTCTAGCCTTTTTTTGGGGTGGGGGTGAGTGTGCTGCATCTCTCTCTCTCTCTCTCTCTCTCTCTCTCTCTCTCTCTCTCTCTCTCTCTTTCTCTCTCTCTCTCTCTATACATATATATATTTATTTAATATACATAGGCATGATGTATATGTATTTATATGTTTCTACCTATACTTGTCAGTTATTTTGCTTCATTAAGAAGAGAGGCAGTGATTTACAGTCTGATGGTGTGAGTTCTAACAGTTCTAAAACCATAGAAGCTTAATTTTGTTTCTATGATTCACTTTTTTGTATTTATTTTTATAATAAATTTATCTTTAATTTATTTATAATTTTATCTTGCAAATAAAGATCATTGAATCCAATAAAAAATCTACCTAAAGATCAGCACTGGACAGCTCCATCCATACTGTCATTTGTATTTATCTCCTGCCTTATTCATCTATAGATCTAACAAACAAACTGTCACTGACCTGAAACTGTGTAGGTTTTCAAGAATTATAAAACAAAAAAAAAATAGCCCTCAATGTACTGCTGCTTGATAAATGCAAACTTGGGTACATAAACAATTAGAGACTGCAGTTTTGCAAGTATTCATGTTCCTTATACTTGTGAATTGTTCTAATCTTTGAGGCTGTGAGAAAAAGAAATAGAATGGATCAGATTGCCTAGCACCATCTAGTGTTGGAATAGAACACTGTTTTTCTGAACTCAAACAACTCTTTCCTTCTGCATTATCCTCGTCCTCTTTTTTAGGAGAAGTGGTTGAATGATTGTTGAACATTTATAGTAATTTATTTGTGATAAATTACCCCAATTCAAGCTGCCCAGGTATTGTTTTGTGTTTACTTGTTCAAATTAATCCTAAAAAATCGTTTCAGTCGGTTGAGATCTTCACAGATTATGGTGTTGTATACAGTAGCTCTTTTATGTCCAGAAAGGCCTCCCTTACTGAACTGCTATATTTCAGCATGAGAGCCACTTTAAATCAATGGTTAAATTCTTTTGGATTTGCTCAGGTAATTACTAGAGATAAACAATCATTTATAGTTCATCATACACCTGTATAGTCCAATACAATTTAATGTCATTATTTTCCATAACTCCCACAGACATGTTGACATAGTCATTACTGAATAAAATAACAGGTTAAGCGAAGTTTATTTTGGAGCGAAGTTTCGCGCATGAGCAGTCGAGCGCGCACTGAGCCGGCGCCATGGCCCGCCAGGCTGCCTAGGTTGGCCCGGCTCTGGCGTAACTATAGAGGAAGCAGACCCCATAGTCGCGGGGGGCCCGGAGAACAGGGTGGCCCGGACTACGGGGTATACAACACTAAGAACCTCCCTTCGGCAATCTCTTAAAGATTTTGCATGCAACCCACATCGAGCAGGCGTGCAAGCTCAAGTGATGGAGGGGGGAGGATAGAGGGGATATTTCTATGCGCAATGGGCCCACTCAAAGATTTTACGCCACTGGCCCTGACTCTTCTGATATAAGAGGTTTTGTCAGTGGCTCATCATTTCTCTCTCTTCACAGACTTCAGGGAAACATGAACACTACAGTGGTTATTTATTAAAGTCATTACCTTTTAAAGGGGAAAAACACAATTTTTTCGTGGGAAAAAAACTCACATTTTTCAGGATTTTTTAAACCCCAACGCTGTTAAAAGTTTGAATCAATAAGTACTCCAACTCAGACCTGCAGAGTTCTTGTAGAAGACAATGGGAGATGTCCTGAAGATATCCTGATCTGCGCTGGGTTTCCAAAAAAAGTTGTGGTATTTGAGCGTCAAATTCAAAAAAGTTGCGTTATTCGGGCATCATATCAAAGTCATGGTATTTGAATTTTTTTATGATTTTATTGAGTTTTTTCCCACGCAGGAATTTTTCAGGAAAATTAATTGATAAATAAGGGGAAAAAATCCGGGCGGATTTGGTAGGAGTCGTTTTCAGAACTTTTCGGATTTTGATAAATAACCCCCTAGAAGTGTTTTCTGATTTAGGATCTAAAAATATGAAAACAAGCAAATATATAGATCAAGAGAGGAAGTTGGAAAACAGTTCTTCCAAAGTGTAACTGGAGTATGGGGCTGGCGCAATATAGAAATAAATTTTCTTATTGTGCCACATGTACATGCGATCACGTTTACCTGATGATTCAGTGGTAAACCTCTTACAAACAAGTTACTTTACATATGGACACATAGGGGCCGATTCACTAACTTCGAGTGAAGGATTCGAAGTTAAAAAACTTCGAATTTCGAAGTTTTTTTTGGGCTACTTCGATCAACGAATGGGCTACGACTACGACTTCGAATCGAAGGATTTGAAGTAAAAATCGTACGACTATGCGGCCATTCGATAGTCGAAGTACTGTCTTTTTAAAAAAAACTTCGACCCCCTAGTTCACCATCTAAAAGCTACCGAAGTCAATGTTCGCCTATGGGGAAGGTCCCCATAGGCTTGGCTAACTTTTTTTGATCGAAGGATATTCCTTTGATCGTTGGATTCAAATCCTTCGAAACGTTCGATGTGAAGGATTTAATCGTTCGATTGAAGGAATTATCCTTCGATCGTTCGATCGAACTATCTGCGCTAAATCCTTCAACTTCGATATTCGAAGTCGAAGGATTTTAATTCCTAGTCGATTATCGAGGGTTAAAAAAATGGACGCCGGCATCAAAAACGGACGCCGGCGCATTTTCGCCAAAAAAAGGACGCCGGCATCAAAAACGGACACCGGTGTCAAAAACGGACGCCGGTGCAGTTTCGTGAAATTCGCTAATTTTTCGTCGAAACGCCGCAAATTTGTCCATCACTATTAATTAATTATTATTTTCAATGTACAAGGATAGGGATTGTGTATGACAGTCATTGACTTGGAAGACATAATACAGTTGTGGACATTGCAGTTCTGTATTCTTGTCCACTTCACAATCTAGACCTAGAGGCTAATCAGTATAACGCATATGAAAAACCTTTGTTTTATGCTATACTAAAGTTTATTTTTCTTTACTCATGACTTTTTTCTTTACGATAGACATTATTATCCCCAAAACTGTAGCACATCTATGGGTATAAAATTTGTAAATGGGTTTGTTGAATTTGATGTTAAAAAGACAAGGAAAGTCTGATGGGTGGTTGTAGCCTACTTGAACAAGGGAAAAATTATGCCCATATACAATCAAAGAATTTCTAAGGAATTTACTGGATTAAAGAATTCCTAAGGAACTTATTGATCAAATGAATGTGTTTTTTGACCATTTTCTACAGTTTTTTTTTTTAATGTTCAGTAATATTGCTTAGTCGAGTGGAAATCTTAATGGCTTTGTGGAGAAGATTGTTAGCAAGCATCATAACACAAGCCCTTTAGAAAATGTTCATTGTTATCAATTTAACAGGCTAACCAGGATGTCATCTGCTGCTTCAGTATCTGGATTGCTACTGGTGTGTGAGCGCGGTAATTATTATGATACATTGAAAGCCATGTTGCGTGACAGACTTGTCTGTGGCATTGATGGTAGTAGGAACCAAATACACCTAATTCTCTAAGTCACTTTATATTAAGAACAATTACAAATATGCTGAAGCAACTATGGTCCAGGCAAGAACTATATACAACATGCTATAGCCTCAAGGTAAAACTACTGTTAATTACTGTATATTTTTTAATGAATGTATCAAACGTAATTCAGGCAAAATGCCTTATCTTGTTGTACATGAGAAAAGATCAAATCTAATATAGAGATTCCATTCCTTCAAGCAGTTCTTTTCTTTGGACAGATGAGGCATAAGTATTCTTTTTATTTATTTGGTATCCCTCTAAAAATAATGATTAAGCAAGAATAATTTAACATTTCTGAAACAGGTCATCTTCATAGAGGCTTGAAGAGCCCTAATTATTTTTAATTTTGCACCCTGGACGTTCTAGTTAGGTCAGTGGCTGTGAAGCTTGTCTAGATTAGGGCCTATTCCAATGGAGGCCTACTTATTGGATGTGACCTTTAGGTGGTTTTGTGACCATAGCCTGCTCAAGAAATCTTTGTACCACATTGTCATTTTAATAGAACCCGGTATGAGAAATAATCAGCCCACTACATGTAAGAGGTTGAACAGCACTGATGATTCTACTGTATATGTTCTAGGTGATTATAATGAGGAGATGGATTGTTGTTATCAGATTTCAAACCTCTTACTTGTAGCACAAGTGAGTCTTTGGTGGTGTTTTTGTTGCAGAAAATAAAATATTCCTTTATCCTTTGTTTTTTTTAACCTGTAATGCCTTAAAGTGTATATAACGGCATCTTTATCTTGAGAAAACTGGCAACACTGTGCCAATCTGATTCGAAACCTTTTTTCCAACTATTTTACCCCCACTAATATTTAGCTGCAAATACCCCCACTGCACCCCCCACCATGTTGCATTGCTCCCTCCTCCCCAACTCGTACCTCCAAGTTGCAGCACTAACGTCCTTGCTGCTGCCTGTAGCCTCCACAGTCAGATCTACCCGCAGGTGGCCAACCAACAGATTGGGGTGGCGGGTCCATAAGGTTTTTCCCAGTGCCCTGGCAGCCCAGGCCGGTGCTGAATCAACCCCTAAGTGCTCACTATGTGCACAGCAGGGTGCAGAGTGGGAAAACGTGTCAGTTTGCACCTGTTCTTTGCACCCTGCCTCACTAGTAAATGAGCCCTTATATTGCGCAGAGAGAGAGACTCATGAACCTACACAAAAAACATTATTTACCTAGAAGTGTGTGAATGCATACCATATTCACATTTTTATTCTTTTCAGCAGATCACAAAAGGACCACACAGTTGTATAAACCTTTAAAGAAAAAGTCCATTTTAATAATGCCTACAGAAACAATCTGATATTCTCTTCCTACTCATATACAGTCACACACAAAATGTGCCTAAATGATGATTTCCTTTTGTAATGGGATGTATATTCATTTTCCACATAGAGAGTCTCAAGTATTGCGAGCTGGGTTCATTAAAAAGTTGGCACCAACAGGACCTGAAAGAATGTTGATTCCCCTGATTCTTGGATCATTTACGTGCTGTATCCTTACAGAGAATTACAGCCATTATTTCCTTATATATACTTTTCTAATGTTATGGCTTTAATTATTAGATCATGAGTTAAGCAAGTGGATAGAATGTTTCCGTTTGCCTATGCCCAATGCAGATGGGCAAATAGCCCAGACAACAGCCTGCTTCTCTTGTAATGAACTATTAACAGAAGCTTTCAACAAATGATCATCTGAGCTTACCCACCATAATTTCATGACAGCAAATTCTAACGTTATTTTCGGGAAATCTGTTAACTCAGAAACACAGAGAAATCTGACTTGTGTGAGTTGATCAATCGAATGTAGCACAGTTAGAATTGTGGCAGACTTACGGCACTATGTATAATGAAATACACATAAAATTGCTACACTCACTGAATAAAACAATTTATATAAATATAAATATATTATACATTTAATTTTGTATTTATAAAGTTGTGCAAGGGTGGAACTATACAGGAGATTTAGGATGTGGTTAGATTGATAGATGCCAATGTAGCTTCAGATCCAAAAATACTGAAACTGATGTTTAGTACAGGTTTGGGGTCTGTCATCCACAATGCTCGGGACCTGGGGCTTTCGGGATAACAGATCTTTCCATAATTTGGATCTTCATACCTTGAGTCTACTAGAATATTATGTAAACATTAAATATACCCAATAGCCTCCAGTAATGGTTAATTATATATTTGTTGGGATCAAGTACAAGAAACTGTTTTATTATTACAGAGAAAAAGAAAATCATTTTTAAAATTTAGAATTATTTGATTAAAATGGGCTCTATGGGAGACTTCCCATAATTTGAAGCTTTCTGTATAATGGCTTTTTGGATATTGGATCCCAAAGCTGTATATTATTATAGACTGGCTTCTATTCTATTCTTCTATTCTAAGCAACTATTCAATTTGTCTTAGTATTTTTTTTTTTGCAGTCTAAAGGTGGCCATACACGGATAGATCCGCTCGTTTGGCGATGTCGCCAAACGAGCGGATCTCCCTCCGATATGCCCACCTTGAGGTGGGCAATATCGGGCTGATCCGATCGTGGGCCCTAGGGCCCAACGATCGGATCCTAGCGTTCGCCAAACGGGCGGTCGGATCGCGGGACCGCATCAACGAACAGATGCGGCCGCGATCCGACGGGATTTTTAACCCCATCCGATCGAGATCTGGCCGACTTTCGGCCAGATCTCGATCGGGGAAGCCCGTCGGGGGCCCCCATACACGGGCCAATAAGCTGCCGACTCGGTCTGTCGGCAGCTTTTATCGGCCCGTGTATGGCCACCTTAACTCTTTCCAGCTTTCAAATGGGCGTCATTGTCCCCATCTAAAAAACAAATGCTCTGTAAGCATCCATTATCCAGAAAACCGTTATCCCAAAAAATTAATTATGGGAAGGCCATCTCCCATAGACTCCATTTTAATCACATAATTATTTTTCACAATAATTTTCTTTTTGTACCTTGTACATGATCCTAGCTGAGATACAATTAATTCTCATTGAAGGGAAAACAATTCAATTGGATTAATTTTATATTTAAATTTTTTTGGCATACAATCCAAAATCCCGGTGCAGGTATAGGATCTGTTATCCAGAAACCCGTTATCCAGTGAGCTCCGAATTACAGAAAGGCATTCTCCCGTAGACTCCATTTTATCCAAATAATCCAAATTTAAAAATAATAAAACAGTACCTTGTACTTGATCCCAACTAAGATATAATTAATCCTTATTGGAAGCAAAACCAGCTGATTGGGTTTATTTAGGGGCAGATTCACTAAGGGTGGAATTTCGAAGTTAAAAATACTTCGAAATTCGACCCTCGAATTGAAATCCTTCGACTTCGAATATCGAAGTCGAAGGATTTAGCGCTAAACGTTCGATCGAACGATCGAAGGATTTTTCGTTCGATCGAACGATTAAATCCTTCGAATCGAACGATTCGAAGGATTTTAATCAAACGATCGAATGAATATCCTTCGATCAAAAAAGTTTAGCAAGCCTATGGGGACCTTCCCCATAGGCTAACATTGACTTCGGTAGGTTTTATCTGCCGAAGTAGGGGGTCGAAGTTTTTTTTAAAGGGAAAGTACTTCGACTATCGAATGGTCGAATAGTCGAACGATTTTTACTTCGAATCGTTCGAATCGTTCGAGTTCGATCGAATTCGAACGAATTTAACCAATTCGATGGTCGAAGTACCCAAAAAATACTTCGAAATTCGAAGTTTTTTTCATTCGAATCCTTCACTCGAAGTTAGTGAATCTGCCCCTTAATGTCTATGTGGTAATTTTTATATAGTAAACATAAGGTATGAAGATCCAAATTACAAAAAGATCCATTATAGTGATGGGCGAATTTATTCGTCAGATGCAAATTTGCGGCAAATTCCCGCAATTCGCCACCGGCAAATAAATTTGCGAAACTACCACGGTAATTCGCCAGCGAAATTGCGCCAGCGTAAAACAAAATTGATGCTGGCGCCATTTCGTAAATTTTTCCTCGTTTCGACAATTTTGCGGGAAATTTGGGAATTTTTTCGGCGATGCAAAACGCCTCAAATTCCCCATCACTAATCCATTATCCTGAAAATCCCAGGTACCAAGCATCCTGGATAACAGGTCCCATACCTGTACTGCTACTTTTTATTACCCATCCCTCTGCTATTCATATTCCAGTCTCTTACATGGTAGTCATTTCAAGATTTCCACAGTGGATTGCGTCAATAGGTGGAGCAGACTTGCGGCAAAAAAATGACACACAAATTTAGATTTTTCCTTTCACAAGTGACGCAATTCAGTGACCCATAAAATCTGACAAAAGTCTCCTGCCTGGATCTCACTGTAAGATTTTATGAGTATGTTTAGCCAAATGTCCCTTTTTCCTGAATGTGTCCCTTTGGTTTGGCTGGGTTACGCCAGGTCTGCTTTGGTGTAATATAACAGCATCATTACCTAAGTTAGTTGAGTGTTAAAGAAACATTTACTCACATTTATAAATAACAGGATTAGCACTTTGCAATGGATTTGTTCTGTGACTTTGATGCATTCATTCACACGAGATGGAGCTTTAGAAATACGCAATTTATTTACACCACATTTTACCTTTTTTGGCACAGATCATTTTGCACATCTTTATAAATACTGTATATCTTTTAATAACTGTTGAAAAAATTCAAGCTGAATGCAAATTCCATCAACGGAAATGTTGTCCATAATGCTTAATAAGCCGGTAGCACAGTGCTAACTGCTGCCTCTTGTACAACAGAGCTGAACCCATTACAGACTTATACAACTTTACACAGCTCTTCTTTCTGCCTGAATAGAACTCTGGGTACTTGTCTGTTTCGTCTGACATTTCTACTGTTTGGTCATTTGTTCAGTTTAAAACGCCAACATTAAATAATTTCACAAATAGAAAATAAACCTTAATTTTTTTTCTTGGAGGAGCTTTTCCAAGCAGAACACTGCTCACAGGGCTGCCCTTAAAATCTAATTTTAGAGCCTATTATTTATGATGAACACTGAAGTTTAGATGTAGTGTAGATTATAATTTCTACTGGGGCACAGAATGACCAGTGCTCTCTGAGAAGAGTCGCATCTGTTTCTGCAGTCCTGTGAACAGGATAATAATATTGGGATTAATGATTAATTAATCAGGGGAAATGTCCCACCATGCTTTCTTTAGTTTTTTCTTTCTGTTCTTACAGTGAAGTTCTTTTCAACAAGAGCTTGATGAGATTAAAGTTTAGTGATTGTGCCAGTCCAAAAAATGATAGTACTCTGGTCAAGTTTCTTCCCCAAGCAGGTTTTACACAGTTCAGAACAGTAATCTCATCATATAGACATTTCTTTAGAGAGATTTACTCGCCATGTGAATGAGGTGTCTCAGGTTCTCTGCCACAAGCCTTAAGGGAGCGGACATCATCGTATTGTTTTGTAGGGTAGGGACTCAAAGAGCAGTTCTCCAGGCAGTAGTAGTAAAAAAACAGGTCTTTTTATTGAGGTACAAGCGTGGATCACAGCCTTACGCGTTTTGTGTTCTCACATCACAGCCTACGATTAAGGGGCCCATTCAGTAACTTCGAATGAAGGAATAGAAGAAAAAAAACTTCGAATTTCGAAGTGTTTTTTTGGCTACTTCGACCATCGACCATTCGGAGTCGAAGGATTTTCATTCCCCAGTCGAATATCGAGGGTTAATTAACCCTTGATATTCGACCCTTGATGAATTTGCCCCTAAGTCTATATTTACTACTACTGCCTGGAGGACTGCTCTTTGAGTGTCTACCCTACAAAACAATAGAGTTCAGAACAGGCTTCTGGTCATCGTCCTGCTACAAGATAAAAGCGCTGGTCAGAGAGGGGTTGGATAAAACATTTCTTAGTGATTCCAAACGTTTGCACATATAGGTATATGTACAGGTATAGGATCTATTTTGCGAAATGCTTGAGACCTGGAGTTTTCTGGATAAGTAATCTTTCCATAATTTGGATCTCTATATGGTAAAACTGCTAAAAATCATAAATACATGAAATAAACCCAGTAGGATTGTTTTTCATCAAGATGGATTGATGCAGCTTAGTTACCATCAAGTTTAGGATGCTGTTTTATTATTATAAAGGAAAAAGGAAACTATTTTTAAAAAATAGAATTATTTGATTAAACTGGAGACTATGGGGCAAATTCACTAAGATGCGAAGTTGCGCCCCGCACTTCGCCGCACTTCGCCAGGCGTAGTTTCGCCAGCGCTTCGCAAATTCACTAAAATCCGAAGTTGCGCACAGGGGTAGCGTAAGGTTGCGGAGTTGCGCTAGCGTTGTTTCGCTATATAAAGCGAAGTTGCGCTAGCGAAGGCTAATTTGCATACGGCGCGAAATTCAAATTTCAATGGAGGAACACGTATCTGCACTACAAATGCCTAGAAAACCTTCAAATCTGCAAATAAAAATGTTATTTTGCCCTACACATGTGCCCACTGTCTAGGTAAGTTGCCATGAGTCAGGAAAAGTAGGGGGGAGGAAGGGGAGCCCCAAAAATTTTTCGATCTTTTTCAGCCTATCAGCCATCATGTAGAAAACACGCCAGCGTTTTTTGGGACTTAGAAAAAATTTTGACTTTTTTTGAAACAATCCCTATCTACTCTATTGCGCTTCGCCAGGTCTGAGGTGGCGAAGGAAGTCTAGCGTAAAAGGTAGCGTTCAGTACACTGCGCAAGTTAGTGAATTTGCGTAGTTTCGTCGCTAGCGAAGATTCGCCTGGCGTAAGGTTGCGAAGTAACACTAGCGAAACTACGCCAGCGTTCGTTAGTGAATTTGCGCAGTAGCGAAAATGCCAAACGCTAGCGAATTAACGCTAGCGTTCGGCGCTTCGCGCCTTAGTGAATTTGCCCCTATAAGAGACGGCCTTCCCCTAATTTAGAGCTTTCCGTATGTATAATGGGTTTCTGGATAAGAGATCCCCTGCCTGTACATGATATTTATTGAAAAATAATTGCCAATAAGATAGCAGGGTGTGGGGGCTGTGCCTGGGTCATGTTGGGAGCTCGAGAGGACAGCTATGAATAAAAGAGGACACAAGTCGGCTCTTGGTGCCTAAAAGGAGAGAAGGGGTCACAAGAAAATGCATCTCGTTCACTTTAAATATATTGTACTTGATTGGCAGGTGATTGTAGCTAGAAAAGACGTATTGCTTCATTTTTTCTAATGTACAAAAGGGGTTTCAAAGATGAGCAACGTCAGTCTGACCCATGAAACTGTGCGGTGCCATAGAAGTGACCTAGCAGAACATTGTGACAAAGCAGAAAACATATAAATGGGGGTTTCTGGGGTGCTTAGAGCTTGGTTGTGTGGCCCATTCACCTGCAAATCTTGGCATGGGCTTTCCTACCTTTGACCAATCACATTGTGGCATTTCATATTTGGGAGGACTACTCAGGAGTTAAACTGTTTTGTATATTGTTTTTTTAAACATATTTTTAAAATTATTTTAAAGATGTAACATTAATATCATTTTTTCCTCTTACTTTACTTATTTCATATATAAAAACTATAAATCCCAGCATCCTCTGCCAGCGCAGCTAGTGCGGTGTTTAACGTGTCCAGCCCTGTTTTAATCCATGTTTGTCAAATATCCACATTTTTAACTTATTTATTAGGGCTTTTTCTGTGTATCAAAAATTGCAGTATCAATATCAATGCAGTAAATCCTGCCAAATGATATGGAGAGCATTTCATCTTCTAATCACACTTTCCTTCCATCTGTTTGCAACATAGATACACAGTGGGAGGAACTCTTGTCTGCAATTATCCTGCTAATCAATTCCTGAATAAAAACAATAAAAAGTTCTAATTTCGGTGAGCAGTTTGTCTGTGTATGTCCTGCAGCCCTTTATGGTGAAGTATATTGTATAATGTAATGGTTCTTATACTACACATTACCATAAGGAAAACAGGCAATGCCCACGTTATTCTTAAACCATAAAAATCAAATAACAGAAATTGTTGCTAAATGGGCTCATAACTGAGGGCTGTGATGCTATAAGGCAAAGCTATGGCAATGAAAAGACTGATAATGCATTACTGAAGGATAATTAATGGAGGATAATTAATGAAAGATATTGGAAATACCGCCTTGGCACATATTTTTTTACACTCTGTAAATTTTATTGAATTGTTCGTAGTTATTTATTTATAAAAGGGAAAAGTCTGATCAACAATGTAATTATGTCAGCTTTGGAGGCAAAATAGTGGGGTGATGTAAAGAATCTGTACACACATAATAAAGAACTTCAATCTATCCTAAAAAGGGGATTATATCAAGGAATAACTATAAAACCACAAAGGACCATGAATGGGAAAACAAGTTGCATTAAAAGTTACTACACCTGTAGGACCCGGATATAGGGGCAAATTCACTAAGATTCGTAGTTGCGCCAGGCGCAACTTCGCCGCACTTCGCCACACTTCGCCAGGCGTAGTTTCGCCAGCGCTCCGCAAATTCACTAAAATCCGAAGTTGCGCACAGGGGTAGCGTAAGGTTGCGAAGCTGCGCTAGCATTGATTCGCTAAGCGAAGCGAATGGTTAATTTGCATACAGCGCCAAATTCAAATTTCAATGGAGGAATAAGTAGAATCACTACAAATGCCTAGAAAACCTTCAAAACATCGATACACATGTGCCCACTGTATAGTTAAGTTGCCATGAGTTAGGAAATGTAGGGGGGAAGGAGGGGAGCCCCAAAAAAAGTTTCAACGTTTTTCAGCCTATCACCCATAATATAGAAAAAACGCCAGCATTTTTTGGGACTTAGAAAAAATTTGAACATTTTTTGAAGCAATCCCTATCTACTCTATTGCGCTTCTCCTGGTCTGAGGTGGCGAAGGAAGTCTAGCGTAAAAGGTAGCGTTCAGTACACTGCACGCATTAGTGAATTTGTGTAGTTACGTCGGTAGCGAAAATTCGCCAGGCGTTAGGGTGCGAAGTAACACTAGCGAATTTACGCCAGCGTTCGTTAGTGAATTTGCGAAGTAACGAAAATGCCCAACGCTAGCGAATTGACGCTAGCGTTAGGCGCTTCGGCGCTTAGTGAATTTGCCCCATAAAGTCTAATAAGCAACACAAACAGTGAAGTTCTCAAAACTGCATCAAAGTTGCTCTTTTATACAACACAAAGTAGTGGAATATTACTGCAGCATTCCACCCAGGATCAGGGAGCATGGCACTCACAGGGTGAATTTTTACTTGATGGGCTTGCAAAAGAATGGTTTCCCTTGGAGAACTTAGAAATACTGAATACATTGAAGTTGATCTCTTTTTGCGGGGGCTAGCCAAATTCAGAGAATATTGGATGATTGTCACGATAAATAGAATAGTAACTAGAGGACTCTCTACCCTAAGTGGCCTAAAGGATATCATATGGCATTGTGAGCAAGATTTTACATTAGTAAAACATAAATATAAATTAAAGCAGAAGCATTATAATAAGATCAAAACTAGGTAACTTATTATTATTGTTATTATAAATAGTAACGATAATAAAAGTAGCTCAAATAAACTCTCAACCTTCACATAAGGTACTGAAAACATTCTATAACCCCCTGAACATTATAGTAAGACCAGTGGCTTATGTCATCCAGTATTTTATGCCTTATTATCCTCTCTGAAAACATACAAGGACTATAGTTTACAGTCTGAGAGTAGGATCCCACATAAGCAAATTTCCAATCTTTCAGTGCCATGCCAGACATCAAAAAAATCCTGAACAATTAAGTAAAGAGGTTTAATGATCACAAATAGGGATGCTCCAGCCAAATCCCTATTTGTGATTAGCCCATGAGGCAAGGTGAGAATGGTGAGTGGGGAAAAGACACCTCCTGTAACTTTAACTTTACTTTAACTTTAAACAGGAAATGTGGCTCTGTTAGTGCAATAGCACTCTCTACATGAGAGATGTGGACCCCCATTTGACCCGCTCTGACGCTAAAGGTGGGGGCCAGAATCAGGGCTGCTGCCTCAGGCAGAATCGACGCTGATCACTGAGTTAAACTCTTTTAGAACCCTGGGGTGAATACCAACTGGTCCTGAAACTTTAACTTTTACATGTTGTAGTATCTTTTGAACTTCCTCCTGAGTCCTTCCTCCCATCCATCAACAGTTACATTGTTAGAATTGGGACTGTGAAAAAGTACACATTTATTAGCTGATTTCACATTTGTGCAGACAGTTTTTCCCCTGCTCTCCTCAACCAATTCACCTCCCAAAGGGATCCTGACGAAGGACCCTTAGATGAAAGCTCTTGTGCCCAGATGATAAATGCAAGGGATGTGACATTTCAGGAATATCCAGATTCCCCTTTATATTAGGCCCAGACAATATGGAGTGCAAAGATCAGATCTGATATATATATTATTCCGTGCTTTGACGCAAACCCTATACTTTCTGCATTGTAGAATATTCTTAAATGTATGAGTTTTGTTCATTCCCTGTTATGGAATTACCCTAACAGGTTTCAGGAGCTATAAAAGACAATAACACGGCCTTCTTTAAACAGAAACTAATATATTGTGATGTTTAACTAAAGCAAGCCTAAAATTTCTAATTAGAACTGATGGCCTTGTTTAATTTCCAATTCATTACAGGTGGGCTTCTATTAATGGCAAAATGAAAGTAAATTGCAAGCAATTGGCAGTCTCGTTGAGTGCCATTCAAACATTCAGCAGCAGCCCTAAAAATGCTTTTATAGTATACTGAAACAACTCAAACAGATTTACAATTAACTGCATATTTATAGTTTGAGTGAACATTTCCCTAGACAAATCCTGTTAAGTTAGGGACATAGAAACATGTATTGGTTTACCTGGCAAGTATATGGCAGGGGATAACGCTTCTATTACTACATTTGGATCCTACTTGCTAGCAGGGGCTGTCTGGTTACTGGAGCTTACCTGGTATGTTTTTAGTTGATAGTCTATAGCAAACAGACTATTCACCAAATCAGCTACCCAAGGGAGCTTCAACAGGAACTACGGATGGTGGGATGGTGAATGAGCCCTCTAGCATCCCAAGAAGTGGAAAGCCTTCAAGAGGACCAACTGGATTTATTTAAGCATGGAATAATTATGCAGAGCTGTAGGGAGGAGAGCGATTTTGCACAGTACATAGAAGAAGAAGTGGCACCCTTACTATTACATTATTTGCTTGTTCCATAAAGTATAAAAGGCTGAAAATACCATAGAATAAAAGTATTACACCCTGTGTTTTTAGACATGTGGATTGTCTGCTGGTTATGTTGTTATAGGGTGAAGTTTTACAGCCATTAGGAATGTATGATTTCTGTCTGATAGATAAAACAATACTGATGAATAGACAATTCAGCAGTTTTCTTATTTGTGCCACTACAATGTTAGGTCATTGTTGCTGGGGAGGAATCCTGGACCCTTAAAGAATGAATGTTATCAGTCTTTCACCATCATGGTCTGACGCAGCCATGCACAGTGCACAGTAATGAATACAAACATTGTGTTACGCACACATATAATGAGAAATAATAGATTACCATTTATTTACTACTTGCATTTAATTGTATTTTTTATAGTTTTATAAACAAAGCAACATTTGGTGCTGAATGATAATGGGAAGATTACTTCTTGTGACATCGTCAGCGTTAACAGCCCAATGGGTAACATTTACAGTAAGACTTTGTAAGTGATCTTTTGAGCTTTGAGTCAAAATACCTTTACTGGGAGGGGAGGGGGTTCCTCTGAGATCTGTTAGGGGTGCGGTATCTACCAATCTTGATGATGATTTCAGTGGACCATTTTAAGAAATATGTATTATACTTTCACAAAAGAGTCCAGGGAGATATATTTACCCAGATTATATTTGTTGCCCAGACAAGCAAAGGCAGGTGCATTGTTGATATTCTTAGCAATTTTTATTTATCACCAGTTATTCAGCAGGATGAGAAAAGGGATCATTAATAACCACTGGCTGATGATGCATAGATCCATATAAATTATTGGGAGGAAATTCATTTATTAGGCATATGTGAGCAACAGCTGCTCACTTTTTGATCTTTGTCCATTCACACCCAGTTTTAAAGTTGTCGATACCAGATCAAACATGAAATAATTGAAATAAATGAAATTTATATACAAGAATTGGGACTCAACCCCCATACCATGTGCCCAAGAAATACTGTGATATTGTAAATAATCAAACATAAAAGTAAAAAGGCAATATTTATTCAGCCCCATGCCCAGTGGCGTAACTACCGGGGGAGCAGGGGGTGCAATATGGGCCAGGGCCTGTCCCCCTCTAGTTAAGTTACTGCCCATGCCCTAATACTCTGGTTAAAATCAACTTAAAAACAAGCAGCACTGCAAGTGGAAAGAGGGATAGAGGGATAGATACTTTACCCCATCCACCGATTCTGTGAATCAGGTGTAAGGAAATTGCATGCAAACAAGATAAATGCTGTTAATGCTGTTCTATCTACATAAAAGAGACAGAATGGTAAGTCGACCTACACAATGTGATATACAGGGCCGCCATCAGGGGGGACAGGGGGGACAGTTGTAGGGGGCCCGAGGGTAAAGGGGGCCCGACCATGCCACACTTCATTAGCCGGGCCCCCCATCCACAGCCCAGGGGGCCCAGGAAATTTTGTTGTATGGGGCCCTGTGATTTCTGATGGCGGTCCTGTTGATATATATTATGAACACATTACTAATGCAATAAAATGCAAGCAACCTATATTGAGATAAATAAGTCCTTAGTAATCATGCAAGGAGAATGAATCCCAGGATTTGTGGTGCGCAAAGTCCCAAGTAACATAGAGAACCAAAAAATTGTCCAAAATGAATATTCGCGCTCTCAGTGCCCTTGTACTGATATTCAATTTGTGTAGTGTAAAACAATATTGGGGGTTAGTGAATAGTGAGGGGGCGAATAAATTTGGCTGGCACGCATTTGTGGCGAATTTCCATATTTCGCTGCGGGCGAATAAATTCGCGACTATCCCTCGAAAATTCGCCGTGAATTTCGTTTTTTTTTTGTGAAACCGTTCAAATTGCATGATTTTTACATGAAAACGGTCGAATTTCACAATTTTTTTTGTGAAAACATACGAATTTCATGTTTTTTCGGTGAACTTTCTGATCGTCGTTTTGTGAATTTTGCGGGAAATTCGTGAATTTTTTGGCAAAGCGAAATGGGAGAAATTCGCCCATCACTATTAGTGAGTACTCTTAGGGGCTGATTCACTATGGGTCGAATATCGAGGGTTAATTAACCCTCGATGTTCGACTAGGAATTAAAATCCTTCGACTTCGAATATCGAAGTCAAGGGATTTAGCGCAGATAGTTCGATCGAACGATCGAAGGATAATTCCTTCGATCGAACGATAAAATCCTTTGAATCGAACGATTCGAAGGATTTTAATCCAACGATCTAAGGTATATCCTTCGATCAAAAAAAGTTAGCCAAGCTTATGGGGACCTTCCCCATAGGCTAACATTGACTTCGGTAGGTTTTAGATGGCGAACTAGGGGGGGTCGAAGTTCTTTTTAAAGAGACAGTACTTCGACTATCGAATGGTCGAATACTCGAACGATTTTTACTTTGAATAGTTCGATTCAAAGTCGTAGTCGAAGGTCGAAGTAGCCCAAAAAAAAACTTCGAAATTCAAAGTTTTTTACCTTCGAATCCTTCACTCGAAGTTAGTGAATTGGCCCCTAAGTGACGGAATCTGTATGTCCACAGAAAGGCGCTCAATAGAGCTGTATACATACGGATCAGTGATTAAATCCAGATGGCAGGAATTAGCGATATAATCTATTTCTGTACAGATGGGTACTCACAAACACTTGCTATTATGCTCGCATATATGCACTGCGTTCCCTCTTGCATTGGCTGTAAAGTGATTTGCAGTAGCAAATAGTGTAAAACGTTTTTTAATCTTTAAAATTACACTCACATGGTTTCCATGTTATAAAATATATTTAGAATGGACGTTTCGCTGGAGCTTCCCCTTTTGATGTATGTTTTGACCACAACCTTTGTATCGTCTTTTCCTCGTGTCTGTCGGTGGGGAGCCCTCCAGTGATGTCACTCGGCTGAGTTTTGGACTTGAAGGGATACAAGAACAAGCCGGACAAGCCTGGACTTTATTGCTATTCCATAGAGCTGCACAGCTGAACTACAAGTAATGAGCATTACAATGGGTAAATTTGGGACCTGCAACAGTTGATTGTATAAATACTTCTTTTTTTTTTTATTATAAGACCATACCAAAGTTTTGGTTTCAATGGATCATTACACCCCTGATGTGTTCAATGTAGGAGTGAATTTTGAGCAGTTTTTAGGCTGCATACTGTTTTCTTTCAGATAAATTACTGGATTAAAATTAGCAGTGTGAAAAGCTGTAGAGAAATCTAAACGCCTGCCAAATCAAAGAAATAATCACATTTTTATGAATATTTAATATCATAGTCATGGCAAATAAGGCAAGTAATTAGTACTTACCATAAATTTGCAAAGAATTATTTTATGTAAATGTTAAATTCGACTACTTTGAAATGAATTATTCATTGTATTACCAGAAGCGGACACAAACCAGTAAACATTTAAATCTGTGCGTAATTAGTTTACTTACCTTAAAAGGTTTTGTTTGAACATATCAGATAACATTTCAACAGGGGAAGCAGAGAAGGTGAAAATGTTCAGAGACCCAAAAAAGTTACTTGGCAATCAGAAATTACATAGTAAGTTAGGTTGAAAAAAGACACACGCCCATCAGGTTCAACCTTTTAACTCTATTTAAACCTACTTCTCCAATTTGCCTCAGAGGGGGAACAAATTCCTTCCAGACTCCAAAATGGCAATCGGACCAGTCCCTGGATCAACTTGTACTATGAGCTATCTCCCATAACCCTGTATTCCCTCACTTGCTAAAAAGCCATCCAACCCCTTCTTAAAGCTATCTAATGTATCAGCCTGTACAACTGATTTAGGGAGAGCTGACTGGCATTGCTTGCTACAGCCAAGTTTATCATCTACAAGGACTCCAAGGTCCTTTTCCAAAATGGATTTGCCTAGTGCAGTCCCATAAGTGGCTTGGATATTTTTACATCCCAGGTGCATGACTTTACATTTATCAACATTAAGGGGCAGATTTACTCGAGGGAATAATTTGAATTTAAAAAAATTCGAATTTCGAAATATTTTTTTGGGTACTTCGACCATCGAATTGGTCAAATTCGATCAAATTCAATTGAATTGAATGATTCGAACAATTCTAAGTAAAAATCGTTCGACTATTCAACCATCCGATCGTCGAATTACTGTCTCTTTAAAAAATACTTCAACTTCATACTTCACCACTTTAAACCCACCGAGGTTCAATGTTAAAAAAAAAACCTCTGATGAAGTCGCTAAGCGACGAAACGCGTAAGGCATAGGCGGATGAAGTCACATCCAAGTGTCCAGGAAGCAACAAGTGACAAGTGGATCATGGAGGAAACGCGGGTCAGAACCTCAACACAAACCACTGGGAAAGACTTGTATCAGTACGGATTTGCATGGAAAAGAGACTATATGCCTATTTTAACTACTAAAATGTGAGTGCAACCAGTTGTTTTTTAATGTCATATAATAAAAAGGGGTTTTACACTATATTTGTGCACTTTTAGCACAGAAAGAATACCCTACAATTTTATTCTCTACAAATCGTGATGTGCATATGCTAAATCAAAACGTTTGTAAGTACCCATCTAATAGCCACATGTGGTGAATCGTAAAGGGTAACTGCACCAAAGAGTTCATTTTGGTTGTGGAACTACAACTCTCAGTAAATACTACACTATAAAAAATCTTTTTCCTTTTTTCATCATATTTTTTCCCCTGAGCTTTGAATTAGTGCTGACATTTTAAGAAAATCTTGGACTGAGGTTCAATGTTAGCCTATGGGGACCTTCCCCAGCACTTTTCTAAGTTTTTTGTGGTCGTATAAAAATCCTTCCATCAATCGCTTAAAATTGTTTGAATCGTTCGATTGGAACGATTTTTATTTGTATAAGTATTTGCAGTAAATCATTCGAATTCGATATTCGAATTCAAAGGATTTTACTTCGAGGGTCGAATTCAAGGTTTTTTAACCCTCGAAATTCGACCCTTGATAAATCTGCCCCAAATCTAATTTGCCACTTAGCTGCCCAGATTGCCAGTTTGATTGTTTAAAGAACAGAAAGTGATCAGGTTCAAAAGAATGGAAAGTGATCAGGTTTTCTCTCTCTTCAATCAGTCTCTTTTTACTGGTAACAGTGGTTACATTAATATTATTAATATTTAAGGAATAAAATAGAAACTGGTCATTTTAGGCCCCCCATAATGCACATGTGCATTTTGGGGCACTGACCAATGGTTTCCATGCACTTAGATTCATTAGTCATATTTTCTTATGTAATCTGTATGTATACACCTGTTTGCTGTACAGTGCTACAGAATGTGTTGGTGCTTTATAATTTTCTTTTTATAGTGGTAGGAGAGCAGGATTTTTGAACTGAGAATAGACTAGGACACCAGAATTGCAGTAAAATGTTCACTTTATTTCAAGTTAAACAGCACGTTTACAGGTTCTTGCCAGACACTTTTGACACGTCTCACTTCTTTAAAGGGTAGCATACATCTACTCATCTGAATCTTACATTAATGTAATCAGTAACCATCTGTGTGGTACTGTATCAAATGTTTTAGCAAAATCTACATAAATCACATTCACTGCCACCCCAATGTCCAGGTTTCTGCTTACCTCTTCACAGAAGGCAATTAGATTAGTCTGGCAAGATCCATTGCACATAAAGCTATGTGGCAAACTCATAATATTATCCCTCATTATCTATGAGAACAGGATGTCTTTTTGAATAATGGCACATTAGCAAGTCACCAATCTCTGCACACAGTGCCAGATATCAGTACATACTGAAATCAAATGCTATTTATATATTTCAGAAATTATTTAGAGTTTATTTTTTACTACTTTGATATCAACTCTGCCCCATGTGTAAATGTGTGCATAAACCTAAACTAAAGCTGCAGATATTAGCTCCAACTTCTTTCTATCTCTAATATCTTCCACTGTTAGGAGAATTCATGGCAAAGTTGTATGTGTATTCTAAATTCTAGGGGTCTTGTAGTAACTGCTTCACGTGTTCTGCTCAAATGACCCACACAAGTAACAAAAAGAACAAAACATAACACATTCGATTTTCTTTGAGAATTGACGCCAAATGGGTTTACGTGGGTTTAGTAACATTCACTTTCTTAGATCCTTGTTAGGGTCACTCTCTTAGCTCTGGGCTTTCTTTCATTTATAAATCAATGTATAAGAGGCTTTGCAATATAAGTTCATTATTTTAGTTGCTATTTTGTTCCCCGTAGCCACCTGCCGCAACATCATTTTGTTTGCTGGCTCCTTAGCCGGTCTTGCTCTTTCCTTTTTCATCTGTTTTCATTAAAAAAAAAAAAACAACAGCAATTTCGACAGATGGCCTCTTGATGAATCCTCGATAATTCTGTCATGTAATGCAGCTAGGGTTAGAAATCATCTCCAATCTAGAATTCACAGTAAAAGAGAAAATTGAGCAAATACAAATTTAACTCTGCCCAGTCTTCTGTTGGTCTCTTTGTGAAAATAACGTTTTATTTGGTCTGCTGATATCATAATATCAGGATCTCCTTCAATATCATACTTTTTCATCTCGGTTGTCTAATTTCTCCCTCTAAAATGGTGAATTAGATATTCTTGACATTTGATAAGGCTACAGTATGTGAGGAATGGCACCCCCTCCTCCTGCTTGTTATCCCCTTTAGGTCTTTATAATTGTGGATCAGGTGATGTTTTCTTCTCCTCATTTCAAGGTCATGCACCACTAAGACCATTTTCCTGACTCAGAGGGCACGTAATTTCACAGTCATGTACTTCTCATTAATCCACCCTAAATGGGGGGATCAAGAAGTTTCCAGATCATAGATTTGTTTTGTCTTGTTCACTGACTCACTGCCTCACAAAGGGATTAGATTAACCCCTTTTGTTGTTATAAACAGTTCTTATTAAGGTTTACAGCACATTGCTTTCTTTATTCTTGTATTAAATAAAGAGAATAAAACTAGGAGAAATACAATTATTGACTGAATCATTTGTTTAAGACACTATGGCCTGCAGCAGGTGCCTATATGTTCAGAGATGTCACGTTATCATTGACGTGACATGACGTGAATTTATCATGGCAGAAGAGGGTAAGTCTATAATACGGAATGGCACATCAGAAGTGATGGATACTGGCAGGTGAGGTCAGAGCCTGACATATGTCAGTGCTACATGCATTGTGCTTCTATTGTTAATTTAAATCATGACACATCCCAAATTTTCTGAAAAGAAAGAAGATACAATAAATAAAATAAATACTCTGAGTACAAGCACTTTTTATGCATGAAGCTAAATGTTTGTGCTTGTATGAAAATCAATGATTACCTTATATTGTTTGGTTCAGTGATGGGAAGAAATAGAAGAACTGGTAGGATACACAACCAGTAGGGTTTACTAGTCTGATCTCATGTTAAAAAATAAGTGATATCAGGTGCCCCTGTTTGATTTTCTGTTAAATTGAAAAAGGTTTCAAAGACTAAATAAAAAATATATAATAAAATAATAACTATATAAAAGTACACACAGGGAGGACAAGTAACATAAAAAATACAATAACTATACACAAAGTGCATAGAGCTCATATAAGGACACAGAGCTTAAGTGTGATGTGGTAATAGATACAGTAGGAAGAAGGTCCCTGCCCAGTAGAGCTTACAATCTAAGTGCAAGTTTCCACTCATATTGTTGCCATGTTGGTTGCTTTGTGCTATACAGAAGTTAGCAAATTTTTGCACAAACACTTTTTTAGCTCTATGCAGGATTCCTTGTGATGCTTAGACAGCCTGCATGTTATTGAGCCTTTTTCTGTGACCTCTGATTTGACTTCTGGTCTTTGACTCTTCTTGTTTCCCCTTTGGTACATTGCTTGACTTCTTGTGCTCTATTGATATTGACTTTGGCCTGATTCTCATTCTTGATACTGTCAGCCCTGATCTTCCAGTGTTTCTTCTGAGACCCATTCTTTGTCTATATCCACCCAGTTCTAGAGACTATTCCGGCTTCACCAAAGGAAGGAAGAAATTTCAGGTATTACAATAAAACATTTCCAGGATTCAAAACTTTTGCATCCTCCCAGGGGGAGCTCATTCACAGAAATAGAAGAAGAGGGATGGCATCCTTGTGAACCCTTCACCAAATCAACACTGATTAAGGTCAACGTGTACAAAGGAAAACTTTAGAATAGGATAATATGCTTTTAAAGAAAATTGCAAATTGAAAACATAGGGGGAATGCCAAAAGTCACAAAACTCCATGAAACATCTCAAAATCACTTCCTATTATTAGTGATTGGCGAATTTATTCGGCAGACGCAAATTCACTGCAAATTTGCGCGATTCGCCGCCAGCGGATAAATTCGCGAAACATCTGCGTCAAATTTTTTTTTTCGAAAAAACGGACGCCGGCGTCAAAAACAGGCGCTGGTGTCAAAAACTAGCGCCGGCGTCAAAAACGAGATGCCGACGCCGTTTCGCGAATTTTTCGGCGAAACGGCGCAAATTCACCCATCACTACCTATTATACCTAATGGGGATCTCAGGGCTTAGGCTTGGGCCAAACAGGGTAAAATACTAAACACTAGTAAGTAATGGTTTGCAGTTCTCTGATCTCCAAGTAAAAACTCACCAATTTGGAGAAGGGGTGCACCGCCCTGAACCTTTAGCTGAGGGAGCAGATAGAAAAGATGAGCGAGCACTTTCAAAGACCAAACCTGGAAGATTGCTCTTTGAAAGTGCCTGCTTATCTTTTCTATAGGGCCACACAGGGGGCAAAATCAGCTAGCCGATATACTCTGGCTGATTTCAACCCTACTGCAGGCAGTAGCCTCCTGTCTTTTCCGCGTCCATAAGCTTTGGCACGAACAGACTTCGGCGGATTTCGGCTCATAATTCAGAGACTTGCGGTTCTTTGCCGAGTCTGTTCATGCCAAAGTGATTCAACACTACTGAATGTGGAAAAAAGAGGAAGCTACTGCCAGTCGTAGGGCTGAAAAATATTGCCAGCGTTGTTTATTTTGACCCTGTGTGAGCCTAGCCTTATTCAACCCATGAGCAGCCAATGAAACAAGTCAACAGTCAAGAAAGGTGGCCAGCAGGTGGCAGCATTGATGGCAGAAGCACAGCTTAGAGAACCACCTTGACCCTTTTTAAGCATATCTTTCTGATTCCCATACTTTGCAATCGTATATATTGGAATGAAACAATCCCAGTTCATGGACCTGAAGAGAGGTGGGACTTGCCAGAAAGTGAACAGTATTTGGAGAAACTTAGGGTGTGTCTGGGTGTGGAAATTGAGTCTGGGATCAGTGTAGAAAGGCCTTGCTTTCTGAATGGCAATGTTGGAAGGTATGTATTTCTGGCTGAATACTACATTGTATAGTTTATATGGCTACGTTCATCTGTACATGACAAAAGTTCAGATTTTGTCTGTTTAATCCCATGTACTGAAGGGGTATATATGCACACAGTAATTCATTCTCTTATATTTATGGGAAGATAGTTAGAAAACACACCTTACTTATACACACACACCATAGGCTGAGAACAAGGAAGTGTTACAGAGAACCAGCCTACCTAAAAAGCGAACACCTTCAATCACCTTCCAAAGGAAGCCATCTATTGGCAGCCTCGTGGAAAATAATCCAAAGAAAAAAATCCAGTAGCACCGTGATTTATTTAGCCCATATATGAACAGACTAGGGCAACGTTTCGGGTCCCACTGGACCCTTTATCAAGCCTAATGTGATTACTTAAAAATGAACATGAATGAATGTTCATTTTAAAGTTACTAAATGATCTACACTGAATACTGAGTGCTGACTGTGTATTGTGCACAAAGGTATGACACCCAGTACAATATAAATCGTGCCAGAGCCTTGGTAATATGAGCTCAGTATATATTTATATATTTATATTCTGATAACTGTCATGGGAAAAAAAAAACCTCAAAATGAATCAGTTAATAGTGCTGCCCCAGCAGAATTCTACACTGAGAAATTTGAGAAATCCATTTCTCAAAAGAGCAAACAGATTTTTTTATATTCAGTTTTGAAATCTGACATGGGGCTAGACATTTTGTCAATTTCCCATCTGCCCCAAGTCATGTGACTTGTGCTCTGATAAACTTCAATCACTCTTTACTGCTGTACTGCAAGTTGGAGTGATATCACCCCCTCCCTTTTTAGCCACAACAGCCAAAAAAAAGAACAGTGGGAAGGTAACCAGATAGCAGCTCCCTAACACAAGATAACAGCTGCCTGGTAGATCTAAGAACAGCACTCAATAGTAAAAACCCATGTCCCACTGAGACACATTCAGTTACATTGAGAAGGAAAAAACAGCAGCCTGCCAGAAAGCATTTTTCTCCTAAAGTGCAGGCACAAGTCACATGACCAGGGGCAGCTGGGAAATTGACAAAATGTCTAGCCCCATGTCAGATTTCAAAATTGAATATAAAAAGATCTGTTTGCTCTTTTGAGAAATGGATTTCAGTGCAGAATTCTGCTGGAGTAGCACTATTAACTGATGTGTTTTGAAAAAAAACATGTTTTCCGATGACAGGATCCCTTTAAGTATCACCTATCAAGAAGATTGGACTGCATACCACAAGGGGTTAATGTATGAATATACTATGCAAGGACAATTTATGATGTCATGACAAAGGGGAGGGGCTTTTGATTACACCCATGTAACACTCTTTTTAAATGTTTGGTGAAAGTAATCACATTAGGCTTGATAAAGGGTCCAGTGGGACCCGAAACGTTGCCCTAGTCTGTTCATATATGGGCTAAATAAATCACCACGGATTTTGCATCAATTACAGTGTGCTGCTGGATTTCTTTGTTTGAATATAGCAGTTGACCCAAAAAGCAGATGAGGGTCTTCCAGTCTAGCACCTGGAACCTACATGGGTTTTAATGAAGGTAGAGTGCTTCTAATTACTACTATTATCAAAAAAAATTTTGAAATGTGAACATATGTTCTATTCAACACGTTCCCAATTTTTTTAATTATAGTCCATAAAATAACATTTAAGATTTATCCTTATCAGGTTAAATAGGAATAAAAGCTATCAATAAGGTTCACTGAATATTTATATGCAAATTAACAAAAACTGATCAGAAATTTTCTTGATTTTTTTAGGGTTCGGGTTTGGTTTGGCTAGGCACTTGAAAAAGGCTCAAGATTAGGCCAAATCCCACATCAAATCCTGGATTTGGCACATTCATAATATTATTCACTATACTATTTCCACAGTAAACGTTTTACCTATGAGGAGTGACTCAACAGAGCTGAAGTATTTTGTGCTCACGGTCGCCCCAACCCCATCCATTGTTCAGAGAAGCATCAGAAAGCACTAACTTGCAGCCACGTCTCATTAAGTTAATTACTCAAGTATAAAGCACTTCTGTACAACAGCCAATTACACTTACGGCAGAGTCTCTTACCATATGACCTGAGACTTTTCTTTACCCTAAAGCTTATATGAGCTGTATAAATAATATGAAGAGCTTTTATATAACAGAGTGCAGAGATGATGTGTTATTATATTAAGCTTAAAATACCTTTCACTTTTTAAAAGCAGTAGTTCACCTTGACTATGGCGTAGTTAACCTTTACTTTGGCGTAGTCAATAGAATACCAAGACAAATTTTGTGAATTGCTTTTTTTTATTATTCTGCAGCTCTGACGCTTAGACTGTAAAATTCTACTGGTTGCTAAAGCTCAATTTCTCTAGAAACCAGACAGCAGTATGGAAGTCACCATGATAGATGCCTAGTAGAGGTCCTGAATGGACTGAATGCTAAAACGTATTCCTTGATTCCGTATGGAGAGGTTAAGTATCCAGAAACCATGCAAATTAAAAGAATGAATACCAAATGAAGAGTTGCCAAAAGGTTAATGAAAAGGTAAACTTTGCTTTTAAGGTTTATTTAATAGATATTTTTTATACATATAAAAAGGGAACTATCACTAAAATGAAAATGCAAAATGGAGCTTCATCCAATGGATAAAGTAAAGCTGGCCATAGATGTAAAGATTTCTAAAAGATCTTTTCATTATCGTGGGACCGGGATTATCTAGAAACGATCGTTTAAATGTACGTTTTGTCCATCAACTAAAAAGACCATTTTAAGCGATATTGCCAGAAAAAATGAGGGAAGCTGCCTGCTTGGCCCTGCAAACATAGATAGATTGCACTGAGACAGATAAAAAAATTTTTAACCTGGCCGATCAATTTTCTGACAGATGTCGGACGAAAAATCATAAGATGCACGATCGTTAAATTGCCACTGATTTGACAGATTATTCGGATTGCACTGAAATTGATGAAAAAATCTTTGCGTCTATGGGGACTTTAACTTTCTAAATACATTTAATTAAAGATTTTGCAATGGTTCTAAAATAACCAAGTTATTCTTTACTGGGGAGGGCTAGGACAACTTGCTGTAGCCTGTGCCTCCTTTTTCAGCTTTGAATGGCTGCCCCCATGGCTACAAAGCAGCTTGTTTATATAAACTATAGTAGTGCTTCTGAAGCAAACACACCAGTTATACCAAGGCAGGGCAACAGGACAAAAAAAGGTTGAGGACCCCTGTTTTAGAACATACCGTTGAGCAAATAATGGGACATATTTACTCGAGGGCGAAAATTTGCCAGCGACCTCTTCACACCCATCGTTACACTTCGCTAGCCGAAAATTCGCTCAGACAAAGCTAATTCACTGGAATGCGGAGTTGTGTCGTGGGCGCCAAACTCTGGCAACGTTTCACTAGCGTTACTTCGGCAATGCGAGCAGCTGAAAGTGAAGATGCAGTAGCGTTCATTTCTGCCTAGCGCAAATTCGCTAGAGGTCTTGCACTCAGGTTAATTTGCATGCGGCGGGAAATTTAAAGTTCAATGGATGTATATGTTGCTGCAAATACATTACATTGCACAAGCCCATGAAACCTTAATAAAGAAAATAGAGTTGTTATAATGCCCTACACCTGAGCCCAGTGTATAGTTAATGTTCCATTTGTTAGAAAATGTATGGGGGTGGGGTTAGCCACTTCGCCCCTGAGTAAATCTGCCCCAAAGTTTCCTCAAGTCTCACCCTGACCTTTAAGCAGGACTTTAAGCAGGTACAGTATATCTAGGAGAGCAAATAGGAATTTTCCTTAAATTTCTCCTAAACTAACCTCCAGACAGTATCTCCCCTGCCACTGCTACAGGCCATCCAAGTGTGGAATTCACCACATTTTGGGATCCACTGCTCTACAAGTACATGGTAGTAATGGATACTTAGTAAACTGCTATTGCTCCACCAAAGAAAGTGAGTTATTTACCAGTAGGGACTTGTGTGTGTAGACTTCAAGGAGAAGTAAACCCCTTATTGAAAAAAACCTACCAAACATAGACCCCCCCTCCCTCCTCCTCCCCAGCCTAGCTGCTACCCTGGGCAAATGCCCCTAACTTTTTACTTACCCCTTGGTGCAGATTCACAGCAACGGAGTTCACGGGCACCAAATTCTTCTTCTTCGGTTTTCATCAGGTCTTCTTCTGGCGCTTCGGCAATTTTTCGTGACTTTCGGCGCATGCACAGTTGACAAAAGCCTGAAGACTGCTCCAACTGCACATTCACCGATAAGGAACTTACTTCCTGATGAAGACCGAAGAGAAGAAGATAGCTGCCGTGAACTCGGATGCCGTGAATCTGCACCGAGGGGTAAGCAAAAAGTTAGGGGCATTTGCCAGAGGTAGCAGCTAGGCTGAGGGGTTGGAGGGAGGGGGGTCTATGTAGAGTAGGGGGGTAGAGTTTTTTTAATTGGGGTTTACATCTCATTTAAGATGGCCATAAACAGGCTGATAAAAGCTTTCAGGCTGATTTTAACAAATATCTTGATAAAAACCAGCCAGATCCAATAGGGCAAGTTTAAAAATCCCCTTGGGGTGAGGCAGTCCTCCTGCTTTATGGTTAATGTGTATTCCTCTGATAGTCTTAAATGGGCTCACCTTTAAAATAACTTTTGGTATGATTTAGCAAGTGGTATTCTGAAACAATTTGCAAGAAATCTTAGTTTTTTTATATTTTTTAGCAACTAGGCAATGGTTTGCATAAGAGGCAGGAATATAAATTAGAGAGGGTCTGAATGGAAACATATGTAATAAAAAGTAACAATAAAGTTGTAGCCTCACAAAGTAATAATTGTGTGGTTGCCAGGGTCAGTGACCCCCATTTAAAAGTGAGAAAGAGCTTGAAATCAAAGCGAATATTTAAAAAAAAAATATAAAAAATTAAAAATGAAGACCTATTGCAAAGTTGCTAAGAATTGGTTCTTCTAAAACACACTAAAAGGTTAACTTAAAAGTGAACCACCCCCCCAAAAAAACTCAGACTGTAAAAAAAAAAAGAGTTTTCAAAACGTTTCGTGAATTTTCACCATTTTGCAAATTTTTGGACAAAGCAAAACAGGACAGATTTGGCAATTACTTGGAGGTATCCTGAAAGGGGTGTGATTTCTGTAACCAAAATGGTGCTGTGTATTGATTGATTCTACTGTGTGTAGTGTACCAGATATTGTATGTAGTGTATTTGACTGTTTCCAGGGGCAGATTAATGCAGATGCTACCCTTGGCTATAACCATGGGGTCCAGTGTGATCATTTTTGTCATATTTCAATATGTTATATTCACTATTTTTTGATGGTCTCTTTCCTGCCTCAGAGATCACCTGACCAGAAATACCGCAGCTCTAACTGTAACAGGAAGAAGTGTGGAAGCAAAAGACAGAACTCTGTCTGTTAATTGGCTCATGTGACCTAATAAGTATGGTTTGTTTGTTATATTTGTGTGCACAGTGAATACTACGATCCCAGGGGGCGGCCCTTGTTTTTTAAAATGGCAATTTTCTATTTATGATTACCCAATGGCACATACTACTAAAAAAGTATATTATTATGAAAATGGTTTATTTACATGAAGCAGGATTTTACACATGAGCTGTTTCATGCAATATATTTTTATAGAGACCTACATTGTTCAGGGGGTATAGTTTACCTTTAAGGACAACTGGTCCCCATGTGGGTGAGCACACACAGCACACCGAGCATAGAGAAGGCCCAAAGAGCATTACATACCACTTTTCCCAAGGGTTCCCTGTGATGCAGGGGGGGCAATGGCATATGCTCTTTCTGCTCTTTAAATACTGAGATGCAAAGGCATTATCTCTTGAAACAGCAATTTTGTCAGAGTTTCTTTAATACATTTGCGTGAAATTAAAGATCAAGTGTGTGCCTTTTAATGTATGTACAGTTAGTTCTGCTTTTATAATAACCTGTCATTCCAGGGATTTGAATGTCAGAATGCAGCCAAGTACTTTAATGCCGCACGGCAGTGCGGAGATGGAAAACTTCGGGCAAATCATGAAGAATATTCCTGGCCCAAATCATCAGAAGGTTACTGAGGAGAACCTTTCATTTTCTCTTGACCCTACGATCTGACAAGTGACACCGATAAAATGAACAGCTCTCCAGTTTAAATTGTTTAACTGTAGCCTGATCAGTTTTATTATCTTGCTAATCCAGATCTCAGCCATTTCATCAGAATGGAAGATATGCATATCATGAATTATTTTGACACCAAGACCTTTTAATTTTCGCCAGCAATATATCACGGCACCAATCAGAGGATGCAGTCAGCGATGCCGCTCTCCTCTCTGGATGTCAGAGGACAGTGCACCAGTGACAGCACCAAATCATCTGGGAGCTGTAACGAGCTATTGCAGCAATTATTATTATCCTCGGTAGCCATGCATTTCATTACAATACAGACAGAGCCTTGGGTTTCCGGCTGGGCTTATTTGGAAATCTGTTAATAGAAGCTGAATCCAGTGTTTTATCAGTACAGTGCATTTCTGATGGGAAAGAATGACTCCTATTGAATATAAATAATATGCTCATCTTGCAGTGGAATATAAATATTTCCTCCAAATTGTCACCATAACTGACCTTGAGGCTGATTTTCCAATGGCATCATCAATAACGAATAGTCCTAATCACATTAATTCTCACCCTATCTGGTCTTCAAGCTGGATTGGGCACCATGGTTAGGAAGCTCTTTATTAAAGGAAAATATTGTCTGTTTAGTGGAATGTCTGTCTTAAATATTGTATTGCCTTACCTTTTAAAAAACCCCTGTTTTTGTAAACACATGCACTTGCATTTATACTGAATTGCTTATGAGACAGGGGCCCAGGGAAGTGCATTGTAAGTAGCACTTCCATTATACTTAAATATACTGTGATTTAGCCTTGTGAGTGCTTCCACGGCCCCCCAGTTTTGTACATTGTATTGGCCTGAAGCTGTGGCTTAGCTTCATGTGGTTTTTAATAGCACCCCATACCCACCCCTATATACTAATGGTGGTCCTATACTTTTAAATATGGGCGTTGGTTTGGGCAATCTCTCTCTCTTAAAAGCCTTTACTGGCGGGGGAGGATCTAGGCTCCAGAGTGAAACCAATGTTCCACAAACACTGAATACAGGTAATGCTATTATGCAGAGAATTGTCTTTTTATATTATGACCTGAGAATAAACAAGTTAGGGACCGCCATATGGGGTTTACCTTGACGTGGTATGGTGGCTTTTCAACTTTATGATCATAACTTTGTAACTAAAAAAACCCTGTTTTTGTAAACACATGCACTTGCATTTATACTGAATTGCTTATGAGACAGGGGCCCAGGGAAGTGCATTGTAAGTAGCACTTCCATTATACTTAAATATACTGTGATTTAGCCTTGTGAGTGCTTCCACGGCCCCCCAGTTTTGTACATTGCCTTACCTTTTACCCTACCAAGTATTAGAAGTTGGCATGTGTGTGTTAATGGTGAACCGAGCCAGCAATTGGTCTCAGAATATCAACCTCTACATCATACTAAAGGCTAATTTAAAAGCAAACCACACCTTAAATATGATTTAGTATAACATAATTTTACTCCATATGACTTAAACTTATTATGGCTGCAATTTATTCAGAATTGGAGTTAGTGGTTCTTAACCCAACAGTTCAAGAAAATGGACGAGTTCAGTGGCACAGCAGAATTAATTATGAGTTCAGAGGCGACAGGTTACTGACAGCAGATCTGGGTTAAAAATTCACATTGCCCTCTTTAGCAGTTAAAGGGCAAACTCTCTATAGGGCTTTACACTCTGCTGTATATTATGGGTGTACAACCCCTATTCACACTCCTTGGTGGATTTCTCTAACACTGGCTATACCATCAGAGCCATGACAGACATTCTTCCTTTTTAACGGAGGAGGAATTTCAGTGGGACAAACTATAGCTCATTTGATTGCTTCTATACATCACAGGGAGTCATCTGGCTCATACCTTCTGCTCTTCCACTCTTCTACCCAACTCAATCACTTACTGAAGGGCAAATTGCTTCTGTCTAATACTCAATAAGATGGTTAACATAGAGCCCTGGATTTACAATTCATGCGCCCCTAGACTGGCCACTCAGATGCATGTGCAGTTGCTCCTCATCACTCTCCTGTGGCTTGACTATAGCTCCTTATTGCGCACACTTCTCCTCAGGTCCCGAATTGGGACACAGAATAGTCTTCAGTGCTCCAGAAAAAAACAAATGTGGCCGGGCAGCATGCCAACCTTAAAATTGCTCCTTGCTAGACCCGAGCCTTTGCGGCCTTCCCACAAATCCAGGCCTGCTAAAATAAGGGGTATAAATTCTGTGGGAATGGCAATCCCCTACATCCATAACCTTGCTTACGTCTCATCTGAAGCTGAGAATTCATTGTACACACTTAGGGGCAGATTTATCAAGGGTCAAACAGTAAATTCAAATTTTCAAGTTTCTAAATTCACACATTCAAATTTTAATCCCCCTATTAGAATGTAAATTCGAATGTGAGATTTATTACACCTCGACTATGGAAACAGTCCCAATTCGAATATTCGCCACCTAAAACCTGCCGCGTTAAAGTAGAAATCAATGGCAGAGGTTTGTTGAGTCATTTGAAGATGTTAAATAAAAAATTGATTGTTACGAATCAAATACAATTTGAATTTTCAGGTCGGAACCATTCGTTTGAATATTAGCCATTCAAATCCTATAAAAATTAAGATACATATACAGTATCATTAATTTGTGACCTGCCCATGCATTTGAAAGGCATTTTATTCACTATATTAGGTGCCCTTTGGAACTTATACAATGCCTATATATGCTGAAATATTACAGGGGAAATATACACACCCGTATAACTGAATGCAATTTCTCTTATTTCTCAGGCACTTTTGCAATTTACAATTTCATGTTTCATGATTTTCTAAGAACTGAGCAGAGAAACACCAGGAGACTCTTCCTGCATCAGCAATTTACACTTTTGCCATTCTGTCTGGCCAAGATGGAACTGCAGGAGGTGGGGCACCTGTCAAAATGAATGCTATTAGCAGCACAATATCATTTCCATTCGGTGGGAAATTAAGAAGTTTAATGGACGATGTTGCAGTAAATAGATTACATTACAAAAGTCCAGGGAATGTTAAGAAAGAAAACAGAGTTGTTATAATGCCCTACACATGAGCCCAGTGTATATAGTTTATGTTCTATATGTTAGAAAAAGTATAGGGGAACCCGGTTACCCAAAAAACATTTTTAAGGACTTTTGCAGGCTATCACTCTGAAAAAACAATAAGACGCCAGAGTTTTTGTGACTTAGAAAATTTTTCCACTAAAAATTGAGAAAGTCGTATGCACTCCAATGCACTTCGCCTGGTCTGAGCTGGCGAAGGCAAGTCTGGCGAAAGAGGTAACATTCAGTAAAATCCGCATAGATTTGCAGAGTTACGTCCATTCGCCAGAGCGAAAATTCACCTGGCGTTAGAGTGCGAAGCAACGCTAGCGTCTATCTCATTCGCTAGCAAAGTGATGCCTGTGCCCGTTAGTAAATCGGCAAAGTAACCAAATGGCGAATCATCGCTAGTGTTAGTCTCTTCGTCTTTAGTGAATGTGCCCCATAAGTTAATCGAAAGAACAACCTTTTTAAGTGAATGCTGGGAATTGAAGTTTAACAGTAGCAAGATCACTGCTTTTTTTAACTTCATGGCCTTTTTCTTCCTTTCCAGGAGCAGCACATTATTCTGGGACACACACAAGCAACAAAGGAGTGAGATATTGTCTCCGATGTTGATGTGCTACCCCACAGGAGTCAACATATGGGTTAATGTTCCCTAATGCATATGGATGAGGATGTGAACAATGAATTAGCCATAAATACCAATGGGAAAAAAAATCACCTACAAATATTGCCCAGAATCTGATCTTCCATGAAAGATTAATGTAGTTTAGAGGTTTATTGAAGATGATCATTTTGCCCTGTCACATTTAGCACAAATGATGATTCAGTCACAGTTCAGTAATATCCTGGCATATTATTAGCAGAGCCACTGGAGTGAAGGGCGCAGAGATCTGCTGGTTGGAATTCATTTTATTTCCTAAACCCGGAGCAAGATCTCTTATATGGAAAAGTTCAGCCCTTTCATTTCTGCCTCAATGTACAGATATTAAATGGAAACCTGCTGCAAGTGATAGGAAACAGAACCATCTGCACGATTATTAAATACTCCTACTTTTGTTGTGCCTTAAATCAGCTTTTCATTTAGCAACAAGGCCCGGCGCAGGGGACTGTTCGTCGGCTGGATAATGAATGTACGTTTCAGGGCTTAATTAATAGCCTTGACACAAACATTTTAGTGGCAATTTCACACAGCTCCTGGTGTAAAAACCGCTGCATGGGTTTTACATGCATTATTTCAATTAAACTGTAGTTAATCGCATCAGTGTAAATGGCACATTTATCTCTACCTGCTATTGTTTGTCTACTCCAGCTGTTGTAGAACCGCAAATCCCCATATCCACCTCCTAAGATTCTGGAGTGTTGATCTTTAGAATAAACAAAGGTCATTTAGCAAAATTAAAAAGTCACTGCAACATTTTACAACTGACCACCCAAATTATCCTCATTGATGTGCAATTTATATAATTATTGGTCATTTAATAAGGCTTGGATTAGATGTTACTGGACCCCATAGCAAATTTAATTTAGGGCCCCAAACGATTGGTAAATTGACCTGATCTACCAAGATATAGTGGGATTGCTCATTAATAAGGGCTTTAATGGGCCCCCAACTGCAGGGTCTGCTTCCTCTGTAATTACTCCCCTGGGTATGGTATCAGTCAATACTAACAGATTATATAATAATGGGCTAAATTTGCCCCAGTCCATGGCAACCAATCACATTAAACTACATTAGGGCTCTTACTGAAGAGCGGTTGAAGCTGCGCTCTCCTGCGTTCCGTTTTTCTGCGTTCAGCCACAGGGGAGTGCAGGAATAGACGCATTTAGCTTTTTTCAATGGGGCTTTACTCACAGAGGCGCGTGTAGGCGCCGAAAGCAGGAAAAATGCAGCATGTTGCGTCTCATCCTGCATTTGGCGCCTACACGCGACTGTGTGAGTACAGCCCCATTGAAAAAAGCTAAATTATAAAAAATTGAAAAAAGCTAAAAATATACGTATTTAGCTTTTTTTCAATGGGGCTGTACTCACACAGGCGCGTCTAGGCGCCGAACGCAGGAAAAATGCAGTATGTTGCGTCTCAACCTGCGTTCGGCGCCTACACGCGCCTGTGTGAGTACAGCCACATTGAAAAAAGCTAAATGCAATTCCTGCGCTCCCCTGCGGCTGAACGCAGAAAAAACGGAACGCAGGGGAGCGCAGCTTCAACCGCTCGTCAGTAAGAGCCCTTAGACTAGTAAAAGCAAATTGTTGATTGGTAGTTATAAATTCCAATTTAAGCTGATGAACACTCTGGGCCATATCCCAGGTGATGCTTTATTAAGCATTACTTTTAGCCTCACCCAGGTAGATGATATTCTGGAAGGCCTTAAAGTGATAGTGATATTCAAAACTATTGGATTTATAATAAAAATGCATTCTTTCCAACACTCCCATCTGGAAAAATAGGATACATTCTGTAACATCCTCCTATTTGCCTTAGAGCTGACTAAATGTGAACAGAAATGTTTGGTAAGTTCAGCCTTTGAGACTTCTCATGGAAGAGGATCCTGCAGGTAAGAGCATTGTTCTTGCCTATTGGCCAGTTTTAATTGCTCTTAAAATCCCAGTCTGTACATCACTTTGGTTCAGTTAAAGGCCATGTACATTGC
Source organism: Xenopus laevis (assembly GCF_017654675.1). NCBI lineage: Eukaryota > Metazoa > Chordata > Amphibia > Anura > Pipidae > Xenopus > Xenopus laevis. The sequence goes on from NC_054382.1 coordinate 104,147,111, forward strand.
AAATAACTGAATAAAAAAGCCCTATCCCTATATGGAATGTTGTAACTCTCATTCATTACTACTGTATGTGACCATGGCAAAGAATGTGGAGGATACTCCATGTGCTTAACAGTACTGCATGCTGAGGTCTTGGGTTCAGTTCTGCCTGGAGCTTTGGCCCTGTATTTTTATTTTATTTTTTGTTTTGGCATGGTCAGGTTTAAAACAACATTCCAGCAACATTTCTAAACATGGTGTTTGACTCTAAAGATTTACTGCACCTTGGTAAGTGAACTGATATACCTACTATATATTTGTTTCACACAAAGAGTTTTCTATCTTGGCCAAAAATAATTGGTATCACTGTGGGGTAGCAGAAGTAGAAGAAGAAGGTAAGTTGAAGAAGGTAAAAATAGAGAAAATGTTGTAGTCATAAATGTGCCTATTCTAGAGATAGGAGCATTAACTCCAGTGTCGGACTGAGACAACAGGGACCCACCCATATGCCTTCGATTGAGGGCCCACCAAAAAACCTTAGACTAGGGGCCCACTCTCAGTACTATTATTCTTCCTCTCCTCACTCAACCTCTATTCTCCTAGTCTCCTTTCTTTACAAACTATAATCTATTATTCCATCATTTTACCCTCTTTGTTCTCACAGAAATAGGGAATGGCCATGAAATAGGCCAAATGTCTAGCAGCAGGAGGGCCCACTAACACCTGGGCCCACCGAGACTTTTCCTGGTATCCCGGTGGGCCAGTCCGACACTGATTAACTCTCCAGTTGAAATTCTGCATTTCTGTTGGGGTTGTTCACCTTACAAACACTTTTTTTCAATTCAGTCGTTTTTAGATTGTTCCCCAGAAATAAAGACTTTTTTCAATTACTTTCCATTATTTATTTTTTACTGTTTTTCCAAAATCCAAGTTTAAAGTTTAATGTCCCTGTCTCTGGTGTTTCAATCTGGCAGCTCAGTAATTCAGGTCCAGATTCTGAACGGTTACAATTTTGCAACATTTAGTTGATACATTTCTCAGCAGCATCTCTGGAGTATTAGTAACTATTGTATCGATTCTAACAGCTGTCTTTAATGAAACCCAGAGAGTCTACTTAGCAGGGACAAAGATAACAAATGTTTCAACTAAATGTATCATGTTAGAACAGTTTACAGGGTCGGCGACCCCCTCCCAGGGCTGCTTCAGAAAGTGAAAAATTACACTTTACACTTCAATATTAGAAAAACGGTCACACATAGAAAATAGAAAGCCATTGGAAAAAGTCATTATTTCTAGTGATCTATCTGAAACCAACTAGTTGTTTAATGGTGGCCACTCAGAAATCTATTTTTTTATGTTGGATTAGAGAGAAGGCCCCCACATTGAAAGATGGACTTTCATATTTGCATAATTTATGTATTCAAGAAGTTATTAAATTCAGAATGGAAGATCTGTCTTTTAGGAATAAAATTAAACACAGATGGTCAATTTATGTTGCAACTCTGGATGACAATAGAAAAGAATGTATCCATAAACTTATGGGGAAAGTTGAGAGAAAAGTCAGGAATATAATAGAGCTGTCAGGCCATTCACATAATAGCTGATTGGTATTTACAAATTTATTCGAACTGGATTTTCAAAACCTATTTGTCGAGCAATGAAATGAGATGAGAAACAGGTCTAACACTACTTGTTTATTGTTCATGTACAATTTGGAATTTTATTTACATGGAACTGCACATATATTTACATGTTGTCAAACAGTCAACTCATTTTATTGCAAAATTCAATAAAAAGAACTTGAAAAGAAAGAGATAGGGGCATTGATTGATAGGAGCAAAGGATTAAGAACCAGCATTTAGTATGGGGTATTTCTACTCATGGAAACAGGGTGACCAGCATTTTTATGTCTCTGAAACATTGAATCCATGTGATTATATGTATGATTTGTCCTTCTTACCTGCTATGTCAAGTATGGTGATGGACTACCTTGGTGCTCCAATGGAGAGTTGCAGCAGTCAAAAAGTCCTTCATCGCCTATCACTGGTATCATGTGACATGCTGGTGGTGTTAGGAAACCTAAAACATGGAAGTGGAAGGTTGATGTAAATGCAGGTGCCACTGTGGTGAGAACATATCCTATGCTGTTGTATGGAAAGTAGTAATTAATGGAGTTTTTCACATAACCCCCCATATGTAATATTAGGGAGGAACTCCACGATGTGTTTGCTGCCATGCGACGAAACGCATGCAACGAGTCGGATTTTGTAAAGAAACAGGAGCTGAAGGAGAATCGCATGTAAGAACTACATTTATCCGGCTGTCGGATGAAAACACAGCGCTTACTGTTTCTTCACAACATCCAACATGTCGCATGCGTTTCTTCGCATCGCAACACGTCGGCACCAAACACATCGTGGAGTTCCTCCCTAAGGCACTAAATTTGCCCAGGAGTAGTAATCCATGGCATCCAATAAGATGCTTGCATTTAAACAGGTGACTAGTAAATTCTATTTTCTGATTGGCTACTATGGGTTACTGCCCCAGGGCAAACTTAGTGCCTTTTATTACATAACCCCAAAAGACTCTTCTGAAGCACCATAACTTCAAAATGCCATTGTTCTAGCAGGTGGTCAGCCCAATGATTAGGTATTAGGAGTCAGTAAGAGAGCAAAAAATACCGCTCATTGGCTTCTTAGCTTTTTAGAGAAATATCAGAATCTAATAAAACACTGCTGCATTGGCACCAGTCTAAATTTCTTGACATGTGCTGTATTTTTCCTACAAAACTGCATTGTGCAGTTGCTTACAAGCACAGGTCAGACTGTATCAAGTGCTTCAAATGAGCTGATTTGTCTCAATTACTGCACATTTGCAGCAATATTACTCATTGTATATTAAGAATAATTCATGTGAGATGGTAAAATTAAACCAAATCAACTAGAAAGCAGATAATCCACTAAATAATGCTTATACCTACAATACTGATATTTCTACCTCTTTTTCCAATGCACTTTTAACTGGCGATGGAGAGTTTTCATTTAATAACTATATCCAGGCTGTATATAATTACACTTACCATTATGAATAGCAGAGGCTCCCAATATCAGCTCACTGGCAGCTATAGGTAGAACACAGGTTACATTCAGATCTATTCTGTAATCATCATCATCATTTATTTATATAGCCCTGACAAGATACGCAGTGCTTTACCTTAATTATAACAAACAGGGAATAAATGATGGATAACAAAGTCTGACAGCTCGAGGCAGAGATTTCCAGAGAAAAACAGAAGCCCAAAAGAAGTCTTGTAGACGAGAATGGGCAGAAGTGATGAGAGGAGAAGAGAGGCGAAGGTCAGAAGCAGAGCGAAGGTTGCGTGCAGGAGAGTATTTGGAGATCAGAGATGAAATATAGGGAGGGGCTTCATTATTAAGGGCCTTGAATGTGAGTGTTAGTAATTTGAATTCGATTCTAGAGGAAATTGGGAGCCAGTGAAGGGACATACATATGGGAGCAGCTGATGTTGAGCGGTGAGATAGATGAATGAGTCTAGCGGCCGTATTTAGAACAGATTGGAGTTGTGAAAGGTGACTTGTTGGAATACCTGAGGAGTAAGTTGCAGTAATCAAGGCGGGAGATGAGAGACTGAATCAGTGTTTAAGTTGATTCTGAACTGAGATATGGTCGTAAACGGACAACGTTGCGCAGTTGAATACAAGATTTTGCAAGTGTTTGAATGTGTGGTGAAAAAGACAGATGCGAGTCTAGGATAACTCCTAGGCAGCGTGCTTGTGTGGTGGAATGAAAGGTGGTGTTGTTTACTGTGAGTGATAACTGTGGGACAGGGGAAGATCTTGGAGGAAATATAATGAGTTCTGTTTTTGAAAGGTTCAGTTTCAGGTGGCGCTGTGACATCCAGGAGGAGACAGCAGAGAGACAGTCTGTAATTTGGGAAAGGACAGAAGGAGAGAGGTCAGGAGTAGACAAGTAGAGTTGGGTGTCATCAGCATAAAGGTGATACTGAAGTCCAAGCGACTGAATACGTTTTCCTAGAGAAGTTGTATAGAGCGAGAACAGCAGAGGGCCTAGAACAGAGCCTTGAGGAACTCCGACAGAGAGAGGGAACGTAGTAGAAGAAGAAGAGTTAGAAAGGCAACTTAAAGGAACAGTCAGACAAATAAGATGTAAACCATGAAAGAGCAGTGTCCCGAATGCCAGCTGAGTATAGAATGTCAAGGAGGAGTGTGTGGTCAACTGTGTCAAAGGCTGCAGAGAGATCTAGAAGGATTAGAATGGAATAGTGACCTTTAGACTTTGCCAATAGAAGATCATTGGTTACTTTGGTGAGTGCAGTTTCAGTCGACTGTGATGTGCGAAAGCCTTCTCGACCCAGGGGGTCGAGAAGGGAGTTGTGAGTGAGATGCTGGATCAGGCGTTGGTAAACAAGCCTTTCTAGTAATTTGGATGTGAATGGAAGAAGGGAAACCACACGATAGTATGATCATGTATAATGGAGGCTGGTGCAATAAAGAATACACAGTATCATAACAAACAAGTATGTTAGACACCAGGGGTCCTTCAGATTATATAGCACACAAAAATGTTGGGAGCCAGGGGTCCTTAAACTTATGTAGCACACAAATGTGCTGGGTCCCAGTGGTCCTTAGGATTTTATAGCAAACAAGTATGCAGGGTATCAGGGGTCCTTAAAGGCATTATTCACCTTTGAATTAACTTTTCTTATGATGTAGAGAGTGATATTCTGGAGTTACTTATTTTTTATACAGCAATGCTCCAGTTTGCAGTTTAAGCAGTCAAGTTGCTAGGGTTCAAATTACCCTAGCAACCATGCAGTGATTTGAATAGGAGAGTGGTTAAATAGAAATTTAAGTAATAAAAGGTAGCAAATAACAATACATTTGTAGCCGTAAAATAAATAATGAAGACCAAATGCTTAGAACTGGCCAATTTAACTTAATGGTGAACCACCCCTTTAAGATAATATAGCACACAAGTACAATATGCTGGGCAACAGGGGTCTTTAAGATTACATAGCACACAAGTATACTGGGCACGAGGAATAGTGATGGATGAATTGATTTGCCAGGCATGGATTCTGACGAATTTCCAGATTTCGTCTACGAAATCTAATGTTTTTGCGAAACTACCACGAAAATCCGCCGTGGGAAAATTTGCTGCGACAAAAGAAGCGACGCTCCCCAAAATTGTCGTGCAGCGAAATTATTCAGATGCCCATTGAGTTTAATGCATTTGGACAAAAGAGTTGTGCATATAAAAATTGTCGTTTGACAAAATAATTTTGACACCCATTGACTTCAATTCGTTTTTGTGAATTTTTCGCAGGTTCGCAAATTTTTTCAGGGTTTTGCGAATTTCTCTGCGGAAAGAAACAGATTCGCCCATCGCTAGCCTGGAGTCCTTAAGGTTATATATATAGCACACTTGTGCCAGGCTCCAGGGGTCCTTAGGATTATATAGCACATAACCATGTGGGGTGCCAGGGGTCCTTAAAGGGCATGTAAAGTGTAAAATAGAATAAGGCTAGAAATGCTGTATTTTGTATACTAAATATAAACATGAACTTACTGCACCACAAGCCTAATCAAACAAATAATTTATGCTTTCAAAGTTGGCTACAGGGGGTCACCATCTTGTAACTTTGTTAAACATCTTTGCAAGACTAAGACTGTGCACATGCTCAGTGTGGTCTGGGCTGCTTAGGGAACGTCATAAACAAAGCTGCTTGAGTTCTGCATGGCTGGTAAGTAAGGCGGGGGCTCCCCCTGCTGTTCATAAGTATGATTGTTTCCCTGCTCAGCAGTTAGGGACCATCTGACAATTCCTATCCACAGCAGTAAATTAAGGGAGAATTTCACTGCATACAGTCAGGTTTCTTATAAAAACGGTACACATTTTTTAATTAAAGCATATTGGAGATAGGTTTCTTTTTCATTAAAGAAAGTAAAAATGGGATTTTATTTTTTTGCCTTTACATGCCCTTTAAGATAGCAAACTGTTTTTAACAAACTAGAGGAGCATTTTAACATCAGTCATAGAGTAAAAAAACATAACACATAACACAACTGTGTAATACGGGCTTTAGGATACAGGAAGGATAACTGCAATGCTGCTTTTTTTGGCCTATAGGTACAAACTGAGCCAGCTGTTGGGTAAATGCTGTGGACCAAAAAATAAAAGAATTTAACAGAAGCTTGTTAATATAACCAATGGAAAGTAAAGCAAATACACCTGTTTTCCCACTACATGGAAATATTACATTAATATTGTCATTCTTTTAAAACACTTTCATTTTTTGGTGTTACTGTTCCTTTAAAGGGGATCTATCGCAAAAAATGAAAATTGAATAAAAGCTTCATCTCATTGAAATAAATACTGTACAATCAATAAAAAATTACAGTTTAACAAATAATCAAGTTACTATCCATAACCGGTCACTCTTCATGCTGAGGTCTGGATCAGATTTTGATTGACCGTAGGTCTAATACATCTTTTAGGGGGAACCCTTTTTTGAGCAGAATAACTCAAATAACTCCAGCAGAAACAAAAGGTAACAAAATAACTCTGGCAAACATCCTGCACATAGAGAAACAGGATTTTAAAGAGTGAGAGCATGGGTTAAGGGTGTAATCTCCCCAAAGGATGTATAAGACCTAACTGTCAATCAAAAACTGACTCCACCTCCTGCATGAAGACAGAAAGAAGAGAGACAGATTGCTCAGAGGGGGTGAGTGAAGAATAACTCGATTTATTTATTTCATAAACAGTACAGAATTTGTAATCGACTATACTCAAAAAGTTTCTTATTTTAGCCATTTGATACTGTAGACCCAGGCTAATGTCCTGTGCCATATCCTATAACCTTGCACCGGAACATACAGTAATAAGATAAATGAACAGAACCACGATTCCTCTCCATAAACTAAAGTTAAACTATAAATGTATAAATTACACCTACCTACAATTTATCTATGTGTAGTACTGTACAGCTAAAGCCAATGGTCACAAGCTGAAAAAGCAATAGTTTTTCTCTGACGCCATCTAGTGGGTTCTGTGAAGAATAACATGGGTTTGGGGTAAATTTAATAAAATCACAACGAACATACACTTGAAACAAACCTGCAGTTTTATAAAAACTATGTTTAGCATTTGCTTAGATAATTTGGATACGATTGCTGCCAAAAATCGAATTCCTGCATAATATCTATTCGTGCGTTACAGGCCTTTATGATCCCCGTATATTCTTGCGCTGCTTTATGCTGAGAGATATAGAGGCAAATTCACTAAAGGGCGAATTTTCACCTGTGAAGGCTTCACCACGTTTCTATCCACTTGCCAGGTGCAAATTCGCGACCACTACGCTAATTCACTAGAATGTGAAGTTTTGTTTCAGCAGCCGAACACTGGTGAAGTTTCGCTAGCGTTAGTTCATCAGCACCAGCATTTGATACTCAACTTTCGCTAGCGTTCGTTTCTTCCTAACAAAACTTCGTAACGACACTTGCGCTTAGGTCAATTTGAATAGGATGGGTACATATAGGTCATATGTGTGTCTTTATTAGAGATGTTGGTGCAAATGCTTGAAGTGGTCACTTATTATTACAAATGTCCAAGGAAGCAAAATAAAGGCAAGGGATCCTCTATTGTCCTAGACATGAGCCCACCCTAAAACAAATGTGGCTGCCCCTCAAATGGTTAAAAAAAATGAACAAAAATCTTTAATAGTTAGGACTTTTGAAGGCAATCCCACTTTATGAAAACTATGAAAAAACACCAGCGTTTTTTTAGAACTTTTATGGCTTTTCCTCATACAGGATATGATGTCCCTGACATAAGACTGAGGAGGATGTAGTTCATCTAATGAGTTCACTAGGTATATAGTGGAGAAGAAAACTGGCAAAAGAAATAACAGTCTGTAAAACCCCACTTTAGTGAATTTGCGGAGTAACGATCATTCCCCCCCCGAGTGAAAATTCGTCTGGCGATAGGGCACCAAACTATGCTAGCGACTGTCTCTTTCGCTAGGGAATTGTCCTCTACGCCTGTTAGTACGGCAGTGTCCCTGCGGATGGGTTTTCATGCAAATTTTTGCTAGCGATGGCCACTTCGTTCTTAAGTAAATCTGTCCCATAGAGTGTACATAGGTCAAACAAACTACTGCTCCTCTCAGATGCAAGATATACTATAAGGCCAAAAGTATCTGGAAGTCTTTCCACTCCATCACTTAATTAATAGGGGTGTTATTGTGCTGAAACAGGTCAGGGATTTCTCCAAACTGTTTCCACATAAAAGAAGCATGAAATCCTCAGCAATGTCACTGTACACTATTAGCTTCCAATGGAGTCAGGGGCCCTATCCAAACCACAGAAAACAGCCGCAGAACATTATTCCTTCTCTACCATTTTACTTGACATTCTGCCATGTTAAACATCAGACTGCGGGATGGTGAAATGCCATTTATCTTTCTAGCAGGCATGTTTCAGAGTCCAATGGCTGAGACATTTACACATGGTGATGTTAGGGTTGTTTGCGCCCTACAAATAGCTCTTGTTTTTACAAAGCTTTGAGACAATGTGGTACTGAAGGTATTTTATTTTACAAGGAACAGAAACAACTTCCATAGAGGAGTTCCATCCCTAGAAGTGCAATGTTTATATGTACCCCATCAGAATACTGAGGAAGGCCAAGGGTTAAAGCAAAAAAAGCTCAGTGTATGGCCCTCAAAGTAAAAATTAGATGCAGCAATCAGATCTCATTTTAGTGTTTTACCTTACCCATGCTTCAGTGAGGCAGGCTGAAGAGTGCTTCATCCAGTGTCTCACCCTAGAACCCCTTCGCACAGATGAGTTAGTACAGTTACACTTACCTTCTTCTTTTATAGGATCCTAAGGGAGCCCATGTTCTCATAAAGATCTCTGAACACTGGGGGGGGGGGAAAGACTTACCTTGTTGCTGCTTGTTACAGTTCTTCCTTTGAAATGTTGTGGGATGCAAGTAAAGAAACACAAAGGGCAGAAAGAACAAGACAAAACTTTTATTCACGATCAAGATGCACAAAATAACACGTTACCATTGTGTATATTAAACGGCAGTGCAAATTCAGACAGCAAACCGAACGGCTTTTCCAGAGCAAATCAAAGGTAGGCTAAACAGGCACGCTTTCCAAAGAGACCACCGGCTTAAAGAAACCTTTCCTTACTATGTAAAACCAAAGGGCCCATACACCTGGGTGTTTGTATACGTGGCTAATGAAATGCATGCTGAATGTGCCAAACACAGGGTTGAGAGTTCATTCCTCGCTACAAAAGCCCAGAAATGCATCATGCTTTGTTTTGAAGAATGCAACTGTACTAAAATTCAGTTCTGGCAGAATAAAATGCACTTGTGTGCATCTGAACCTCAAATGTACATCAAACACGCATGTGTGTAAGGACCCTAAGGATAAAACACATATGAACATACATCATCTCGACACAACCATTTAAAAAAAAAAATCTACACTGTTTCTCTGCAACTACCAGAGTCCCACAACAGCCAACTGTTGTCCTAGCAGAAATTACTAATGTAAAGGCTAGGCTGATATCTTTAGTCCAGCACAAGTTAAGATGACACCAGTCATCCAACATTGTGCCAATATACTATGAACTAACTAAACATATCTGCAAATGGTCACTCCAGTGTTAGTGTGGCCAACATAGGCCAATCCAGATGTCCAGCTGCACTGGGAGAGAGAGTTGCAGTGCAACAACATCTGGAAGGCCATAGGCTGCCATTTGTCTACTCAACACCCAAACGGAAACACGCCACCCAGCAAAATGCCCAAACCTCATTAAACCTACCGTGATGTGGCATCATTCACCTAGAAAGCTCTACCCCGTCACAACCGTAGTCTTTCTAAATAAACTTGCACTAACTCCACGATGCGGCTCCAGTCAGAAGTGAAGGAGAAAATGCAGGTAAGAACTACATTTATCCGACTGTCGGATAAAAACGCAGCTGCTCCAAATACAATGTTATCAATACGTAACAGCTCCCTGACTTTTCAATGATCCCCTGGCTTGATACATCCAACCATTCTCACGCCATAATAAAAATACAAGTACACAAAAATGTGATCAAAATGTGGTAATAAGCTAAGTTGCAAGTCAAACGCTACCAAATTATACTTGCACGGTTCGTTCCTGCTCTTAAACCCAACCCCACCCCCAGAAAATGCTGTCTGATGATTATATGCAGTGTGGTACAAGTATGGGATCTGTTATCCAGAAGCCAGTTATCCAGAAAGCTCCGAATTACAGAAAGGTCCACTCTCATATGATGAAATAATCCAAATTCCCTTTCTTCCTGAAACGGCCACTATTGGTCCATTGCTTACAAGAGACCCCTGATATTCAATTGATATTCAATTGATATTCAATTGATCTTCAATTGCTACCTCATTGATATAAGATCACGACACTCAGTTAATACATTATGCTTATCACCGTACCCTCTCTGTGCGTACCCCTCCACACGCCGAATTGCTACTATATACAGGACTGTAGATGTGCCCAACATAGTTTTTTTTTTTTGTTTTTGTTTTTCTTGTTCAATGGTTTCTTACACACAAAGTACGACTACGTGATATGTAACCTGCTGGTATCTTGTTATACTCTTTATTTTGCGATACTGTATGCTCAAACAATGCATCTTCTACTTGAATTCTTTATTGCAGGAATCTCATGCCATTGTACTTTTTGTATTTTGCAAAACACGTAAATAAAGAATTTAAAAAAAAAAAAAAAAAAGAAATAATCCAAATTTGTAAAAAATGATTTCCTTTTTCTCTGTAATAATAAAACAGTATCTTGTACTTGATCCCATCTGAGATATAATTAATCCTTATTGGAAGCAAAACCAGCCTAGTTAAAGTTTACATGATTTTCTAGTAGACTTAATTCATGAAGATCCAAATTACAGAAAGATCTGCTATCTGGAAAACCCCCGGGCATTCTGGATAACGGGTCCCATACCTATACTAAAACTGGTACTTACTTCCCACCTTGTATTATTTACCCACCAACTTTCTAGATGTGCTGTTTCTGGAATCAGCAATAAATGCAGTAAAACAAGTGTCAGAATAGAGACTGGGCTTTATAAGGTACCAGTTATGAAGGACATTATAAAAAAAAAAAACAAAGAACAGCAAAGCAAACTTAACCACCACACACTGAAACATATGGTTATATAAAAAGTTAGAGAAAATGAATATCAAGATGCAGAAATGTAGAATTAAACTTTGATATTACAATCCTTGACCCTCTATTCCTCAATGAGTCTTTATTGTAGGCCCAAAACACATTTGGCTGCTTTCTGAATTTTTCGGACAATTTATGCTTACTCTGGATCAAAGCAAAATGCAAAGTTGAGGTTCTCATGTATGAAACAAATAGAAAATATTAAGGCAATGTGATACCGGTAGCTTAGCTAAGAGAATGGCAGAACTGAATGTCTTTAATAAGAATCATCACAGGATATGCCATTCATTTTACATAAACTCCCATGAACTGAAATTTATTATAAAAATCTAATTTTTTAAACTCGGGTGAATTATAATCGACCTGAAAATAGAATTCGATTTTTAATAACTTGAATGTCAGGAAGGCTGCAAACAACTCCAAATTGATCCCTGGACGTCTCCCATTGACTTAAACAGTAATTCAGCAGGTTTTAGGTGGCGAATAGTCAAATTAAAGGGCATGTAAAGTCTAAAATAGAATAAGGCTAGAAATGCTATATTTTGTATACTAAATATAAACATGAACTTACTGCACCACAAGCCTAATCAAATAAATAATTTATGCTTTCAAAGTTGGCTACAGGGGGTCACCATCTTGTAACTTTGTTAAACATCTTTGCAAGACTAAGACTGTGCACATGCTCAGTGTGGTCTGGGCTGCTTAGGGAACGTCATAAACAAAGCTGCTTGAGCTCTGCATGGCTGGGAAGTAAGGTGGGGGCTCCCCCTGCTGTTCATAAGTATGATTGTTTCCCTGCTCAGCAGTTAGGGACAATCTAACAATTCCTATCCACAGCAGTAAATGAAGGGAGAATTTCACTGCATACAATCAGGTTTCTTATAAAAACGGTACACATTTTTTAATTAAAGTATATTGGAGATAGGTTTATTTTTCATCAAAGAAATTAAAAATGGGATTTTATTTTTTTTGCCTTTACATGCCCTTTAAAGGACCAGAGTATGATAAATCTAGAAAATTTTATTTTTTGAAAAACTAGACTGGAATTTGAATAACTCCCTAGTCGAATTTGACAGTTTTGGCCATAATAAATACTGGAAAATTTGAATTCCGAATTTTCAATTCGACCCTTGATAAATCTGCCCCTTAATGTTCTGAAAGTGTGCACATTTGGCATTACTATATATACATAATCATATCCCAAATCGTATAGCAGTGTATTTCACACTTTGGTTTTAAACTATAAAACTCTTGTATCCCCAAAAACTAGTTTAGGAGGCAGGTTGGATAGCCCTGACTGAGGACATGCTTCCATATAACAGGGAATGTGTATAGAGAACCTTTGGCTTAGCTGGAAAGCAAGAATGTCCCAACAGAAGACGTAACTATATTGTAGTAGTTTATACCAAAGCCTACAACAGGGATTTCTTGTGAGGAAAGCCATCTTCCTTATGGAAAAAGTTAAAGATGCCCAAAACAAGTAGCTATTATCCGTTAAATCTGAAATTCTTCAAGTCTGCCACTCTGTTCAGCAAATTTTTGCCGGTATATGGGCCCTTTTCACGGCTTTCCTGACTGCTCTCTGTCCAAAGATCAACAGGTTTGAAAATTAAGTGTTCTGTCTTTTCCTGATGGGTAGCTAAGCCTGAAAAGGGCCACAGTTGCAGCCTACAAACAAGCTTGGCAGACGCTGATAAAATTAGGTAAGATTCTGATCAGTATTGTAGTGGAGCAGGCACTTCTAAGCCCAATCTTCCAGACAGACTTGTAAAATTCTAAGTAGTTTACTATGTACAGAATGATACAGCCTACGTTTCGTATCTTATAGTCACTTAATCACAGGCTCTAGAGCCTTCTGTACCTAACAAACTACTTATTTTACAAGTCTGCCTGGAAGATTGGTCTTTGAAGTGCCAGCTCCACTACAATACGGTTATTCACTGCCTCAGCTGAAGGTTCAGGGCGGTGCACCTGGAACCCTTCCTGCATTTGGGGAGTTTCAGGTTTACAGACCTGAGAAATGTATTATATCTATTATCAACCTGTGGTCATTATATACCTTGAAGATTCTGATCAGCTAAGTACCAGGCTAAAAGAAGGTAAATTGCTGTTTTCAGTGAATAGCAACTTGGCAAAGCAAGAGATACTTAATTTTTTTTTATTTTCCAACAATTTTGGCTATTTTGTGGCCATTGTGTTAAAATTAGGTTACTTCTAGACTTTCCCTGACATCTTAAAACAAGTTACCATTTTGTGATTACACAGCAGAACCTGTATTGAGCAGCAAGGAAGCTGTTGGGCTCTTACAGACGTGCGTTATTAGCTGCGCTCCGGTTTCATGCGTTCATCGGCAGGGGATCGCAGAAGTAGACGCACTGAATTCTTTTCAATGGGGCTTTACTCACACGGACGCATGCAAGCGTTGAACGCAGGAAAAATGCAACATGCTGCATCCCAAACTGCGTTCGGCGCTTACATGCGTCTGTGTGAATATAGAGGTTGAACGCATGAAATCTGAACGCAGCTATAAAAGCTGGTCTGTAAGAGACCTTACACAGCATCTCATCAGTATTAGTTTCTGCCACAGCAATTACTTAAGGAAGATACAAGGCTGATATATAATTTGATATAATAAATAACAGATTATTTCAATGTGAGCATTGTATTTGCACAACTGCAGTTAAATGATTAAAAGATACATATGTATTTACAGTAGGAATGCGCAGCCTATAGCTAACCAGCTGATTAACATTGGCCCCCAAGATTCTGGAAGCTACAGTTTAAGGGCTAGTCCACACGGGGAGATAGCGACGCGTTTGCGGTCGCGGCGACAAAGCGCCGCGACAGTCTCCGCGACCGGCGCAGGCGACAGTTTTGTATGGGCGCCTATGTAAAAACGCCTGTGCTAACCACACAAGGCGATGCGCTTTTCAACAGTCGCCTGAAAATGCCTCGCCAGGCATTTTCAGGCGACTGTTGAAAAGCGCATCGCCTCGTGTGGTTAGCACAGGCGTTTTTACATAGGCGCCCATACAAAACTGTCGCCTGCGCCGGTCGCGGCGCTTTGTCGCCGCGACCGCAAACGCGTCTCTATCTCCCCGTGTGGACTAGCCCTAAAGGAATAGTTCAGTGTGAAAATAAAAACTGTGTAAATAGATAGTCTGTGCAAAATAAAAAAATGTTTCTAATATAGTAAGTTAGCCAAAAATGTAATATATAAAGGCTGGAGTGAACAGGTCTAATAAAACAGCCAGAATCCAACTTCCTGCTTTCCAGCTCTCTAACTCTGAGTTAGTCAGCGACTTGAAGGGGGGCCACATGGTACATTTCTGTTCAGTGAGTTTGTAATTGATCCTCAGCATTCAGCTCAGATTCAAAAGCAACAGATATGACCCATGTAGCCCCCCCTCAAGTCTCTGATTGGTTACTGCCTGGTAACCAGGGTAACCAGTCAGTGTAAACCAAGAGAGCTGAAAAGCAGGAAGTAGTTTCTGACTGACTTGTTATACATAAAATCACTCCAGCCTTTATACATTGCATTTTTGGCTAACTAACAATATTAGAAACATTTTTTATTGTGCACAGCCTATCTATTTACCCAGTTTTTATTTTTACACTGAACAATCTCTGGAGCTCTGCAGGCCAGACAACCGTGATGCTTGCAAATCCTAGATTATCTGTACTTGTGCCTCTGGAATAAATGTCCTTGAAGCAGGCCTCTTCCTTACTAAACGATTGAATCTTATTTGTTCACTGCAGTCAATATACAAGTACTTTGTTACGGAAAATTAGTGGTATGTGCGTATGTAAAGTAGAACTTTTACACATTTAGGAATAAAGAAGGCAGAAGCAATTTCAGTTTAGGAAATCGGTCACTTTTTGTGACAAAATTTCATTTGCATTGCTGATGAGAATTAAAAATAAAGCCACATTTAGAAGTTCACTAGCTGTTTATATAGAGAGAAAAGAATAAGGCAACAAAAAAAAAAAAATCTTAACGGTGTTCATGCACGGCTAATTTAATGGGAAGATACGTCCTGAGAATTGAGGTGGACCAATCACTTT
Source organism: Xenopus laevis (assembly GCF_017654675.1). Taxonomy (NCBI): domain Eukaryota; kingdom Metazoa; phylum Chordata; class Amphibia; order Anura; family Pipidae; genus Xenopus; species Xenopus laevis. The sequence continues at coordinate 104,162,431 of NC_054382.1, forward strand.
AAGGCTGTCACTGAGTAACGCGTGTTCACCATCACAATTATTTGGCTTATGACAGGACAGTGTAATAGCAAACCATGGACCCATTTACAAAGTGAGGCAACACGCAATAAAATGGTGCAATATCTCCTGCGGCCTTGTCCTTGAGACAGCTTTACAGGTTCAGCTTTTGATGAATAGGTAAAACACAGCAGAGTTTGCGTGGTTTAAAATCTTTTTTTTTTCCGGTGGTATTTTATTGCAAGTTGCTCTTTGCAGTTCATTAGGCAGATGAACAGCTGTCTTCAAGTCACTGAGCAGTCTTTTCCTTCCAAACCTCAGTCACCAATAGAAGGACCTTGATAAAAAGTTTGCTGCAGTGCTGAGCCAATTACCCGCGCCATCCTGGTGAGCCCCCACGCGAGATACAGCTTTATCTTGTTCTTTCATGGGGCTCTCATCCTCGGGCAAGTAGTCTGGCAAATCTGTATTCTCTTCTACATCCACAGGAGAGTCTTGAAACGGCACCAGCAGCTGTCATTGTAGAAATAAGAGCAAGATTAGTGAAGCTACGTTCCATTGTACAGTTTCTGATTCATAATGGAATCCTCTACTATTACAGTGGGATTAGCGTTAGTCAGAAAGGACACAAATATCAAATTATATTCCAAGGGTTTGTTCTGTCCTTTAGGTAAAGCAGACCTTAAATTTACTGGGATCATTCATGACCATTAAAGGTAGAATGCAATACAATCATTGAAAACAAAGAAGCAAGGAATAACGAGTGTATACATTAGGACAAAACATAGGATTAAATAAAATAATTTTGCTCTGTATTTTTAGTCCCCTGAATGATTGCTCCAGGCCAAAAACATTTGTTAATGGTGTTTTGTTTTTGTTATTCTGTAGCAGACCAGTAAAACTTGTTGAGGGTTAAAGGGATACTGTCATCGGAAAACATGTTTTTTTCAAAACGCATCAGTTAATAGTGCTACTCCAGCAGAATTCTGCACTGAAATCCATTTCTCAAAAGAGCAAACAGATTTTTTTTTATTCAATTTTGAAATCTGACATGGGGCTAGACATTTTGTCAATTTCCCAGCTGCCCCCAGTCATGTGACTTGTGCCTGCACTTTAGGAGAGAAATGCTTTCTGGCAGGCTGCTGTTTTTCCTTCTCAATGTAACTGAATGTGTCTCAGTGAGACATGGGTTTTTACTATTTAATGTTGTTTTTAGATCTACCAGGCAGTTGTTATCTTGTGTTAGGGAGCTGTTATCTGGTTACCTTCCCATTGTTCTTTTGTTTGGCTGCTGGGGGGGAAAAGGGAGGGGGGTGTTATCACTCCAACTTGCAGTACAGCAGTAAAGAGTGATTGAAGTTTATCAGAGCACAAGTCACATGACTTGGGGCAGCTGGGAAATTGACAATGTCTAGCCCCATGTCAGATTTCCAAATTGAATATAAAAAAATCTGTTTGCTCTTTTGAGAAATGGATTTCAGTGCAGAATACTGCTGGAGCAGCACTATTAACTGATTAATTTTGAAAAAATGTTTTTTTCCCATGACAGTATCCCTTTAAGCTATCCATACCTTGGCCAGTATATTGCCTGCCTATAGGGGGCAAAACTTCATATTGTTACAAGGAGATGTCCAGCCAGACATCCAGGGAATTAAAGTACAGGTATAGGATCCCTTATCCGGAAACCAGATATCCGGAAAGCTCTGAATTACGGAATGGTTGTCTCCCATAGACTTCATTTTATCCAAATAATCCAAATTTTTAAAAATGATTTCCTTTTTCTCCGTAATAATAAAACAGTAGCTTGTACTTGATCCAAACTGAGATATAATTAATCCTTATTGGAAGCAAAACCAGCCTATTAGGTTTATTTAATTTTTAAATGATTTTCTAGTAGACTTAAGGCATGAAGACTCAAATTACGGAAAGATCCATTATCAGGAAAACCCCAGATCACGAGCATTCTGGATACCATGTCCCATACCTGTACCAATAAAAGTGGACAAAAAGTAGTTCTGGTGGAAATCCTATATAAACCAGGAACTATTAGCCACACTGTCTTGTTATTTTTTCTTTAGGTTTCCTTTTTGTATATCTAATAGGTGTCTAAATCAAATGAAACCAAAGATTTCTTTTTTTTTTTTTTGTCAGAATACAAAGTACAGTTTGCACTGCAAAGTATGCTTTGACCAACCACTTAAAGCAGAATTTCTGTAATTTAAAAAAAAAAAACAAAAAAAAAAACATACAGTAAGAACATGCTTTGATGGCGAGATATGGGCTGTGATGACTATTCTTTTACAGTGCAAGAACTTCTGATCAAATCAACTCCCATCAAAATTTTAATAAAATCTATTTAAATAGAAAGATTTTAAAAGGCAAAACTACCCCTTTATGTATAAGAAAGGAGAGATTAATTATAACAAAGGGTACGTCCAATATCATGCAAGCACAATACTTATTTGCAGAGCAAGTAGTACTTACCTCCTCACCAGTTTCACCCTTCACAACTTGCTGAGCTTTCATTACCTTGGTGGATGATATTGCTGAAGCTAAAGCCTGAAATTAAATGTATGAGTTTTTAATAAATCTGATAACAGAGGGGGTTTGTAACCGAACCAATGTCTAGTATAGTAAACAAGCACAGTAAATTACTTTCATTTAGATTCTCTCCCATTTTAACTATGGTTCGGTTTAACACAGCCAGAGGTTTATTTCATCCTACTTACCTAGTGAACTCCTTACAAGTGTAGTCAGCAGCAGCTTGAACAGTTAACCATAATTTAGAAATGAAAAACAAATATCCGATTGGTTGCTCAGGGTAACTGGTGCATTATAGTATACAACTGGATAAGCCAGTTAAAAATCAGTTCTTGCAGTTAGTCTGTTGGTGCACCCATAGAACTACAATTTGGTTATATGCCACTTGTGCAAATCACTACTCTTAATATGGAGTGGGATTTACTTTCCACAATATTAAATCCTTTGCATAATGCACAAACCTTTTCTGCCTTATTTGTAATTTTTAATTCTAACTCAAATTTTTTTTAATGCGACTTAACAGTTCATTATAAATGAAAATAAATTATTCTTACCTCTGCCTTTAAGTCAGATCTAATCCGGACCACACATCTCTGAACTGCCATTTGAAATGTAAAACTGATGACTCCTTTGATTTTCAACAGAGCATCTTCACATAGACTCCTGCGAGACTGCAAATAATAGAGCAGTGTTCTTAGAGAAAGGTGTTATATATTAACTGGAGGGCTGCAGGTTTTCCAACTTACTGCACCTTCCCTGTGGAACTGGAAGCTGGCCGACTGCAGGGTCTTTTACACTTTTCCATATCCAAATAGGTTTTTCACCAAGATGTTTAAATCTATACTTTTAGGGTGGAGGCACACAAGGCTGCTGGAGGAGATTAAGTTGCCCAGCGACAAATTGCCTTTTCTTGGGGCGACTAATCTTCCCAAAATGCCTTCCCGGAGGCCAGAGCGTAAATCGTCAGCGGGATGGCACTCCGATCACTTCGGCTACCTAAGGTCGCCTGAAGTTTCCTTGTGAGGCAACTTCAAGCAATATTGGAAATGAAGCCTTCCAGGTGCCATTCCGCTGGCAATTTACATTCTAGCTGGCGGGAAGGCATTTACAGGAGATTAGTCGCCCAAAGAAGAGGCGATTTGTCGCTGGGCGACTAATCTCCCTGAATAGCCAACATCTGCCACCACCCTAAGTGTAGCATATAAATGCTGACAATTTCTTTCAAGACAATGTTTCCCCATACAGCCACAAAGCTAACATCAGTTAGTTTGGCCAAATTCTGACTGTGGTGTATGAGGTGGTTATATGCCTGCAGACAGAAATCAGTTATATTGACTGAGAAGCCGTTTAAATTTAGGCTCAAAAATGCATTATGTAGCCAAATGGGGTATGCAGATATTTATAGATTGTCAGGTTGCTGAAGAGCAAAAAAAATAAAAAAAAAAAATACAAATTTTTTTATTTGACTAAACATTCAGTTCCCTGGAAGGTGGGTGGTGTTTTGTACACAATGAGGCTCATAGAGGATCCTCCTTCACTGCCAACAAAACTACAAGCAGACTAGATCATGGAGAATAGTCATTAAGTCTGATATCTAGCTTACATTGCAGTGCCAATCACTGGGAGTTGCCGCACTTATCTTACTACATGTGTCTGCAAGATATTTACTATCGAGTGCTATACCAAGGAGTTGTTATCTTGTTTTAGGGCGCTGTTATCTGGTTACCCTTCCATTGTTCGGCTGCTGAAGATGAAAGGGAGGGGATGATCACTCCAACTTGCAGTACAGCAGAGTAACTGAAGTTTATCAGAGCACAAGTCACATGGGAAAACTGGAAACAGACAAAATGTCTATTCAAAATCAAATATAAAAAAAAAACGGTTTGCTCTTTTGAAAAACTGATTTTAGTGCAGAAGTTTGCGGGGGCAGCACTATTAACTGATACATTTTGTAAAAAAAACATGGTTTTCTCATGGCAGAATCCCTTTAAATATTTCAAGACAAGAAATGGCTAGAAATGCAGTGTCTTATGTTTTCAACTTAAAGATCGTTCGCTCCAATGATTGGTTCAGGTACTCCCCATAATTCTTTCTCCCCAGACATAACATGTGCAGTATGCTCTGGGCAGCTGAACAAAGGGATCAACTCACAACCATAAAAATAAAGTTACACGTGTTACTTTTCATACATGTAGTATTTGATGTGTAACTTATTTATGTACAGCTGATCAGTATAGAAGCAAACATCTATTATACGTTTATGCTGTAGGGCTGATGAATAACAGAACTAATGTCATGGAAAAACAAAACCTAGCATTCTACTCATGCTTACTGTGTCATCAAGGCCATCAATATGCAGAACCACAGTTTTGGCACGTTTATTGGTAGCCCCCAGGAAAAACTGTGCTTTTCTCCTCCTTGAATTCATTTCATTCGTACAGTCTCCATCTGCTGTGCTGGTGCCCTGGAGAAGGTCATAAACCTCAGTGGCTAAAAGTTGCGTTTCACCTGGTGTTTTAGTTCTGGGACAAATGAGAAAAAGATGTTATACGTTAATCACAAAGATAGATTTACTCTTCTTGCTGCAAACACAGTTTGTAATTGTAGGCAACAAAGTCCTATAGGTATATGAAAAATACTGCAAATTCTACATTTGTCAGGTTTCTGCTAATAACCAACTGACCAAATTCCAGAACATTTCTCTGCTCTTTCGAATCAACTTGTACTTAAGATGATTAGGGCAGTTAATATAGCTTTAATTATCAGCTGTCCCTTAAAGGTATAAATGACTCTTTATGAATGCTTAAGCTACAAATGAACTCATTTCCCCTGCATTCAGTACTTTCATTTTGTCAGTAGGTGAATAAGGAATTATTTGTGACCCAGATTTTTCGGTTTCAGAAAATGTACTTTGCAAAACATTTATATTTTGTATTCACTCACTGAACGTTAGATCTAATATATATATATACATATATACATATATACATATATATATATATATATATATATATATATATATATATATAAAAATAAATAAATAAAAGGTTTCCCATGACAGTATCCCTTTAAAGGGGTTCCCAGATTGTTCCCAAAATCGGAGTTTAAAGTTTAATGTTGTGTTCGTATTTGGCAGGTCAATAATTCAGGTGCAGACTCTAAACGGTTACAATTTTGCAACATTTCGTTAATACATTTCTCAGCAGCATCTCTGGAGTATTAGCGACTATTGTATTAATTCTAACAGCTGCCTGTAATGAAACCCAGGGATAAACTAAATTTATCAATTTAGAACAGTTTACAAGGTCGGCGACCCCCCCTCCTAGAGCTGCTACACTTCACATTTAAATATTAGAAAAAGAGTGACACATAGAAAATAGAAAGTAATTTAAAAAGTCATTATTTCTGGTGATCTATCCGAAAACAAATAGTTGTTTGAAGGTGAACCACCCCTTTAACATTTTAATGGATAATTATTTGTAGGACTATAGATATGCATTTAAAATCTCCATGGGGAAGACTTACAAAGAAAAAAAGAAAAGAAAATAGAAATAGCACTAAATAAAATTTTGCCCAAGGGAACCAGTGTCCTGCTTTACAGCCCATAAAATCCAATCACTAAAGAAGAGTTGAAGCTGCTAGATTTAACGTTGTTCATATGGACACATTAAAATGTGTGAGGCATGCATAAATACCAGTGCTGACAAACTACTCAGCATCATATGCACTCAGTGTTATTTTAATGTGGAACTGTGCAGCATGTCACTTCTAGTCTAGGGAAAAGACAAGTAAATATGTCTTTAAGCTTCACTTGAAGTCAGACTTGACATTTTATGCTTCTCCTGTCGAAGAGTTGCCGAGCTGACATAACATAAATTGTCTTAAAAGTTTCCTCTAGAAATCCGGATTTCTTCTAGACTGCCAAGGGCCTCAAAACAGACTGTGTACAAGTAAGCAAACGGAAGCCATTATGGGAATAAATAGGTTAATGTGCTTAATTGTGTGCTTTAGGGCAACAGCATATATCAGATGCCTTTTAAATGTGATCTAATATAAAAACACAATTAGCAGTGGCAGAACATGAATGCCTTTACCTTTTAATATACAGAGCATTTAAAAAAGTTGTGTAAAATTATTTAAAGGGCACCTGTTATTATCCCCAACCAAAGGTGTAGGTCAATAGAGCCCACACTCAGTTTGGGGGGGGTGAACAGTAGTTTTTCTTTAAAAAAGTGCCCCCTGCCAAACACTAGGCCACCTGCAGCGTGAGGAAGCTTCGGGCACGAGCGGCCATGTCGGGGCACACGCATGTGCATAATGCCGTGACTTGCTCATTATGCCCGAGACGACAGAAGCGCATTTGCGCTGACTGACATGGCCGCTTGCGCCTTGAACTCCCTTCTGGTGCGAGTGTCCCAGTGCTGGTGGGGGGGGGGCAATTTAAAACAAACAAAACCTCCTACTGTTACCCCCAACTGAAGTGTGGACTGTTTTAGCACATTTTCCCGGGGATATTATTTTATATATTAGCCCCATTTAAGCCGAAAACAAATACAAATGTAGACGGTTTTAAATAAATGGCTTATTTATATAGCCGTCCTTACCTATGAATTGTTATTACCCTACATCTAGATCACAGATGCATTTATACATGTGTATTTTTGCGATTTATACAACACTGTGATATGTTAAACAGTCCTATATAAAATTAGGCCATACACAGAAAGATCCTTTTGTCTGTTAAAGGAAAACTATATCCCCAAAATTAATACTTAAGAAACAGAGTTTATATCAAATTAACTGGCATATTAAAGAATCTTGGCAAACTGGTATATTTAAATAAATATTGCCCTTTTACATCTCTTGCCTTGAACCACCATTTCATGATCTTCTGTGTGATGCCTCAGAGATCACCTGACCAGAAATACTGCAGCTCTAACTGCAACAGGAAGAAGTGTGGAAGCAAATACAGAACTTTGTCTTTTAATTGGTTCATGTGACCTAATATGTATGGTTTGTTTGGTGCCCTTATTTTTTAAAATGGCAATTTTCTATTTATGATTATCCAATGGCAAATACTACTAAAAAGAATATGATTATGAAAATGATTTATTTATATGAAGCAGGGTTTTAAATACGAGTGGTTTTATGCAATATATTTTTTATTAGGGATGTACCGAATCCACTATTTTGGATTCGGACAAATCCCTGAATCCTTCGTGAAAGATTCTGCCGAATACCGAAGCGAATCCGAATCCTAATCTGCATATGAGGTGAGAAGGGGAAAACATTTTTTACTTCCTTGTTATTTGACAAAAAGTCACGCGATTTCCCTCCCTGTCCCTAATTTGCATATGCAAATTAGAATTCGGTTCGGCCAGGCAGAAGGATTCGGCTGAATCCGAATCCTGCTGAAAAAGGCAGAATCCTGGCCGAATCCCGAACCGAATCCTGGATTCGGGGCATCCCTAATTTTTATAGAGACCTACATTGTTTTCCTGTCCAGATTACTAGTATAGACACCAGAGTGGGCCATGATCTGATCATCCGGCTTTCGGGTCAATAATCACACAGCATATTAGTTGGGAAAAAAGACTGTATTCACAATTTGTTTTGTTCTAGGTTTAACAATTTTCCAGTCTTCCTGATCAGATATTGGCTGGGGAGGCTGTAATTTTGACAAAAACCAGTCTTCAATTAATTTTTTCCTACCCTATACCCAACTGCAAGGTACTGGTCTTAAAGGAAAACTATACCCCCCAAACAATGTAGGTCTCTATTAAAAGATACTGAATAAAACAGCTCATGTGTAAAACCCTGCTTCATGTAAATGAACCATTATCATAATAATATACTTTTCTAGTAGTATGTGCCATTGGGTAATCATAAATAGAAAATTGCCATTTTAAAAAATAAGGGCTGCCCCCTGAGATCGTAAGTTTCACTGTGCACACATACAAACCACATGTAAGGTCACATGAGCCAATTAACAGACAGAGTTCTGCCTTTTGCTTCCTCACTTCTTCCTGTTACAGTTAGAGTTGTAGTATTTCTGGTCAGGTGATCTCTGAGGCAGCACAGATAGAGTCACGAAATGGTGGTTCAAGGCAAGAGATGTAAAAGGGCAATATTTATGTAAATATATATTCCAGTTTGGTAAGATTCTTTAATATGTCATTCAATTTGATATAAACTATCTGTTGTTTAAGTATTCATTTTGGGGGTATAGTTTTCCTTTAAGCATAGGGCCTCCTTGCCCTTTATTTCCCTGTAGAGAAGTTCGTCCAATACATTATCTTCTCCTAAAATTATTTTTGAAATAAACAGGGTAATATCTTTACACTCTACATATAAGAATAATGGCCATGTAGAAAGAGTTAGTCTTTATTAAGTTATTGAATTACTTTGGGCAATGCTAGTACTACTATACTCAGAAAGGGGGCATGATCATTAAGACTTATTTATTTTTACTACTTTTGTGTGGCCTTTGAGGATCCATTTAGGGCCAATTGTTTCTGTGTTTGGAAGTGTATGGCTTAAAGGAGAAGGAAAGGCAAAACTCATGCACTATGTCCCTCTAAAGTACTCACTTCGATGACCTTAAATCGCTATATTTTCTTCTAACCAATCCGAATACAAAAGCATAAAATCATGCTTGATGTTCTGCCCTGCTTCGAAACAACGCAGCGTCCATCTTGCTAATGGATTAGAAGCTTCTCTATACTTAATGCGCATGTACAAATAAAACTTCCCCTGACCCCATGAGCGCATCATACATAACGTGGCGCTCAGTACCAAGCAGCGAGTGCGCAGAAATAATCAGCGATTTTAAAAAATCTTTATGTCTCTTCGCTGCGCACCGCAAGTGCTCGATGCTGCCAGGTAGCTCTTCCCTTCAAAAATAAAAAAGAACCGATCATGTGTCTCCATAGATATGAGACGCATGCACGCTAATTGGTTGGGGGCGTGAGTAAAGGGGTCAATGATGATGCGCACATAGCTGATATGCATACAAGTCATCTTACATGGGAGGAAAGCTCAGCCTCTGAAGCATGCGCAAGAGCAGGGATCCCCAACCTTTTGAAGCCGTGAGCAACATTCAGAAGTAAAAGGAGTTAGGGAGCAACACTAGCATGAAAAATGTTCTTGGGGTACCAAATAAGTGCTGTGATTGGCCATTTAGTAGCCCCTATGTGGATTGTCAGCCTACATTGAGGCTCTGTTTGGCAGTGCACCTGGTTTTTATACAACCAAAACTTGCCTCCAAGCCCAGAATACAAAAATAATCACCTGCTTTGAGGACACTGAGAGCAACATCCAAGGGGTTGGAGAGCAACATGTTGCTCACGAGCTACTGGTTGGGGACCACTGCGCAAGAGAATAGAATTTGGCTCAACATGACTCAAGGCTGCCTCGGGCAGCAGGAAGGAAGTTGCCTGCAAATTCTGTGACATCACTGGAGCCCTACGCTACATTCTTATGAGAGCGCAGTTCCTGCTACTAGACTCCAGGGAGACAGATTTTACTACGTTCTGTAAGTAATTAGTATACCATCCTTGTGATAGAATTTTAGTTAAGATTTAGCTTTCGTTGCCCTTTAAATTTAAGTGAAACAATTATACATGATTCCACAGATTTAGAGGAAACCATAATTATTTGCTTCTGACTCACCAGGAACATTTTCCCACCCTCCTTGGGCTCATAAAATTAATTTCTCCCCTCCCTCATCTTGTTCAAGAGGGACTTGAACATGGAATAAGGAGAGGGACTGAATACTCAGGGGGCTGAGGGGAATGAATATTCTGTGCCAAAAACAGACAATTACACATTGGGCCAAATCTGGCTGATCTGTTTGACCCCTGGACCAACTATATGATTAAAATGGGTGCCTATGCAGGCCTGTCAGGATAACACAACGGTGCAGTTTCAAACCTGATGGGTATCTATTGGGGAGCAGTCATGAGTTGCCCATATGAATTGGCAACGCTTTCTGAAGGGACTAATGGGGCCCATGTATGGTCAACTTTAAACTTCCATTTTAAGGGGAAAATTTATCAAAGGTCAAATAGTAAATTCGAATTTTCAAGTTTCAAAATTCACACATTTGAATTTTAGTCTCCCTATTCAAATGTAAATTTGAATGTGAGATTTATCACACCTCGACCATGGAAACAGTCCTAATTCGCCACCTTAAACCGAGGTCACGTACAAGTCAACGGCAGAGGTCTGTTGAGCCATTTGGAACCATTCGATCGAATATTAGACATTCAAAATTTTTCTTAAATGACCTCCCAGTCGAATTGAGAGTACATTCGAATGAAAAAAATTCACATGAATTCGAAATTCGACCTCTAATTAACGGGGCTCTAAATATCAAACATCCACAGAATTGGCAGTCTAATTATGGAAACAAAAGGTAAAATTATTATCTTTGTAGCTGTGCAAGATGGGAATCAAACAACATTATGTTGCATATATACGGTTATATGAACATGATCCAACACTTACTTTTGACTGACATTCTGTAGGCTCAGCATCATGCCCAGCTCGCATCGCATCTTCTCTCGGTTGGTGCGACATTCTGCTAAATAGCGAAGCGCCTTCAAATGAAAACATAGATATTTCTTAACATATAAATGAATAAAGGTAGTAATTGGTATCATTGCAAGTAAAAAGAGTCCTAAACCTGTGTGAAGAACAGTGCTTGTGCTTCCATATGCTTAACAACAATATATACAGGTATTGGATCCGTTAACCGAGATTTGGCCGAATCCTTCTACCCGAACAAACCCTAATTTGCATATGCAAATTAGGGGCAGGGAGGGAAATCGTGTGACTTTTTGTTACAAAACAAGGAAGTAATAAAAGTTTTCCCCTTCCAACCCCTAAATTGCATATGCAGCCGAATCTTTCGCGAAGGATTCAGGGGTTTGGCCGAATCCAAAATAGTGGATTCAGTGCATCCCTATCCAAATTACAGAAAGCCAGCCTCCCATAGACTCCATTATAATCAAATTATTCAAGTTTTAAAAAACAATTTACTTTTTCTCTGTAGTAATAAAACAGAACATTCTACTTGATATTGTACTTGATCCAAGCTAAGATATACACTGCCTTGCAAAAGTATTCACCCCACTTGGCATTTTACCTATTTTGTTACATTCCACCTGTAATTTTAATGTTTTTTTTATCTTATTTTATGTGATGGATCTGCACATACACTGGCCATACACTGGCAGATTAAAGCTGCCAATAAGATTCGGCAGCTTATCTGCCCATGTGTAGGGGCTCCCGACGGGTCCTCCCGATCGACATCAGGCCAAAAATCGGCTAGTTGATGCAGTCCTGCGACCCGTCAGAGCTCATTCATAGTATTGTAATCCGATCATTCAGCCCCAGGGCTGAACGTTCGGATTCATCCAATATTGCCCAGCCGTTAGTGGTCATATCTGGTTAAGAGCCGCTCATTTGGCGACCTTGCCAAATGAGCAGATCTTATAGTGTATGGTCAGCTTAAGTTGGTGAAGTGAAAAGAGAAAAATATATATAAAAAAGAATTAAAATAAAAATAAAAAACTGAAAATTGGCCTGTGCATATGTATTCACCCCCTTTGCCAAGAAACCCCTAAAAAATCCTGGTGCAACCAATTACCTGCAAAAGTCACATAATTAGTGAAATGAAGTTCACCTGTGTGCAATCTAAGTGTCACATGATCTGTCAGTATAAACACACCTTTTCTGACATGGTACCACAACAAACCTGCCAAGAGAGCGCAACCCACCAAAACTCACAGACCGGGCAAGGAGGGCATTAATAAGAGAGGCTGCACAGAGACCAAAGGGAACCCTGAAGGAGTTGCAGAGTTCCACAGCAGAGACTGGAATATCTGTCCAAAGGACCACAATAAGTCGTACACTCCATAGAGCTGGGCTTTATGGAAGAGTGGCAAGAAAAAAGCCATTACTTAAAGTAAACAATAACGTTTTGAGTTTGCGACAAAGGCATGTGGGTGACTCCCCAAATGTATGGAGGAAGGTGCACTGGCCAGATGAGACTAAAATTTTACTTTCAGTCCACCAAGGAAAATGCTGTGTCTGGCGCAAACCCAACACATCCCAACCACCTCAAGAACACCATCGCCACAGTGAAACATGGTGGTGGCAGCATCATGCTGTGGGGATGTTTTTCAGCAGCAGGGAATGGAAAACTGGTCTGAGTCGAGGGAAAGTTGGATGGTGCTAAATACAGGGATATTCTTGAGCAAAATCTGTGCCTGTGACGGAGGTTCACCTTTCAGCAGGACAATTACCCAAAGCATACGGCTAAAGCAACACTCGAGTGGTTTAAGAGGAAACATTTAAATGTGTTGGAATGGCTTAGTCAAAGTCCAGACCTCAATCCAATTGAGAATCTGTGATCACACTTGAAGATTGCTGTTCACAAGTGAAAACCATCTAACGTGAAAGAGCTGGAGCATGTTTGCCGTGAGGAATGGGCAAAAATAACAGTGGCAAGATGTGGCAAGCTCATAGAGACTTATCCAAAGCGACTTGCAGCTGTAATTGCCACAAAAGCTGGCTCTACAAAGTACTGACTTTGGGGGGGGGGGGGTTTTGAACAGTTATGCACGCAGAAGATTTCTATTATTTTGTCCTATTTGTTGCTTGCTTCACAATAAAAAAAAAAAAAAAGAAAATCTTCAAAGTTGTAGGCATGTTCTGTAAATGAAATGGTGCAAACTCTCAAAGAATCCATTTTAATTCCAGGTTGTGAGCCAACAAAACATGCAAAATGCCAAGGGGGTGAAGACTTTTGCAAGGCACTGTAATTAATCCTTATTGGAAACAGAACCAGCCTATTGGTTTTATTTAACGTTTACATGATTTTCTGGTAGATATAAAAGGTATGAATATCCAAATTAGGGAAAGATCCCTTATATGGAAAACCCCAGGTCCCGAGCATTCTGGATGACAGGTCCCATACAAGCTCTGGGGGCAATGAGCAATATGTCTACCTAAAAATATGTGCAGTGAATATACAAAGGACACAGCAAAACAAAATATTGTAATTAGTGTTTATAGAATGTACGATACATCCTTAAAAAGATTTGATTTCTACATAATAAGTTGAGAAAAAAAAAAATAGACAAGAACAGTTCCTACCAGTAATGCAGAATGGACCACTTGTGGGTTGGGGTGATCGAGAAATAAAATAAGGCCTGGAAGGCAACCTTGATCCTGTACAATTGCTCGGCGGTTTAAGGGATCAGATGCCAAATCACGCAGCTGGTTCACAACTGCTAGTGCATCAAGCTCCACGCTCATTGTTCAGCAGTGGTTTGTCTATGCCATATGCAAGGAACACCTGGGGAAAAATAAAAGACATACATAAAAGGGGATACAGAAGTTAAAGGAGACATATAGGATAAATGAAGAAAAAAAACAAACTAATTTTGTAGGCAATTAGAAGTAATATATGGTGTTGCTTTTACATGGTGCTAAGAATTATTATCTTAAAAAATAGCCCCTTTATTAGAGGCTCCCTATAGATGTTCTCTGGTACCTGTCTGTGTTTCAATTGAGGGGTGGGCGTGTTCTAACAGTCCCTGCCAGAAGAACAGTACGAGGGGGACAGCCAATCACAGCCCTGCAGTCACACAAGCACAGACAGGCTTCAGTTCCCTATCAGGTCCTGCTAGCTGCTGATTGGTTCCTGTACGTATAATGCACTGGTATGTTCTTAATTTATTTATTTTTTACACAAAATGTCTCCTTGAAAAGAACATAAACACAGATGCCCGGTTAAACAACACATTTATAATATCTGCATTTACATCTGTTTGTGCTACTCTTCCTCTGACAAATCTCTGTGAATAAAGTACTACACATCCCAAGACATCTCAGTGACCTACCAACTAGATGTGCTTCTCATAAAACAGCAGTGACTGCATTATAGCCACAGTGATACCTCCATGGACTCCTATACACTTGCCAAACACGAAGATGTGTAACCTAAAACAATTGACTCGAGGTCCAGGACTCTCTGATTAGGCATTTAGCAACTTCAGTTTTGTTTAGGGACTTTGACTCTTCAACGTCATGTGATAACACTTAGGTATTAAAAGACAAGGAATGCTTACGTCTCCCAATAGTATGAAACAGTCTTCCTTTCTGAATCAGTTTCTTCCCAAAACAAGTCTAAAATGATCATGCGTTCAACATCCAAATACCATGTGCAGGTTTTGGCCACCATATTGGATCTATGTAAAAGTCTTTGGCAACCAATTACTTCTACACATTCACACCTATATCCCCCCCCCCCCGAATCTGTCTCACAGGCTCAAAGATTGACAGATAACCAAGTCACTGAAATCAGCTTATTTCAGTCTGGGCTGCAGGGGAATGCATACCCACTGGAGAAGACTGGGGAGAGCAGCAGCTCTTCATTTTTAATGCAATGTTTTAACTGATCATTCTTGCTCTTTAAAAAATAGACTACAGACATAGGGCTAATTGTTAATACAATTGCTTAACTGCACTAGTACTGTTACCCATAGCAACCACTTAGATATTTGCTTTAATTGTCCACCATGTAGACACTGAACAAACTGCTGATTAATTTGTATGGAACACTGCACGGGTGTAAAATCCCTTCAGTGATAGTAAATAAGCCTGAATGTCTGAACCGTAAGGGATCAATCACTGAACCCCAATTATTTCCTTTATCAGTGAAGATGACTGACCATCACTGCAATGACAACAGTATAAGCTCCCGGACCAGGATCTTTGTTGGTTTTTGTACACACAATATAGTACAGGTATGGCATCCGTTATCAGAAAATCTGATTTCCAGAAACCTCTGAATTAAAAGAGAAGGAAAGGTTAAAACATAGTAAGCCTTTTCAGAAAGGTCCACCTAAATATACCAGTAAGGCCTCAGTATAAGTAGTAGTGCTGCTCAGAGTCCTCTGTCAAAAGAAACACAACATTTCTTTCCTTCTATTGTGTACACATGGGCTTCTGTATCAGACTTCCTGCCTTCAGCTTAAACCTCATTGCCCCGGGCATGAGCATGCTCAGTTTGCTCCTCTCCCCCCCCCCCTTCTCTGCTGTAATCTGAGCCCAGAGCTATGAGTGAGCAGGGAGAGACTAAGGCAGGAAGCGATATCACACCAAACTAATACTGCAGCTGCTATCCTAAACAAACAGAGAGCTTCTAGAGCTTTTTACTTAGGTATGGTAAAACATTCTACAGAATATAGCATTCTAGCTTGCACTATTGCATCTAATCTATTGGCAATAAAATGCCTCAGTAGCTTTCCTTCTCCTTTAAGGACAAGCAGTCTCCCAAAGACTCCATTTTATACAAATAATCCAAATCTTTAAAAATGATTTCCCTTTTCTCTGTAATAACAAAACAATACATTGTACTTGGCCCCAGCTAAGATATAATAAATCCTTATTGGAAGCAAAACCAGCCTATTGGGTTTATTTAATGTTTACATGATTTTTCAATGAATGCAGCCCTTAGGTAAAAAAATTAAAAAACAAAAAAAAAGGTCAGGGCCCCTGGTCTACATCATAAGAATGTATTTTAAGGGGAACTTACCCATTACTGAAGTGATACAGGTTTTCTAAAATTTGGTATTTAGAAATGCACTGATTAAGCTATGCAAATTGTTATTTCTGTTACACCTGCCTTTAAGCTGAATGAATGACCTTGGCAATTATATTTTAAGACGTGAGATAGTCAGAGGAATGCAAAGTCAGCAAAGAGCAGTCGTTTTGTTTTAAATTTGAATAAGGTGGTAGGGAGGTATACAAAAAATACAAGGATGTTGGCAATGGTGACAAACTGGCACCCACAGAGAAACAAAATACTTGCTATGGTAATGTGACAAAGTACGATGATAAAGCCAGAATAATATGTGATTGAATGTCACTCACTGGGACAATTTGTCACAGTGTCCTTGGAAGTTTAATTAGTAATAGCAAGTAATACAGCATGGTATTTGCCATTAAAGGATAAGTAAACGTTAAAAATAAGTGAATGTAAAATGGATGAAGGTACTATTCTAAGCACTTTTTCAATGAAGATTCATTATTTATTTTAAGGGATACATGTACTGTTAATATGAATGGATTTTGTTACAACAGCGCCACCATTTTCCCACCAGTCTGACCACAAGTAGTCAAGGAAGTTGTCAGGAGAAATAAAGAGGCTGCTCTGATGTTTCTTCTGCTTAGGAAAGATGTGAGAAAGGTTTCTAATTTTATGCCTAAGCAGAAGAACAGCCTCTTTCTGCTGACAACTTCTTTAACTACTTGGTGGTCAGACTGGTGGGAAACTGACCAGCACGTGGCGCTGTTGTAACAAATTTAATTCATATCAACAGTACATGTATCCCTTAATATCTAGGATTAGAAACAAAATAAGTAATGAATGTACATTTAAAAAGTGATTAGAATAGCACCTTCATCCATTTTTCATTCACTTATTTTTAAGGTTTACATATCCTTTAACTAGGACGGTTACTTGAGGTTTAATGTTTACAGATTTATTTATTGTTTTCTGTGCAGCAAGAAGAGAAACCTCAGTAGCCAACAAAATCTTTTTATAGCCAGTAGCAAGCACCCCTATGGCATCCCTTAAAGGTAATGCAAAACTGGAAAATTCAGCCTCATGAAGTGTCCTAAAAACCTAAAGTCTAGCTCATTGCTGTGCAACTTTGTGATGAACGGATTAACATACTGGTTTCAAACAGTACACCACAAATACCTACTTTTTGCATTTGCTATCCATTATTTTTCTGTTTTTCAAAAAAGGTGCATTCTAAACATGTATAGGTACCTTCCCCTTGCATCCCAACAGCAGCTCATAAAACCTGTGCAACTGTGGATGATCTACCATGTCTGAAAAATATTATATGCTAATGCATGTCACCCTGTACTGCAACTACCATTCACCACCTATTATTGTCAGAATTGAACAGAAGAACTGCTATCCAGCCATTTTCATACAATATGCGAATATATGTTATGCTTCAGGGTCAGATAGAAAAAAAATTATGCCATCCATAAAGGTGAATGGAGCTCTTGAGCAGTTTAAGGGCTTTAAAATATCTTGGAGGTTCACATCTGGCTCACAGGCCTCCAGTTGGAAAGCCCTGCATTAGAGGATTGGCTGGAGGATGGCCTCCACAAAAACCTGGCTCCAAACAATGAAAACAGCATTTCTCATTACTCTTATAACTTCCTTCTAAATGCCAGTGTTCTGGATCAGATTGCCAATATAGCTGGCAATACACAAGCTGATAAATGCTGCCAAACAAGGCCTCAAACCAAGAAGACAGCTTTATGGCTTATGTATGGAGCCCCCTGTTAAGGCCTGTTTGACCTTTAACTGTATGAAAACTGGCAAGCTTTTTAAACCTTCATCAGCTGAGGACTGAATTGTTATGTTCATAATGCAGACGCCTGATGGGTCTCTGTGAAGCCTAAGTATGATCCAATTGGTTAAGCCCAATTGTTCCCAATACATGGGTGGCCAAATAGAGGAAAAACAAACATAAAACACTAGTTTGGTGACCTAGCCAAACAAACAGATCTGAAAACATATTGATTAGACACATCTTTAGCTGGTGGCATGAGCTGTAGGAGCATGCGACAGAAGAATGTAAAAATATAGGCTTGCCTAGATGAACAATCTGTAACAATAGCACCTAGCTAGTATTAAATTGAGCTTAAACTAGCAGCACTTCATTAGAAAATGTAATAGTACTTATAGCTACTCCACTCATATGCTAAACGTTCGCTCCCTGATGGAAAAGAAGAACAATATTTAGTTATGAATGAAGTGAAGGTTTTTCTGGCTCACATCGGTGCACATATACAATCCGTTTCAAAGTTAAAGGAGAAGGAAAGGTTAAAATTAAGCTTCAGAAAGGTCTAAATAAATACACTAGTAAACCCTCAAAGTAATGTTGCTCTGACTCCTCGGTCAACAGAAACAGCATTTCTTTCCTTCTATTGTGAATACATGGACTTCTGTATCAGACTTCTTGTTTTCCGCTTAAAGGAGAATTCAACCCTTTAAGAAATAAACCCGTACTCCCCCACCCCACGTAGACTCCCCTCCCTCCTTCCCCCAGCCTAACTGCCCCATACTTTGTACTTACCCCTCGATGCAGATTCTGGCATCCTAGTTCCACGCAGCCATCTTCCGGGTCTTCGGGAAGCTGAGTGGGAGACCGGCATGTTGGCACATGCGCAGCTGGAGCGATTTGCCGGTCTGCGATAACTGCGCATGCGATGAAACCCCCGAAAATTGCCAAAGCGCCGGAAGAAGACGAAGACCGGGAAGATGGCTGTGGGTTGAATTCTCCATTAAACCTCCAGAGCTAGGGTTGATCATGCTCAGTTTGCTCCTCTCTCCCTCTCCCTTCCCTGCTGTAATCTGAGCCCAGAGCTATGAGTGAGCAGGGAAATACTCAGGCAGGAAGTGATGTCACACCAAGCTAATATGGCAGCTGCTATCCTAAACAGAGAGCTTCTAGAGCTGTTTACTCAGGTATGGTAAAGCATTTTTCAGAATAAATTTGTTGCTAATCTATTGGCAATAATCTGCTTCAGTAGTTTTCCTTCTCCTTTAAGATGCTCACACTCAAATCATGTGAAACTTGCTACATATTTGATGTCTTAAACTAAGGGTCAGGAATATCAGCAGATGTACTTTGCATCAGACTAGTTCTTGTTTTGTTTCTACAATCACATCTGAACATAGGGTTGCCAACGTGGCCGGTAGAAATGATGCTTGATGCCAACGTTATTAATAGGAAAAAAACTGCAAGAATATAGGAAGGCAGGTATTTCTTTCCAGAAAAGGTGGCACATAGCTCCTGCGGTTATTCTGCCATTATCATTCAGCACAGGATCAATTCCAAGTGTTACATGTATGGCTCTTTCCCAGGCAATATTATTAGAAATGGACTGGGCCAAATCCAAGGAGATGCACTGACACTCTTCCCAATGGGAGAAAGGTTAAGAAAGCCAAGTCCTCACCTGCTGACATATAAAGATCTGTTTGTCTTCATCATTCCAGTGTAAGCAACTGGTACCAATGCCTGACGTGGCAACTAACACAATACAGAGTCCATTCAGCCTAAACCTACATAAGAACAGGCAGAAACTCTGTACCCTCTCAGGTTACATGCCCTACTCCCG
Organism: Xenopus laevis; assembly: GCF_017654675.1. NCBI lineage: Eukaryota > Metazoa > Chordata > Amphibia > Anura > Pipidae > Xenopus > Xenopus laevis. Next base: position 104,182,192 of record NC_054382.1, read on the forward strand.
AGTAGACAGAACAGTTCAGCTTCTGGCTGTAGGACTTGAACTCCCAGCAGCACCATACAGCCATTGTTATAGTCATACAGCAATTCTCTTAACCACAGACCCCTGACATGAAAGCCTGGCTGTATGTAAGGCCACGTGGGTGCACTCAATGACCACCAGCCACTAGACAAGCCAAAGGTAACAGTAAATACTCATACCTAGAAAAGATCGCTGTCCTCCCCTCACCTAGTGCGTCCCCGGCACCACCTTCTGCTTCCGCAATAACTCATTGGTTAATTCCAAACCAGGCGCCCGCCAACCTATCGCGCGCTCTGTTGTTGGCGTGCTTTGTTATTGGCTATCTGTACGACTCAATCGACGCTGTGCGCCTATATGCAGCGCCATGATTAATGTGGGCAGTACGCAATTTTTATACTGAGTGTGGAAACCGGATATAAAGCAATTACACTGTTTGGCTGGCAAGATAGCCAGTTCCTGATGTATTTATACATTGTCGTACGAAATGCTTAAGATAAATGTCATAATTATTCCAACAACTCCGCTGGCAATCACTTTCCGATCATCTGATTTATTTCGCTTAATTCGCCCGATTCATGCTGCATAGGACGTAAATTGTGTGTGTGTATACAACCATGTATTTGATTCGTAATCCGTAGATGCGATTATCTAATCAAACAGGTGGTCATTTCCAAAATGGCCGCCGACCTACATTCTACGTCACGCTACGCTCTCTCTGTAGCGCGCCCGTCCCACGTTGCAGCCAATGGCTGGAGCTGAAGTTGACTTTGGTAGGTGAAAGAGCAAATTGTCACCGGCACTGGAGGAGACACACACGTGACCCGAAGTTGTGCGATTTTTTTTGTACTTGGCATCGGAGCGATTGTTGGAATGTGAATTGTGCTCTAACAGTCGCGGGAAAGGATCAGATTCCGAGGGAGCAGAGAAACGAGTGGATCTTAGGGCAGTTCAGGTAGGACTAGTGTGAATAATAGTTTATACCAAGTTACATTTTAGACTTTTATAGACTGACTTTGTGTAGCATCTTTAATAGGTCTTCATGATTTTTTTTTTATATCTCTTTTAATTATTTATAATGACAGGGTCTGTGCTGATGCCACATAAAAGAAAGTATATACCGTACCACTCAAAAAATAATTGGTAAATCAAAAATATAAAAATGTTTTTTAAATTATTTGTAGAGGATTTACTCACAGTTCACCCCAGTCCCGAGGTTCATGTCCTAATACATTTTTCAAATTTTTTAATATAATTGCTTCTTTATTATTGGAGGTCCTCGCATCTTTTTTTGGATATAGTCTTTTAATTATTTGCCTTTTTCTTCTGAATCCTTCTAGCTTTGAAATGGGGGGGTCACCGACCCCATCTAAAAGGCTACAAATTGCTACTTTCTTTTATGACTCCTCTTTCTATTCAGTCCCTCTCCTAATCATATTCCAGTCTCTTATGCAAATCAGTGCATGGTTGTTAGGGGAATTTGGTCCATAGCAACCGGATTGTTAGGCAGGTTTTAAGGGGTGTCAAAAGGGAGATAATGATTCAGTCCAGGCTTTTATAAGACTATAATTCACATTAGTGATGTGCAGGCCGGCCCGATACCTGCGGGTCGGGTCGACCTCGCACTCTTCTTCACGGACGGGTGCGGGTTGAGCTTTTCTCCTGCTCCCCCCGGCTTCCGACTTACGGGTTCGTCTTTTAAAGACACTGCACCTGCTCGTCCCACCCCTTTTGTGACATCATCTGTGGGTCGGCGCGGATCTATAAAAGCAACCTGATTGTCAGCTGCAGACGGGTTAGGGTCATGTGCGGGTCTGGCAAATCCCGACCCGCACATCACTATTCCTCATTACATCAAACGGCAGCATTGAACAAGGGCATCAACATATGATCTCCTAATTATATGGATGATCAGTAGGACATGAGCCACTTCTGATATTCTGATGCCCTCAGTTTTCATATGTAACTGAATCTTAAAGGGGACTGAGGTGTAACAATGACTTAGGTTTAGACATTCTACACTTGGAATTGGGCTTCTGTACCAGCTTGATGCAACCACAGCCCTTTAGCAGGAACTATCTGTTAGGGGCAGATTTATCAAGGGTCGAATTAAAAATTCGAATTTTATTTTTTTATTTTATGGCCAAAACAGTCAAATTGGATTAGGAAATTGTTAAAATTCTATTCGAGTTTTTTTTAAAAATTCAATTTTATCATACTCTGCCTACTCTGTTTTATTGAACTGCCTTCCGTCTGCCTTCCATCTGCTTGAATGAAGAATCAACTGCGCTAATGCACTTGCGGCGCATCGATTTCTGAAGTCACCCGAAGTTGCCTCTCGAGGAAACTTCGGGCGACTTCGGAAATCGAAGCGCGGCGAGTGCATTAGCGCAGGTGATTCTTCATTCAAGCAGACGGAAGGCACTTTTGGGAGATTGTCGCCACGCAGAAGAAGCGATTATTCGCCAGACAACTAAGTCTGCCCAAACCCTAAAACCTGAAGAACTGCTTTTTTAGTCAATGGGAGACATCCTGGGATCATTTTGGAGTTGTTTGCTGCCTTCCTGACATTCAAGTTTTTTTCGGAGAAAAAACTCGAATCTAGTTTTTAAAACTTAAATCTAATTCGAATCGAGTTTTCAGGTCGATCGAGTTTAGAAAATTACATTTTTTTTATTAAATTTGATCGAATTCCGAGTTCATGGGAGCTTAAAAACAAACGGAAAAAAAACTCCCATGAATTCGAAATTCGACCCTTGCTAAATCTGCCCCTTAAAGACCTGCATCGGGTCAGGAACACAAGGAATACCAGCAAACCCGTGCAGGACTCTACTATATGTGCCTCAAAATATGCCTTTTTGCTGGTTCACTGCACGTACTCTGTGCTACTGTTCCTTAGGGACTCCCTCACAATATCACAATATACATTGTAATATATAAATACAATGTAAAAAACAATATAAAATTCACAAGTCCCATTACATGACAGCTTAATCAGCCTTGTAGCGTCAGCTGACTTCATTCCACTTTCTGCTGATGTGTTGATGATTGCTGATGACCCCCAAAGCTTAGCTGCTTACTAGCATGTTCCTGACATCAAAAAGATGGCCTAACGACCCAGGATTTGGATCTGCTATAGACAAATTTAAAAGGCATACTGAACCTCGGTGCTTGTACAGTACATTCAATCAAATTAATTCAAATAAGTCATTGTGATTCAGACAGAACTAGAAATGTTTTTTTCCTGGCCATCATCCTCCAGTGTAGGTACTAGTAATGAATTATTATTGCACTTAGTTGCAGTTCTAGCCATTTCTGTATTTGGGAATATTTTATCTGCTTTCTATCTTGTACTAATTTACAGCATGGACTTTTGCCTAATGTTGGACTTTTGAACTTTAAATGGACTTAAGGGAACTTTTTTTCTTGATGAGGAATGTGCATACTTGGTGGTAATTGTTTCGTGATGTCACTGCAAGAGGTTTGAGGATATACCTTCCCCTAACACTTTAAAGGGAGTCTGGGATGTGGTAACATTAAAAAAGGGTCGTGAAGACCCCAAAAGTTGCCGTTTTTGTATATTTTTGGGTTTAATAAATTTATTTTCGTACAACTACAACTCACACAGTGTGCTGCTGGTCATTTGTTTTGATACAAAGTTATGGCCCTGAAGCAGACATGGGCTCTCCAGTACAGCACCTGACAACGCAATTTGGGTGTTTTTTTTTTGGAAGTTTGAGCTCTCCATAATCGTCTACAATAAATTAAACTGATGTGTGCAATCGACTGCTAATCGTGAGTAGTATCCAAAAGGGATCAACCTACCGGCTTGTAAAACTTTTATTCTAATCCTTAAAGGAGAAGGAAAGTCGTTTACCGCTTGGGGGTGCCAAATGTTAGGCACCAGAATGCTCTGGACCTGGGGTTTTCCGGATAACGGATCTTTACGTAATTTGGGTCTTCATGACTTAAGTCTACTAGAAATTCATTTAAACATTAAATAAACCCAATAGGCTGGTTTTGCTTCCAGCAAGGATTAATTAAATCTTAGTTGGGATCAAGTACAAGCTACTGTTTTAGCTACTGTTTTATTATTACAGAGAAAAAGGAAATCATTTTTAAAAAATTTTGATTATTTGGATAAAATGGAGTCTATGGGAGACAGCCGTTCTGTAATTTGGAGCTTTCTGGATATCGGGTTTCCGGATAAGGGATCCTATACCTGTACAAAGTCTAGTGACAAGCTGAATAACAAGATTTTGTGAGATAAGTGACCGAATCTCCCATTTAGTTTTGCCTTTATCAAAATAAAAAATGAGTTGCATGTGATTTTTTTTTTTTGTTTAATTGTACAATAACAGTAGAAGTCCAAAGTGCATTGCAGGGACTCACTCTGTATAAGGAGTATAGTTGCTTAAAGTGGACCTGTCACCCAGATCTGTATAATAAAAGTCCTTTTCAAATTAAACATGAAATCCAATTTCTATTTTTTATTTAAGCATTCTTAGCTGTTGTAAACTTATTTAAACATCTCAGCTGTCAATCAAATATTGTCTGCCCCTCCTCTATGCCTAGGCATAGAGGTGGGCAGACAATTACTTTCACTTTTCATTCAGCACTTCCTAGATGTCACTGCTCTCCGCACATTCCCCTGTTCTCTTCACTGTTTGTGTAGCCAGTGCATGGGGATGGACATCGGGTCCCCCATTCTGGTGCACAAACAAGATTCTGAGATGATACAAGGCTTGTCTTAATAACAGTGTCCACAACATGGCTCCTGCCTGCTTGCTATAATTATGAATTCCTAGACTAAAGGAAACAAGATTCAAATAATTTATATAGTGTAATTAAAGTTAATTTTTCTTGACTAATGGGATAAAATAGGATTTTAAATAATTTTATTGGGTGACGTGTCCGCTTTAAGACAATAGATAAGAAAGCTGCTAAATAGTTATATGTTGTAATTACACCAAGTCTTCACATTTTTGCAATTTTGTGTTAGAAGTATGTTGTAATGGTTAGATTTGTTTCTAAGCTTGGCTGTTAGTGAGCAGAAATGTTTTGTAGGAAAGTTGAGAGAGCTGAGAGTCCACATGCTGGTTAGTGGGTCCCATGATTATAATAAATATGAATTAACAGGTTCTTATCTGTTCTTGAGAAATAATTGGTCTCCAGCTGAAACATCTGCCATTTCATATTTCTTTTTTTTTTCTTTCTTTTTTTGCCAGTTAACAAATCTGCAATCGCCTCTGTTGCAGAAATGGTGATGTTCAACACTTGATGGTTTTTATTAGCTCTGAGATGTTTATGATAATAATGATCACAATAACTTCATATTTATTCTATTCCTAATTTAATTTCTTTACTGAGTTTGTCCTCACAACATCTGCAGGAAGGCTCTTCCATGTACAGTTAGGCCCATAAATCTTTGGACAGAGACAACTTTTTTCTTATTTTGGTTCTGTACACTAGCACAATGAATTTTAAATGAAACAACTCAGATGCAGTTGAACTGCAGCCTTTCAGCTTTAATTCAGTGGGTTGAACAAAAAGATTGCATAATCTTTATGTGAGGAACTAAAGCCTTTTTTTTTTTTAACACAATCACTTCATTTTAGGGGCTCAAAAGTAATTGGACAAATAAAAAAAACTGAACATAAAATGTTCATTTCTAATACTTGGTTGAAAACCCTTTGCTGGCAATGACAGCCTGAAGTCTTGAACTCATGGACATCACCATATTCTGGGTTTCCTCCTTTTTAATGCTCTGCCAGGCCTTTACTGCAGTGGCTTTCAGATGCTGTTTGTGGGCTTTTCTGTCCGAAGTTTAGTCTTCAACATGTGAAATGCAGCTCAATTGGGTTCAGATCAGGTGACTGACTTGGCCATTCAGGAATATCCCACTGTATGCTTTGGGTCTAGGCAAGGGTCACTGCAGCAAAAGGTTCTCCTCCTCTGCATTCATTCCCTTGATATATTTGACAGTCCCTGGCTTACCACCTCTCTCTCTATTCTGTACAAATTTTAATGTCTTGGAACGTTTCTGGAGTTCTTACTTATACTCTAAGCTAATCTTAGCTCTCTTCCTCATGACAGTTATTGTTCTATTAATTTCTTTCTGTGTAATAGACCTCCAAAATGCAACATTCAAGGTGAATATAATGCATATAATATTCATTATGTGGATATCATGAGAAGTCCTAGACCTTCCAAGTAACTTATTTGTATGCTTTTATACTATTCACTTGTGCTACGTCATCTCTCATAATACATAGCTTTTTAGCAAGTGAGGGAATACAGGGTTATGGGAGATATCTCATAGTACAAGTTGATCCAGGGACTAGTCCGATTGCCATTTTGGGGTCAGGAAAGAATTTTTTCCCCCTCTGAGGCAAATTGGTGAGGCTTCAGATGGGTTTTTTTGCCTCCCCCTGGATCAACTGGCAGTTAGGCAGATTAAAAAAAAAAAAAGGTTGAACTTGATGGACGTGTGTCTTTTTTCAACCTTACTTACTATGTTACTATGTTACATGAATGAAGTGAACAGGTTTCTGAAGGCCTGACCCTTTCATACAGGTCATAAATTCCATGCTTAGTATCAGGGTTATACAACATAATGCCTGCTGGCTGTAATTTAAAGGGGTTGTTCACCTTCCAACACTTTTTTCAGTTCAGTTAGTTTCAGATTGTTCACCTGACATAAAGACTTTTTCCAATTTATTTACTATTTTCTATGTGTGACCGTTTTTTTCTAATATTAAAGTGTTATTTTTCACCTTCTAAAGCAACGCTGGGGGGGTCACCGACCCTGTAAACTGTTCTAACTTGATACATTTCAGATTTTTGTCGCTGCTGAGCAGAATCCCTGAGTTTCATTAAAGGCAGCTGTTAGAATTGCTACAGTTGTTGCTAATATTCCACAGATGCTGATATCAAATCAACTAAATGTTGCAAAATTGTAACAGTTCAGAATCTGCACCTAAATTATTGAGCTGCCAGATCAAAACACCAGAGACAGGGACATTAAACTTTAAAATAATAAAAAATGGAAAGTAATTGAAAAAAGTCTTTATTTCCGGTGAGAAGGGCCAATGGCAACGTGAAGCGTTTGTCCCCAGAAAATGCACATATGTGTGGTGCCAAGGCCATTTGGCACTTGTTAGCCATTATGCAGATTTGCCAGAAACCTTACTGCAGAAAATTAATAGGTTGAAAACCTCATCCAAAGTTACACGAGCAGAATGCCAACACTGTTTCTTCTCTCCCTGTCCTTCTAGGCTCTATGGGGCAGATTTACTAAAGGGTGAAGTGGCCGTCGCTAGGGAAAATTTACCAGAAATCCAATCTGCAGGGAGAGCAGAAATTTACTAACTAGCATAGAGGAGAATTCGCTAGCGAAAGGTACCGGTAGTACATTTTGGTGCCCTATCGACTGACGAATTTTTTGCTCAGGTGAACTATTGTTACTCTGCAAATTCACTACAGTGCGAGTTTTACAGAGCGTTACCTCTTTCTCCAGAGTTTCCTTGCCAACTTAGACCTGGTGAAATGATAAAACTAAGCTACATCCTCCTCAATCTTATGTCAGTGACATCATATCCTGTATGCCGGAAAGTCATAAAAGTTCTAAAAAAACAAAAAAACGTTTTTCCATATTTTAAAGCAGGATTGTCTTTAAATGATGTAACTATTAGTTGTTAGTGGTAACAAATTTACGCCTGGCGAAGTGATGCAAAGTGTGGCGGAGCCTTCGCTGGCAAACATTCCCCCTTTAGTGAATTTTCCCCCAAGTCTTGCTCTGCTTCTCTACTTTGCTGAAACTAAATTAAATAAATATAGGTTTCCAATGTTGCGCGTATAGTCATTTTAATTGGCTTGGACCAACCAGGATTTTTTCCCATTACATGTTGCAGCTATACCTCTAGCTTTCCGAGACTGCTGCTTAAGTTGAATATCCATGTGACATTTGTCCTTATTATACATAAGTATTTTGTTATGTACAACTGGAACTTGATATTGTTATAATCATTTCTCATCAAAGAGATTTAATTATACTATAGCAACACAATTGTCCACTAGCTCAAATAGGATGACTATAAACTCTTATACTATCAATGTTACTTACCCAACCCAGTGCTTCCTAATATGACATTGGTATAGAACAGGTTTAGGCAAACTGGGGCCTATATCTGAGGAACCCTGCCAAGGTTGCTTATCCCTGGTTGCATAAGGAATGATTCTTAATTAAAGTAATCAAAAGGTGTGGAAGGAGCAGAGTAGCAATTACACAGATCATGTAGTACCTGGTACGATGGAGTACGTGCGCTTTTGAGATGATGGACTTGGGCTAAATTTAAAATCCTGTTTGCCTTTTCAGTACATTTATAGCAGTGCTGTGGCAAACAGTAAAGTGGAAGCTTGCCTAGGAAAGAATGCTGCTCCTCCACATTCTAAATAAGGGGAAGCTGTAGGAATTGCTGCACAAAGAGTGTTCTCAATGCCTTATAATGAGAGGCAATAGCACAATATCTGTTTGGTACAGGTTAAAATTGCTCTCGGTATCTCCACAGTATAGGGCTGATTTATCAAAATTCATTCTGGATCAGTTGACTTTGATTGTTCCGTTTTAGGGACTCTAATCACATTCGATTTATTTAGAATGTTTCAATCTGATTTGATGTAATAGTGGCAGATATTAACGGAAACCTTTAAAATCAATGTCTGTCCAACTACGAACCCTAAAGACTTGGGACAGCGACCAGCATTGATATTGATATCTGCCTGCTGGATGAATTCTGGTGCAGTTTAACAGGATTGTTGAACATTTGTCCTGTGCTGTAATATAATATATTTATGGAAAATATAATGTTATTAACACATCTCAGAGGAACTTGAATGCATCAATGTATCTCTATGCCTATATAATAGGCACCCGCTCGTGTCTGTTCAGCCCTCCAGCTGTTATTTGTAGGTCTACAAAAGACAATGTCTGAAATAATGTGTTACTTAAATCCCGCCTTACTGTATATAAAAGTCGACTTTAACAAAGGCCCCAGTCCCTGAACTAGCCACACAGCCCCACAGCATGATGGGACCTCCACCAAATGTGACAGTAGGTAGCGGGTGTTTTTCTTGGAATGCAGCATTCTTCTTTCGCTATGCAAATCGCTTTTTGTTATGACCAAATAACTCAGTCCAAAGCACTTTGTTCCAAAATGACTGTTGCTTGTCTAAATGAGCTTTTTCATACAACAATCGACTCTGTTTGTGGTGTGAGTTCAGAAAGGGCTTCTTTCTCATCACCCTGCCATACAGATGTTCTTTGTGCAAATTGTAGAGCGATGTACAGATACACCATGTGCAGCAAGATGTTCTTGCAGGTCTTTGGAGGTGATCTTTGGGTTGTCTGTAACCATTCTCACAATCCTCCGCATATGCCGCTCCTGTATTTTTCTTGGCCTGCCAGACCTGGGTTTTACAGCAACTGTGCCTGTGGCCTTCCATTTCCTGATTACATTCCTTACAGTTGAAACTGACAGTTTAAACCTCTGAGATAGCTTTTTGTCGCCTTCCCCTAAACCATGATACTGAACAATCTTTGTTTTCAGATCTTTTGAGAGTTGCTTTGATGATCCCATGCTGTCACTCTTCAGAGGAGAGTCAAACAGAAGCACAACTTGCAATTGGCCACCTTAAATACCTTTTCTTATGATTGGACACACCTGCCTATGAAGTTCAAGGCTTAATGAGCTAATCCAACCAATTTGGTGTTGCCAGTAATCAGTATTGAGCAGTTACATGCATTCAGATTAGCAAAATTACAAGGTTACCCACATTTTTGCACAGCCAAATTTTTCACATTTAATTTCATACAACTGAATACTGTTTCACCAAAATTCTTTGTTCAGAAAACCCCCCAATACTCAGATGTTCCTGGGAAATGAAAGACATACTACTGTTATCTTTTTTGTTGAAAGTGGAGTAAATTATTATGCAGGCTGAGAGGGGTTCCCAAACTTTTTCATATGACTGTACATAGGGTGCCTGCAGCAGCTCAGAGCTCTCTAGGCTCAACACATCATGTAAAAAAAAAGGGGGAACATCTAACTGTAAAGGGCTGAACTGATTGTATTCAATATAAATACCTAGCTATTTACATTTGATAGAAGTGTTCCTGATTTTTAAATACAATTTTAAATAATGTAAATGTAGTCATGCCTTATCCTCTCCTCCCCCATTTGTTTTTAGCAAACATGTACAAGTGCTTGCTTAAAGGGCTAGTTCACCTTCAAATTAACTTTAAAGGAGAAGGAAAGGTTAAAACTAAGTAAACCTTATCAGAAAGGTCCATCTAAATATACCAGTAAACCCCCAAAAGTAATGTTGCTCTGAGTCCCCTGTCAAAAGAAACACTGCATTTCTTTCCTTCGATTGTGTACACATGGGCTTCTGTATCAGACTTCCTGCCTTCAGCTTAAACCTCATTGCCCTGGGCAAGAGCATGCTCAGTTTGCTCCTCTCCCCCCCCCCTCCCATCTCTACTGTAATCTGAGCCCAGAGCAGGGAGAGACTCAGGCAGGAAGTGATGTCACACCACATTAATACTGCAGCTCCTATTCTAAACAAACAGAGAGTTTCTAGAGCTTTTTACTCAGGTATGGTAAATCATTCTACAGAATAAATATAACATTCTAGCTTGCACTATTGCAGCTAATCTATTGGCAATAAAATGCCTCCGTGGCTTTCCTTCTCCTTTTAAGGTGATGTAAAAATTGATATTCCAAGATCATTTGCAGTTTTTTTGTGGTTTTGTTCAGCATTCAGTTTGATATTTCAGCAACAGCAGCAGTCTTGTTGCTAGGTTCTTATTTACCCTAGCAATCGCACAGAAGTTTGATTAAGAGACTGTAACATGAATAGGAGAGGCCTGAATAGAAAGACCACAAATGAAAATTGTAGCCTCATAAAGCAATCGTTTTTGGCTGCCGGGGTCAACGATTCCTGTTTGAAAACATGCAGCAGCGGAAGGCAAATAATTAAAAAACAAATATTTAAAAAGACCAATTGAAAAGTTGCTAGAACATTCTATAACATAATTAAACTTACCACCCCTGTAACTCCCCATGACCAAGCATCCAATAGCAGCATGGCTTGCCTGCACCAGGGGGTAGACCAGCCGCATAAGAAGGACAAAGGGCCTCACTCATGCCTGGTAAAGCTCTGATTATTGGTGGGTCTGAATTACCATCTTAACAGTACACTTAAAAGAGAGACCGCTTTATAGAAGTAAATGTTATTCAGTTAGAGAGTGAATTTCATTACAGTAAATGATGGCTTCTACTGACTGGCTTAATCAGCTGCCTTCTTTGTGTTTAGTCACTTGAGCATTAGAAGCCAGGTTAATCCTAAAAGCTGAAGAATTCCCACAGGAATGGACTGGAAACGGTCTTTTTAGTGAAGCATAGTTTTTTATTTTCCAAAAAAAGTAAATCATACTGAACAGCAAAATATAAACTGGGGGCAAATAAAGACCAAACTGGACAATATTCCCTTGTGTGATTCTGAATGGACTTGCAGAGCAACCCTTCAGTCTGCACATGTGTATAGTCCTGTATACACTACAGATTGTTTCAGCATTAGCTAAATAAATAGTACATTCCATAATAATAATAAAAAAACTTTCCATAACCTGCCAAATTTTGTAAAAAGGTTGTGGTATTTAGGAGGTGTAGCTATAAAAAGGGGCATGGTCCAAAACAATGTTGCTCCGCGATACCCGTGACTAATGTTTTTGTCCCTCTATCTATTTTTCCAAATGTTGGTAGGTATGGTATAGGATTAGGGACACAAACCGAGGGTACTGCTCTTTTCCTATGTTCTGTGCTGCAAAGTGATTGTATAACTCCCCTTGCTGTCACTGCTTTTGTTGCTCCTCTATCAGATGCATGCTTAGCAGTGCTTGATCATAGTGTTACAGGGGCCCTTCTATCTCCTGTTGTTTTCCACTTCCACTCTGTTTTATAATAACAACATACCCACCAATCAAATCCCCTACCTTCTTCAATGCTGAGATACACATCCTATATAGGGTGTGGTAAGTCCATTAGAATATGGAAGAATTGCTGGGGGTGCATAAGAGGCAAGCTGAGCCTTGTGAATATAAAAAGGGGTGCAGACATGTTAATGAGACTCTACTCCAATAATACAGCTGGGGCTTCTGCCTGTTGTGTCTACCTTTAGTTCTAGCCCTGATGCATAGAGCCCCAATCAGTGTCGGACTGGCCCACCGGGATACCAGAAAAACTCCCGGTGGGGCAAGCTGTCAGTGGGCCCTCCTGCTTCTAAACATTTGGCCTATTTCATGGTCATTACCAATTTCTATGAGAACAAAGAGGATAAATAGATGGATTAATAGATTATAATATGAGGAAGAATAATAGTACTGAGCGTGGGCCCCTGGTCTAAGGTTTTTGGGTGGGCCCCTGGTGTCCCAGTCCAACACTGTGTGGGGGCCTCCAAGGTAACAGTCCCAGTGGGCTTAGGACCCCCAGTCCGACACTGGCCCCAATAAAGTAGTATAAAGTATAAATGCAATAATTTCAGTTATGTGCTTGTGTATCTGCTTCATTTAACATCTCTGAATACCAGTGGGAAAAAAACAGTCCCTCCTGACTGCTGCAACCTTGACATGTTTAATATTTGTTTGGTCAATAGTTAACTACCTAAACTGTAACGTATAATGGGGCCACTCTGCTCCTCTCCTATTTTTTTTTGCAATTATCTAGATATGGTACTTTAAAAGCTGTTTTTTAAAAACCACATTGAAAAACAGTGAAGGAAATTAGGAAAGGAAATAATTTAAGAGGAATTATTTTCTTTAAATATAATATAGAATATTTAGTATGGTTTATGTTCCATATGTTTCCTAGTGAAATTAAGTGTAAGGGTGCAGTTTATTGCATGTACTGAGCATTTCTTCTCTGCATATCTGAGTGGGTGCTCCCATATTTCTAGTCCTGAAAACACAAATTGCAGATTTGTCTGTACAGGTTTGTAAATAGGCTGCAACTGCTGGGGGAGTTTGTGCTGGTGGGACTAGATGACCAGGCCTGCAGTAGCACATTGAGTCAATATTGAGTGCAAAAAGGCCTCTGCTGTCTGCAAGTTGCATTTTAGTTACTTAATTTAGAAATCTATTCTGATTGGTTCAATGCATCAATGCTGCTTATAAACAACATATGTTTTATTCATTTTTTTTGTAGGTGTGTTGAACATTATCAGATGAAACACGTGGAGCTGCTGCTGATTTATTGATCCAAAATGTGGAGCTGCTGATGTATGTGCCTAGATTCAGCAAAGGTATGCATAGCTTTATATTCGCTTCCACTTTCATATTAATGCTAGAATTTGAATAATGGGTCTTTGTTTATTGGATCCGTATGGCCCCCTATGCAGAGTCAGACCCTAGAATTGCCTTTGAGGGAACTTTACCAGAACTTTTTTGTCTGCAACTAATATCGATCATCTGACACTTGCACTAAGTGTTCAACAGATTTAAAATGTGTGTTTTTGGCTGAATACTGAAAACTCAAGACTATTCACACAAACACAAAGCCAATATCTAGCCGTCATTTGCATATTCAATTTTAAAAACGAATAATAAGATCATGAAGAAAATGCTAGTTTTAGCTGCCAGTGCTTGAAAGTCACATGACTTTTAAGGTTTCTGTTTTGGCTCAGCTAACAAAAAACGTCTGCAGTATGAGACCTGGTTGTTGACATTTATTGCTGATAAGTGAGCCCTAAATATCCCCTTACTGTACTGATTCTCAGAAGTGCTTTATTGCTTTGGATTCTCATACAGCGACGTGGTTATTAACAAGCCTGCAAGTGCCTATTAACATTCCATTTTAGATTCTTTAGGCTCAGAGTTTTGTTTTATGGCTCAGATGCTCAGGTGATAAAGAGAGTGTTTCACTTTCTCTGTGAGAGTCTTGTGAGGCAGCCCTGTCACCCTACCTTAGAGTCCGGCAGCGGGTCGGGTACCCGCAGGTTACTCGCAAAAACCTGCAGGTTGCGGGAGGAAGTTCCGGGTATAGACGCGGTTCTGTGGGTTTGCGGGTCGGGTCGCGGGTCTTCTCAATAGCGATTTTTTTTTTTTACTCCTTTTTTCTGATCATGCCTACTTCAGATGATGTCACTTCCAGTTTACAATGACAGCACTTCCTGATTCTTGATGGTCAGTGGGTCTCGGGTCCGAGTTGCAGATAAGGTACTTGCGGGTTGGGTAGCGGGTAAGAATGCGGGTCCAGGTTGCGGGTATGGGCTGGGTACGGGTTCCAAAAAATGGACCCGCGCAGGACTCTTCCCTGCCTTGCTACTTCTATTTTCTCTGCTCTTGTTTTCATCCAGTTTGGAACAAGGAAGCCCGCAATAAGACTGAATGTCTGATACTCTTTTCAACATGAGTTTATTTAGCCAATTGCCACAAGGGTTGTTGCTTGATGTGCCAGTTTGTTTCTCTGGTAGTTGTCACTTGTTTGAATAAGTTATAGCTCTATTAGCTGTCGTTCAGTGACCTTTATTAGCTGTATCTCAAAGTGAACTCTAATAGCTGTCTTTAACGGGCTGGTTCACCTTTACATTAACTTTTAGCATGTTATAGACTGACCAATTCTAAGCAACTTTTCAAATTTTTTATTATTTTTTTATTTTTCTTCTTCACTTTTTAGCTTCCAAATAGGGGTCACTGGCCCCAATCTAAAAAACAAATGTTCTGTAAAGCTACACATTTAGAGACTTATTTATTAAAGGTTGGATTTTAGTGTTTTTTGAGGTTTTTGAAACCACAACTAAACTCACTTTCTCTAAAAACCCAGAATGTCATGGAATTCATTAAAAGATCCGATCATAAAAAGGACAAACAAAAGAAAAAAAAACAACGCTGAATAATGCACTAAAGTATCTGAATGGTCCAATAAGATCAGCATCTCTCATTGACTTCTGTAGGACCTCAACAACTTTTAATTGGCAATGTTTTTGTGGTTTTTACACTTAATAAATATCAGATTTTTAAGAAATATAGGAAAACTACACATGTATTTATGTGTAGTAAACGACCCCTTATTGTTTTTGCTACTTTTACTCATCTTTTATTTAAAGGGCATGTAAAGGCAAAAAAATAAAATCCCATTTTTACTTGCTTTAATGAAAAAAACCTATCTCCAATATACTTTAATCACCTATACTTTAATTAAAAAATGTGTACCGTTTTTATAGAAACCTGATTGTATGCAGTGAAATTCTCCCTTCATTTACTGCTGTGGATAGGAATTGTCAGATGGTCCCTAACTGCTGAGCAGGGAAACAATCATACTTATGAACAGCAGGGGGAGCCCCCGCCTTACTTCCCAGCCATGCAGAACTCAAGCAGCTTTGTTTATGACGATTCCTAAGCAGCCCAGACCCCACTGAGCATGTGCACAGTCTTAGTCTTGCAAAGATGTTTATCAAAGTTACAAGATGGTGAACCCCTGTAGCCAACTTTGAAAGCATAAATTATTTGTTTGATTAGGTGGTGCAGTAAGTTCGTGTTTATATTTAGTATACAAAATACAGCATTTCTAGCTTTATTCTGTTTTAGACTTTACATGCCCTTTAAGGTCCTCACCTATTTATATTCCAGTCACTTATTTATATTCCAGTCGTATTCAAATCAGTTCATAGCTGATAGGGTAAGGTGGACTCTAGCAACCAGATTGCTGAAATTGCAAACTGGAGAGCTGCTGAATAAAAAGCTAAATAACTCAAAAACCACAAATAATAAAAAATGAAAACCAATTGCAAATCGACTCAGAATATCTTTCTGTACATCATATGTAAAGGTAACATCATAGCTAAAAGGTTACAATCATAATAATAATCATCATAATAATAATCAAAGTGATAATCCGTGTAGTAGGAATCAAGTTACAAGAGGTTGGGACAGGAGACCTGCTGAGGATTTTCGGGGCATTACCATTGACCTAGAAGCCTCACACTATGTTAGACACATCTGTGCAAATCTGTCTTGCTGATAAGTGATATCTGTGATGACAAGAAAAGAATAAGATATTTGCATGTTTCAGTTGAGAGAGATGTGTTCCTATCTTAAATATTGGTAACTTCCACTTGCTTGTGACCTCTACACAGGAGTGTTTTGTTTGATGGCAATTCTTTCCTTTATCTTGCACAACAGATCTTCTGTCAGTCCCATTATATTGTGACCCATGCATGGGACCTGTCATCCAGAATGTTTGGTTTTCCGTAGAATGGATCTTTATGCAATTTAGAAAAATGTAATTAAAAAAATTAAACATTTAATAAACCCAGTTAGGCTTGTTTTGTCACCAAATCTAAGTTGGGATCAACTACAAGGTTCTGTTTTTCAGAGAATTATTTTTTTTTTAAAGATGATTAAAATGTAGACTATGGGAGATGGACTTCTGGATAACTGGTTTCTGGATAATGGACCCTACCGCCATACTATCTGTCAATACGACTGCATCCTACAAAATCTGCCGTCCATTTGATTCCTTCAGCTAAGGAATTTGTCTCTTCATGGGCATAACTACAGAGGAAGCAGACCCTGAGGCTGCAGGGGGGCCCTAAGAAATTCAGGGGGCCCCATGAAGCCCTTATTAATGAGCAATTTCAACATATATTGGTAAAACAGGACAACCTCTGGGTATGTTGTGGGCATTAAAATGTATTTGCTGTCGGGCCCAGTATAATCTAGTTACACCAGTGCTTCTCTGAATCTGCATGTATGTGTCCTGTTGCAGTTCTAGCAGCTCCCTTGTCTAGCTTTAGCCAGCCTGTCACTGGGGCTTTCTTCTCCCAAACATCGCTGAACTGGAAAGTTGCAGGACTTGTCTGTTCACCTCCATATATACAAAATATTTAAAAAATGTATAAAGTCATGTTTCACAGGCAGACTGGGCTGATCACCCTCCAACTAAGATTAAAATATTTGGTCAGTTTGGGATAAATCACTCGTTTTCTTGGCTTAGGGTATTCATTCACATTTGGAGCTTTGCTTCTGTACTTTCTAGTCCTGGGCTTGTTTCATTTGAGATTTTAAAGCAGTCAATTGGGCTTGGTCACAGCTGTGAGATAGTTGGCTCTTTGGCCAGTAGGCTATGAACCTGCTTTTGTACAACCATAGAGATCAAGTACAAACTGGTAGGACAAAAAACATCATAAATACAATACATACTGTATATACACAGAGCTTAAGAACCACGTGGTAAGAGTAGGGTTCAACAAGAAAAAATCTGATGGCACATAGGGCTGCAGGAAATCTTCCAATTTTTATTTCAAAGCAGAGTGCAAATGCAACGTTTTGGGGAATAAAACCCCTTTGTCAAGCAAAACCCCTTTGTCAAGCAAAGGGGTTTTATTCCCTGAAACGTTGCATTTGCACTCTGCTTTGAAATAAAAATTGGAAGATTTCCTGCAGCCCTGTGTGCCATCGGATTTTTTCTTGTTGTACCTTATTGTGAGGTGGCGGAGCCTCTACCCTTGTGCACCAGGCGTCTCATTCATTCTGCAGGGTGTGCGAGCTCCGGCACTGCTTTGAACCGTAAGAGTAGGGTTGCCACCTGGCCGGGATTTGCCTGGCCAGTAAAAATTATGGTTGATCCCAATGGGAAAAAACATAAATTTATTGGAAGGCCAGTATTTTTTTTCCAGAAAAGGTGGCAACCCTATCTAAGAGAGACAATAGGAAGGAGGTCCCTGCCCAGTGGAGCTTACAGTCTAAGTGGGTGGATAGCATACAGGCACAAATTTGAGGGCAAAAGTGCTCAAGGTTAAGGCAGTGTCGCTTAAGTGCCATGACTAGAGTAGACTTCTAGTTCTCCAAAAGGACTTTCTTGAAGAGATTGAGTGAGATATGTAATTAGCATATTTCTAGTGGGGCAAAGTTTTAACTATATGTTATTTACCTTTTTAAGCTGTTAATATTCAATCCTGTAATTGTTAAGGTGAAGTTACAAAAACTGTCCTGGGTGGCCAGTCATAATATTGGGTTTAAATTGGCTCTGACTTCTCCTTCTCTCTAAAAAATATGGTGGATGCTGCTGTTGATGTTATTCGCTAACCAGAGCTTGACAAATGTTCCACTAACTCCACATGATAAGCTTAGCGCTATATAAGTTCTCATATTAGCGTTGTTTTTAAGTATAGAAAATCTTTCCTTATTTCCTTATTCATAGGAATGTTTTTCCTTGTTAACCAAGAGCAGTATTTGTCGGTTTGCCCTGAATAGAAATATTTTTTTCCAATCCTAAATATGACCCTATAGAAAATGTTATCTGTGTAAGTGGTTCCATCAAGTAGAGAAGTTCTGCTTCTTGTCATGTACAACATTACATTCATTTTCCTCCGTCCTTATACGGCTCGTGAATCTAATGGTTTACATTTTTTCTTTACAGCCTGAATATGGAAGATCAGAAGCCTAATAGACCAGTTATGTTTATACAGAGGTTTGTGTGGACAGATTTAACATTATCCAATGCTACAGAAGCTTATTCATTTCATTAGGATGGTTCTACAACAAATCACAAATAATATGGAATCGGTAAGTTCTCTTCTAGTCTGCCAAGTAAATAGCTAACAATCGATCCTGTTTGTGTGATCCATAGACACAGGCAGCAGAGCTTGCAGCTTCAGTGGGGGTATCCCAGCCAGGATTTTGGGTTTACTCTTAAAACTGGCACTAAATCCAGGTAGAGGCTCTGTAGACTCCATTGAATTCTGCAGAAACTGCTACAAATAGGCTTTTTCTCCTTCCCCAGCAGTGAAGTGTTAGAAGGCCCCAGTGCTCGAACGGGGAAACAGAAATAGAGAGGTTTATTTGCAAATTGTCTAGTCATTTGATTCCAGCATAATCATTATTGATTGGCCAACATGAACCTTAGGATGATGGCACATGGCACTTTTTGTGGCCTGTGCCATCCTTTAGCACGGGTGACAAAAACATTTAAAAAAAATACCTTTGAGTAGAAGTCAATGTAAATCTCTGGAGCTAAACCATTTGTAAATATTGGAAAATGCAGGAGAAGTCAAACCAAACAGATCCCACAGACAGACTTGTAAAAGAACTGATAACTTTATTGCAGGCCAAAAAGCAGATTAATACTTTTTGTGCACTTGGCACTTAATCAGCCTATGCATGAAACGAGTAGGCTATGTATTAATTTACTTTTTGGTCTTAAATCAAGTTCTCCGTTCTTTTACAAGTCTGTCTGTGAGTACCGGCCTTTTCCTATTTGGTTGGATACCTCCACCTTGAGCTGTAGGTCTGGGGCATGTGAACCCACACAGCACTTATTACTGGTGAGATTATAAACTTGGTGGTCTTACACCGGGAATTCTTTTTCTTTTCCTAAATGCAGGAGAAGACCTGTATTGCATGAAGTCCGTATACTATTTGTGAATTTGGAAAACTTCCTCTATTTCATGTCTGTAATATACTTTTATTTTCAAATCTTTGTAGGCACTTTGGTCAGGAAAACCCTATGGCTCCTCCCGCAGTATTGTACGGAAAATTGGTTCAAACCTTTCTCTCATTCAGTCGCCACGAGTTCATTTCCAGGTATCAGAGATAAACATGTCTTACCTAATGTAACTAACAAGCACACACCTATTAATATATATAATTTTCTGCAGTGCCAGCCAATAATCAGTTGTTCACATGAATCCTTGGAGTCTACAGTCTGACTTCTCCATCAAAGTGACAGAACACATGCAAGGGACAATTGACTCCTAAGCTGCAGATATACCAGCAGTATTTTTGCTCAGTTAGTGCCCTGGTTGAAAGTGAACTCAGGCCTCCATGTGCATTGCTGAAATACTGGCCACTTTACTGCCATCTAGGGAAAATATTATGATCATCGCTTGTGCTTCTCTGTATTGTGACAGGGATTTAAGGGAAGAGACACACGCTGCAATTCGGTGAGACTAGTCGCCCGGCAACAAATCTCTTCTTCGGGGCGACTAGTTTCGGCGAACTGCCTCCCCACTGGCTAGAATGAAAATCGCAGGCGGGATGGTAATCTGAGCACTTCGTTTTCCATAGCCGCTTGAAGTTTCCTTGTTAGGCAACTTTGGAAAACGAAGTGTTCCGAGTGCCATCCCGCCGACTGTTTTCGTTCCAGCCCCGCAGGAAGGCAGTTCGGGGGGATTAGTTGCCCCAAGAAGAGGAGATTTGTCGCCGGTCGACTAGTCTCCCCGAATTGCAGCGTGTGTCTCTGCCCTAAGAGCAGTTTATTTGGCCTTGTGGGTACTGGTGTGAAGGTGCAAGAGGAATATTGAGAGCTGCCATAGAACATAAAGGGTGCAATTAAATCCTAACCATAATCTCTTTGTGCATCTGTACAAAATGAATTCACATCAACAAACAAACGCAGCCCAGTGCAGTGAAACAAAGGCGAGCATTAAAAAAAAAACAAAAGAGTTTACATGGGTGTATAGTGTCTGCACATTGCATGCTATGATAAAGAATGGCTGTGATTTCACTTATATATTTCACTGTTTCTTGACCCAGAAACTCTTCCTTATTTCAATAAAGGTGTATTCCCCATGATGTTTCCCATGTCAATAGGCAGAACTAAACCTTTATAGAAAACAACAGGCTTCTTTATAACAAGGGCATTGCCATTATAAAGGAATGTCTCTCATTGTATTGTGCTTTGTCTCCTCTGAGCAAACATCACATAATATTTATATTTGGCAGTGAAAACTCGGCCAAAGCTGTAATGTACACTGTGTAACTACCCACCTCTAATCCCTTCCCACTGCTGTGTGTCAGTCATGTTTATAGAGCTCTTGCCCTGTCTTTCACTATTTCCTGATACCAGATGTGATTACCTGGCACAGTCCTACATACCAACTAATTCCATTTCTGAACACAGAGAAACAAACCCTTCTTGTCTGTATGGAAAGAGCGAGGATGGTTTCCTCAATCACCTCTTTTGGCATTATTGTAAGAACTGAGAGCAGTAAAAAAATAAAAATACATACAAGGGTAGTGTCACGGGGTAAGGGAATAAGATCTGTTATCCGGAAACCTGTTATCCAGAAACTCCGAATTACGGGAAGACCATCTCCCATAGACTCCATTTTATACTAATAATCAAAGTTTTATTAACTTTTTCCTTTTTCTCTGTAGTAATAAAACAGTACCTTGTACTTGATCCAAACTAAGATATAATTAATACTCCTCTCTAAGCCTATTGGGTGTATTTAATGTTTACATGATTTTCTAGTAGATTTAAGGTTTGAAGATCTAAATCACGGAAAGGTCCGTTATCCCGAAAACCTCAGGTCCGAGCATTCTGGATAACAGGTCTGATACCTGTAATATGGATTTTGTTTGTCTCTGCCTTTGTGTATATTGCACATGGGTATGATTATTAGCAGAGAGAGGAAGGAGTGTATCCCATAGTAATGTACAACAGCCCAGGCTGTCAGTTTATAAAATCCAGGCAGCAGTATAGCAGATATTATAGAGGGCCCTCACTGTGTTTTGGGAGTCTCTCCTCCCTTCCTCAGTGGATAAAAGGGGAGGGATCATAAATGCATATTTTATGTCATAATGTCTGATGCACTATAGTGACAAAAGTGTGTGCATATATACATATAGGGAATGTCATTGGGTCAACATATGAGCAATGCAAACAGTTCTTCTGTATTCAGTTTTCAACAGTTTAAATTCATTTAGCCACTCCATCAGCCAGAGGAAAAAGCGTTTCGCCAATGTGCAGCACATACTGTGCCAAAAGGAATGGAGGGCACTCCACTTAAAGAGGGAACAAATGTTTATTACAAGCTCTGCAGGGATCAAACGGCCCTATGCGTTTCGGGATACAATCACAGTACTTTTTCTCAAGTCAAGTAAAAGCATCATAATACTCCTCTGATGTCCGGTAACCAGTTAAAAAACCAGGGAACAGTGATCTGCCAGTTGGGTGGGTTTGGGTTCACGTTTGGCCAACATTGCAGGTTTGTGTTGGGTGTGGGTCAGACTAGGGAAGTTACTCCTCTACTACTCCCAAACATTCCATGTCTTAGAACCAGAGGTGCGCAAGAAAGTAGAGTACAGAGCTAAAAGAGTCTAGTGTGAGTCCTACAATGGCAATATGTTGTGGGTTGGGGTTGAGTGCAGGTTTTTTCCTGACCCGCACATGGGAACATTATTTTAGGGAAGAACTGCCTTAAAGGAGAATTCAACCTGTAATAAAAAAAAACCCTCCCCCTAACCTAGGTAGACCCCCCCCTCCCCCCCCCCAATTTACCTGGCCCCCCTGGCAAATGCCCCTATTTTTTTACTCACCCCTTTGTGGAGTTTCTGGCCTCAGAGTTTATATCTATTATCCAGAATATTTGGGTGGGGTTTTCCAGATGAGGGATCTTTCTGTAACTGGATTACTGGACCTTTATTCTACTAAAAAATCATATAAACATCGATTAAATAGCCCCAACAGGATTGTATTGCCACCAGTATGAATTCTTGCATCTTAACCAACATCTAGTATAAGCTACTGTTTTATTACTACAGAGAAAAAGGGATTCATTTTTAAAAATAAGGACTATTTGCTTAAAATAGGTCCTATAGGAGACGGCACTCAAATGCACCCCTACAATAAATAGCGAAGACTATGTGGCTTTATTCGTTTTCATTTATTTTTCTTCCTTCTAAAATAATTATAAAAAAGGCAATATAAGTGGATATTTATCCAAGTTCTCCTTAATGAGAAAAAATCTTGTAGTTTTGCACTTGGACTGAAAATGACAAGCCTAACCAATATCATTCAGTACAGTCCTGATTTTAATCCAATTTTTGATATGACACGTGTCTGTCTTACTGTCCTGTACTATAATCTGCTATTCTCTCTTTCTTTCTTCCTCCTGCTTTTAGCCTTTCTATGAGACAAGCAAGAGGCTGCACTTCTGTAGGTCAGTCACTATCCACTGTGCTTGGCTGTGTTTATATCTTACTGAATATCACTGTGTGTGTAACTGCTGGATGGTGCATGGGCGCTAGTATTCTATATTGATGGGCACATATAAATGTGTCTTGTGTTGTAGCTTTGATATTTGTTGAGCTTTGCAGATGGTGTGATTAGATTTGAAACAACAAATGATTTCTGAACGGAATATGCACACACACAATTATTTGCAGTCGGGAGCTTACCCCTTTTTTATTATGCCACCAACAGTATCATTGTTTTGGGGGGGGGGGGAAGAACCTCCCTTCATCAGGATCAGGATGATTACATTTTATCCTATCCACTTAATCAGTATTTAATCAGATTCCTCCTTCCAGTTAAATCACCTTTATAATGAACCTCAATTAAGCCTGGATGATGGAGTGTTAGATGTTGCATGCAGTGTTGTTAAGCATTGAGTTATTATTAGGGATGCACCAAATCCACTTTTTTGGATTCGGCCGAACCCCCGAATCCTTCGTGAAAGATTCGGCCGAATACCGAACCGAATCCAAAACCTAATTTGCATATGCAAATTAGGGGTGAGAAGGGGAAAACCTTTTTTACTTCCTTGTTTTCTGACAAAAAGTCATGCAATTTCCCTCCCCACCTCTAATTTGCATATGCAAATTAGGATTCGGTTCGGCCTGGCAGAAGGATTCCGCCAAATCCGAATCCTGCTGAAAAAGGCCGAATCCCAAACCGAATCCTGGATTCGGTGCATCCCTAGTTATTGTGCACATGTTTTTTGATAAAGGTACCTTTTATTTCAGCTTATTC
Organism: Xenopus laevis; assembly: GCF_017654675.1. Taxonomy (NCBI): domain Eukaryota; kingdom Metazoa; phylum Chordata; class Amphibia; order Anura; family Pipidae; genus Xenopus; species Xenopus laevis. The sequence continues at coordinate 104,206,020 of NC_054382.1, forward strand.
CCTACCCGGTGGAAATAAATGCTCAGAGTGGAAACACTATAGTGTCATTTGCGGATGTTGGCTGGGTTGCAAAGGATGAAGGGGAAGCATTCGCTAGGCTGCGGTACGTACCATAACCGTTTCAGTAATTTATTGCACTTAGAGTACAGCTGTCTGAAATCCATGTCTTATGTACTATGGAATAGTGCCCACATTTCTTTCATTCCAAAATAGTTAAAAAAACCTACAATTGTATGAGTCACCTGACTGTACTTTCCCATGAAGCTGTAGGCACACAGACAATATGGCTGCTGAACGGATGACCTAGAGTACAGTGTCCCAGAACTACATCTGTGTGAATACATCTCCAATCCTACACAAACTTTCTTTTTTCCTTGCTCTACAAATTGGCAGAACAAATCAGTCAATGAGCATAATATAGATGTTTATGTAGAACGGTCCATATTTGGTATTGCAGCAGAAAGGGAAGTGGAGCTGTTATTTGTCTCACTTCCTCAAGGGCCGATGCTTTATACACAGGCCAAGGTGATCAGTGAACCAACCTCTATCCAGGCTACATTCACATTGATTGGTATCGTCCAGTATTACAGTTTTATTGTTACATGTATGGGCACCTTCAGTTAATGGGGAAAATTTACTTAGGTCCAAATTTTCTCTTCACCATACTATGCATATTAATTAAAATCTCGCCAAATGACGCTGGCGTACTTTCACTAGCAAAAATTCATCAGCACGAAAGTTTCATAGCAAATTTTCTCTAGCCTTACTTTCTTTCTAGCGAAACTTCAATTTAAATATGGCGGATACATACAGGTCATATACAGTCATGTGAAAAAGTTTGGGAACCCCTCTCAGCCTGCATAATAATTTACTCCACTTTCAACAAAAAAGAGAACAGTGGTATGTCTTTCATTTCCCAGGAACATCTGAGTACTGGGGTGTTTTCTGAACTAAGATTTTTAGTGAAGCAGTATTCAGTTGTATGAAATTAAATCAAATGTGGAAAACTGGCTGTGCAAAAATTTGTGTACCCTTGTAAATTTGCTAATTTGAATGCATGTAACTGCTCAATACTGATTACTGGCAACACCAAATTGGTTGGATTAGCTTGTTAAGCCTTGAACTTCATAGGCAGGTTTGTTCAATCATGAGAAAAGGTAATTAAGGTGGCCAATTGCAAGTTGTGTTTCTGTTTGACTCTCCTCTGAAGAGTGGCAGCATGGGATTCTCAAAGCAACTCTCAAAAGATCTGAAAACAAAGATTGTTCAGTATCATGGTTTAGGGGAAGGCTACAAAAAGCTATCTCAGAGGTTTAAACTGTCAGTTTCAACTGTAAGGAATGTAATCAGGAAATGGAAGGCCACAGTTGCTGTAAAACCCAGGTCTGGCAGGCCAAGAAAAATACAGGAGTGGCATATGCGGAGGATTATGAGAATGGTTACAGACAACCCAAAGTTCACCTCCAAAGACCTGCAAGAACATCTTGCTGCAGATGGTGTATCTGTACATCGTTCTACAATTCAGAGCAATTTGCACAAAGAATATCTGTATGGCAGGGTGATGAGAAAGAAGCCCTTTCTGCACTCATGCCACAAATAGGGTCACTTGTTGTATGTAAAAGCTCATTTAGACAAGCCACAATCATTTTGTAACAAAGTGCTTTGGACTGATGAGGCAAAAATTTAGTTATTTGGTCATAACTAAAAGCGCTTTGCAGGGCAGAAGGAGAACATCGCATTCCAAGAAAAACACCTGCTACCTACTGTCACATTTGGTGGAGGTTCCATCATGCTGTGGGGCTGTGTGGCTGTGTGGCTAGTTCAGGGACTGGGACCCTTGTTAAAGTCGAGGGTTGGATGAATTCAACCCAATATCAACAAATTCTTCAGGATAATGTTCAAGTATCAGTCACAAAGTTGAAGTTACGCAGGGGTTGGATATTCCAACAAGACAATGACCCTAAACACACTTGGAAATCTACAAAGGCATTTATGCAGAGGGAGAAGTACAATATTCTGGAATGGCCGTCACAGTCCCCCAACGTGAATATCATGGAAAATCTATGGGATGATTTGAAGCAGGCTGTCCATGCTGGGCAGCCATCAAATTTAACTGAACTGGAGAGATTTTGTATGGACGAATGGTCAAAAATACCGCCATCCAGAATCCAGACACTCATCAAAGGCTATAGGAGGCGTCTAGAGGCTGTTACATTTGCAAAAGGAGGCTCAACTAAGTATTGATGTAATATCTCTGTTGGGGTGTCCAAATGTATGCACCTGTCTAATTTTGTTATGATGCATATTTTCTGTTAATCCAATAAACTTTATGTAATTGCTGAAATACTACTGTTCCATAAGGCATATTTTATATATTAAAAGGAAGTTGTTACTTTGAAAGCTCAGCCAATGATAAAACTCCAAAGAATTAACAGGGGTTCCCAAACTTTTTCATATGACTGTATATTTATTTATTAGTGATGTTAATGAAATTGCTGGAAGTGACCACTTATTAAAAATGTCCAAGAAAGCAAAATATCCTCTATTGTCCTAAAAAATTTTTTAATGATTTTTTTAAAAACAGGATCTGATGTCACTGACATAGTAATGTTGAGGATGTAGCTTTAGCTTAACAATGCACCAGGTAGAACCAGGCGCAGTGGACTTTGGCGAAAAGGGTAATGCATTGTAAAGTCAACACTTTACAACGAAAAATTAGACTGGTGAAACGGCGCAAAAGTTTCCTTTCACTAGCGAATTGCCCGTCATCATTTATTAAATAGGCGAAGTTGTGGCAAATTGTCTTTGGCAAATCTTTTGGTAGACATGCACAATTCGCCCTTTAGTAAATGTGCCCCAAACGACTACTAGATTTGGCCCGGTGTTGTAGGAATGGCAATTTCATGGAGATAAAACAGATCCTGGTTCTGTGGACATGGTCTTGCTCAGTTGGTTTGTGGTGTAGGCTGTCACATTCAGACCTTTGGCTGGACATACAGATATAGACATTACTACTAAGGTTACTAAAACATGACACTGCAAATAACATTAAATAACAATAGAAAACCTGTAGCTGACTGAAATGTGTTTGTTTTTTTCTTTACAGTTCAGAAATCCGTCCCAACCAGAACACACTTGTCTCACCTGAGCCTGTCTCTATGGAGCAGCCGCTCATCAGACAGACTTCTTTACCTGTGCTGGAGGAGGAGGAGGCTAAAGCTCAAAATGTGGCCAATGAAGAGGCAATGCAAAAGATCAGTGTCCTCGAGAGTGAACTTGCCAGTTTGAGAGCCCAGATAGCAAAGATTGTAACCTTCCAAGAACAGCAAAACTTAACAGGTATAATAAAGTGTTTCAATGGAGCATTGTATTGCTGGTGTCTGTGTACACTGACTTATTGCTGTGTCTCATGTAGCACTTTACATGTTATCTGTATTATTAAGCAAAAAGACAAACAAAGTAGACTGATTCATGGCTGCATTAGACTGTCTGCTAGAAAGGAAAGTTGCTGCAGATCCACAAGCTCTTTATACTGAAAAGCCAATAAAAGGGGTGGTACTTTTAGTATAGTTATATATAGTTTAGTATTAGTTAACTTTTTGTTTGTTATATAGTGGCTAATTCTAAGCAACTTTTCAACTTCATTTATTTTTTTAATTATTTGCCTTCTTTATCTGACTCTTTCCAGCCTGACCCCATCTAAAAACAAATGCTCTGTAAGACTTCAGATGTATTGTTATTGCTACTTTGTATTACTCTTTCTATTCAGGCCCTCTCCTATTTATATTCCAGTCTCTTAATCCAATCAATGCATGGTTGCTAGGGCAATTTGGACCCTAGTGACCGGATGGCTGAAATTGCAAATTAGATAGCTGCTAAATAAAAAGGCAAATAATAAAAGAAAATAACCCCAATTGTGTGTTGTCATTCTCTACATCATAGTAAAAGTTAATTTAAAGGTAAACAACGCATTTAATGCTTATCCATTCCGCTGACAGTTATTGAGTGATATCCATACTTTGTCTCCTTTATCACTTGTTATTTTGACTTTCTAGGTTCCTTTACAAGTACAGACAGCGGCAGCCTTTCCATTTCTCCTCTATCTGCTCCTCCACTCCCACCACCACCACCTCCTCCACCCCCTCCTCCAGGGCTCCAGAAAAGTGTCTCAACCATTGACCTTATTAAGGAGCGAAAGGGTAAAAAGTCGATCACAGACACGTCTCTCACAGACAGCGCATCAAAGAAGCCTGAAATGCCCAGTATGTTGGATGTCCTCAAAGACATGAACAGGGTGAAACTGCGTTCTGTGAAAAGGTAACTACCCACCGTGCAATGGCTGAAGTTGGTTTCCTATCTCATATACTGTATTCCATCTAGGGATGCACCAAATCCAGGATTCGGTTTGGGATTCTGCCTTTTTCAGCAGGATTCGGATTCAGCGAATCCTTCTGCCCGGCTGAACCGAATCCTAATTTGCATGGGAAATCACGTGACTTTTTGTCACAAAACAAGGAAGTAAAAAAAAAAAATTATTCCCCTTCCCACCCTATGCAAATTAGGGCTTGGTATTCGGCCAAATCTTTTGTGAAGGATTCAGGGGTTCGGCCGAATCAATCCAAAATAGTGGATTTGGTGCATCCCTTACTCCATCAGCCCTGAGCAACAAGGATTGTCTATTGCCGTGTTTCCGCACATTTGCAGATCTTTGCCAGGACTGCAGTACAGTCTCCATGTTTGGAGGCCAAATCGTTAGGAAAGTGTGCCTATCCTGGGGGAGGCATAAAGGGCCAGAGCTGATACTACGGACAAATATTTTACATGAATAAATCTACAAAGATAATCTAGAGTGGATAATTGTGGTGCTGTTAATTATTTTGTGTTACCTATCACATATGTTCTGTGCATACCTCAAAGCCATATGTATACACACTCAAGAGCACTTCATAGAGGAGTTATTACTCATAGGAGAGCAGGAATCAATCCTCGCCTAAATATGATTACCCCACCCTCCTTAACGGAACAGTTACACCAAAAAATTTTGTTTTTTAAAGTAATGAAAACATAATGAACCGTTGCCCTGCACTGGTAAAACTGGTGTATTTGCATCAGCAACTCTACTATAGTTTATATTAGGGATGCACCGAATCTGGGATTCGGTTCGGGATTCAGCCTTTTTTTTTTTTTTTTTTTTTTTTTTTTTTAAATAACTGTTTATTGAGAGTTTTATACACAAAAAGAAAACATCAAAGGGGGGGGAAACAAAGGGGGAAGTATGACATAGAAGGAAGGGAAAATACAGTGCTGTAGATACATATCACATTGGAATCTCCATTACAATAAGAAATAGCAACATAGGGTCACATAGCGAGACCAACAAAAAAAAAAAAAAAAAAAAAGGGAAAGGAAAAGGGGAAAAGAAAATGCGCTGAGTTAACAGCAAAGGGGTAGGTGGGAAACAGGAATTGCCGGGCTATATATTGGACATGACACCGAAAGAAGGTAATGTTAAACTCCTAGGAAAGTAATTGCTTATAGTAGTCCGACTCCTTGAATGAAATCCAACTATACCACTTAGTATTATAACTGAGATTTGGATCAGTATCGAACAGTGATAATTGTTCAAACTTGTGTAATTCTTCTATTTTATGAAACCAATCTTGTAATGTGGGGGAGGTAGTTTGCTTCCATTTTAATGGGATCAACATTTTAGCTGCATTCAACAGAAGAGGTTCAATAGTGGAAATGAAATTGCGTAGGGATTTGTCCATATGAAACAACAGCACATATGCCGGATCGTTAGGAACATCAAACTGTAGGATATGGCCTATGGTTAGTCTAACAGAATTCCAAAAAGGAACGACAAGCGGACAGGACCAGAAAATATGTAACAACGTTCCCTCCCCAATTCCGCATCTCCAACACCTGTCGCTCGTGTGTCTAAAGATGCGTTTGAGCCTGAAAGGAGTTAAGTACCATCTAGAGAGTATCTTATAGTTAGTTTCCTGCAGTCTACAACACCTGGAGCTTTTAAATAATTTGAGCATACAGTTGGCCAAGGTCTCTTCTTGGAACTGAACACCGAGGTCTGTAGACCACTGAGCCAGATATGATGGAGATATGAAACTGCCAGGTTGACGCAGTAGTTTGTAAATCATGGAAATTATGTGTCTTGGAGCTGTCCCAGTGGAGCAGAGGGATTCAAACGGAGTCAGTTCACGTCCCAGTGCAGAGGAACCTCCCATACTCTGGAAAAAATGTTTAATTTGGGCGAATTTGAAATGGTCAGTGGGTGAAAACGGATGAAGCAATTGGAATTTATCCTTAACAATAAAAGAATGATTATCCAATAGATGTAGAAGTTGTAAATTATCCTTTATCAGCCAGTGGGAAAAATATTTAGTTTGTTGGCCTGCAGGAAAGGCCGGGTTATTAATTATGGGAATTAGCGGGGAGGGGAATTGGGTAAGTTTAAAGCGAAGGCGACATTTGTCCCACAGCGAGAGAGTATGAGTAAGGAGTGGATGGTCCACGTATTTGATTCGCCTATATCTTTTGTCTAGCCACGGTAGGTGTAGTAAAAAGCTTGAAGTAGCTTGTTGCTCGATTTCAATCCAGAGTTTATTATCAGCGTGGTGCGACCAATCGATGATGCGCCCTAATCCAGCAGCATAGTAGTATAATTTGCAATCAGGTAGAGACACCCCTCCTTGGAGCCTATCCTTTATAAGTAGTTTATGGCTCAATCTAGATTTTTTGTTGTGCCAGATAAATTTAGTGATGACAGATTGTAGAGAATCTAAGATGGGGTCAGGGAGTTGCAGAGGAATCGATTGAAAGATATAAAGTATGCGAGGAATAATGTTCATCCTAACCACATTCATGCGTCCAAACCACGATAAGGGTTTATCCAGCCATCTATCCAAGTCTTTCCTAATAGTTAACAGTAGATCCCTCAAATTTTTAGAAGCCCATTCAGTGTAGTCTTTCGTAATTTTAATACCTAGGTAGACTATATTGTGTTGGGACCATTTATAAGGGAAGGTAGCAGTCATGGATTGTATCGTTAACGGCGGTAGGGAGATATTAAGAGCTGCAGATTTTGAGAAGTTGACCTTGAAATTGCTAAGGTAGCCAAACTGAGTTAATAAATGGTTGAGAGTCGGGATGGAAGTGGTGGGGTGGGTAATAAAAAAGAGCAGATCGTCCGCATAAGCAGCTACTTTATGATGACGAGTTGCAATGGGGACGCCTTTGATTTTTTGATTCATCCTGACATGACATAGAAAAGGTTCCAATGCGATTACAAATAAGGCTGGCGAAAGGGGGCAGCCCTGACGCGTGCCATTACGAATGTCAATGTAGTCAGTCAGTTGACTATTTGTGCGAATGCGGGCTATGGGGTTGTCATATAGGGCTTTAATCCACTGAACTATTTTGGGACCAACACCAATGTGTTCCAGGCAGGAGAACATATAAGACCAATTGACTCTGTCAAAGGCTTTCTCCGCATCGGTGGAGAGGAGCATGAGTGGGGTATCGTGTGTTTTAGTCCAATGTAATATGTTGATCAATCGGTTGGTATTGTCCCTGCCTTCTCTACCTGGTATGAAACCAACTTGTTCAGGGTCAATGAGCTGGGGAAGAACGGAGTTGATTCTATTGGCAATAATTTTCGCAAGGAGTTTAATATCTCCATTAATCAGAGAAATGGGCCTGTAACTACTAGGTTCATTGGGGGGTTTTCCAGGTTTTAATAGCAAGCTAATTTGTGCCTCTAGAGATTGTTTGTGAAAGCGGGAGCCATGTTGAATGGCTAGGAAAGCTTTAAGAAGGTTAGGGAGAAGCGTGTCTTTGAATGACTTATAATAGAGGGTGGTGAGGCCATCCGGTCCAGGGGCCTTACCTGAAGGGGTGTTTTTAAGGGCCGTTTCTAGTTCAACCATAGTAATATCCTGGTCAAGAAAATCGGAGTCCTCCGCGGATAGACTTTTCATGTTGGAAGTTTGTAAGAAGTCATGTAATAGTCGTTTGTAGTCATGACCGTCATCAATAGAATTATCGGGCAATTGGTAAAGGTCCTGATAAAAAGTTTTGAAAGTATCAGAAATAAGATCAGGTGTGTGAACCAGATTACCACATGCCCTTTTAATAGAAGGGATATAGTTCCTGCTTTGTTTATGTTTTAGAACTCTAGCAAGGAGACGTCCACATTTGTCACCGTGTTCATAGAGTCTGTGGCGAAACATTGTGATTGCTTTTTGGGTAAAGAAATCAAAATGGGCGGAAAGGGACTTCCTGGCTTCTGTCAAGTCCTTCAGAGTTTTATCGCAGTGTGATAGTTTATGGTTGCGTTCTAGCGTTTGGACCTTAGCTATTAGTTCCGTTCTAGTTTTTTCTTTATCTTTCTTATTCTTAGCCCCATGTTTTATGAGATGGCCCCTAATGACGCATTTATGGGCTTCCCAACACGGGATTCAGCCTTTTTCAGCAGAATTCGGATTCAGCCAAATCCTTCTGCCCGGCCGAACTGAATCCTAATATGCATATGCAAATTAGGGGAAGGGACAGAAATTGCGTGACTTTTTGTCACAAAACAAGGAAGTAAAAAATGTTTCCCCTTCCCACCCCTAATTTGCATATGCAAATTAGGATTCGGTTCGGTATCCAGTTGAATCTTTCGCAAAGGATTCGGGGGTTCAGCTGAATCCAAAATAGTGGATCCGGTGCATCCCTAGTTTATATAAACAAGCTGCTGTGTAGCCATGGGGGCAGCCAAAGCTAAAAAAGGAGAAAAGGCACAGGATACACATCAGATAACAGGTAAACTCTGTAGTATATAATGGGATTCTTCAGAACGTATCTGTTATCTACTGTGTATCCTGAGCTTGAATGGCTGCCCCTGTGGCTACACAGCAGCTTGTTTATAGAAACGATAGTAGAGTTTCTGAAGCAAATACCTCAGGTTTACTCATGCAGGGTAACAGTATATTATAGTGCCATTCCATTAAAGCACTTTCATTCTTTTAGTGTTACTGAACTTTTAAGAATGCTTGTGTTCTAGGTAGAAGTAAACTTGGGGCTGGGATAGCACATAACTATTAGGGCTGAAGTCCTGCAGCTAATATGGAGTTGTTTTTGGAGCCATGCATATGAAGGTGAGTGGAGATAACAAGAATTGGGGAAAAAGCCAGTTGAGTGTGCAGAAATGTGTGTATACAGTTTGTGTTATTATTAACAACGTGTATTTAGAGAGGGCAACATATTTCACCGCGCTCAGCCAAGTTCTTTCATGTTCTCTTGCAGGAGTCCAGAAGAAGAAAAACACAAGCCAAGTGACCCAGCTGACCCAGCTACACTAATCGCAGAAGCATTAAAAAAGAAGTTTGCTTACAGATACCGAAATGACAGTGAATCTGAGAGGAGCGTCCCCAAAGCAGAACACCAGCATGCCTCTCCGATGCCTCTGGTACGTTGCAACTTTAACACTTATGTTTGGGGTCTCTGATCACGGTGCGACACTTGCATTCCATTTACACTCCAGTCTGTAAAAAAATAGGTGTAAAATACATAGTGCTAGATGATGGTTATGAGTTAACTAAAGCCTAACAAAGAAGGAGGCTGGGGATGCTGCATTATGTTTAGGCCTACTTTGCCAAAAGTAGTAGCTTCTCATACGCTGCATAGAGAATACTAAGTATGTCAGTTCCCCCATGAACAACTTTGAAGGCCTCTGTTTTAGAGATTGTAAACCTTTTTAAATACATTTAAAGGAAAACTGATACATTCCTATAAAATATAGCAAGCAAAAATCCCCAAAATCAACCCCAGCCCAGTGGTACCTGCTTATCATGAAGGGGGACAGAAGGGCTGGCTCTATTCCATGTCTCATGCTGGGCTGGGCTTGATGTGATCTTTCCATAGGGTAATTACTAGTGTGTCACTATCCCTTTAAAACACACAGTGTTAATACAAGTGAGGAAGCAGGATCATCCTAGCAATTGCCACACAAGGTAATTAGTATAAACTCTTTAGTATTTGTATTTCTTTTCTCTCTCCCCATCAGTTTGGACCTCATATGCTGAAATCTACAGGGAAGATGAAGACCCTCGTTGAAGCATCACATTCTTGAGAGAGAAAAAGAGATGTTTTTTTATCTTCTATAAAATGTTCGTCCAGCAAAACGACATTTAGGAGTTTGGACTGCTCTGTATTTATAGCTTTACCTAAATATCTGGTATGGCTGCATGAAGAGTTCTTTAGTGGCTTCTAAAGAGGGAAAGTCTTACCGAGTCATAGTCAAGTGTTTAATGCTAAATAGAATTCTGATCCTGCCACTAATAGGAGGGATCAATAAATACAGGTGACACTATAGGAGGGATCAATAAATACAGGTGACCCTAGAACAGGGGTCCCCAACCCTTTTCACCCGTGAGTAACATTCAGATTTAAAAAGAGTTGGGGAGCAACACAGAAAATGTTCCTGGGTGGTGCCAAATAAGGGCTGTGATTGGCTATTTGTAGCCCCTTTGTGGGCTGACAGCCTAGAGGAGGATCAGTTTGTCAGTAAATCTGGTTTTTAAGCAACCAAAACTCTAAGCCTGGAATTCAAAAATAAGCACCTGCTTTGAGGACAGTGAGAGCAACATCCAAGGGGTTGGAGAGCATCATGTTGCTCACGAGCTACTGGTTGGGGATCACTGTCCTAGAAGATGGATCAATAAATACAGGCGACCCTGTAGGAGGGATCAATAAATACAGGTGACACCAGTATGGGCTTTTTCCAGAGCAATATTAGGCACATCATATTAGGCCAGGTTTGTGCATTTATTGGGATGTCAGTTTAGCACAACTCTACATGACAGTCAGGATAATTTGTCAGTGCTGTAGCAGTTGAAATCATTTGTCTACATTCATTTATTTTAAATGGACAGAATGTAAAGGGAACGCATTTGCCTGTCTGGGTATCCAGTGTTCTTTTGTGGCCATTTTATTCTAGTGGCATGTGCTGATTTCTGCCAATCCTTAAAGCACAGTTTTAGATATACAGTGCTTACCAAATCTTATTTAATAACAATGCCCTTTCATTATCTTAAGATTAGACATGTGAACTACTGTGCTAACCATCTTTAGGCAACTGTCACATCGCTGTGATGTGTAGTTCAGCACAAGAACTGTAAGTGTGACTCTGCTCTAACTTACAGATCTCCCCACCTAGTCTATTTAAATACACTGATATGTAAGTGTAATAAGTAATGTTTAGATAAAACTAAATTGCAGATTAAGTTCAGCATCATTTCTATGCAGTTGCGATACTGTGGTGCTGTTGGGAGATGCTGCATTTGATCTATTGATCTGCGGTAGTTCTAGCTCAGGAGTGAGACAATTGAATGGCTGTTACTCATCCCAAAAACTGTGTAGGGATTTGTGTGCCCTCACTCCAGGCAGAACGATGACACTAATTGCTTTATCTAGAAGAGGCCATAGTTGGGTGTCGGCATTTTTATGGTTCACAAAAGTGCTCTAATGTTAGTGGAAGTATATTGGCTGCCTAACAGGAGTAGTATGCTCTGCTGAAGTGGGAGTAGATATTCAAGAAGCAATTCTCCAGAAGAATACACAGTCGGTGGCTGGAGTATGTTTGGGGTATGGTCCATTCCCTATTTGGTGGGTATGTGCAATTGGGAAACTGCATTACACTGGAACTCTTGTCATTGCTCCGTGCCAAGGATTCATGCTATGGATTGGTTATTCATCTGAACCATCTTCTGTCATTTTATGGTGCACAAAGGGGTTCATGGGTTTTTTTTAGTCACAGGAGCTTGCAATCTTTACTATTTTATCAGGAAAAATAGGATATAGATAATTGTTACATGAGCAACAGAATCAGTCTTATATTTATTGTATTTGCTTATTAGTATTGTTGGCAGAAACCCACGTTGTTGCCGTTCTGCCTTTACCATCTCCTTACCAAAATACGTTTAAAGGAGAACTAAAGCTTAACCAAAGAAGTAGAATAGAAATGATGTACACTATAGTTTGGGCTTCTGTACCATCCCAATTCAACCACAGCCCTTTAGCAGTAAGATCTGTGTTTCTAAAGATGCCCCAGTAGCTCCCCATCTTCTTTTCTACTGATTCACTGCACATGCTCTGTGCTGCTGTCACTTACTGAGCTTAGGGACCCACTCACAATATACAGTACACATAGAATAGAAATGTCACAATATAAGGCTGATTAGTAATTAATACAGATAATTACTACATGGCAGCACAGAAACCAGTGCAATTAGCATCAGAATTTAATAATCAGCCCTGTAGCATCAGCATATATTACAGGGGAACCTCATTTTCTGCTTGATAATTAGTGACGACCCCTAAGCTTAGCTTCTCAACAGCTGCTCAGAGCCCACTGAGCATGTGAGTGTCAAACACTTTCCTGTGACAAGTTTGAAGTCCTGGATCATTGCTGCTATTGACAAGCTGAAACTTTACGCTAGTGCAATAAGTTTGGTATATAAAATTGCATTTGTAGCCAAATTAATTTTTAAGGTTTAGTTCTCCTTTAAAGAACATAATAATTTAGACCCTCCTGATCTTAATGGAAGCTGACAGGTTTAGAATAACGGTATAATACTGTATATAATACTGTGTTATATGAAATCGTAAATATGTTATTTAAAAAAATCCTTCTTATAAACGTTGCTAATTTTATTGTATTTATACTAACCAATTGCATTTTCCATTTGAAGGGAAGCTATCGCTCAGCTCTTGCCATATTGTGTATGTGCAGTGAATAGGCTGCCTCTAACCTTTCCTGCAGGGGTTTACATGTCTGTTTCTTAAAATGACACACTTCCATTTCTGTAGAATCACCAGCCCTCTCAGTATGTCTTAAAGGGCATGTAAAGTCTAAAATAGAATAAGGCTAGAAATGCTGTATTTTGTATACTAAATATAAATATGAACTTACTGCACCACAAGCCTAATCAAACAAATAATTGATGCTTTCAAAGTTGGCTACAGGGGGTCACCATCTTGTAACTTTGTTAAACATCTTTGCAAGACTAAGACTGTGCACATGCTCAGTGTGGTCTGGGCTGCTTAGGGATCGTCATAAACAAAGCTGCTTGAGTTCTGCATGGCTGGGAAGTAAGGCGGGGGCTCCCTCTGCTGTTCATAAGTATGATTGTTTCCCTGCTCAGCAGTTAGGGACCATCTGACAATTCCTATCCACAGCAGTAAATGAAGGGAGAATTTCACTGCATACAGTCAGGTCTCTTATAAAAACGGTACACATTTTTTAATTAAAGTATATTGGAGATAGGCTTCTTTTTCATTAAAGAAAGTAAAAATGGGATTTTATTTTTTTGCCTTTACATGCCCTTTAATGCAAGCGTAAGAGTGTACGGAGTAGGGCTACACCGAATCCAGGATTTGGGCCGTGATTCGGCCTCTTTCAGCAGGATTCGGATGCTGCCGAATCCTTCTGCCCGGCCGAACCGAATTCTAATTTGCATATGCAAATTAGGGGCAGAATGGAAATTGCATGACTTTTTGTCACAAAACAAGGAAGTAAATGTTTTCCCCTTCCCACCCGAATACCGAACCCAAACCGGTATTCGGCCGAATCTCTCGCAAAGGATTCTAGGGTTCGGCCGAATCCAAAATAGTGGATTCAGTACATCCCTAGTACGGAGGGACTTCACTGCTGAAATAGATAAAAAAGTGTGCCATGCCTTAGCCAAAACGGTTTCATGTTCTTTGCCCTCAAGGAGCGCTATACAAATAAAAATATACATACAACTCCATAAAGGTGCCAGACTGAACTACATTTAGCATTAAAATCAATAAAAAAAAACTGTTCATTTACAGTATACAAAAACATGCAAGTATTACTAAATTTGGTGTTGAAAGGGGTTGTTCACCTACCAAACACTTTTACAGTTTAGTTGTTTCAGATTGTTCTCCAGAAATAAACTTTTTTCAATTGCTTTTTATTTCAATTGTATTTCACTTCACAGGGTCTACCCCCAAAGGGCCAGTGGCTAAGGGTTAATTAGGAGGAGGTATCTCCAAAGAGGCGCTGCACTGTATATTGCTTCTTTCCCACTTGAATAGCACAGCTGTATTGACAGGCAGTTTTCTATCTTTCTCATCTGATTATTTGGTCATATCATCCATCTGATGGTGATGGTTGATTTTAAAGGGATACTGTCACTGGAAAACATGTTTTTTTTCAAAACACATCAGTAAATAGTGCCACTCCGGCAGAATTCTGCACGGAAATATATATATATATATATATATATATATATATTTTTTTTTTTTTTAAAGGGGACCCGTCACCCAAAACAATTACAAATCCTGTTTTATCATGTTAGTCAAGCGAAATGAACTTTAATTAGACTATATAAATTATTTGAATCGGGTTTCCATCAGTCTGGGGCAAGCAGGCAGGAGCTATTTTGTGGACAAATTTTTAAACGAGTTTACTACAGCTATGAACACTTTAATAATAATATAAAAAAAAATAGGAATTGGATTTCATGTTTAATTTGAAAAGGACTATTATACAGCTTTTTATGTCTGGGTGACAGGTCCATTTTAAATGAGCAAACAGATTTTTTAAATATTTAATTTAGAAATTTGGCATGGTGCTTGACATATTGTCAGTTTCCCAGGTGCCCTCAGCTCATGTGATCAACCTATTTTATAATGGATCCTGTACTGTTCAGGACATAAGGCAAAATGTCTATCAAAAATTTGGCATGGTATTAGAAGCAGCAGTGACAACATTCTCCAGCTGCAGTTGGTGCTAAGCTCTTTGTAAAGGAGGCTCAGTGTCTGAAGTATTGTTCCACAGTAATGAAGCTTGCGGGGTGGATTAAAAATTAAAATAGCAGGATGGATTGAAAGACCCCATCACTCCTTTGTACACTTGGCTTTCTAAGCACATATAAACAATGTCCATTGGCCAACTTTATAGCAGTAACTCATTACAAAGGGGCAGGTCAGGGGCCAATTATGTCAGTGTGCAAGGTGAGTATTACTCTCTTTTAACAGGCTGTTGAATTTCGATCAGGAGCCAATCGGAGAAGTGTGAGTCAAACACACCCTCTCTCACTTCACCCTGCCTCTTTCCTTTTGGTTCAGAATGGCATCACAGCCTATCGGTTCTCTTGTATTGCAGAATGAGAGAGAGAGTTCACTAGAATCTTTGTAAATGTAAAATAGGGATACAGTGTCGGACTGGCCCACTGAGATACCAGGAAAACTCCCGGTGGGCCCAGGAATCTGTGGGCCTCTTGCTTCTAAACATTTGGCCTATTTCATGGTCATTCCCTATTTATGGTAAAAAAAGAGGCTTAATAATGGGAGAATAGAGTATAGAAAGTAGAGAGATTAGGACTAGGAGAATAAAGAGGTTGAGTGAGGAGAGGAGGAATAAGGAAAAGTGGCCCACAGTCTAAAGTTTTTGGGTGGACCCCTGGCATCCCAGTCCGACACTGTTGGTATATAGGGTATATATAATGCTCCTCTCTGTATTGTAGTAAAAGCCCATACTAAACATCCATGTAATTGCTCTTATGCAGAACTCTGGACACGTGATGCCTCAGACTGCTAAAAACCATTACAGTAATGTAGGCTGTGGTGCCACCTACTCAATAAAGGATATGGCCTGTGTTACAAACCCACATCTAAAAGAGCAACGCTATACAGTCCATATAATTGTCCCTCAAATTCCACGAGTCAATGCAGCACCAGCCAACCCTCTAGTTGGCATTCTGTATTGAGCCTTCATATTTGTGCAGCAGGAGTCTGTTAGTATTAGAAACTGACAGGTCAAGAAGGGACAGTCAGGTTGGCAAAACAGGCAGTTTGTTTTGTAAATAACAATCACTTACAAAAGCAGAACGATCAGTGAAAAAAGATCAACATGACCTATAGGTAACTTTTAATATTTTCAAAAGAAAATGTTTAGTGTCAGTATCACTTGAACAATAATATCAGTCACTAAGCAAGTTGTTTCTATGTAAGAAAGCATGAACATGTTAAATGACACAATCTTGCTTCTTATATCGATTGCCCCAAATCAACACTGTAAATTGTCATTTTTTGTTTATAGATTTTTGCAAAAATGTATCTCAAATTTGGATATGCAAATAAGGGTTTAGTAATTGGTCAAATCCAAACTTGGTGCATCCCTAGTGATCACCTAAACTAAACTCTGGAGAGGTTCTTTGATCACCCCCCATCGCAATTAATTAATTAATAAGAATCACTGGACATGGCCTCATATCCTGCACCTCTGCCAATGTGATTCCAATTAACTTAAAGGAAAAGTAACACCAAAAAATTAAGAGGTTTAAAGTAATGAAAATATCATGTAGTGCTGCCCTGCACTGGATAAAACTGTTGTGTTTGCTTCAGAAACACTACTATAGTTCATATAAACAAGCTGCTGTGTAGCAATGGAGGAAATTGAAAAAAGTCTATATGGCACAGGTTAAATAGTGGATAACAGATAACACCATTATGTTCTACAGAGCTTATCTGCTGTGTAACCTGAGCCTTTTCTCCTTTGAATGGCTTCCCCCATTGCTACTCAGCAGCTTATTTATATAAACTATAATAGTATTTCTGAAGCAAACAACAGTTTCCCAGTGCAGGGCAACACCATTATCTTTTTATTAATTTTAACCGATTTCATTTTTTGACATTACTGTTCCTTTAAAGGACCAGTAACAAAAAATTTAAAAAAAAATATTTGTTTTTATTTAACGGGAAAAAAAACACCAAGACACATTTAGCTTTAAATTTGCAAAGTCTTTGTTAAGAAATAACTTACAGATTCACCGCTTGCACTCCTCTTTAGAAACGGCGTGAGGGCGACGATCCATTGTGCGCGCGTGATTTATCCTCTCTGGCTATTTCCTATAGAAGGCAGAGAGGAGAAATCGAGCTCCGCACAATGGATCGTCGCCCTGTCGCCGTTTCTGAAGAGGAGCGCAAGACTCTAATGACTTTGCGAATTTAAAGTTAAATGTGTCTTGGTGGGTTTTTTTTTCGTTATGTAGACACAAAAAATTTTTTTCAAAATGTTTTATGTTACTGGTCCTTTAAGCGGGACTGATCCACAACAACCTCCAGCATTTTGTTTCCATATAAGACACAAGTCTATGGAAAACGAAGCTCTGACAAAAATAAATCCCTGCTGGTGAAGTGATCTATCGGGGGCAGGATTGTGCCATGTGGGGGCAGGGGTGTGACATTGAACGTGGGTAGTGGCCACATTTTTGTTTGGGAAACAGACATTTGTGAACCATGAAAAGCCAAACGGGATTAAAATAGGCCAGGACAAGGGCCCTTACCTTATCTATGGACACTCACTACTCCAGCTCACATTGCAGAACACAAAGATGATGCAAATACAAGAATAATACTGTAAAACGAGTTTTTTTTTTGTTTTTTTTATTCATCAAAGTTGAAGAGCAACAGGCACGTATTAAAAAATGAGTATGGCAAAGCCTCGTACAAATAGCTTTACGCTGAAGCCGTCTCCCAAAAAAAGCTCTGTTGCGACAAACTGTAAACAGATAATAAACAGTCGTTTAACATCAATACCGAAGAAAATACTAAAAAAAAAAAAAAAAGCACCAGTTTCTGATCAAGAGAACAGTTGTGCTCACCAGACAAAACAAAATGACAAAAGAATGGAATGTTTTCATTTTAAAAGGAGCCCCACGACTGGTCCTAAAAACAACGAAATCCCACATATCGAATACTCCACTAAAGAATGACTAAAAAGGAGGGGGGGAGAACAAAAACAAAGAAAACCAAAAATGTACTTCGTCAAAAGGGGGGGGGTTAATTTGGTCACTTAGCTTTGTGCATAGATTAAGGCATTTGTAGCAATTTGTTACAAGCCGACCATCCTCTAGATGGGGCTGCTGAATGGATGATAGATGCACACGCCCACTCACATGCACACGCCCACTCACATTCAAACGCCGACCCCTGCTCCACTCAAACAGGCCCATACACACTGCAGCAAAAGAGGAATTTGTACCCTTGTCTGAATGACGCTTCCCTTCCCACTTTTTTCCAAATTGGCAAATACCCTGAGCTGATTGTGGTGATTACACTAACCTTTAAGTGCCAGAGTGGGGGGAGGGGCAGCTTGCTGCCCTGCTGGCTCTCAAAGGGTTAACTCCACCTATTTCCGTGCAGGTCAAGTGTTCAGTAGTGAAAAAAGAAACTGCATGCAACGCATTCACTGCAGTTCTGTAAAGCGATGCCTTCGAATTAACATGAAAAATAACAGGGTTGCATTTCCCTCCCACCTCTGAACTAAAAGCGGGCTGCGTAGAAGCAGAAATATATTAAATAATGGACGGTGGGGATTAAAACTGCTGGGGCAAAAAGTGGGAGGAAGATTTAGGGCGAGTCACACGGGGTGTTTTTAAATACGTGTGGTCGAGCATAAATATGTCAATGAAATCACAGGTAGGGAATTTTCACACACGGAAATGACGCCCATAGACTTGAAATGACGCCCAATGGGCGTTGGCGAGTTTTTGCCGAATCGAAACGGGTCAAATTCGCCCATCCCTAATCACAGGCGCATGATAATGTGCGTTTTTCAGCCTATAGTTTTCTTTTCCCAACATGCATTTCTGGTCTTTCCTGGTTCCCCACAATTCCGCTCGGAAGTATTTTATTAAACGTTTGTGGGAAAAAAAGCCAACGGAAAAACAATTTTCGTGCAAAATGTAGCCCGGGCTGATCGTCGACGCGCAGCGTAATTACGTCACCAGCAGACAACGCCGTAAATACGTATCTCTCGTAAGAGTTTGGCCGCCATATTGAAAATATGCAGAAGTGTATTTCCAAACCTGCGGATCCCATAGAGTTCAATAATATGGCGTTTCCTTGGCATATTGGCGTTTCTGCTGAAAACGAAAATACTGGCGTCTTGTGGCGGATGTTGACTCGCAAGCAGCCAGTGGGAATTGCTATTGTGCGTATTCCATTATTTTCAGTAACGCTTTATTTTGCAAGTATTTACGCTCGACCGCGTGTTTTTAAAACTGCCCAGTGTGACCTCGCCCCTTTCAGTCAACGTTTGTTCTCTTAAATAACTTTACAAAAATGAAAACTCCAGTGGTTCCGTCACAGCCGTGCGTCAAGGCAAGTTTCCATGAAAGTTTTTCAGTGTAATTGTAAACAGCATCTCTTGCCAAGGCAGCAAAGTAGGGGGCACTTCACAGTTCCAGCACAAAGTGGAAGGTACAACACCAGTCGGGAAATTCTGGCCAAGCCATGCCATTCGGTCATTCAAAAAGTCTATTTTTTTTTTTTTTTTTTTTTCCTTTAACATTTCATTAAAAAAAAAAAAAACAACAAAAAAAGTCAAGTAAAATAAGGAGACGGAACCTGTGGCACATAGAGAAGGAGGAGCTTCCTGCAGTTGTCGTCAGTCGCAGCTTTGCATAATCAAGCTTTCATAGGGAAAGCCAACTGAGGTATGTGCATATTGCTCTGGGTCAGGTCTTGGTTTAAAAAAAAAACAAAAAAAAAAACAGAGAATGTTAAAGGAAACTTGGGGAATAAATAATGCTGGCATCGTTTCTATGTAAAAACCTTGGCAACCAGGAGAAATTCTTCTCTCACCAAGACCCCGCTTTTGCAGTCACTGGGAGAAACCAGTGTTGCTGATTCCAGGTTCAGGTTCATGGTGCACTTTCCTGAGATTAAAGTGATCAGTCGGTCTCTTCGCTGCTCGAGCGCTCCTGCAGCATTCCTCTCCAGCTGGCTTTATTGAGTCCTACATGGCCCAGCATGGTCTGGGACAGCCTGGTGTTACTGAACCGAGCCCACTCCACGAACAATGGCTCCACCAGGTATGTGATGAAACCTTTGGAAAGGAGGGAGAACAATTTGAAAAGACCAAAACATCAGTTGGGATAAGACAACAATGCTGAGCATATTAAACACAATAGTTTTTAAGGGGCGGTTCAATTTTAGTAGGTTATAGAATGGATAGTTCAAAGCAACATTTCAATTTCAATTGGGCTTCATTTTGTCTTTTTTATAGATCTTGAATTATTTGCCTTCTTCTTCTGACCCTTTCCGGCTTTCAAATAAGGGTTACTGACCCCAGGGTCGGACTGCGGGGCCCCCTAGGACTGCTGACCCCAGGGCCCCCCCCTGCTGCATCACGTGCTGTGCCGCGTGTGTGCGATCAATGTTTTTGCCGCGGCCGCCCGAGAAGTGGAGGTCGCAGCAGTAAGAAGCCACCGATCTGGGTGTGGATCGGGCCGGCAGGGCCCACAAGAGCCGGTGGCCCACCCAGTCTGACCCCCATTTTAAAACAAATACTCTGTAAGGCATTGCTATGTTTTATTACTCACCTTTCTATTCAGACCTTTCATATTCCAGTCTCTTATTCAAATAAATTCATGGTTGCTAGGGTAATTTGGACCCTAGCAACCAGATTACTAAAATCAAAAATTGTAGAACTGCTGACTAAGAAGCTAAATAAGTCAAACCACAAATAGTAAAAAACTTAAAACCAAATTTCAATTGCCAAATCAGAATATCACTCTGTACATCATAGTAAAAGTTAATTTAAATGCGATCAACCCCTTTAGTGGATCCACATATCTGCTCCACCCAATACTCTGCATATTGTTGTCTGTACAAGGAAGTGCCTATGTTTGTATGATTTCTCTCTTTCAGGCCATGGTGAATCCTAGTGGCGCTACACTAACACCCCCCCATCATCAGCCAGCATAACCTTTTATCAGAAATAGAGGACAGCATTCCTGTAAAACACCAACAGAAAAAAACAAGCAAAAAAAAGGGACTACAAAACCTAATATTTTAGCCATAACCAAAATTAACCACAAGGTGTCAACAGTGATCCATTTTATGCTGTAATGGAGGGAAGAAAGCTTTGGGCAGGTTAACCCATTCCATGCAGCTTCTCTTAGGTCTCATCACACCAGGTCTGGACTGAGATTCAAAATAGCCCTGGCATTTCAAGTACACAGCAGCCTAGACAGGCCACACAGCAGCCCAAACTGCCCCCCACCAGTCCAATATATAGTGATTGTCTATGGAAACTTACAGCAGCCCCTCTGGCATTTGCCAGAACCCACAGATTGCCAGTCTGGGCCTGCACCATACTGCCTTTACATGTGGCATAGATCACACGTGCATCGTCAACTCTATGGCAGATGCCACTCAAAAGGTTAAAGGCAACAAGGTCATCAGTCCTTCAGCCCTATTTGTAGTCTTCTATTAAGCCTTCCATACCCAGTTTTCTGCAGCATATTCCTACAGCCATACATTATGTACATCAGCAGTTCTCTCATTGGCAATCACTTGCACCCACTCCCACAGGTCAAGAGCTATTGACCAATCACGTGTCAGAACACTGGGAATCTACCATGTTCCACTGTGCCTAATGAATCATGTACTGCAATATAGAAGTATAGGACAAGTCACCTTGGAGTCCAGTGACCTTTATAAAGTATTTGGCTTGCTCTTTCAGTTTCTGTTTAGCCTGAGCGTGAACCTTGCAGCAAATGCTAAGCAGCAGCTACACCCAAGGAGCTGTGTGTCCATATAAAGGCAGGGGGCTGCACACCAGGCACATTTATATTGGTAACAGACCTTCAGAGGGACTGCTAAGTCTTATTAGAAGGGCTACTTTCTCTTACTATATCCGACTGTGTATGATTGTGCTTGATGTAAGTATGGGATAGGTGTGCAGAGAAGCAAAACTGGATTGGGCTGGTGAGCTTAGTATTCAGCCTTCCCAATTCCCAAATGAAACATCTGAACCATAGAAACACTTTAGTGACTGCATTCATGGCTCAGAGTCAGAAGAGTATATAGCTCTTACCAATCTGGATATTGGCTATATTTGATGTATGCCGATCGCACAGTGGACTGACATCCAGTTTATATTTCCTTTCAACATCGCCTAAAAAGAATAAATACATGTTACAAAATGACTAGTACTTGAGTGTGGCCAGATATGCTGCCACTATTTCCACAACACCATATAGAAAATAACCCTCAGCCACATACACACACTTACATGGAACCATTTTAGGACATCCTGCAGAGAAATACATGTCCTTCATGCAATGTCCTATGCCTTCGGAATGGCGCATCAGTTGCTTTTACCCGCACTCATCGTCCAAATCTGCAATCACACCTCCGTCCTCTACCCTCGCTTCTGAGCCGTCAGTCATACGAACTCCGCCCTCAGCCTTCCGCCCTCAGTCCTCTTCCTTTCAGTCCTCTTCCTTCCACCCTCCGCCCTCCCTGCTCAGCCCTCCACCCTCTTTCTTCAGCACTCCCCCCTCAGATCTCACTTTTCAGCCAACAGTCTTGTCCGTTTCTAAAGTGATGAGTGAGAGCGGAAGGAAGAGAACTGAGAGCAGAAGGCAGAGAACTGAGGGCGGAGGACTGAGGGCAGAAGGCTGAGGGCGGAGTTCATATGACCGACAGCTGAGAAGGGAGGGTAGAGGACGGAGGTGTGACTTTTGGAGGATAAGTGGCGGTAAAAGCACCCGATGCGGCATTCCTAAGCCGTAGGACATCGCATGGAGGACAGGAATTTTCCAGAGGATGTCCTAAAATGCGCTCTGTACATCTGTCCTCAGCCTGCATCCTCCAAACCCCAAAATTCCCTGCACATGTGATTTCAATAAGGAAAGGAACATCACAGTGCAATGCATTGTGGGTTATGTAGTTCCTGCATGCTGGCTGTAAGCTGTGGTGAAGTTGTTACAATTTGTAACATCAGTGTTTTAGTCCCTCCTTCCCTGCCAGGATTTCAAATGATGCAAATGTTAAACAGCTGGATTGCAGCATAGAGAATAGCATTTATTCATACTTTTTGAAGAAACAAATAACTGTGATGGGTTTATTAGGGGTTTCTGTGTTATGTGGGCCTCTTTACCACATTTTGGTCTGGAAGCCGGAGTTCCCCTTTAAGTGGCATATTAAAGAATCTTACCAAACTGGTAAATATATTTAAGTAAATCTTGCCCTTTTACATCTCTTGCCTTGAACTCCCATTTCGTGATGGTCTGTGTGCTGCCTCAGAGATCACCTGACCAGAAATACTGCAACAGGAAGTGCTGAAGCAAAAGACACAATTCTGTCTGTTAATTGGCTCATGTGACCTAACATATTTGGTTCGCTTGTGTTCACCGTGAATCCTAGGATTCCAGGGGGCGGCCTTTATTTTTTAAAATGGCAGTTTTTTTTATTTAGGATTACCCAATGGCACATATTACTAAAACAGTATATTATGAAAATGGGTTATTTACATGAAGCAGGGTTTTATGAGCTGTTTTATATATATTTTAATAGAGACCTACATTGTTTGAGGGGGTATAGTTTTCCTTTAAGCAAGCTGGCAGTTGCTAGGGCAGTAGGGGAAATGCTACAGCACCTGGTGCAAGGCATGGCACTATGCATCACTTTTAACACAGATCTCAGCATAGTGTTCAATTACAGATATCCTGTAGAATAGGTTAGTAATGGCCTCTCTCTCTCTCTCTCTCTCTCTCTCTCTCTCTCTCTCTCAAAAATAACAAAATAAAATGCACACAGTTTTGGTTTCAACTACTTGCCTTGATAAAAGAACTCATCTGTGACTTTTTCACTCCACTGCTTGCTCAGCTCCCAGGTACGGCAGGGATTACATATATCAGCACACTTCAGAGCCATCTGTGGGATCAGGAGGTGAAGGAGAAGAAGGCAAGAATGGTGTACTGGGTTGTTCTGCATTTGCTGTAACCGCGTTCTAATCAAGTTTTCCCTTTGAAAAAAACTTGCAGTAGTGCCCCAGAATATATTGTAAATGACTCACCAAATAGTAAATGCGGTCCAGGTGCACCAGCCCCATACCCCCAGTTTTTGGGAGAGGTACAGCACAGGATTTGAAGAAGAAGCAGGGCCGACCAGCACTCAAACGGATCCACAGGACCAGTTAAAATGGAGATGCAAATATACATTTTTAACTTTGTATAAATAAAAGATATTTTTTAACTAATTTTCACTGGTCCTGTGGATCCGTTTGAGTCCTGCTTCTTCTCCAAATTCTGCGAGGATTGATAAATCTCACATTCAAATTGAAGGATTAAAATTCGAATGTGTGAATTTTGAATTTTGAATTGAAAATTCTAATTCAAATTTACTATTCGACCCTTAATAAATCTGCCCCGAAGTGTATAGAGGACATGCAATGCTGTATGTGGGATTATTACAAACTGCATTTCTCAACAGTTTAATGGAATCAGACATACCTGCAGGATAAAGAGTCTGTCACTGGCATTGTCTAGGCATAAGTCTCCTCTATCCAGGTGAGTTCTAAACTGGGACAGGTATTCATTTTGCCGACTGATATCTGTAGCAAGAATGATGGAGCCCAGCTGGCTTTCCATATGTTGCCTAGGAAAGAATGTCACAGACAGGTCAAAGTCAATACTGTTTGTGTGGTTATTCACACCATGACTGAAAGCTCCACAGATTCTGTCCCGCAGCCATCTATAAAGAGCTACCACTCATATCCTATTCAATACTGTGTCTTCTTCAAGGCTAATCACTATAAAATCCTGCATCTCAATGTTTCCATGAAACTTCCATTCACTTCAAAAGGATACAATCCCCCATATGTTATAAAAGGCACTACGTTTGCCCAGGTGCAGTAACCCATAGCAACCAATAAGATGCTTGCTTTTAAACAGGTGACCAGTAAATGCTACCTGCTGATTGGTTGCTATAGGTTACTGCTCCTGGGCAAACTTAGGGGCAAATTTACTAAAGGGCAAAGTGACTAACGTTAGCAAAAATTTGCCAGCGTGACGTCATTTCGTTACTTCGCCGGGCGCTACTAACGGGTGATGGCATAACTTCACTAGCGAAGGAGATAGACTCAAGCGCTACTTTGCACTCTAACGCCAGGCAAATTTTCGCTCTGGCAAATGGACGTAACTACGCTAATTCAGTAAGATGCGGATTTTACTGAACGTTAACTCTTGCGCCAGACTTGCTTTTGCCACCTCAGAGCAGGCGAAGTGCGATAGAGTAGATAGGAGTTGAAAATTTTTATAAGTCACAAAAAACACTGGCAACTTTTCAGGGTGAGAGAAGCTGTCGCTGGTGAATTTTCAGAGGTTAGTGAATTTGCCCCTTAATGCCTTTTATTACATAACCCATAATGTGTTGTGGTGTTCTGTAGACTCAGGAAATATACAGTTATCAAGGCTCCAGGTACCACCAGCCTGTGGTTAATGTCACAAAGGGTGAATTCCACAGCCTGACCAGAGTAAAGTCTTCCACCCATGGCACACAGCAGCCATTATGAAATAGGAGTATTTGGGGCTATTCAGTTTTAAAGGGAAATCTGTTCTGAAGATCCTGGGCACATGTATTTAACATTTATTAACATAGATACTAAATTGCAACATGCAGCAAAGCAGCAGCCAACTGTCAATTGAACAAAGAATAACCTCTTATTGGTGGTTAGTTTTACCTATACCAGTACGAAAGCTCCAGAGCTCCTTTAATATAACATAAAAAGGTATGGGACCTATTATCCAGAATTCTTGGGACCTGGGGTTTTTCCCTAATTTGGATTTTCATACCTTAAGTCTACAAGAAAATCATGTAAATATTAAATAAAACCAATAGGCGGGTTCTGCTTTCAATAATTATTAGCGATGCCCAGAATCCACTATTTGGGATTCGGCCAAATTCCTGAATCCTTCATGAAAGATTCGGCCAAATACTGAACCAAATCCTAATTTGCATTTGCAAATGCAAATTAGGGGTGGGAAAGAAAAGTCATGTGATTTCCCTCCTTGCCACTAATTTGCATATGCAAATTAGGATTTGGTTCGGTTCGGCCAGGCACAAGGATTCTGCGAATCTGAATCCTGCTGAAAAGTCCCGAATCCCGAACCCAATCCTGGATTCGGTGCATCCTTATTAATTATATCTTAGTTGGGATCAAGTACAAGATACTGTTTTATTATTACAGAGGAAAAAGAAATCATTTGGATTATAACGGACTCTGTGGGAGACAGCCTTTCCGTAATTCGGGAATTTGCTGGAGAATGGGTTTCCGGATAATGGATCCCATACCTGTAGCAAAATTGTTGGCTTGGATTTAGCATGCATGTTGTCACCTTCCATCGGCTCTTACCTCTCCTCTAAGGTCATGTGTGCAAACAAACCCGATTCACGCAACAGACCCACTGCTGATCTCCAGTGGTGGTTCTCTAATACTGAGGTATTCTGAAAGGAAAGCAGAGTAGAGATAATGAGTGGCAAATAGCAAGATGTGCTGAGAGACATGCCAGTCTGAGACTATACTGTTGTCACGTGTTGCTGTACTGAGACAACTTGCAATTGATCTTACTTTGTTATTATTTTTGGGTTTTAAAATATTTAGTTTTTTGTTCAGCATCACTCCAGTTTGGAATTTGAGCAGCTATCTTGTAGCTAGAGTCCAAATTACCATAGCAACCAGGCTGTGGTTTGAATAAGAAACTGGAATGTGAATAATAGAGGCTACAGAAAGATAAATAATAAATGGTAGTGATAACATTGTAGCCTCAAAAAAAGCAATAATTTTTGACTAACGGTGTCAGTGACCCCAGTTTGAATACTGGAAAGAGTCCAGTGGAGGAAGGCAAAATAATTAAAAAACAATTGAAAAGTTATCAAGAATAGGCTGTTCTAGAACATATAAATATTGAAGAGGGGTCTCCAAATACTAGGATGGATACTCACCACATAGAGGAAGTGGTCCAGGTGCACCCCCCTGAACCCTCAGCACGGGGAGCGGACAAACGGAAAATTCTTTGAAGCCAGCACTCAAACGAAGGCAATCTTCCACCAGGTTATTAAATAAAGTAATTTCTTGCGTCCACAGTCTTACAATTTTCATGGAACAAACACTTAGTCATAAGTTAGCCTATGACTAAGTGATTGTAACACGAAACGCGTAAGGCTGTGGACACAATAAATAACTTTACTTTATTTAATAACCTGGTGGAAGATTGCCTTCATTTGAGTGCCTGCTTCAAAGAATGTTCTATAACATATTAAGAGTTAACTTAAAGGCGCACCACAACTTTATATATGAAACAAGGGTATCCTCTTGCCTGGGGATAGTTTTGTAAGCGTGTGACTAGAGTGTGAGGTTTCCTTCTACCTCACATTATATATCTGCATATTGCATATGTATATTTATTGTATATTTATCACCAGATCTGTGTGTTTTAGGGCTCTTACTGACGAGCGGTTGTAGCTGCGCTCCCCTGCGTTCAGCCGCAGGGGAGCGCAGTAATAGACGCATTACGTTTTTTCCAATGGGGCTGAACTTACACAGGTGCGTGTAGGTGCCGAACGTAGGTTGAGACGCAACATGCTGCATTTTTCCTGCGTTCGGCGCCTACACGCGCCTATGTGAGTACAGCCCCATTGGAAAAAACGTAATGCGTATATTCCTGCGCTCCCCTGCGGCTGAACGCAGAAAAACGGAACGCAGGGGAGCGCAGCTACAACCGCTCGTCAGTAAGAGCCCTAAAACACACAGATCTGGTGATAAATATACATATGCAATACTTTTTAGCTCATGGGATACAGGTTACATTTCTTTGCCTGTGGTGCCCTATATATACCTTGTATAAAGTTGCTAAGTAGTGGTTTGTTTTTATTAGAAAAGACTGGTTTACACCGGGATGATCCAAATCATGTGTTGCAGCTGCAATCAAACCCAGCAGGATATCCCATGGAGTAAAAGACTTGGCAAGCTGAAAAAAGAACAAAGGCATGGTAAGTGCATCAGGACATTTCCTATACAATATCATTAGCCAAAATGTAATAAACTCAGTGCAAGGGCAGCAGCTTCTTTAAAATGTCAGTGGATTGAGGAGCAGGTTATGATAGGACCCTTCATTTATTGCTTAGCAGGTGCTCGGTCTGTTCCCACAGTACATTTTCAGGTGCTAAACAATCTATAGACCCGCCTGCCAAAGATTAATAAAAAAAAGCCATAAGAAAGTCCAATATTTCTGCAGCACAATGATCAGTTCTTGCGACTGCATAAAGTGATTTATTGGCTGCCATCACAGTAACTAATTGTCGTGTTACGGCAATTTTGGACTCTCTCAAAGCTAAGTTAAAACTTATTTAAAGGAGAAGGAAAGCTACGGAGGCATTTTATTGCCAATAGGTTAGCTGCAATAGTGCAATCTAGAATGCTATATTTATTCTGTCGAATGTTTTACCATACCTGAGTAAAAAGCTCTAGAAAGTCTCTGTTTGTTTAGGATAGGAGCTGCAGTATTAACATGGTGTGACATCACTTCCTGCCTGAGTCTCTCCCTGCTCTGGGCTCAGATTACAGTAGAGAAGGGAG
This sequence comes from Xenopus laevis, assembly GCF_017654675.1. Taxonomy (NCBI): domain Eukaryota; kingdom Metazoa; phylum Chordata; class Amphibia; order Anura; family Pipidae; genus Xenopus; species Xenopus laevis. The sequence goes on from NC_054382.1 coordinate 104,234,482, forward strand.
GGGGTGGGGAAGAGGAGCAAACTGAGCATGCTCTTGCCCAGGGCAATGAGGTTTAAGCTGAAGGCAGGAAGTCTGATACAGAAGCCCATGTGTACACAATAGAAGGAAAGAAATGCAGTTTCTTTTGACAGGGGACTCAGAGCAGCACTACTTTGGGGGTTTACTGGTATATTTAGATGGACCTTTCTGATAAGGCTTACTTAGTTTTAACCTTTCCTTCTCCTTTAAAGGGCACAATGTAAGAAAGACTGGTTGTACTCCAGCTGTTTGCCAAAACGAAATAATACAGCTGTGCTAGTAATGTGTGTGTGTGTGTGCGCATGTTTATATAAGTATTCATTACCCGACACAAAGTGATAAACTCTAGTGAACTAATGGTGGCACTACAACCCTAATATGAATTGCGCTTTTTGTATACAAAGAACATTCCATTTCTGATTCTCTCCAAACAAAACACATTTGTGGGACCTGGCACTCTGCGTGGTTCAGCAGAATACGAGATGTTTAGTGATGTGCAGCAATTCAGGAAGAAAATGGTTTATTTACACTTTGAAAAATGTTTTCTACTTGCAAAAGGGAAGTGTACCAGCTACCCAGCAGTAATTAGAAGTGCAATAACATAGCTCCCTGCATTTGAAAAACTAAAAGAGGGACAAAGACTTGTGCGAAAATCTTTGTCCACTCCCATTTAATAGTCACACACCCTAATTACCATGTTCATTTTACAAAATGTGACGGGTTATGAAAGTCTGAACACATTTCTCTGAGTTTTAGTGCAATGTTTTATGTGTTATAACAGTTTTGCTAATGAAAGTGAATTGCCCTTTAAGCTGCTAGTCTCAGTTCTCCCAAGGGACCTGCTTATCTTAAATTGTTACAATTGTTTCTTTGCTTATCTTAAATTGTTAAAAATGTACCAAAAGTGCGGCTGCTGGCTGTTCAGGGCTTTTTGCCAAAAAGGCTCTTATTTTAATTAGGTTTCAGAAACGTATCTTTTTCTCGAGTCAGTGCAAGAGATCAATGAGACATTTCCGTAAGAAACCGGAGACTGCGGGCTGAGCTGTCAAAATCGGGACAGTTGGGAGGTATGCATTAATAGTAAAATAAGGGCATAAAACTAATTTGTGTGTGCCTTACCTTAGGTTCTTTTAAAAAACAGTACATGGCCTGAGTCACATCAGCAGCATGGACTGCATTGTGATATGGATTCTGACTGTGGTAATCCTCTTGAACCATAACTGGACAAGACAAAGGAAAAAAAATATGAAGCATGGAGGGGGAAAAAATACACTTTTCCCATCGATTAAAGTGCAATAACAAAAAAGGATTCATTTAACTTTACCTTTAACATCTCTATGAAGAGAAATGCAGCTGATTTATAATACATAACAGCCATGAACATCCTGTAAATTATAGCATTATTAAAAAGTGCTTAGTGATGTTAGCAGTTATAATTGTTTCTTAGTGATATCATTGTGTCACATAACTCAATGAAACCTATTATTAAAACAAATGTATAAAATGAGGAAATTACTTTGTAAGGTCATAGAACTCCTCATCTAATATCCTATTAATTTTTACAACTGAGGGTACATTTTTCCTTTATTATATATATATATATATATCATGGCTGATTTAAAATAAGATTATTAATGAAGTAGACATTTCCATGCTTCGGACCAACATTATTATTTATTTGCAACTTTTATTTGGTCACGGAACTCCTAGGTGACTTATAATATCCTTATATTTTACAATAGGGGGTTCTTTATTCACTATATAAACATGCCAGCAATGAGTGTGAGTGGACTGGAAAAGCTAATTAAATCTGTGTGTTATTTACATCAGATGCCTTAAAGTCTGAAACTTGGGTATTCTTATATCAGCTGGGCAGGCAGGGAAATCCTATCAGCCAAGGGCCATATTAAACCATGAAGCGATGCAATCCATAGACAGTATGTCTGCACAGGCCTTGCCTTGTGATCAAATTACTGGAAAAAAGCCCAAAAAACGCTGTCAGCAGGATTCCTGGGATGATTACTTTTTCGATTGCACTACATATCCCGGCTTACCTAAAAATCTCCTTAATATCACCATGTCCAAGTGGAAGTGCTCGATCAGACCATGTTGGCTCAAGAGATGAAACGTTAAGGTAACAAGGCTATTTCCTAGGAAAAAAAGGAACAGAAAAAATTAAGAGATGGTTTAAAGGAGAAGGAAAGGCTAAAACTAAGTAAGCTTTATCAAAAAGGTCTATATAAATACACCAGTAAACCCTCAAAGTTATGTCCTCTGTCAAAAGAAACACAGAATTTCTTTCCTTCTATTGTGTACTCATGGGCTTCTGCATCAGACTTCCTGTTTTCAGCTTAAACTTCCTTGCCCTGGGCGTGAGCATGCTCAGTTTGCTCCTCTCTCCCCCTTCCCTCCTCCCCTCCCTGCTGTAATTTGAGGCCAGAGCTATGAGTGAGCAGGGAGCGATTCAGGCAGGAAGAGATGTCACAACAAGCTAATATGGCAGCTGCTAACCTAAACCAATAAGAGAGAGCTTCTAGAGCGGTTTACTCTGTATTCTGCAGAATAAATAAATAGTGTTATAGCTTGCACTACTGTGGCTAATCTATTGGCAATAATCTGCTTTGGTAGCTTTCCTTCTCCTTTAACCTCCAACAAATAAGTCATTGTATTTATAAATGATTTTGCTTAGCCCACAGAGGGCCACAGGTGACCGTATCTATTCAAGCAGAAGTCCATTTGCTTGGAAGCAAAATGTTAAAGCTATATAGTTTATTAAAACAGAATAATAATAACATATAAGAAAACAGATACAAACTTACCATTTGTTAATCTGTCAAAAAGAAATATATCAAAACTCCAACTGCCAACTTTTTCCAACATACACTGAAAACAAAAAGAGAAAAATGTTAGACCATGACATTTAAAGGTTATCACATACAAAATATAAATACATTCTGTGAGATTCTGGCAAATATGCAGATGGCATGGAACACATTAGGAGTAGTGATGTGTGGGCTGGGCCGATACCCGCGGGTCAGTCGGATTCGGGCTGACCCCGCACCCCCCTTTCTGGTTTATAGCCGCGTGCCTGCTCAGCCCCTTTTGTGACATCATCAGCGGGGCGCGCAGGTCTATAGAGGGAAGTTTGGTTCGGATGGGTGCCGGTCGGGAAAAACCCGGTTAGGAAGTGGAACAAAGGAATTGATATTTAAGCCTATTTATATTTTGTTTATACATTGAACAAACACCCATTTTGGTATAATGATTAACTGAAGAACGTCAGTGACAACATGCTGTAAGGCACATTATATGTCTAAGAATATACACAAAGTAGAATTCAACAACTTATTCTGTATGGGCCAAAACACATAAGAAAAGTGTTTCACACTTGCCATATTAGGACATCCCCACCAATTACATTGTTACCTACATGCACCTTTCAGTGTGTCAGGTTCGAGTTATTGGTACCTCTTTACATGAACCTTATGCACATACTGTCATCCATTCTGCTAAATCCCTTTAATCTGAATTAGATGTCTGGTCAGGGCACTCTCTACCTCTGTGGTCAACACATCTCCATCTTAGATAAACAATAATACTGTTTCTGAAGCAAACACACCAGTTTTGCCAGTGCAGGCCAACACTACATTATATTGTATTTCTGTTGTGCTTTAGTAGCCGAGGATGAGTCGAGTATAACAGTGCTTTATTAGCAGGTTCATGCAGCCATTAAACATCAACAGTACACCACAATTTCCTTTAAAACACTTTTATTTGTTGGTGTTACTGTTCCTTTAATAATTCAGCCTCTCCCTGACATCACAAGGCATTTTATGACACAATAGTGACAAACATCAGAGGGGGCAGGAGACAATTTGACAACTGCAGTCTCTTTCACTGAATAATCTTGTAGAATGTACATTCCTGGGTTACAGATCTATTAGACTCTTCCATGCAACGTTCAGTCTGTGTGTTATGCTCAAAAACCCACAGGCAGGCCCAGATTTGTGGCGAGGCCACAAAGGCCTAGGCCGGCAGAATATTAGGGGCAGTATACCGTCCAGCAGCTTTCCGGGGAGCACTGGGGAGCCCAGCTTCCCGGTGCCATCGTGCTCGCACTGGAGAGGGGTACCAGAACAATGGGAAGGTAACTAGATAACAGCTGTCTGGTATATATAAGAACAGCACTCAATAGTAAAATTCAAGTCCCACTGCAACACATTCAGTTACATTGAGTAGGAGCCTGCCAGAAAGCAGTTCCATCCTAAAGTGCTGGCTCTTTCTGAAAGCACATGACCGGGCAAAATGATCCGAGATGACTGAAAGCCTCCGGATTGTGACCCTCTGGTGGGCCGAAATCAATAACATCCAGGATCACTGGGGTCTTGTTTGATATCATGCTGAAGATTTGTTAGGGTTAACAGAAGGATATCTACAAACCTTGGCTTGTCCGTTATAATCATCATCTAAAATGTGCAAGGAATTCTGTGCAGTGACGCCACGGAAGAAACGAGAGGATTTCAGGTACCGCTGGAAACTCAGCAACCTTCTGACGTTTCTAGCAGACAATGGGATGTCGATTTCTGAATGTGCTAGAAATATTAAAAAAGGAACATTAGGGGTTTCTAAAATATACAGCTGTGAGTTAGCACACAGGTTAGAAAATCTGAATTTTTAAAGCAATTTGTAATACAGCATTATCACTCCCAGGCATGAAACATGGCCATGTATTTAAAGGGGTTCTTCACCTTTGAATTAGTACATGTATGAGATCGGTTATCTGGAAACCCATTATCAAGAAAGCTCCAAATTACAGAAAGGCCTTCTCCCATAGACTCCATTTTATCAAAATAATATTTTTTTTTTAAAAAATGATTTATTATTCCCTGCAATAATAAAACAGTATCTTGTACTCAATCCCAACTAAGATATAATTAATTCTTATTGGAAGCAAAACCAGGCTATTGGTTTTATTTCATGTTTACATGATGAAGATCCAAATTACTGAAAGATCGTTTATCCGAAAACCCCCAGCATTTTGGATAACAGGTCCCATCCATGGTGTAGAGAGGAATATTCTGCAATTGTTTATTTTATTAGTTATTTAGCGTTTTATTCAGCAAGTTCATCAATCTAGTTGCTAGGGTCCAAATTGACATAGCAACCATGCATTTATTTGAATGCATGAAATTTGACACTGGAATATGAATAAGAGAGAGCTGGAATAGAAAGAGGAATAATAAAAAGTAGCAGTATTGGGCCCACTTTTATCTAACTTGTTCATTAATGATTGTATTGGTAAGTAATGTATCAGTGTTTGCAGATGACACAAAACTATCCAGCCCAATTAATTCCATCCAGGATGTGGTATCCTTGTAACACGATCTTGACAAACTGGCAATCTGGGCAGCTAAGTGGCAAATGAGATTCAATGTTGATAAATATAAAGTCATGCACCTGGGATGTAAAAATATCCAAGCCACTTATACCCTTAATGGGACCGCACTAGGCAAATCCATTATGGAAAAGGATCTTGGAGTCCTTGTAGATGATAAACTTGGCTGTAGCAAGCAATGGCAGTCAGCAGCATCAAGGGCAAATAAGGTCTGTATTAAAAGGGGCATAGAGTCACGGGAGGAGGGGGTCAATCTTCCACTGTATAGAGCACTTGTAAGGCCCCATCTAGAATATGCCATACAGTTTTGGTCTCCATCACTCAAACAGGACATTATTGTATTAGAGAGGGTACAGAGAAGGGCAACTAAGCTGGTAAAAGGTATTGAAAATCTTAGCTATGAGGAAAGATTGGCCAAATTGTGGATGTTCACACTGGAGAAGAGGCGCTTAAGGGGTGATATGATAACTATGTATTAATATATAAGGGGATCATATAATAATCTCTCTAATGCTTTATTTACCAGTAGGTCTTTCCAGCTGACACAAGGTCACCCATTCCGATTAGAAGAAAAGAGATTCCGCCTAAATATTCGGAAGGGGTTTTTTACAGTGAGAGCTGTGAAGATATGGAATTCTCTCCCTGAATCAGTTGTACAGGCTGATACATTAGATAGCTTTAAGAAGGGGTTGGATGGCTTTTTAGCAAGTGAGGGAATACAGGGTTATGGGAGATAGCTCATAGTACAAGTTAATCCAGGGACTAGTCCGACTAGGACTAGTTGGAGTCAGGAAGGAATTTTTCTCCCCTCTGAAGCAAATTGGAGAGGCTTCAGATGGGTTTTTTGCCTTCCTCTGGATCAACTGGCAGTTAGGCAGGTTAAAAAAATGTTAAAAGGTTGAACTTGATGGACGTGTGTCTTTTTTCAACCTAATATATTATGTTACTATGTTAATAACAATAAATTTGTAGCCTTAAAGGTCAACTGGAACATAGAATTAGCCTTTCTATAACATACTAAAGTTAACTTAAAGGTGACCCACCCATTCAGGTGTGGTTTTAGCACAAACATCAGTATACAGATAAACAAACATGTAACATATAAAACACGCTGGACAGCTGCATGATTTTGTATAGAGAATTTAAAATAATAAGTAAAAATGTTTACTTGTTAGGAAGAATCTGACAGTCTTTGATGAACTCTGTTAGCAGGACATTTTGAGCACAGCATTTTTTTCCCCAAGGTAAAAGTTACATTAATAAAAAAAAACCATCATGGCTTGCTCCTCTGACAAGCAGTTTTGAGTATATACAGATGCTCTTTGATGAACAGAGCCAAGCTAAGCCATATGATCATCCTTGTGAGAACAAAAAAAAAAGTAAGACACGTGTCAGGTAATTTAGTGAGAGAAGGAGGTCCGAGACCCTGCAAGTATGCTTTTTCTGAAGTCAGAGTGCATACTGCTGGCACTGCTATAACACTACATGAGGGGCCCAAAGAGGTTAGGTTCAAATTAGGAGTTAAAAGCATCAAAGCGAAGAAGAGGTGACTGGTGCATCTGTATGTCATAGATTTAATAATGTTATCAGTTTCAGCAGTGTGACCAAATGCTGGACAACAAAATAGGGGCCTGAACACAAATAGTCTGAGAACATCAGCCAGAAAGATGTAATGATCTGCTAGCAAACTCTGGATGGCACATGATTAGCATGGACCAAGGCTGCCTTTATGCTGTATTTGTACCCCTCTGGTCCTGAAAAAACGATGCTGAACAATCCTTCAATGCCGTCACACCAGGAGACTAGTCAGTGGTAGGCAGCCATAAAAAAGAAGCAATTTCTAGAACATGGAATTGGTACCCATCACTTCCCAACTATACAACTGGAATGGCCACTAACCTGCACAGTTGTCCCCTATCCGGGTGGCCATTTGCATTTCAGCTGAAGACCATGCGGGTTTGAAATACTGTTCAACTGTTGGAGAATGACTGCAAACCCCTTATGTTTCCCCCCTAAAGAACAGAGAGCATGCATCCCCTTCAGGGCTACACCACAAGAGACATGTTTGCATTTTAGTGGTACCATTTGTACCATTTTTTCTCCGAATACCCAATGTTGCATTATTACTCATTTGGAAACATTACATTTATTGATCTATACAAACAGCAGGTAACACTTGGGTTTTCCTCTCTGGTAATACTATGGATGCCCCAAGATCAGCTACTGTTCATCTAGCACTACCAGAATCCCTAGATAGTGGCAGTATGCTGGCAATTGTAGTTCAACAACAGCTGAAGGTCCATAAGTTGGACATCCCGGAGTCATATAGAAAACCGATATTATACTCCTAAATCTATTCCTACTTCTTACTTATCTGCTGCCCGTCTCCGGCCCTCTCCAACTACTGTCTTAACACTGTCCTGCCATGTTCTGTTGACCAAGCCCACCTTCACCAGCAGCCTCCACCTCCTGCATGTCACCAGTATCTTTGAATTCCCCTAGTACACGGTCCCAGCTCTCCCAACTACCTTTTCCACCTATCCACATAATTCTTCCATGTGTCTACAGTTCTGCCACCACATTCTGGCAGCCATGTCTGTTCATCTTTCAGCCCTGCTCTATGATCTCCACTCACTGTATGATCTCTCCCACACATTAACTGTTGCAGATCCGGCCTGTTTTTTTTATTTAGTCTGAGGACTTTCCACTTTACCATAACAACAGGTAAGCTCTAGATTCCCAGCTGGGTCTAGTCAACCCCCTACAATCAACTTAGATGCATCTTCCTGTATCCAAAACAATATTCTCACCGGTGTGGGGCTCTCTTATTTGTTCACATACAATAAACATTTGTCAGTTTGGGTTTGGTAAATTAAGCTTACTACTGACACATTTCGTGCCCCATGATACTTCCTCAGAGTATCCCCTGTATCCTTCTTCCTCAGAGTATCCCTTTTATCCTTTTGTGTATCAGCCATGATACTGAGGTTATACTGACTTAAGGTGGCCATAGAAGCAAAGAGCCTACGATTTTTGGACCGTGTGTGGCGAGTGCAGACATTTTTCGTCCGGTGGAGATGGGTCGTTTGGTCAGGTTTGATTTTGTCCCGACCGATCCCACCGGAGCCCATTGCGCATCGTAGTCAGATCGTTCAGCCATAGGAACGAACGTCAGATTACCCCCGATATAGCCATGCCTGATAGTGGCATATCGGGGAGCGATGTCGCCAAACGAGCGGATCTTTGCGTCTATGGCCACCTTTATAGAAACTGGGGTCTACTGTTGACTGTGAATAGAACTTGACTGTGTTACTTCCACTATTCACTGAACTATCTCAACTCAGCTAAAGTCCCTAGTAACTTCTACTTGCCTAATAAATAACCGTTGGTTATATATCACATGGCTGCTAGAATTTGCCTGTAAAATATATCCTGAACAGTGCTTAGTGATGTCACCAGTTATAACTGGCACTTGGTCACATGCATTATTGTCATTGTAATTTTTGGTATAAAAATAAGTACTTAAATGTCAATCGATTTTATGTTTATTTTGTTAAAGGGGCATTATCGCAAAAATGAAAATTTAATAAAAGTGTCCTCATACTAAAGTATGAAACTTTCTAAATACAATCAATTAAAAATTCTGCATTGTTTTTGAAATAATCAAGTTCATATTCACTATTCCTCTCTCAGCATCTGTTTCTCTTCATTCTGTCTTCATGCAGCAGTTGGGTGTCAGATGAATGATCCAATATATCTTATAGGGTGCTCTCTTAACTAGCAGATGAATGAGAGCTCACTCAAATAAAAATAAAATCTGATTGTAGAGAGACATGATTTATGGTGATTTTAATAGAGTGAGCTCTAATATATTTTCTAGGCCAGGCATGTCCAAAGTGCGGCCCGGGGGCCAATTGCGGGCCGTTTTCAAATTTACACATTATTAATAATAATAATAATGAGGACCCCCCAGCACAGTGAGATCAGGTATCCCATAGCAGTAATATTAAGGCACATTAGTGAAATGATCTGCCACTTGGTCTATACTGCTGCCTGTTTGCTGAAGGTGTTAGGAATAGACATGTAACGGCATGTAGAGACGCAATGTTTTCGCAATAGACGTACTGACGTGCCAGTACAGTAAACTAAAGAAGTATGGCGTCACTACGTTCCAGTACGTGTCTATTGCTAACACCTTCAGCACACAGGCAGCAGTATAGACCAAGTGGCAGATCATTTCACTAATGTGCCCAAATATTACTGCTACAATTCCTCGATTCCTGTAATTTAATGTTAATGGTTCAAAGAATGTTGGGCTGAATGGTCGGCCCCTGCACATTTTCACCTCACCAAATCTAGCCCTGGTTGCAAAAAGTTTGGGCACCCCTGTTCTAGGCAAAAGGAGCCCCCCTATAAGATATATTGGATCATTCATCTGACACCCAACTCCTGCATTAAGACAGAATGAAGAGAAACAAATGCCGAGAGAGGGATAGTGAAGATAAACTTGATTATTTCAGAAAAATAAAATTGTTTTTGAAAGTTTCTTATTTCAGTATGCTGAAGCGAATATTAAATTTTCATTTTCATGATAGTTCCCCTTTAAGGTTTACATTTTTAAATGTATTATTCTGTGTACATTTTAACCTTGGGGTACAATATTTGTTATGCAAGTTTTTGTTTGACAGTAACAAAGTGAAAGGACTAAAGAGCAGTTATACCTTATGATATCAGTATACACAGTGCATAAAGATATATTTCACAGGCTATATACAGTTGTGTATTAGATCAGCTACTCTGTGTATAACAGTAGGAGTCACTATAACTCAGCACTCCGCTATTAGATCATATATACAAAGGGTTCCAGTGGGTAAAATCCAAACAACGTAAACTGATCCTTTGTATTCAGAAGGGGAAGAGGCATTAATGATGAGAGATGTACATGCCGTCGGTGCACAACTAAACCTGTTTACAAAAACTTACAGTGCAAAATACGAAAGTCAATGTAGGGGTGGGAGCCTCGTCTCTCTGATTCAAACCCAGCTCGGCTTCTTACTCTGACATCTCCTAAAAAGAAAAGGGAAAAAAAGAAATTAGAAATCAAATCCCTAGGAATGATAATGTGCGTCACTAGAAGAGCACATCTGTCAGCAGCACAATGAAACCTCCCAGCTATCTCCGAGGATTCCAAAACAGGACTTTCAGACGTGCAGTTGCATGCTTCTGTCATAGGATACAGCCCTGTCTGAGCAAGAGGCCAAAGCATGTGCCGAGCATTCAGATGAAACCAAAGATTATGTGTCTCTCACAGTATATAATGGTAAAAGGCACCTTAATGTGACAAAACAAGAACATTAAATCCATTCAGATTAATCTGTCCTGCAGCGATGGCTCCCAATGTGTGAGAGAGAGAGAGATTCTGCACAGGGTACAAGACTTAGCATCCACACATGGCAGCTTTCAGCAGTTCAGCTAATCACATACTTTCAAATCAGATAACAGTATATGTTGCCACTAGCATTTACTTACTTGCGCTCAGCTGTTTGAATATTACACAAGAGCCTATCAAAATACCAAAACTCAGTATTAACGTTTTTACAGTATCAAGCGGTTCATGTGTCCGCTGCAGCTCTATAAAAAAACAACTTTGCTCATATAAGTGGATTTGTTTGCAGAACTGAAAACCAGGGCTAAATCATTCTCTCTTTCTATATACAGTACATGGGTCATGCATTTATATCACTAAAATGCAGAGTGAAGGTAAACTGATGTTGGGACTGCTGTTGAGACATGTAGTTCCACATGAGGTTTTAGAAAACAGAATTGTTTTTCCACTCATTGGAGTTTATGGGCGTCATTTTCTCTGCAAATAACTTCGCTCATCGCCAAGACACACAGAGCTACTAGCAGCAGCTCATTGTCACAGCTACAAAACACTAGACAACACTCTGCCATAGGCACTCTTCTAAAACACACTAAAGGCAGAGAAACACACTTAGATTCGGGGAGATTTATTCCCCCAGCGGCAAATCTCCTCTTCTTTGGGGCGACTAATCTCCCTGAACTGCCTCCCACCGTCTAGAATGTAAAATGACTGTCGGGATGGCAATCTGTGCACTTTGTTATCCGAAGTCACCCAAAGTGGCCTTACAAGGAAACTTTGAGCGACTTTGGAAAACAAAGCAATCCGAGTGCCATCCCGCCGGTGGGGGGTAGTTCGGGGAGATTAGTCGCCCCGTAGAAGAGGAGGAGATTTGTCAATGGGCGACAAATCTCCCCAAATCTGAGCATGTGTCTCTACCCTTAGAGACAATTATCAGTAAATTATCAGCATTGTCTATTTTTGTAGCCATGACAAGTAGCTGCTACTAGTAGATCTGTGCGTTTTCACCCTAAAGTGAAATTCCTAACATCCCCTTCTTTTTTTTTGGGGGGGGGGGGGGTTGAAGACAATATTAGCACACCTGCAGCTTTCTGCCCTTAAGGTGGCCATAGACGTAGAGATCAGTTATATATATGCCCACATTGAAGTGGACGATATCGGGCTGATCATATTGGATCCGATACAGGCGGTCAGATAGCGGGACTGCATAGATGCACAGATGCGGCCACGATCCGACAGGATTTTTGCCCGACTTTCAGTCAGATATTGATCGGGGAAGACCATCGGATGCTCCCACACACGGCCAATAAGCTGCTGATTCGGTATGTCGGCAGCTTTTATCGGCCCGTGTATGGGGGCCTTTAGTCACCTGTGAACTGCGTGATTGAAGACTGTCCATATTTTGAGCTTTTAGGGCTATTGCAAACACAGCATGGGGAAGGTCAATGTTGTTACTTAAACACAGTACAGCAAATACATTGGTAGGTTTATACACAAGTGTAAAAACAAATATATATTTGATATAAATTGGGGACTGGCCTTTGAAAATGAAATGGTCAGTTCCTTCTTTTCTCATCTTGTTTGCTATTTTACCTCATTTTCAATACCACAACTTAGAAATCATGTGTCTATTCTCCAACTAAAGGATTTTAATGCTTTTTCCCTTTAATTCATTTACATTTCAGTAAATTACACAGGCCAATCTTTAATGTATATTTTTCCTAATAAAATCAGGAGAATAATAGTTTAGTGTCAGTTTACAGGACAGCTATTTTTATGGCTGAATTATCAGAAGATGCGCAGATCAATATTTTTTTTATAGTTTCGAATTTTTTTTTCTTGACTTGCTTTACCCCCCCCCCCAAACAAAACTAGCTCAATCCTGCTGAGATCTATTCAAGTTAAAAAGAACATTGGCGTTTGATTAAAATTAAATGATTCAGTTACTCTACTTGCATGGAAACCTCCTCAAAATTTTCCTGGGCTCCACTAATACTTATGACAAGCTGGGGGAAGGAGGCTGTGACCACAAAATTCATATAGACTTAGGCCTTTGTCTACAAAATATACTATGTAGCCTATTTTACCAGCCATTTAACAAAATGCCTCTAGAATATGTCCCAGCAGACAGGATAAATAAAACAGATATTTATTTACAGGCCTACAAGACGAAAGGAGTAAGAAATAAAAAGTTGCCACAACCCATACTTCAATTGAAGAGGCAGTATACCTCCCATAAAATGCACACATTGATGAGGCAATATAGCTCTTTTTTCTACATTAGTTCACTTAATAGGGGCTTTCACTGAACATACTTTTGCCTATTGTTTTATTTCTTGCACTAAACAGGTAACATCTGAAATTTAATGTCAATTCATATTCAACTTCTGAATCTGACAAGGACAAAACAAATCACAAGTCTACTGGGAAGCCCTCTGTATAAACAAAATCCTCCTTTTCCCCAGCTGAAATCTATTCCAGGCTGTGAGATATAGAAATAAGTAGCAAGTCCATCATATGCCAAAAGAAACTCCAGACATTGTGCAGCTGAACTTTTAAACTGCACACAAACAAACTTCTCGGCTTGCCATGTACTTCAGGGCCATCAGAAAATTAAAGAGAGCCTCTGGCCAATGACAATCTATCTGTGGTTTTCTACTGTGAGACATAAACGTTTGCAAACAAACTTGAATCCACGAATTACAGAAAAACTTGGGCAGGTTGTGAACGGTGGTCAGTATTTCAAACAACTTTATTTTACTAAAAATAACAATTCTCAGAAGATTGTCATTTTGGCGCAAAATCTGAGAAAAGCAACCATGCATTAGTATTTGTCGGATCAGAAAAAGAGTGTCGATTTTGGGGCAACTTAATGTGGGAATGTAAAATCGAGGTTTGACTACATTGGACCATCAAAAAGTTAAGACAGCACTCATCTTAATTCAGTAGCCTGTAAGACACCCCAATGTAGTATGAAGCATTATTGGTTTGTATTTGGTGCATAAAATGTATCTATAACTGGAATGCTTTTAACTCTCCCAACAAGCTCTCCAGCAATGTACAGCTAGAGCTTGAATAATTATATACACAGTTAGAGCTTGAGTAATTACTCTCCCTTTCTATGAAAGTAATCTGCAGCTTAGGCATCAGCATGAAACTGTGCCGCGTGGGGCCTGTGACGCATGAAGTTCTAAGAGGGACAAGTCTGAAATGGTCCGTGACATCACCCAACAGCCTAAAGTGATCATGTTTCCTAAAGTGCAATGTAACAACCAGCATTCTATCCCACAAGCATTCCAACAATGCATACATCTGGAGCACTTTCTGTGCATGCATTCAAATGAAAACCACATTACTGCCATCTCAGCACTCGGCAAAAGCCATTTCTAAATTGTGCTAAAAAGGGACCCTTTCCCCTTTTGGAATCAATATTTATTGCTCAGGAAAACTGCTACAGGAAACTGCTACTGTATGTCATCCATCGTGTTTAGTAATGGAGGAATTTGACTTGTTTACCCAAAAATTTCGCAAAAATGGTGAAGATTCGCTGATATGCATTGAAGTCTATGGGTGCCAAATTTGTTTTTGGACACGCGACAAATTGCGTGACAAATTGAGTGACAAATTTTTAAACTGTCGCTCATTACTAATCATGTCTTTTCCACTTTTTTTACAGCTGGAATTTACTTGCTGTCTGAATTTTTCCCATTTATTTTAATAAATGACACACGGTCTGAAATGATATAAAATAATGGTGTCAAATCTGGTGTAAAAAAAGTACACACCTTAATGAATTTGCTGTTTGTTTTACATAGCTTTTTACACATCATGATAAATAGGCCCCTTAGGGTTCAAGCACATGGGCAGATTCGGGGAGATCTCTTCTGCAGGCGAAAAACTCCCCGAACTGCCTTCCCCCTGCCTGCCGCCTGCTATAATGACAAAACGCCAGCGCCAATGCACTTGCGGCGCTTCAATTTCCAAAGTCGCCTGAAGTTTGCTCTTAGTGTATTATAGTAGGCCATACACGAGAGTGGTTATCTTTCTACTTTTATATTCTTTGAAGCCAACCGCTCCAACAATAGGAAGAGCCACAGAGGTATTTCATTTCGCTTCCTTTCCCCCAACAGACAGAAGTTTTCAATTAGGACCAATAATCCTTGATCCACCAGGACAACAGGATTATCGATCTGAGGGGCCCCACAACTGGCTACACACACAGATGGTCTTGCATTTGAATTGAAATAGCCTGCAAGTCTGAACATGTATGGCTACCATAAAGGTGGCCATACACAGGGAGATCCACTAGTTTGGCAATGTCGCCAAACGAGTGGATCTCTCCCCTATATGCCCACATTGAGCTGGGCAATATTGGGCTGATCTGATTGTGGGCCCTAGGGCCCAACGATCGGATCAGAATGGAGGTGTTGTGGGCAGTTGGATTGCGGGACCGCATCAACGAACAGATGCGGCCCTTTCGGGGAGATATCGATCGGAGACGCCCATTGGATGGCCCAACACACTGGCCAATAAGCTGCTGACTCGGCCTGTCAGCAGCTTTTATTGGCCCTTGTATGGGGGCCTTTAGGCAATTTGTCAGGGATTTATTAATCAAAGGCTGTTGTAACAGTTTTTATAAATGGAGTGCAAGCCAGTGTAAAATGGGAGCTGGACTAGCACATTTATAAAAGACAAATCTTCAAAACCCCACCCCCCCAACAATCTCTCTCACATCAACAAATAAAAACACGAAGTATTAAAACTGCCTGACATCCTACCTTTGATGATTCAAATATTCCTTGCTTTACTTTCAATAGTCAACCAGTTCAGCCACAAAGGACTAGCTGGACTTTTAAAGATGGCTAGAATTTCGACAGCTTCTGTTTATGTGTATTTTTTGTGTGGGTGTTTGTGTTATTTTCAGTTATCCAATATCTAAGCACAATCACGCCAAAGTTGATCAGCCAAAACAAAGACACACAAAAAAATGCATAGAAAAATGGCCTGTAGTCAGGTTATCACAGATGAAGACCCCCCATATCCCTCTACTTCAGTGCATTATTCCACTCTACATGTCCAGCCAACTTTCATTATTGCCCAGGCTATTATTTGTTAAATATTAGAAAGCCCATTTACAACAATGTGCATATTTTACTAAACCTTTATACATAACCATCAGCTGTTCCATTTAATATAGGTGGATCTTAAGCTGGCCATAGACGCAAAGACCGTGTGTGGAGAGTCCCGACATTTTTCGTCTGGCGGAGATCGGTCGTTTGGTCGATCGGACAGGTTAAAAGATTTGTAGGCTGCCGATAATATCTCTGCATGTATTGCCGATCGTTCGATTTTCATTCGAGGATTCGAACGATCGGATCTTTGCATCTATGGCCAGCTTTAGTTCTGCTTCCAAGTCCAACCAAAACTCCGCCCATTTTCTGTAAGACCCACCTATATAAATGAACTGAGATGGATCAGGACATTCCCAACGTTTACTCCACTTTTATAATGAACGTAAAGCATGTTTATGCATTTAAAAGTAGCAGAAATACTTTATAATTACACAAATGCAACATCAAAGGACAGGTTCTTTTTATCGTAACCAGCACAAACTAAATATGAATATTCCTTTTGATTCAAAACTATGCAAACTATTACCTACATAAATGATTATACTTTTGCATGTGTATGCTTGCCATGCAGGTTCAGACCTAGAGGTAGGAGGAGCTGAGGCACCTGACAAGGATGCAACCATTTTGGGAAGGGGGGAGTCAATTTCAGGGGGGAAAAAAAAAAGTATAAAAGTATAACAATTATGGTGTTCTCTCCCATCCTGTACAAATTGGTCTGTGTTTGCCGCTAATTATGCCAAACAGTGGTGTTGTACTACTCCAAGGGAACCATCTACCCCCCCTTGGGTGCCAATGCCCCATACACTAGTACCCACTGTTTGGCCTATAAAGCTTGGCAGGATTTTATTTTTAGAATATTTTAATAACATGCTAAATGTGGCATAAATAATCTTTTCTTACCTAGCATACGAATGTACAGAGCAGCTTGGTCCGAGCTGTCATAGGATATTGCCCCACGTCTCTGCAAAAAAACAACAACAAAAAAAAAAGAGGTAAATAATGTGCAATATTGTAGCATTATATTCAGCAAAATTATCAGTGCACCTTCACTAAGCCACCTACACCAAGCCTATCTAATACAGCCTAATGTTGGTGTTTGAAGTTACCAAAATAATGGTCAGTGCTCCCTATGGCTAAGGCTACACCACAGTAGTTTTTGAGTCATTCACTCATGATGAATACAATTGCATTTTCCATTGGCAAACATGGGGAAAATTCCATTCAGCAGACAATACCATTGCACAAGACAGTTCTGGTAATGAAATGAATGAATGAAATGTATATAAAGTAGTAGATAGAATATGCAATACCAAGAAGACTAGATATAAATAAAGGTAAGGGATCCGTTATCCGAAAACCTGTTACCCAGAAAGCGCTGAATTACGGAAAGATCATCTCCCATAGATGCAAAATAATCCAAATTTTAAAAAATTAATTCCTTTTTCTCTATAGTAATAAAACAGTACCTTGTATTTGATCCAAACTAAGATAATCAATTCTTATTGGAGGCAAACCTTTTTTTTTTAAATGATTTTCTAGTAGACTTAATGTATGAAGATCCTAATTACAGAAAGATCAGTTATCCAGAATATCCCAGGTTCCAAGCATTTTGGATAACAGTTCCCATACCTGTATATTCATTACGATTATGATTTTGGTTTTGTTGCGAATGCTATTTGAGCTTTTACGTCCTAAAACATTCATCCGTGGAACCCATTAACATTGGAATATTCCAGTGAGTATTTTCCTTCTACAGATCACTGGTATCCAGTTCCATGTAGCTCTGAGAGCTTGCCAAAGTTTGATTCCGCACAACTATCAGTTCCTGCTGTATTTGTCACTGAATAAATACATTTAAATTAAAGCTAAAAATCAGCATTGGTAGTCCAATTGGTTGGCCATGTCAGACATCTCCAGACTTTTCCATGTTACTCAAGAGGCAATAAAGTTCTCAAAAATAGGGATATATTTTAAAGTGGAATTGATACTTCCTAAGCAATTTCCAACACTGTAATCCTGACATAAAACTACCCGTGCTACCATAGCTGACATGTAAAGTATCATTTTTGCTTTGCAATATGTCAATGGACAGAACGTGACCTAACACACAGGCTGTGACAGCATGGGATCCTCAAAGTAAAGGCAGCTTATTGGCCCATGTGTAGGGCCCTCCGATGGGCTTTCCCGATCGACATCTGGCCGAAAGTCGGGCCAATGTCAATCGGGCAGGGTAATAAATCCCGTTGAAACGCGGCCGTATCTGTTCGGTGATACGGTCCCGCGATCCGACTGCCTGTATAGCCTACATTCTGATCCGATCTTTGGGCCCTAGGGCCCACGATCAGATCAGCTCGATGTTGCCCATCTCAATGTGGGCATATCGGGGAGAGATCCGCTCGTTTGGCGGCAACCTGTCAATTATGGCGTATATTGCATACTTTCTGTTAATCCAATAAACTTGATGTCACTGCTGAAATACTACTGTTTCCATAAGGCATGTTATATATTAAAAGGAAGTTGCTACTTTGAAAGCTCAGCCAATGATAAACAAAACTCCAAAGAATTAAGAGGGGTTCCCAAACTTTTTCATATGACTAAGTACAGGTATTGGATCCGTTTTTGGGAAACCCTTTATCCAGAAAGTTCCGAATTATGGAAATGCCTTCTCCCATAGACTCCATTATAATAAATGAACGAAAAATTTCTTTAAATTATTTCATTTTTCTCTGTACTAATAAAACAGTACCTTATACTTCATCTCACCTAAGATATAATTAATACTTACTGGAAGCAAAACCAGCCTATTGGATTTATTTAATGTTTACATAATTTTCTAGTAGACAAGGTATGAAGAGCCAAATTACGGAAAGATCTGTTATCTGGAAAACCCCAGGTCCTGAGCATTCTGGATAACAGGTCCCATACCTGTACAGTCTCTGTAAAATGCTGCCTATTCATTTGGCACTATAAATAATAGATCATTTTCTATTGTGGTTTTACCTATTGGTAATCCATACTTATGGCTCAAACCCTCTGCAAATGGCATTTTGCAAAGCCCCAACCATGTCAGGCATAATTCTTTATTAGATCATCCTTGTTCTCCTGCAGTAGCAAGGTTTTATTTGCCATTTAAAGGAATATATAGCAGGTTGAACAGGGATGTTTTGTATCTGATCTGCTGAGGCATGCAACATGGGAATTTCCACTCTGTCACAATTTCAAAAATGCACACATATACAGTGTTTTGTATACAAAATCCTCAAATTTACAAATCCACCTTGGGCAAAATAAAAATTTGGTAAACTCATAACATACTAATTATATATGACAAAGCTGTGCAAATTTTTCATGATGTTATCCAGCACCCTGCATATTTGAAGGCCATGCTAAGCCCTACAATGTCCTCCAGTGCTTGGAGAGCTACAGAAATCCTTTGAAGGCCTATGAGCATCCAGTTTAACTGCACCTTCTAAAGTGTAGTCCCACTGGGCATATTTATCAATATGTGAGGTTAGAGTTTAATGAATAAAAACTCAACCATGTTCTTTTAATTTCTATGGGATTTTTAGAGCTGTATTTATCAAAATGGGGAGTTCTAACTTTCACCCATTGATAAATACGGTTCTAAAAATCACATAGGAGTGAATAGAACGTGGGTGAGTTCTAAACTAACATTTTGATAAATGTGCCCCTAAATGTACATAGGCCTCTGGTGTTTAACTCTATAATTCAGTTCTGCATATCTGTTTCCCTACAGCACTTCAGACAAGGCTGGCTAAACAATACATCTGTTTAGAATCTCTGCATTAACAAACGTGGTTCAGAATCAACAATGAAATTACTCATAAATGTGCAACATCCCACAAGCATGCAACACACACATTATTAGAGATAGAGATTTTATATTGCATATACAGACACCCACAATGGTTATGATCCTGCATCTGCAATGTAGCCTTCAAAATATTCCTTGCACTGTTCAAAACATGACCTAGATACCAAATTACAAAAATGATCCATCTTGCCCTGTCTTATAAACAATAAAAAGCAGTTCACAAAAGCAGCAGAGTTTCTGTTAGGGGAGAAAATTACATTCCCTCGGCAGGGGAGAGCAGTTTGTAGCAACTCTGCGGGAACACAAAAAAAGCGGATTGTTGTGTTGCAGCAGACAGTGCCTCTTTTAGCCTCATTCAACAGCTGAAGGACAGTGCTATGGTTAAGAGCTTACACACAGCTACACCTAAGGATACAGTCAGATGGCTAGGCCAATTTCAGTCCCTGACTGCTAGCCAAATTCTCTTTTCTGTTCGTCTTGGAAGTCTTGTGTCGGCTCTGAGGTAAACACAAACGGCGGATTTCGGTGGTAAAAAGCAAGATTTCCCATTTGGCAACAAAATCTACTGTGCCTGCATTCGAGAAGGGGAGCAGTGGGGCAGGCAGAGAATCTGTTTTATCTGGTAATAGCCTTAGTGTACAGCAGCACCTTTTATCTTCGATCTTCATTAAAAAATATTCAAAATCTTTTTTTATCACATTAGTCAAGCAAAATGAACTTTAATTACACTGTATAAATTATTTGAATCTTGTTTCCTTCAGTCTGGGAATTCATATTTATAGCAAGCAGGCAAAAGCCATTTGTGGACACTGTTTTTAAGACAAGTCTTGTATCATCTCAAGTCTTGTATCATCTCAAAATCAGAATGGGGACCTGATGTCCATCCCCATGCACTGGTTGCACAATTAAATGGTAAGAGAACGAGAGAATGTGGGGAGAGCAGTGACATCTAGGAAGTGCGGAATGGAAAGTGAAAGTAATTATCTGTCCCTCCTCTATGCCATTGGCATAGAGGAGGGGCAGACAATATTTGATTGACAGCGGAGATTTTTAAAAGAGTTTACAACAGCTACGAATGCTTTAATAAAAAATGTTTAATTTGAAAAGGACTTTTATTATACAGATTTTTGTGTCTGGGTGACAAGTCCACTTTAGCAAACGAAAACACATTAAATAAACCGATTAATTTAAGAGGCAGTTCGTGTTAGAGTCCTGCGCAGAACCAACTTTTGAAACCCTACCTGGACCTGCGACAGTACCCGCAGCCCGCTAACCATCAAGAAACAGGAAGTGCTGTCATTGTAAACCGAAAGTGAAAACATTAGAAGTAAGCGTGGTCAGAAAAAGTTTTTAAAACATATGCAAGGGAGTGAAACTTGCAACCCAACCCACGACCCCGCAGAACCTCCGACCCGCATCTATACCCGCACTCAAAACTTCTAACCACATACCCGACCCGCTGCAGGACTCTAGTTCACATTTCTGAAGCCTACATTCAAGTAGTTAACATCATAGAACAGGTGTGTTCAAACTAAGGCCCGCGATCCATTTTTAATTGGCCAGCAGCAGGTAATGACGAGCTGCTCCTGGATGAGGAGGGGCTGTCCAAGAACCCGGATCTCCGCATTGCGCTGCTGAATCTACCTGAGCACCGCCGGGATGTGCCGCACCGAACTATGCTCATGGAGGCGGTTACTGAGAATAGTGAGCAACGCGGGGCACGGGGGTCCGGGCAGTGGGTTCGGGGAGGGACGGAGGAGCGAGGGAACGGGCCTGCAAGAGATGTGCACTGTCATTGGGCCTGATGCTGCTGGGGAGCTCCCATTACTCGGCACTTGGGCCCCTCTGTCTTTAGCCAGGACCAAGGTTCCTCCTCCTTCTGTCACTGAGCTCCCAACATCCCCTGCGTTCTGGATGATTATTACACGAGCCATTGGGCTCCAGGCAGGGGGTGCTGGGAGTTGTGTCTGATCTCAGCTGCTGCAGAAACTCTTCTCTGATGGGAATGATGTATAATCTCTGTGCAGCGCTGGGGAATATGTCAGAGCTATAGAAACAAAGGATAAGAATACAGTAGAAATGTCATGTGACTCAAAAAAGATAGGGCCCAAATCACTAGTTCGCTACCTCAGAAGGGATATCAGTGTCGGGCTGAATGTCGGCCCCTGCACATTTTCACCTCACCAAATCTGGCCCTCGTTGCAAAAAGTTTGGACACCCCTGTCAACAAAAAAAACAATTGATTGTAAATTATTCTCCCTCAGTTGGTGATCGTCTAAATGGTTTTGATACATTATTTGATACGTTGCTCAGGAGGAGAAGGAAATTCAAGTAAACTATCAACTGTACCAATTCAGAGTTGCGAAAGGAAACCAGCGCTCATCCAGCACGAGGTATAGACAACAAGAGAATGATTCTCATATAGTGTAGTATTTTTGCATAGATGTAATACACCACTTTGTGAAATTAGAGTACTAAAAAGGTGCCCTTTACAGATTATACTATTTGCTATTTACTATACTATTAAAATTCACACAGTGAAGTGAATCTTATGTGAGGGTACTCACGAACGTTTAAACGAGGTTTTGGCGTTTAGAAAGATAGTGTGCGTTTAGAAAGATAGTGTAACAGTCATCCTCTCACTTCTCTCCAGACTCTGTGACTTTAAAACAATGCGCTGACATAGTGTAAAATCGTCACTTTTTTAATCCCAAAATAACATTAAAAACACACTCACAATGTTAATGTTAAAATATTCGCAATAAAACAAAGTCACCACTTCGCCGTCTGTTGGAGTCACCAGGCAGCCAATGTAGATGGTTTAGCCGGCGTCTCGGCCGCCTCGTGTATCCCAGTGCGCTCGTGGATGACGTCACTGCCCGACGCGTTTCGTCTGCTGACTTCCTCAAGGGCTTCAAAGCTGTCAGTGCGCATGTCGCCTTATGAAGGGACGGCGGATCCGGTTGCATATTCCTCCCTTCCGCTTCTCTCGTCCTGTTTGTTTACATGTTGCTATAGTAACATCTTCCCAGCTCAGAATCTTCTCTTCGTTACCACAGTACCTAACTAATTTCTTCCATCATAGAGGGAGGATTTTAATTTCCCTCACTGATGGAGGAAAAGGGCACCTTTTTAGTACTCTAATTTCACAAAGTGGTGTATTACATCTATGCAAAAATACTACACTATATGAGAATCATTCTCTTGTTGTCTATACCTCGTGCTGGATGAGCGCTGGTTTCCTTTCGCAACTCTGAATTGGATTTCTATACAAGTCTGAGGGAGAACAGACCCTTTTGGGAACCGGCAGAGGGAGCGGACTACCAAAGCCTTTGATATCCTTTTTTTACTGTGTATCAACTGTACCAGCTGCTCTCCTACTCCCACCACCTTTAAGGTACTCTTAAAATTCTTCAACACCATGGCACAAAAAAGACAGAGCAGTAAATTAGAAGAACTGTTCACTAAAAGTCACATGCACAGTATTTTACACCATATTTTCAGGACAAAATTATTTGACACGTTTTTCTTGGACCTAAATCACTTTACTTTATGAAACATTGCCTGAATATTTAAAAGTAACGCGAATGGTCTATGTGCAACTTTATGCTTGGATTCTGAGATTTCATTCAAAACCTTGTGTACTAGGGATGCACCGAATCCACTATTTTGGATTCGGCCAAACCCCCCGAATCCTTTGCAAAGGATTTGTCCGAATACCAAACCGAATCCTAATTTGCATATGCAAATTAGGGGTGGGAAGGGGAAAACTTTTTTACTTCCTTGTTTAGTGACAAAAAGTCACGCAATTTCCCTCCCGCTCCTAATTTGCATATGCAAATTAGGATTAGGTTCGGCCAGGCAGAAATCCTGCTGAAAAAGGCAGAATCCCCATCCCTAATAGCAGCTCAGTAAAAGTACCAGAAAAAAATATATAATTAGCACTGTAATGTTTACATTTGAACCAGAAAGGGCAGGGTTAGCTGCTGCATCATAATAAATAATAATAATAAAATATTCAGTCTAAGGCTAATTTTATATCAAAACAACTGAACATGATATTTGTACTGTAATTATGGGCTACAGAAACACTACACAAAACACTTCATATCTTAGATCTCAAGTTTTGTGAACATCCTAGGCCTGATTGTCCCATTGCTCTTGTATTAGAGTCCACAACACTGCACAATCATTGACACACAAACACACACAGACACATTCTTTAAATGTAAGCAAGAGCAAAGAAAACCTCTCATTGGCTTCAGTCAGATAACAAAGTTGTTGATTCGGTGCAAAATAGAAAATGTGCAAAGCCAAACATTATATTATGTCAGTTTGAGAAGTCATGGAAAGTAAACATTTTTTTTTCATCACATTTCCTTTTTCATTCCTTGGCATTTAGGAAACTGAGAAATTCGTGATAAAAAGAAAAACAAAATATTAAAGCACCCGCCTGGAATCTTGAATAAAAGGGGTTAATTAACTGCAGAAAAAGGACCAGAAATACACGCTGGCGTTCGGCTGAAAATATGCACAAATACATTTCTCCCTGTACAAATGCTCGGGCACAGCCAGTCTATGTAAACAGCTGAGTATTTGCCTACCTTAGAAGTAATCCACTTGATAAGTATTAACGCTATTGACCAGATTAATGCTATTCCCATCGAGTCACAAAAAACAGTGCATCATAGTCCTTCCCTACACTCCAGACGGCAGTACGGGCTTTGAGGGTATAATAAATAACACGCAATCTGTGGCATTAAACAGAATGGCTCCAAGTGACTTGAGCTTAAAGCAGCTGCACTAACATTAGTCACCTGATTACTGGGGCAGCATCTCGCTCCCTCTCTACATAGAAATGCACTGCTCTGTGCGACTCCCTGATAAGGGCTCCAGCGCCAGCCAAACACAAGAGATCCAAATGTTATTGCAGAAGGGGGGCACATTGTAGAAGCCAAGTCATTGATGTCACCAACATACTTTAACAGAGGTCACTGTTCTTAATTGCCTAATCCTATCTGCATCTGGGAATAACATCACTGTGCTGTTCCATTTAGTTTAATATTGTACATAAATTGGAATCCAGTCTTCATATTTAAAGGGCATGTAAAGTCTAAAATAGAATAATGCTAGAAATGCTGTATTTTGTATACTAAATATAAACATGAACTTACTACACCACAAGCCTAATCAAACAAATAATTTATGCTTTCAAAGTTGGCTACATCTTGTAACTTTGTTAAACATCTTTGCAAGACTAAGACTGTGCACATGCTCAGTGTGGTCTGGGCTGCTTAGGGATCATCATAAACAAAGCTGCTGAGTTCTGCATGGCTGGGAAGTAATGCGAGCGCTCCCCCTGCTGTTCATAAGTATGATTGTTTCCCTGCTCAGCAGTTAGGGACCATCTGACAATTCCTATCCACAGCAGTAAATGAAGGGAGAATTTCACTGCATACAGTCAGGTTTCTTATAAAAATGGTACACATTTTTTAATTAAAGTATATTGGATATAGGTTTCTTTTTCATTAAAGTAAAAATGGGATTTTATTTTTTTGCCTTTACATGCCCTTTGAGGCATCTCTTTACACAGGTATGTTATCCAGAATGCATGGAACCTGGGTTTTCCAGATAAGGGATATTTCCATAATTTGGATCTCCATGCTTTAAAGGAACAGTAACATCAGAAAGTGAAAATGTTTTAAAGTAATGAAAATATAATGTACTGGTGACCTGCACTGGTAAAACAGGTGTGTTTGCTAAAGAAACACAACTGTATTTTATATAAATAAGCCACTGGGTAGCCATGGGGGCAGCCAGTCTGAAAAAAGTAGAAAAGGCACAGGTTACATCAGGAGTGCCCATACTTTACTAATGTGAGGTCTACTTTTAGTGATGTTGTCCCATTATGATCTACATACATAAAAGCATTGTTAGCATTCTGTTCCAATGAAAATATTACTTCAATATTTATTTATGGGAAAATATATATTGCTATAATTAACAAACAACTATTTGTTATTAACATAATAAATATCTGAATGAAAAGCATGAAATAGGAAGGGGATTTAGACCAGCTGTTTGTTGACAGTGTCTTGAGATCTACTGATCACCAGCTAATGGTAGATCCTGATCTACCTTTTGGGCACCCCTGGGTTACATAGTAGATAATGGAAAATGTCTGTAGAATCCCATTGTATTCCACTGTGTTCATATATGCTATGTAAATGGCTGCTCTCATGGCGTAACAGCAGCTTATTTATATAAACTGTAGTAGTCTTTCTGAAGTAAAGACACCTTATTTTTTACCAGTGCAGGGCAATAGTACATTTTAAAAGACACATTTTTTCGGTGATAAGTTTACTTAAAAAGAATCATTTAAACTTTAAATAAACCCAATAGAATTCTCGTCTCCAATAAAGATTAACTATATCTTCATTGGTATCAAGTGCAAGGTACTTTTTATTATTAAAAAAAGGAAATTTTCAAATTATTTGATTAAAATGGAGTCATGGATGCCCTTCCAGTACGTTGAAGCTTTCTGGATAACCAATCTCATACATAAACCTGTCTCCAGTATTTGATTCTGCAGTGATTCCAGTAATACAGAGATGGGATTTATTACTCAGAATGTTTGGGATCTGATGTTTTTCAGATTATGGGGGTCTGTCTATAATTTGGAGCACCATCTATAACTTCATAATAAGTGAGGCTTCTCGGTTGGAAGCAATTGATTATGAATAAATATATTTTGTTTGTTTAAATTTGAAATTTGTATTTATTGGTCAAAATATGACAATTGCTGTAGGGATAGTCCAACCTGCCTATTGACTATTGCAGATTAACAGACAAGCAACGGGTCATTTGCAAATCAGCTTGTTTGCCCGCTTTAAAGCCTATAGGCCAATGCCAATATAGTAGGGCCTGAAGTGCAGAAGCAATTTCTCTATACTTGCAATTTTGCTGTTATTAGGACACGTCGGTGCCATCTATCAAATCTAAAGTCAAATGCACAGTATGGAATATACAGATTTATCTGTATTGCCAGTACATAAACCCGAGCACACATTTGCCAATGACAAGATGTGTTTTGCCAGGTCAAACTGGATTATCAGAGTGTTTCTATGGCTGGTGAAGGTGCCTGTGGCAGGGTATTAGGACAAAGATAAACTGTAATTTCCCTGGATTGTCCGAGTTATGGTGAATGAGAGCCTGTAAAAGGGAAAGGATGAAAAAGTTGGTATCTGGGATTCTCTCGCTCCCACAAGGACACGTCAGTCTTGGCACCAGTCTTTATCCATTAACAGAAGATTTAACTCTGCTTGGAGATCTCTTTACCAAATTAGGCCAAGCTCAACTGCATTGATATCAGTGCTCATAATTTTGGAATCCAATGGACAGAAATAGCTTCACTGCAGTGAATGGTATACAAACCAGGTATCTTCAATAGATAGCAAAGCACTTTAGGCACAGTTTGCTTTCCAAGTCTAATACATGCCTCAAGTCAAGCTCTTTTCTGGTCTATTTAAAGGGACATTTATAAAAACCCTTACAAAAACAGTTACAGTCCTACTTTGCCTGTCCCAATTTTTCAGGTCATGTTGAAATTAGAGGCAAGTGCAGAATAGTCGCTTAGGCTTCATTCAGCAGTTAGATTCTTGCACAAAACACAACAGTAGTGTCACCAAAGACACTTGCTCATGACTCCAGCAGCCAGTCAGGGCCTCACCGGGGCTGCTGGTGGTTGAGCCTACAATAAGGCACGCCCCCTGCCCCAGCCCCCAATCATCCAGATATAGAAGTCTATGACTTTGACTCAAGTGATTGATTGATATAGAATAAGAGATAATCCTAGGTGATTATCAGGTCAGAACTCCTTGGGCAGCAGATAAAGGAAAGATCCGGTTGTTAAAGGAACAGTAACATCAAAAAAATGAAAGCGGTTTAAGCATATTATATTCATGCATAAACAAAAACCTATTGAAACACCATCAATAAGTTCCAGCTACTGATTTAAAACTCAAGCATGCCACTTTAAAGGAATTGTTCAGTATAAAAATTAAAACTGGGTAAATAGATGCTGTGCAAAATAATGTTTCAATTATGGTTAGTTAGCAAAAAATGTAATGTATAAAGGCTGGAGTGACTGGATGTCAAACATAATAGCCAGAACACTAGTTCCTGCTTTTCCTTTTCTTAACGGCTGCAGGATAAGAGGTATAGTAAGGAGAGATTGAGCCTATAGTAACAGTGGGATAATAGTCTCTAGGAAGGGACTGTGGCTGTGGGATAGCAGGTATAGTAGAGATGGTGCCTATAGTAACAGTGGGATAATAGTCTCTAGAAAGGGACTGTGACTGTGGGATAGCAGGTATAGTAGAGATTGTGTCTATAGTAACAGTGGGATAATAGTCTCTGGGAAGGGACTGTGACTGTGGGATAGCAGGTATAGTAGGGAGAGATGGTGTC
The DNA here is from genome assembly GCF_017654675.1 of Xenopus laevis. Classification (NCBI taxonomy): domain Eukaryota; kingdom Metazoa; phylum Chordata; class Amphibia; order Anura; family Pipidae; genus Xenopus; species Xenopus laevis. The sequence goes on from NC_054382.1 coordinate 104,262,714, forward strand.
TATAGTAACAGTGGATAATAGTCTCTGTGAAGGGACTGTGACTGTGGGATAGCAGGTATAGTAGGGAGAGATGGTGCCTATAGTAACAGTGGGATAATAGCCTCTGGGAAGGGACTGTGGCTGTGGGATAACAGGTATAGTAGGGAGAAATTGTGCCTATAGTAGCAGTTGGATAATAGTCTCTGGGAAGGGAGTGTGGCTGTGGGATAGCAGGTATAATAGGGAAGATGGTGCCCATAGTAGCAGTGGGATAATAATCTCTGGAAAGAGACTGTGGCATAGCAGGTATAGTAGGGAGAGATGGTGCCTATAGTAGCAGTGGGATAATCTCTGGTAAGGGACTGTGGCTGTGGGATCGCAGGTATTGTAGGGAGAGATGGTGTCTATAGTAGCAGTGGGATAAGTGTATCTGGGAAGGGACTGCGGCTGTGGGATAGCAGGGAGAGATGGTGCCTATAGTAACAGTGGGATAATAGTCTCTGGGAAGGGAGTGTGGCTTTGGGATAGTAGGTATAGTAGGGAGAGATGGTGCCTATAGTAACAGTGGGATAATAAACTCTGGGAACGGACTGTGACTGTGGGATAGCAGGTATAGTAGGGAGAGACATGCCTATAGTAACAGTGGGATAATAGTCTCTGCGAAGGGAGTGTGACTGTGGGATAGCAGGTATAGTAGGGAGAGATGGTGCCTATAGTAACAGTGGGATAATAGTCTCTGGGAAGGGAGTGTGGCTGTTGGATAGCAGGTATAGTAGGGAGAGATTGTGCCTATAGTAGCAGTGGGGATAATAGCCTCTGCCAAGGGACAGTTGTTATGGAATATCAGGCACAGCACAATTATGGCAGCAGTAGACACAGTATGGCAATAGAAACACAACTAGAAGTGCCATAATCGGTGCCATAAAAGGTAGGAAAGTTCTATCCATATAAATAATATGGTGCCCTGCAAAATATAATGATGGACTATTCCACTGCATTGATCCAGCAGGGAAATGACCCAAGTAATGGAGGCAGCAGTGCCTAATCAAATACTGCATATTAGACAACAATGTTTACCCTATACTGGGGGGGAAGAGTAATACACTGATGCTCAGACGTGTTTACCTAGATCATTTAACTGTGTGTTCGCTCTGCTGAAAGCGGTTTTTCAGTTTTATAATTTCTAGGACTTCAATTTTTCAACATCTGCAAAGCTCCACAGGCAAATTGTACATAAATGTACATGACTTGCATTCACCAAAAATATAAAATGCAGAGTTCCTTGTAGGCCTCTCTTAAATCATGGCAATTCAAAAATGTTATAAGAACTTAAAAGAAAATGACACCTCCCCCCTCTGCAATACACCTATAAAGATTCCTACGAGCCTAGAATTATTAGGATAACTTTAGTAACTGAACATTTAGTATATTATTTTTGCAAGGTACTGCATAACTGTGAAAAATGACAGGGACATTGTTTCATTTACGGTAAATATCTACGGAGTAGCAACGTTCCTTTCAACCAACCAGTCTTTTAGATTTCATAGAAACCTATACACACACTAACAACATTTTTTTTATGTTATGTTTAATAATGGTTAAATCAAAACTTTCACAGCAAACACTTGTTTTTTTTTGCATATATGGCTGTGTTCATTTAGAACGCCACTATTTAGTTCACATACAGCTTTGAGATGGAAACCGGAAAAGGAATAAAAAAAAAATACTGGATCTCTATGGGTCAATACTCTTTGATACAACCATGAGAACCCCAACAATCCATGGGTCACTTCACTTTGACGTGACTTCTATGAAGGGACAAATGAGTCACGAAAAGCGTTGAGCCTTGTTGCCTTTAAGGTTGCCAACTTTTCTAAAAAAATGTTACCGGCGGTTAAAGGGGCGGGAACAAAAGGGGGTGGTCTGTGATGCAAAAAGGGTGGGCCATGATGCAAAAGGGGCGGAGCCACACACTGTGCATGGAAAAGCAACACTTGCTATGGCCAGAAGGCTGAAAAAAAATTCTGCGTAAATTGGGGGCGGGCCAAGGCCTTTTTTAAGGGTATTACATTTTACTGGCAACTACATTGGCGGTAAATTTGTAATACTGGCCCCAGCCTTGGCAGGTGTTTTACCGGATAGGCCAGTAAAATACCAGCCAGATGGCAACCCTAGCTGCCTCCCTGCCAACTTCATCTCTCTGTGTTTTTAAATGGATGAATAAAGTTACAATTGTTTTTATTCAAATTTGGTTGCATTGCCCATCTCGGTCAGGTAAAGAGATCCCTATTGCAGTTTATCGACGTTAGATGATTGAGGTGACTTATAATATTCTTAATATATTAATATTATACAACAGCTGCAGCCACCAGTGGTGTTTACAGTCCTCTGTGAGTAGGGTTGCCAATTTTTCAGGAAAAAAATAACAGCCTTCTTAAATATTTATCTTTTTTCCCTATTAATAACATTGGGATCAACCATAATTTTTACCGGCCAGGAAGTTCAAATAGTGGCCAGGTGGCAACCCTGACTGTGAGCCAATAGCCTATTAGGGTACAGCCACCAACAATGGAGCCAATGGGCTGCACCCTTAGGCTCCTTTGTTGTAGATTGCTGCTCACCTGCAAGTTGCTTAGTGCTGGGTAAACTTCTCTCACAATTGGTTCCATCTGTCAATTTAAGGGTAAGAGTCTATTTCAATTCTATCAAAAAGAAGTGTGTCCAACTCCTATCCACAAGTACCGCCCACAGTAATAGGCCATCATCTCTGGTGTGATATTTAATCTACATTATAAGGTGCTCACAACCTAGAGGCACATTTATCAAAGGTCTAATTTCAAATTCATGGGAGTTTTTAAAAACTGGAGAAGGAAAGAATTACTCTCGCACACCCTGGCTGTCCAGACAAACGTGAATCCCAGGTGCTCGGCGATAGAGGCATTGGCAGCCTCAAATGCAACGTAGAAACAGAACACAACGGCACAACATGCTAGCAGGAAAAAACATTGCTCGTTTATTGCGGAACAATAAACGAGCAAGGTTTTTTTCTGCTAGCAGTACCCATGTTGTGCCAGTGTGTTCAGTTTTTAACAACTCCCATGAACTTGAAATTCGACCAATCGAAATTTATTAAAAAAACTTGAGTGTCATGAAGTCTGCAAACAACTCCAAATTGATCCCAGGACGTCTTCCATTGACTAAAACAACAGTTCTGCAGGTTTTAGGTGGCGAATAGTCATTTTCGACTTCTTAAAGGGCCAGTGTATGATAAATCTCGAAAATCAAATTCGAATTTAAAAAAAAAAAAAAAAAACTCGAATCGAATTTTAACAATTCCCTAGTCGAATTTAACAGTTCTAGCCATAAAATGACTCAATTTAAATTTTCAATTCGACCCTTGATAAATATGCCCCCTAGTGTCCTCATCTACCTTGTACAGTAAAATTGTTGTTTTTGTTGGAGAGTTTTCTATGCTGAACAGTGCTCCAAAACATGTTGGTGCTATATAAACAAATGACATTTCTGGGTTTTTTGTCTTTGGATGGAAAACAAAAGTATCATATTTCTGGCTAGTCTGTATTTCAGAAAAGTATCCCACCAGTGGTGGAACTACCGAGGGAGCAGGGGGTGCAATTGGGCCAGGGCCCGCACCCCCTCAGGGCCCCCTGGCAGCTTGTACACTGGTGATTTCCGGCCACTGCGGCCGATTTCAGCGCATATAATCTTGTACGGAGGGGGGCCCGTCTGTACTGCCCAACCCCCTCCAGTTACGTATCTGTATCCCACATTTTTTAAACAAGTCATTGGAAAACTAATAAATATGCACTATTAAAGTAAAAAGGTAATCTACTTGTACTTACATAATCGAACTATGGCATGAGCTAAAATTTATTGATATGGGAAAAAAAAAACTATGTTGCCTTATTTAAATGGAAATAGAAAATAGATTCTAGGGGGTATATTTATCAAAGAGTGAAGTTAGAGATCTCCATAGTCTGCTAGAGTGAAATTCCACCACTCTCCATTCATTTCTATGACATTTTTAAAAAGCATATTTATCAATGGGTAAAAGTGAAAGTTCACCCGTTGATAAATATGCCTTTCAAAATGCCATAGGAATGGAGAGTGGCGGAATTTTACTCTAGTGGACTGTGGAGCTTTCGAACTTCACTCTTTGATAAATATACCCCTAGATGTTTTGCCCATTACTATTATCTCGAGAAAACAATAGTTTAAGCATGTCCATGATGGTCTCTGTGGCCAATGGGGAAGACTATTACATGCACAGAAGGCTATTTATTCATCTTTTTTAGTAAAGAAAAAAACCGTAAACATCAAGACATGAATGCTTGCTGCTGTGCCCAGCAGCATCTGACACGCTTTCTGCTGCTTTGTTATAGAGATAAGGATCAAGCTCACATGTACTACTACCCATCAGAAACCAGTGAGAACTAGTATCTCAGGCTCTAAAATCCCATTGTTACCATTTTTCATTGGCATGATCCTTTATCAATTCATGCATATGCAATAAACATGGGTTATTAATAGAGTTATCATAGAAGGCTACGGATTCAAGGATATCTGATATTGGAGATATATTGTATATTTATCATATGCTGAATTCATGTAATATACAGTATGCCTTCTGTGCAGAGCGGAGATCTAAAATATATACAGTCTGGTATCTATTATCCAGAATGCTTATGGACTAAGGTTATCCGGATAAGGGGTTTCCGTAATTTCCATCCCTATATCTTAATTCTGCTAACAAAAAATTTATAAACATTTTAAATAAACCCAATATGATTGCTTTGACTCCAATATTGATTTGTGCAGTTTAGTTACCGTGAAGGACAAGTCATTGTTTTATTATTACAGCGAGGGAAAAAAATATTTTTAAAAATTAGACTTTCTTTAACTGGATATTATAAATATGGCCAGACTCTTCTCTTTATTTCTAGATCAACTAGATACAGAAGCTCACACCACCAAAACCAGCAGGATTTTTACTGTTGTGTATTTCAGACCCTGATTTAATGCAGCAGCTTGTTTCAGTTCTACTATTAACATACGAAAAGAGATGGGGGGGGAGAATAGCTAAGGCATGAAGTGAGCCTCTCAATTTAACAACGTACGTCTTCTCCTAACAAAAAGAAATGAACAAAAGAACTGCAGTGAGTTGTATTTGCTGTATCTATGATACTCTTCCTATTGTACTCGAATGAAAGAATTAAGGATGCACAAGTAATTCTGAAATTTGCATTGACGTGAGCAGGAGCTCCTCATTCACCAGATCTATGGAGATAATGTATTAGGAATACTCTGCATTATCATTTGAAGAGGAAAAGTGCATTATTAGTTTATATTCTGTAATAACAGCTCACATAGGGGCAGTTTCCTTGAAAGGTGGTCTAGGAATCTATTTTACTCTCTACAATGAATAAAATACATGCTAACTTTAAGATTAACATGCTAAAGATGGAATTGTTGTATCATGAGCTGAAAGAAAAGAAACCACTTCCCAGAAATGAATGGATTTTATTAAAAAGCCTGTCAGTGTACCTCCGTTAATTCCTGGTTCTTATATCCTTTGATGCATTTGTGTGGTTGCACCCATACAGAATCACTGGCAAGCAATTCCAGCAAGTTGCTCAATTATATCACCACCAAGCTGGGTACCCCTTGAGAATTCTATGCATGCATTGGTGTGGACAGTTTGGTCAGTTTTGATTATGTTGGCCGAGAATCTGTGAAAAGATGGTCCATGTTGTGATGCATTTTCAGTAGTGGGATCATAGCTGGTCTACCGGAAAATTTCATCATCTGAAACCTCATTTCTGCATGTAAATGGGCACTGCCAGATTCAGGGAGGTGACACGGTGCCAGGTTATTCAGATCCATTGAAATACTGCAGCATATCTCCAACATTTTGGAAATAGAAAGAGGGACAAAACAATTTGCCACACGGAGCATGGCAAACATTTTTTGCCCACATCCCCTAATTATAAAAGTTAATTTTACAAAATTTGGCAGGTTATGAAAGTTTGAACACATTTCTGTGGTTATGTGCTATTACAGTTTTGATAATTAAGGTGAATTGCCCTTTAAGCTGCTAGTCACAGTTTCCCAAAGAGACCTGCTCATCTTAAATTATTACATTTGTTTCTTTGCTTATCTTAAATTTCCCTCCTCTGGAGCATCTCCCTCCTCTGGAGCATCTCCCAACAGTTCTATACATACAGTCAAAGGATATAGTTCATACACACCATTCAGTTACAATACTGTCAGGTTTTTAATACATCAAATCCAACAAAAATTACATGGGCAGATTTTTGGCCAACTAACGGAGGAATTTCTGCTGCCGTTGACATGCTGCCAGGAGGCAATTTTCTACCATCTTTCTCGGCAGAATTACTTCAATGATCTAAAGTTGCTAAAAGCTGAGAATTTAATGAATGTAAGCCAAAAGAGTAGAGAATGGTTTAAGGATTTTAGAGGCGTTATCCAAGAAAGTAGGTAATAAATCTCCCTGTCCTGCTGTCAATTATCAACTCATGCTTATGAGGTCAAAGCAACATTATGCAACAAAGACGAGAAAGAGGGTTTGGGAGTCAAATATTCACTGGACAGTCACATGGTGATGAAGCCTGTATCTTTGAAACCTGAAACATCTTTTAGGGTCAGGCCACACAGGGGGTTTTGAGGAGATTTGGTCACCTGGCGACTAATTGCCTCGTTTTTGCTCGTGAAGCAACTTCAGACGACTTCGTTTTTTCTTTTTAGCCGGGGCAGAGTCAGAGAAGAGATCTGGGGAGATTAGTGGCCGCAAAAACGAAGCGATTAGTCGCCAGGCGACCAAATCACCCCAAAACGCCCTGTGTGGACTTACCCTTAAGGCAAGTCTGCTAAAAGGTGTCATTATAATCAATTTGCAATTGGCAAGTAAATGTTACACCAGCAATTATTCCAAGGTGAGAAAGAGAAAATGGCAAGGGTGTGGTTCAGTAAGCAGGCAAGAAAAGCAATGATAATCCAGTGAAGTTAAAATGTTGCATCTTCCTTTTAACTAGCAATTTTCAGCTTTACAGACATACAGTAGTTGTAGAATCTTTTTAATAAATATATATAAATATATGCCAACATTTTTACTAAGGTAGCAAAAATCACACATTTAGTTTAGTATAACGTGTATTCCGTACCATAAACATAATACAATAACAGAGAGTCGGAGGTTAATGCAGTCAGGGCACAATAAGAGCTTGAATGGTCTCCCCATGTTTATGTGGTTTCCCCTGGGTGCCCCGATTTCTACTCACACACAAACAATGCATGCAGGGTAATGATAAAGTTAACTGTTAGGGGCCGATTTACAAACAATCGAATTTCTCTCTTTTTCCACGAATCTCAAACAATTTGCGGTGTTCCTATATTTCTTAAAAGCTCTAACAATTTGAGACTTAAGTGTAAAAACCATTAAAACCTCGAATACAAAAATTTGCCAGGTAAATGTCTTATAAAAGTCAGTGTTAGCTGCACTGATCTTATTGGACAATTTTTAACCAATTTGGACTTTTCAAGTTATTTGTGTATTTTTGTTTGTTTTAGAGATCAAAAACCTCTAAAACGACAATGTTGATAAATAAGCCTCTGCGTGTGCCTTGTGTGAAATATGAAAGGAACCTTAAAATTTAAGCTGCACTGGAGTAGGGATTGATGCCGCAATCATGCCGCAGATTAGGGACTGCTCCACTTTTTGAACTAACATATTTTACCGATTCATTTCAGAGTGCTTTAGTGAATCTGGTGAGGCTCTCGTTTATTTTTCTGCATGGAGGAGCATATTTCCTGCTAATCGTTACATGTGACTCATTTCCACATGTCACTGATTAAAAACATCACTTCATTTTCAAGGCTGAAAACAATCTGCCTTTCTAGCTTTAGCCTCATGAGATAGATATGTAATATGAAAGGCTGCCTAGTAATCAGACAAGCTAAAATCGATATGGAAAAGGGTATTGTATCAAGCAGTAAAAAGAATACCGAATTATCCTTTAAATATGTAAATAGTAAAAAAATTAAGCAGGGAGGGGTGGGACCCTTAATATCAGAGGGGGGGTCAGCTGGTTGATGAGAACAGAAAAAAAGCAGAGATTCTGAACCGTTATTTATCATCTGTCTACACAAATGAAGAACCACTTAATAAAGGTTTCCTTCTTAATAGTCTCAATTCTAGTAATACAACTAATGTTGCATGGTTCACGCATGAGGAAATTCAAAAGTGAGTAGAACATGTTAAAGGGATCCTGTCATCGGAAAACATGTTTTTTTCAAAACACATCAGTTAATAGTGCTACTCCAGCAGAATTCTGCACTGAAATCCATTTCTCAAAAAAGAGCAAACAGATTTTTTTATATTCAATTTTGAAATTTGACATGGGGCTAGACATTTTGTCAATTTCCCAGCTGCCCCTGGTCATGTGACTTGTGCCTGCACTTTAGGAGAGAAATGCTTTCTGGCAGGCTGCTGTTTTTCCTTCTCAATGTAACTGAATGTCTCTCAGTGGGACATGGGTTTTTACTATTAAGTGCTGTTCTTAGATCTACCAGGCAGCTGTTATCTTGTGTTATGGAGCTGCTATCTGGTTACCTTCCCATTGTTCTTTTGTTTGGCTGCTGGAGGGGGGGAAAGGGAGGGGGTGATATCACTCCAACTTGCAGTACAGCAGTAAAGAGTTATTGAAGTTTATCAGAGCACAAGTCACATGACTTGGGGCAGCTGGGAAATTGACAATATGTCTAGCCCCATGTCAGATTTCAAAATTGAATATAAAAAAACCTGTTTGCTCTTTTGAGAATTGGATTTCAGTGCAGAATTCTGCTGGAGCAGCACTATTAACCGATTCATTTTGAAAAAAAAGTTTTTTTCCCATGACAGTATCCCTTTAAGATAAACAAAGGTCCTGAACGTTATGGTATTCATCCCAGGGTACTTGGAGAGCATAGTTCTGTGATTGCCAAAACTCTTTACTTAATTTTTCAGGACTCATTGAGGTCTGGCCCAGTGCAGAGAGACTGGCATATTGCTAATGTGGTGCCGCTATTCAAAATGGGATCCCATTCTCAGCCTCAAAACTATAGGCTGGTTAGTCTGACATCAGTGGTAAGAAAGCTTTTCGAATGGGGTATTAAGGGATAAGATACTGGAATTCATTGCAAATCATAATACTATGCGTTTGTGCCAGCATGGTTTTATGTTTAATAGATGACGTTTCATGCTGTTGGGCAGCTTTGGCTTTTGGCCAAAGCAATGTGTGTGGTGAATATCTAACGCAGCACATAACCCTGTAAATGTAAGAATACATGATGGAAAACACAGGCAAATATAGTCAAAGAACCTGTTTCAGTTTACTAAATACAGGAGATTTATCTTTTAGCAGGACATTGACATTAGAATGGCCCAAGAACAAAAAAAAGTTAGATGTCCTGCAATAGCACAGTCAAAGCTCTACTCGACTAACCTGAACAACATTTGCCTAGAAAAATAACTTCACCTTGTATCTGGTCATCTGCTCGCAAGCAAAGAACATCAGAAGTTGTACATTAGTAACAGATGACACGCCATGGTTTTCCTTCTTTCTGAATCTCCCTCTCTAAGCTTTTTACCAATAATGTCAAGCTCATGGTCTCTCTATTGTTGAAAAAAAAACGCAATAATTAAAACAACTATAGTCCCTTGCATATTACTGCACCCCACCCCAAGCAACTTCTTGATAGAACCAACCTTGCCCAGACCCTGCTGATGAAAGTTACTCCACGGCATGGTGCGACCTTCACCTTACTGCTCTGAAGGGCAATTCCTGTGAAATATGGCACAATAGTTGTAATGTGGAAACATGCCATTGGTCTCTTCTGATAAGAAAACATGACATTTCATGCTGTTGGGCAGCTTGTTAAAATTAAAGGAAGAATATATGGTGCAAAACACAGGTAAATATAGCCAAAGAACCTGCTTAAGTTTACTAAAAACATGAGAACATTTTTAGAAGGACAATGATCCCAAATACAAGGCCAAAGTGACATTGGAGTGGCTCAAGAACAAAAAGGTGACTGTCCTGCAACACCACAGTCAAAGCTTCATACAACTTACCTGAACATTTGGCTAGAAAAATGTAATTGCAGTTGCAGGTGGTTCTATCAAGTATGTGGGGTGAACACATAGATAGGTACAACCTACAAATAGGTCACAAAAATATTTCCAATTAGAAAGTAAATTAAATTTAAAACATCCCAGTTAAATACAAAATGTACTTCCAGGTTGTAACAAATCCCTTGCTAAAAAGCCCAGGGGGTTTGAATACTTATGATAGTATTTAAAGCATAATATGAAAAAAAAAATCGTAATACAAGGGTCCCTAAAATAGATGTTAATGTACAGCATATACTGCTCATGTAACCACACACTTGCCAAAATCGAACACATTTTCTGCATTATCCGATTAGATTTTCTTTCTATACATGGATAGAGCACCTGGTCTTTTTTAATTCAGCTAAACATCATCCAACAAGCAGCACAGGCCAAAACATGAGGCTGCAAACAGAAAATGTACAGGTATGGGACCTGTTATCCAGAATGCACGGGACCTGGTGTTTTCCGGATAATGGATCTTTCCGTAATTTGGGTCTTCATGCCTTAAGTCTACTAGGAAATCATTTAAACATTAAATAACCCCAATAGGCTGGTTTTGCTTCCAATAAGGATTAATTATATCTTAGTTTGGATCAAGTACAAGCTACTGTTTTATCATTAGGGAGAAAAAGGAAATCATTTTTAAAAATTTGGATTATTTGGATAAAATGGAGTCTATGGGAGACAGCCATTCTGTAATTCGGAGCTTTCTGGATATCGGGTTTTCGGATAAGGGATCCTATACCTGTACTGGCTTCTATATGGGCTGCTTCAGAGAAGCAGAGACTGGGCAATGAAGAAGTAGGCAGATAAAGCTCTAGAAATATAAAGATGATAATGAAAATGTTAATTTTGTCTGAAGCAACAAAACTGCCTACACTGCTTCTGCATCACAGTTCACCATAGCTTTTGGACAAAAAGATAAAAGTGCAAAAGGAGCCAATTTAACTTGGTTCATATATTATAACGGGGTTTTGGACATATAGGGGCAAATTCCCTATAGGGTGAATTTTCACCAGCAACTGCTTCGCCACACTACGTGCCACTTTGCAGGCGCAAATTCGTTACCACTACGCAAATTCAATAAAATGCGAAGTTCCTTCTCAGCAGCCGAACGCTGGCAAATTTTCGCTGTTGTTCATGTCTGCCTAGCGAAACTTTGCTAGCACTCTTGCACTTAGGTTAATTTGAATAGGGTGAGTACCTAAAAGTCATATGGACGTCTTTTATAGTAATGGTGGTGCAAATGCTTGAAGTGGCCACTTTTTCAAACACATGTCCAATGAGCCATAATAAAGACAGAAGAGATCCTCTAATGCCCTAGACAGAAGCCCACCCTTAAACAAATGTGGCATGCCTCTCAAATTAGTTTAAAAAAAAATTGTTCACACATAAATCTTTAATAGTTCTGACTTTTGAAGGAAATCCTGTTTTAAAATAAAATAAAAGTCGCCAGCGTTTTTTTACAACTCTAATGCATTTCCGGCATATAGGATATGATGTCACTGGCATAAAATAGAGGAAGATGTAGATTCGTTTTATCAGTTCGTCTGGTTTGAGGTGGCGAAAAATGTAGCGTTTAGTAAAATTTGCATCTTAGTGAACTTGGCAACAGGGTGCGAACGAACGCTAGCAACAGTCTCGTTGGCTAGCAAATTGTCCTCTACGCCTGTTACTGAATTAGCAATGTCCCTGCGGATGAGATTTCTGGCGAACTGTCTCTAGCGACTGCCACTTCACCCTTTACTGAATCTGCCCCTAAGGGTAGGACTACACGGACGATTTCGTAGCAATCTGACGCGCTGCGCAAAATTGCAGGCGTCTAATCGGATGCGACAGAAATCGTCCGTGTAGTCTTACCCTTAGTCTCATCGGTAAAAGGTGGCAAAAAAAAAAAAGGGAAGCAGCAGATGAAACCACTCAATGCACGTTTAATCAAAAAGTATAGGTTCACGATTTGGCCCAGACCCCATTAATGAAATACAGTATCTGGCGCAAACATTTGGACAAAGATCACCAAGGTAAATGGGAGGCTCAGATGCCCTGCCTGAGCATTCAATAGCAGAGAGCAAAAAATAAAAGGCAAACACTCAAAGGAATCCTGCTTTCCAACTTGTAAAACACTTAGTTTTAATACTACGTTACAGCAGATACCAAAAGAATATTATAAAAGTATTTTTACAAGCCAGGTGGGGGTCCTTTTAAAACAAATCTAATAAGTGGCTAGGCCTTACAAAAGACTGGGACTCTTATCATTTTGGCTACTAAATATGCTTATATTAGTTATTTGCATCTGATATGGTTATTCGCCTATGGCTTTAGGAAAGCAGAAGTAAACATGGACATCATCCAAAAACCAAGCTCATCTCAGAGTCACAGAGGTAAGCTTTGACCCCGACAGTTGCTAAGGCTGTCACACAAAAAAAAACATTATTTGCAATCAGCCATTCTCGGAGTCTAAAAAATTAAACAGTAAAAAAAAAGGAATGAAAAATGATTTGAGATTGTATAATACTGACCACTGGGAAAGCAGCCCAGGCTTACAAAAGTTGTATCCTTGCTGCAACAAAATATTAAATAACAGAACAATGTGAAATGTATCAGAAAAAAAACTCTCATGTGACTGTTACAGGAATGGAACACAAGGATAACCACAAACTATGGTATAACCTTTGCGATAATGCAGTAGCACAAACCCAGTCACGCATGAGATAGATACATGGTTTAAAGTCAACCCTAAAATAAAAATTTGCCTAATAAAAATTAATTCTAAGCAACTTTCCAATATACATTTATTAACTATTTTCAGGAATTTCTTTTAAAGTTATTTGTAAACACTTTTGCTATTGAAAGCAGTGTCTGCTCAACTCCTGGCTGTTACTTTTTAAACAATGTTGTAAAAGTCTTTGTTCCCCAGCAAATACAGGAGCAGCCTGGTCTTACTTATTGTTTCAACAGTCTTAGCCATCAGGGCAGAGAAAAGACAGGAACAAATACAGGTATGGGATCCCTTATCCGGAAACCAGTTATGCAGAAAGCTCTGAATTACGGAAAGGCCATAGCCCATAGACTCCATTGTAATCAAATAATTCAAATTTTTAAAAATTATTCCCTTTTTCTCTATAATAATTAAACCAAATTTTGTACTTGATACAAACAAAGTAATAATTAATTCTTATTGGAAGCAAAACCAGCCTGTTGGGTTTAATTAATTGTTAAATTATTTAGTAAACATAAAGGCACAAAGATCCAAATTATGAAAAGATTGGTTATCCAGAAAACCCCAGGTCACAAGCATTCTAGATAATAGGTCCCATACCTGTACTGCTTTTAATAGCATTACATATACAAATAACCTAAAAAACTGAAAAAAATTGTGATGCTTGTATATTGCAAAGTTGCTTATTTTTTCTTTTTAATTGGGCAAAATTAAATATTTTATGCGCCGGTGTGAGTACAGCCCCATTGGAAAAAACTGAATGCGTCTACTCCTGCACTCCACTGCGGCTGAACGCATAAAAACGGAACGCAGGGGAGCACAGCTTCAAACGCTCGTCTGTCAGAGCCCTTAAAGCAGGCAGCAATATCAGCAAATAAAAAACCTAACCTGAACCTATGGGTTTCTGCATCTGTACTTCTCAAACATACAGTGAAATTTGAAATAATAGTGAAATAATCAAACTACAACTCTCATATCCACCTTCTGTTTTACTGGAAGGCAACAGATTTAGCATTCTAACTGCAGGGTCCACTACCACCAAATTTGCCTTGCCTGGTATGAGATCGATTATCCAAAATGCTTGGGTCTGGGGTTTTCTAGATAAGGATTTTTCCTGTAATTTGGATCAATAGTCTAATAAAAAGCATTTAAACATTGAATAAACCCAATAGTATTGTAGTCCCACCAATATGGATTCATGCAGCTTAGTAACCATCAGTTACAGGGTGCTGTTTTATTATTACAGAGAAAAGAAAAGCAATTTTTAAAAATTTGAATTATTTGCTTAAAGTGGTAGATGCCTTCCTGTAATTTGGATGTTTCTAGATATCAGGTATAAATTCTGATAAAAGATCCCATGCCTATAGTAGCAAGATTGACATCATTAAAAGCATTTATTGGACTTTTAACCATAAGGGCTCTTACAGATGAGTGTTTTTAACTCGCTCCCCTGTGCTACGGTTTCATGCGTTCAGCCGAAGGGGAGCTCGGGAGTAGACGCACTGAATTCTTTTCAATGGGGCTGTACTCACACAGACGCATGTAAGTGACGAACGCAGGTTGGGACGCTCATGTTGCATTTTTCCTGCGTTTTGCGCTTACATGCATCTGCATGCGTCTAACTTTGCCTTTATGTGAAAACTGAGAATATTCTATCAGCCACCATAAGGAACACAGACAGCAAACATATGTGCTGAAGAAAATGTGTCATTTATCAGAGATTTCATTCACTTATGGCAGCTTTGCATTTCCTCGCTGTTTGGCATTTGTTGTAAAAGGATATTAGAGTAGATCTTTTGCGTAAGCAATGAGAAAAATTACAGATATTCATCCTCCCACAAGCTAATGCACTGGGTGAAATATGTAATGCCTGGGAATTTTCCTTGACTTCCTTTAGAAAGAATATAATCATGAAAAATGAATCATGATATTTTAGAACGTTGCACATAAAGTGGCACAAAGTTAGGTATTTAGATGAACAATTTCAGATCTTTAATAAGTGACTGAGGCAAGGTGATTAAGGGCAAAAAGAACAATCGTCTCCTGTATACTTGAAAATATTGTGTAGCACAACCCACAGAGCAGCCCTCTTCTGCATATATCACCATTAGCAGGAGCTGCCATATTTTACTGAAGTAGCAGGGGACTGTTCCAAAGGCTGCAGAAAGGCATATTTTTTTGGCCACTCCCATCTATTATAATGATGGAATTCTCTGTTTCAAGGCTGCAGAAAATTCCAAACAAGCAATAAGAACTGAAAACAAGAGAGTCATGGAATGGCCTTTCTGAGCTAACTTGTAAGCAGCATAATAATGTAAAATGGTCTTTAAAATGCTTTCAACACTATGCAAAAAAAAAAAAAATCTATTTGGCCCTATCAATGCCTGCTATCCACAACCGGCCACTTCCCATTGACATTGCATGAATAGACCAAACCCAAGCCCCATAATCCTTAGGGGTTGAGAACTTTTAGTATGATGTAGAGAGTGATATTCTGAGACAATTTGCCTTTGGTTTTTATTTTTTATTATTTGTGGTTTTCGAGTTTTTATTCAGCAGCTCTCCAGTTTGCAATTTGGCTGCTAGGGTCCACATTACCCTATCAACCATGCATTGATTTGAATAAGAGACTGGAATATGAATAGGAGAGGCCTGAATAGAAGGGTCAGTAATAAAAAGTAACAATAACAATACATTTGTAGCCTTACAGAGCATTTGTTTTTTAGAAGGTAGTCAGCGACGCCCATTTGAAAGCTGCAAAGAGTCAGAAGAAAAAGGCAATTAACTATAAAAAATAAATAATGAAAACCAATTGAAAAGTTGCTTAGTTCTAACACATAATAAAAGTTACCTTAAAGGTGAACCACCCCCGTTAAAAGAACATTAAGCTTTAAAATTCAAAACTAATTCTTAAGATCTTTATTGAGCACCATTCAGGGAATTACCTATGCTATGTCTGTTTTAGGGTATGTTAGCCAACAGGCTACAATCAAACCTAGGGGACTGGCTGATTCTTTTGTTGTGGAACTGCAGCAACCGGAGACCATGAGGTGAAAAGAGAAGGTTTATTTGACATGAGCTCCGTGGATTCTAAACTCACAAAGAAATCAGAGTTTTTATAAACTTGGGAACATAGGACATAAGAAGGGTCGTTACGAAGGGCATAGAGATATCTCTATGCCCAAATAACCAATGAAATGGTTCTTCCTCAAGGTCAAGGTAATAGTACCAAGGCTAGTCCGAGAACAGAATCCATCCAAGTTAGGGGGTTCTGGGAGGAATCTGCATACATAGAATTTTATTCTCTCTCACTTAGCACAAACTCATCCATTTTCAGCCGATTGTTCCCCTGTGCCTCACCACCTCCTAGCTTCTTTAAACAAGAATCACAACGCAAAACAAGGATTAATTACAAGAAGGCTACAAAAGAAGTGGAGTCAAACTCAAACTAAAAACCTCCCCAAATACTCCAACTGAACACAGCAGCTGTAATAAATGCCCCATATGCTGGGGTAATATCTAGTGGACCCACACTAACCAGCTCCCCCCACCAGATCTTTATCTGCTTATTCACTAGGCAATTCATCAGCTTTAGTGGCAACCCTACTTGTTAAGCACTGGCCACCATAAAAACATCATCCAGAGGGAAGCTGGGAAGAGAGCCAGAGAAGTCTATTTCATGACCTGCGTGGGTGCTAAAGACAACACAATAAGAAACCGCTGCACTAAGGTTATCATTGCACACAAAAATCTACAACTATAATGGTCACAGTGGGCATTAAAGTGAGAAGATACTAGCATTTCTCTACAATGTATATTAAATTATATAAATGTTCTTGTGGGTTAGGTATTCTTCATCCAGAATGAACATTTTTAAAATTCAAACTGGGGAATCCTGTCTGAATTTCAACATTTTGAATTTTATATATTGTTAAACCAAACAGTTCTAGTCTCTTGCACATTATCTATTATGTGAATGTTTGAGTAGAAGAATGCAGACACTGCTATTTTTTGCAACACCTGTAAAGGTAGAACACATTTTAAAAAATTTTCTTCATATTTTTGAATTGGAATAGCATGTGCAGTGTTCCCAATGCATTTGTATGAATGGAAAATCATATAAACATTAAATAAACCCAATAGGCTGGTTTTGCTTCCAATAAGGATTAATTATATCCTAGTTTGGCTCAAGTACAAGCTACTGTTTTATCATTACAGAGAAACAGAAAATGATTAGTCGGACTATTTAATTTTAATGGAGTCTATGGGAGACAACCTTTCTGTAATTCAGAGCTTTCTGGTTAACAGATGCCATACCTGTATAAGGATTCTGAGCTTTATTCATATTTTTTTTTTTTTTTTAAACACACTGCTATTATTCTGAACACAACTGTATATACATCTGTAACAATCTGATGCATTTGTTGCTGGAAATGTAGCTATTCAGGGACCTGGCTTATTGAGCAGCTTTATTTGAGCCAGTCTATTGACTTTTTTTTTTTTCCTTGCCTTTCATTCAGGGCAATAAAGCAGTCATTTTGCAAACTTACTCGTGTCCACTTCTCACACTGCATTCTATCAATACACAAACTATATAAGAAAATGCACTGGACATAAATTATAAGATCCGCTCGTTTGTTGAGGTAGCTAAACAAGGAGATCTTTCACTGATGATCTTACCTCGAGTTGGGAAATATTGGGCTGAACTGTTCATTTGGCTCATTGGCAAATGGGCATATTATAATTGCTATAATGCAAGCAAACGGATCAAGGACCGCATAAACGTGTAGATTCAGACATCAATCCGACACGAAAAATCAAATCTAACCAATCAACAGTTGCCTGATAATCGCCAAGATATATCAGTCAGATGGACCACATACACAAATAAGCTGCCGAATCGATCAGAAGTGCTCAAATCATGTATGGCCGGCCACCTTAATTTTAAAAATTTTGCATTTTAAACATATTTTGTATGTCCTTTACTATCTTGCAGCAGAATATGAGAGACCATCCAAGGAGAAAAGCCAGATGAAAATTAGTGCTGCAAGTGGCAAAATGATCTCTATACTAAACAACAAAACTGGTGAAAAACTTCATTAAAGGTCTATACTTCCACTGGTTTTAGCATTACCCATTTTACATGGTTTACAATGCAAATAATTCTATCTACATATAAAATTTTATTCCTGAACCAACAAGTAGAATTTTTTTTTACTCGTATTATTGGTATGTAGGCAGCCATCTCAGGTATTTTTGCCTGATTCTGTGCATTCAGAAACAGCCAGCACTTCACAATGGAATTGCTTTCAGGTAGGCTATTGTTCCTCCTACTCAATATAGCTGGAGGAGTCTTAGTGGAAGTTGGATTTTTACTATTGAATGCTATTCTCTTATGTTCCAAGGAGCTGTATCAGGGAGCGGTTATCTGGTAACTTTCCCATCGTTCTATGGTTAGGCTACTGGGGGGAAATGGAGGAGGGGTGAGGTCATTCCAACTTGCAGTACAGAGTGACTGAAGTTTATCAGACCACAAGTCACATCACTGAGGGCACCTGGGAAACTGACAATATGTCTAGCCCAATGTCAGTTTGCTCTTTTGAAAAACGGATTTCAGTGTACGATTCTGCTGGAGGTACACTATTAACAGATGCATTTTGGGAAGAAAAAAAAAAAAAAACTGTCACAGTATCCCTTTAAACCAGAAACAACAGGGACAGACACTTGTACCACTAAAGGCCCAAAAAGCATCACACTTCCGTTCTAGGATTTACTTATGTCGGTGTCGGGATCCATGTGCTTCCTAAATATGACACAATAGATGAGTGTATGGCATTATTACTGCAGTGAGATTTGTGCAAACATAAAGCTTTAGGGGCATCTACAACCAAAATAATATTTTGCCTAATGATAGAAAATGTAACACTTTACTTTACTAACTTTCCAAGAAACAACCATTAAATATTTTACAGGTTGTTTTTTCCTTTTTTTTTTTTTTTACAGAGGAATGTAATTGCTACAAAAAGCAGTACATGTCCTTTGCTATCCTCTGCACTGCTAATTCGGAATTATTGCACCAATGTATGAGAAACCAATGATTATTCAACACTGTAAGAAGCAAGCAGGGCATTGCATGAAGCCAAGCATTGGCTGGAGGAAAGCTGGATTCTGCTATACTGTTTTAAATATTCAGAACCTACAGTGCAGACAGACACATTGCTTTCTGTTGCAGTAAAATAACTTTAAAACCATTGAAATGTTTTCATTATTGTGTATTGGAAAGCACCTTAGAATTATATTTTTTATTAAAAATCAATTGTCATTAATACAGGAGAAAGCTCGAAATGCTCATCACAGGCCTCATATCCAGGTCTCACTCATCTGAATGATTACCATCAAAATAATAAGATACCTGCAGTTATCACTGTAACATAATTTTGACATTGCCTCTTCAACCAAAGCTGTAACAAGAGCAACTGGAAAAGCAATGTTGGTACTACTAGGCTACCTGAAACAGCAGTAGGCACTACAATATTTCTGGGTTTCCTTGTGGCGATTTTCCTGTTCCACCACACAGAAACAAGAGTAAACAGATACCCCATTCTTCTCTATGGTGACTGTACCAAAGGAAGTTCTCTGAACACAAATGAAAAACAGCCGACAGTTCTGCATTTACGAAAACTGTGTGACTTTCATCAGCACCAGGCCCTGCATTGCACAGCTGTTTAGGTTTGAAGAGCTACAGGTCAATGCATTTAGCTGGGATTGTATTTCAGCACCAAACTGATATATTTATGTATAAATAAAGGTTGGTGGTTAGTGTAGACAGGTGATTATGAAACAAAAGGTTACAGAGTTAACAAAAATTCAACCCTGCAAATGAAACCTACTGCACAGATACACACACTTAAGGTGGCCATAGATGAAGATCTCCAAACGAGCCGATCTTTCCCCGATATGCCACTAACCAGCATGGCTATATCGGGGAGAATCTGAACGTTTGGCCCTATGGCCGAATGATCAGATTACGATGAGAGCACAATGGGCTCAGGCGGGTATCGGTCGGGACAAAATCAAACCTGTCCGATGGACAAAACGACCAATCTCCGCCGGACGAAAAAATGGTGGTACGCTCCACACATGGTCCGTGTGTGTATCTTTGCTTCTATGGCCACCTTTGCATTGACCTATGTATACACTCACATATATAAACAATATATACCAATATCTACAGTAATTGAAGATTTTACTATCACAATAGGCTTTGATATTATGCTTGCCCAGGAAATCATCCAATACACTTATCATCCATCACAACATCAGCCAGCAGGACATTCCACAACCTCACTGTGACTAACCCCCTCTACACTGCTTGAAGGTAACTATACTTATTATTAAGCAACACAGCATGAAAAGTATAGTTTACAGGGCATTGTATAGAGCAGGGGTCCCCAATTTTTTTTTTTTATGAGGGAGCCACATTCAAATGTTAGAAGTTGGGGAGCAACACAAACATGAAAAAGTTCCAGGGGTGCCAAAAAAGCTTTGCTTGGCCATTTGGTAGCCCCTATGTGGACTGGCAGCCTACAGGGGGCTCTGTTGGGCAGTACACCTGGTTTTTAGGTTACCAAAACTTGCCTCAAAGCCTGGAACTCAAAAACAAGCACCTGCTTTGAGGCTGCTTTGAGCAACATCCAAAGGGTTGGTGAGCAACATTTTGCTCACAAGTCAATGGTTGGGGAACACTGGTATAGAGCATAAAACATCTGTCAAATTTCCATGTACGACAACATTTTGCAGAGACATTGCTCCTGTTGTCCCTACTGTACTTCCCAAATGTTCCATCAGTCCTCTCTGGTAGGTGGTGGTGGTGGTAGGGACAGCAGCAACTATTCCAAAGAAGAGGGAAACCTTGGTGATCAAGAAGTTCCGTGGGCAACTGTGTGCATCACCATCAGAGGAAGTAGGGCAAAAGTGAGCAGTGGGAGAAACTGGGACTAGATGTTTTATGTCCAAGTCACTATTCAGATAGTACAATGTGATATATACCACATGCAAACTAAGATGGACAAATTAAATATATGAACTTTATTTCTGGTGTGAAGTTTTTTCAAGCAGTGTCTCGTGGAGACAGACCAGCTAGGCTTCTGTACAGCATAAGGTGCAGAAGACACGATTAAGGTGTCCATAGACGCAGATAAATGTAGAAATTTCAGTGTGCATATGGCGGAAGACGAGCCGACTGATATTGGCAGAAGACCTGGATATCGGTCGACAAAGGTTGGACACTTTGAAGTCACCCGAACATTGGCCACCGCCATTGCTTTGTCTGTATTGGTGTAAAGGTGACCATAGACGTAAGAATTACAATCTTTCCTGTGACCATAGTTTTCAATACAGACATTTTAGGCTGAATCATCAGACATACAGGTAGTAACAGAATTCTACCTGTATCTAAAGATTCAGCAGTAACAGTGACCTATGTTCAGGCACCTTTGTTTCATACAGTATTATCTGTGCGACTATGGCCACCTTTACTGCTGAATCATCAGATACAAAATTCTATTGTTTCTACCTGTATTTCTGACAATTCAGCTCTAACATGTCTGTGTTGAAAACCAACAACCTTTCCTTTGACCAATGGTCGCAGGACAGATCATAATTTTAACATCTATGGCCAACTTTAAAGGGAATATCAATCCAAACAAAAATATATTTTTTCCCCAATAAAGGAAACCCTAATTCTATGCAACTTTGCACTATACATTCATTACAGATTTTCTATGGTTTGTATATGCAATGCTATTGAAAGCAGTCCTTTCTATTCTCTGTCCTGATAGCTCAGACTGTTGAAACAATGTAAGACAAGGCAGATGTAGGACTACACGGCCGACTTTGATGCGCTTCTGTCGGATCCGACACTGAAAGTCGGATGCGACAGGAACAAGGTAAGTAAAATAAAGTCTGATGGTGTCACAATGGTGATCCGACGGGACACGATTGTCGGATGCAAATGCTGCAAGCTGTGTCTGCATTCGACAGTCGTGTTATGTCGGATCACCGTTATGACACCATCAGACTTTATTTTACTTACCTTGTTCCTGTCGCATCCTACTTGACGTGTGCGTTTTGTCCATTAGACCTGTCTCTGCTGGGGAATGAAGACTATTGCAACATTAATGTCTTTACAAATAACTTGAGCACTGAAAATTTTTTATAAATTAATATTGGAAGGTTGCTTCGCATGATGTTATTTTATTAAAAACATTTTTATTTTGCCCTTTTACACTTGTTTTTTTTGTATAGGTGGAGCAAAACCCTTGTTGCCATTTTTTGACTTGAATAAAGTAACAAGAAAGGACAGAAAGGGAGTTGCAGTCCTGCGCAAAAGGAAAGGAGCAGGTTCTACTGGAGCCTCTGCCATGTAGGATAATAAACCATAACACGTTACCATCAGCATCCGCTCCTGAAAAAATTACCCTGGCAGTGCTAAAAAGAGTATATTTCTGACACACACTTGCATACACAGTACTATAGCTATAAAAGAAAGCAGGAAAAATGACCAAGTAAAAACTACGAATGGCTGAATTAACAGAAACATTTCGCAGGTGTCAGGAGTGCTTACTTGAGAAAAGTTTTACCACTTGGAGACAAGAGCTGTGCTCTGGACGCTTGTAACATAGTTTTTATTCAGTTAGCCATTCAAGGTCTAACCTCACGTCCCACTAGATTATTTGTTAATTACAGTCTCAAACAGAACATTGGGTCTTGTACACGTGTAACGTACCCTGTGGCCATGTATATCATCCTGAATAAGGAAAACATTACATTACCCACAAGTGATTATACACCTAACTGGGATGGAGTGTTTTTTCACCCTGTAGTTGCAGCATGTGGTTGAGAACACAAGGCTAGAGGTAAAACAGCAAAGTACTGCGGTCACACAGTCTGCAGCAAGCAGATGTATTTTCATTTAAGTTTATTTTAGTCCTTCAAAAAAGAATTATTGAAGCTATGGCCGCAATTTGTTGCCCCATCAGAACTGCTCTTTGTGCCCCATGCTGTAGCTAGGGAAGGCACTACTCCTCATAGGCGTATAAATGACCAAAGTTTTCAACACCCTGAATTGTTCTAGCATTAAGACAACTTTGCCAAAATTCACATTTATAACCAACTGACAGTTTACACCGGCACTAGCAAACAACACACACTCTATTGAAATACCACTAAGAATGTGTTCACACAACTGTTTTGTTCACTCTGGCCACCAATGGTGCAGAAATCTTTTAAAATAGTTGGTACCGTATTAAGCACCTTAGGCTCGGACACACATACGTTTAATCGCAGTTTTGAAAAAAGCCAACCACTGCGTAAATACGCTAGCGGAAGTGCCATAGCCTTAACTTGCAACCGATACGCAGAGGTTGGCTTTTTTTTAAAAATGCGCCGCAGTTTAACACAGGTGTCCATAACCTTATAAAGTATTGCACTGGGCAGAATATAAGAACTACTTTATAAAAATAAAACTGGACACATTGTCATTTAAATCTTAAAGGAGTAGGGTACCTTTAAATTAACTTTTAGCATTTAACAGAATGGCTAATTCTAAACAACTTTTTTTTTGGGGGGGGTCACTGACCCCATCTAAAAAAGAAATGCACTGTAAGGCTACAAATGTATTCAAATCAATGCATGGTTGCTATGGTAATTTGGACCCTAGCAACCAAATTTCTGAAATTGCAAACTGGAGAGCTGCTGACTAAAAAGCCAAATAACTCAAAAAAACACAAAAGAAAAAAAAAGAAAAAAACAATAGCAAATGGTCTCAGAATATCACCCTCTACATCCTTCTAAAAGTTAATTTAAAGTTGAATAACCACTTTAAACATTTAGCAAGAGTATCCGGTCCATATAGTTAAATACAGAAAAGAATAAACTGCAAGAATTTTATTGAGGGTTCCATTTTAAGATGGCGACATTTAAAAAAAAAAAAAAAAAAAAAAAAAAAGCGCTGCATACTTTGTGGGCAATTCTTTTGATTTTAATGAACAGACAGGCTACTACTCTATGCAAAGGGACTAGTTAACCACCATGAGTAACCTTAATAAAATTTTATCAAAGTTGGAGTTTGTAAGGGAATCCCAGATCCCCCTACAAATGATGAGCAGAACAACTAGGCAATGTGGCCTTCTCCATAGTTGTTCACTTGTATGAACTTAATTGAATCTGTAGCCTTAGGCACCAAAACAAGTTTTATAACAAGCATTTTGAGAGAACAAACACCATAACTTAGTACATACTACTGTTGCACTTAGGAAGCAATAGAGCTGCCCTACAATCTGTAGTAAGTTTCGCTGCGGAAATTGCTCCCATAGACTTGTATGGCGGCGTGTGTCAAAAAAAAACAAAAAAAAAAACAAAGACTTTAATTGGCGTCTGCGGCATTTCGCCGGCGGCGAATTTTTGCCGAAACTGGTCAAATTCGCCCATTCCCAATCTACAACAGAAATCAATTTGTCTGGGACTTAAGAGGACCTATAGAGAGAATGAAAGCCTAAAACAGAAGTCTGTCTAAGAAAAGATAATATAATTCTAACGGGGAAATGTAATAAAAGTCGCAAAGAGCAAAACAGTTTGCACAAATAAGAAGAATAATGTGCATTTCACAATGTAATACTCTTCCTTAAAGGGATACTGTCATGGGGAAAAAAATGTTTTCAAAATGAATCAGTTAATAGCGCTGCTCCAGCAGAATTTCTCAAAAGAGCAAACAGATTTTTTTATATTCAATTTTGAAATCTGACATGGGGCTAGACATATTGTCAATTTCCCAGCTGCCCCAAGTCATTTGACTTGTGCTCTGATAAACTTCAATCACTCTTTGCTGCAAGTTGGAGTGATATCACCCCCCTCCCTCCCCCCCCCAGAAGGCAAACAAAAGAACAATGGGAAGGTAACCAGATAACAGCTCCCTAACACAAGATAACACTCAGCTGCCTGGTAGATCTACGAACAACACTCAATAGTAAAAACCCATGTCCCACTGAGACTCCACTTACATTGAGAAGGAAAAACAGCAGCCTGCCAGAAAGCATTTCTCTCCTAAAGTGCAGGCACAAGTCACATGACCAGGGGCAGCTGGGAAATTGACAAAATGTCTAGCCCCATGTCAGATTTCAAAATTGAATATAAAAAAATCTGTTTGCTCTTTTGAGAAATGGATTTCGGTGCAGGATTCTGCTGGAGTAGCACTATTAACTGATGCGTTTTGAAAAAAAAACAAAACATGTTTTCCGATGACAGGATCCCTTTAAGTTATTGCATTGCAAATTTGCATTGCGAATTCTCATTGTGCATTGCCCACTTTTAAGAAGTGCATGAAGGTGTCGTAATCTTTTGAAACAAACATAACTTTTTCAGAAAGAAGTTTTATTACATTCACTGCGCACTGGCACTAACTATAACATTCGCAAACCTTCTTCCACTGTCGGAAGTGGTCGCTAAACAGTTTCTGGGTTCGCAAAAGCTGTATTAAATTAGCACAAAGGCAAATTTGTTCACACAGAGGCATAACTTTTTGCATTACGAATATTTTTCCCGTTACCGACTTTTATTACATTCCCCCATAAGTGATTTCCAATATACATTCATTAAAAAAATTTTTATTGAACATACACCAAGATGTAGCTGTAATTGCAACTCTATTCTCCACCTCTGGTCCTGTCTCTTACAAGAATGTAGCAGAACAAAGTTCTTCTCCAACTAAAACTCCAGTTCCCATAAAACCTTGCTTGCTCCCTTCACAGGTCATTTAATCAGCTGACTTCTGCTACATTGTTTGAAAATCAGAACCACCAGAGAAGAGCATAGCAAGGGACAGAAAGATATGAATTTCCATAGCAGGTATATGTATATATAGTATTAAAAATATCCAAATTTTGTAATTAATGTATATTGAAATGTTTCTCAGAGTTAGAAAATCTTTAATCAAGAAATGTGTATTTTTGGGCTTTCTTCTTGATGGGGGTGGGTTCTGTCAATTTCTCAATACTTAATTTCTTGTCACACAGCATATTTTGCACATGAGTAGTTACAGGTATCCGCTTACCTGAGAAAGCTGCCTGGAATTAGGACATCCAAAGAGTGCTGAGCTGGAGCTAAAGCTAATGGCACCTCTGCGACTGAGGACATGTTTAGGTACCAGCCTGTCCAAAGGCAGCACCGGCAGCTGGTAACATACTTCCATTGAATGCTGCCTGAAGAGGGACGGCCTGCCAAGGCAACCCACCAAAAAACAGAGAGGAGACAGACAAAAATCAAAATATCTGGGAAAGGGGAACAAACTGATGCGCACCTATGCATCAAAACGTTGGGGTCAAAATAGGTGCACTCAGAACAAAGTCGCCAAAACGGCAATTTGCCTTGTCAATGGCTGGTATAAAACCATACAGTCACCCATCTGTAGTTTTTTTATGTCTTTCCCCCAAATAAATGTTATATATAGATATGTAACTGTACACTGCAGCTGTAAAAATACTTGAAGTGACGGAGTTTCAAGAAAAATCTCAAAGGATGGCACAGCAATGAGAATGGAAATCCTTGAAGAGTATGGCACTGCAAGAGGAGCAGGTGGAGGGGGGCAAGGTCACTGCCAGGGTTAGGAAATAAATCACAGGTTGAAGCAGTAAGTTTTTTTTAGTTTAGACTGCAGGGAGAATGTAGGATTCAAATAGGTTGAGGAAGTGCAGTAGTTCGCTGTAGGGAAGGACTTGCTAGGTTGCTAATGAGAGGAAGCAAGAATACTGAAGTGATGATCTCATTGCAGGGTAAGAGATGGGGTTTGGGGAGCAAAGGGAAAGTATTTCTGGTCTCAGGATCTTAAAATGGACTAAAAGCTGTGGAGCTGGGGGGGGAAAACATTGGTGGAGGAACCAAGTTGATGAAACTATAATTCCGAAATAGGCTAAAAGATAAATTCTCAATGTAAAAATTATACTCTGGGTTAAGGGATGGATCTGTGGGGGAAAGGTTAATTAGGCTCTCAATGCAGGGTGATTGATAGATTTACTGGCTATGGAATCAAACCTTAAACAGATGTGGTTCCTCAAGCTAAAATGTTACAGCAGTTTGGGGACTATGTTCTTCGGCCTAGAGTAACTGAGTAGCTGAAAGATGGGGTTCTTTTATTACACAATTAGCCGGGGGCTTGAGGTGCCAGAGATTGGAGGACTTCAGACTGTATTCACACAGCAGGGCTAAGGATTGGGCTACTGTAAGTTTGGGAGTCCCCAGGATTCCTGGTATTGGGCAAAAGTTTGGGAGGTACTGGGCCCCTGAAGTCTGCAGGCTATGATTGGGTTTGTATGAATGGAGTGCAGGAGCTATGAGGTCAGGGGGGATGAATGGGTCCCTGGGGCTCTAATCTCCCAGGCTAAGTAGCAGCAGAAATGGATTCAGAGGCTGTTTGTCTATAGGGAGAGATGACAAAATGGCACTTGGGGGGGGTATAGATAGTGGGGAGAGGATAGAGTGTGGTTGGGCAATGAGGAGTGCGGCTGGGCAATGAGGAGTGCGGCTGGGCAATGAGGAGTGCGGTTGGGCAATGAGACGCTAAGGGTCTTTAGAGTGAAATATCCCAGCAGATAAATAATGAATGAGAAGTCTTCCCTTGTTCAGTGCAGCAGTGAGGTGGGGGCGGTCACACAGAAGGGCTCGCTCTCTTGTACATCTCCAGTGTCAGTCACTGTCTCAGAGGAAGCCGAGTGTAGGGCTCGTAGCCACAGTACCAACGTTCCCTCGCGGTGCAGCAATGCTAATCCCCGGCAGGCTGTGCTGATGTGGGCTCGGGTTCCGCAGGCTGCTTCGCTCTCCGCTACTTCTCCTCCCTCCTTGTAAGCTCTGCACTCCCATCTTCCCCGCCTCGTCTGGGTCACAGCCGCCGCATCCCCCGGCTCTTGGGAAGACACAGCAGCGCGGGGCCTCCCCTCTCCTAGTCTCTCCCCGCCAGGTTTCCGCTATCAGATCCCGCTCAGTGGCCTCCTCAGCTTCGGCGGCTCTTCCCGGCTGCAGATTCACAAGCCGCAGTATTAGTCTGCCATTGCCAATGAGAGGGATGAGCTCGGAGCGCTGTGTGACAATGGAAGCAGCATCCACGGCAGAGAGCGAGCCTGTGGGAGGAGGAGGGATACACACGGCAGCAGCGGAACCTTTTGTCTGAGCTCCGGGAGATTCCTTTAAGCTGCAGCTCCTTCGCCCAGCGGGAGAGACTGCCGCACACACAGCACAGCGCTCTCCCCTTATCCCTCACACACACGGGCAGAAAAAGGAGAAACAGAAAGAAAATAAAATCCCTTCTCACAGGCTCCCCATTACCCCAGCTGTAGACACCACCTGCCGGAGGCGGGGCACCTTCACCCAGACTGACACTGGCTGCGGCGGCTCCACTTCACCGCCCAGGGAGTTTGTAAACGCGCGCGTGATTGGCTAGAGACATTCACAGCCAACATAAGCGCCTCTGTGATTGGTGGGATCAGCGTGAGGGTGATCCCAGGGTATAGGCGATGCTGAACAGTGCTAGGGGTATTCCTTCTCAGGGGGGTTGCCCTTCTGCTGCGCCGCATCCCTGCAGGTGGTCGTCCTTCCTAATAACGGCTCTATTGCTTGCGTCTCTCGTTATCCCTCAATTACCAGCAGTATTTGTTCAGTATCTGCTGAAGGGACTACAAACTGGGTATCCCTGAGCCATGAGTCACCCTGCTGGGCTTTTCCCTCGTCACTCTGAGCAGCCGCAAAATATGCAAAAACTTTCATTCAAAGGAGACATTTTGTGTAAAAAAAAAATAAGAATGTACCAGTGCATTATATTAATTGACATAGAGACGAATTTAGATATAGAATTGTGCTTAAAAAAAGTAGTTTGAGACTGATTTATTAAATATTTCTGCAAAAACCCTAATAATCCCTCCTTTCTCTTCCACTTCCTGCTCCCTGAATTCCCAGCCTGTGCAGTGGAGCTGGAGGCTCAGCTCACTTCATTGTAGGACAGGAACCAATCAGCAGCTAGCAGGACCTGATAGGGAACTATAGCTTGTGTGAGAGCAGGGCTGTGATTGGCTGAACCCTGTTAGGATACGCCCACCCTCATTGGAAACAGATAGGGACCAGTGAACATCTATAGGGAGCTCCAATAAAGGGACATAGTATTTTAGATCCATCTAAAAGCAACACCATATATTACTCATAATTGCCTACAAAATTAGGGGTTTTGATGTATCCTATATGTCTCCTTTAAAGCCCATTTATTTTGCTATAAAGGCCTTTATTGTAACAGTGCCATCATTATTATTTGCTTCACGCCATTTATTTTGCTATAAAGGCCTTTCTTGGAGCTCAGAAATTGTATTTTGTATGAGAAATGGGTGGTGCAGTTGCCATTATTGGTTTATATTGTGCCAAGTCGTTAAGCAAACCTTTATCTCAATGTTGTAAACCGGACGGAAAGTTTTGATGTCCAGGTCAAAACCACACTGGTGGCAACCCTATATCTTATCTATATTCTGACTGGTGAGTAACCCCAATCCTTTAATTACAGGCAGGGCCACCATTAGAAAGCACAGGGCCCCGTAGAACAAAATTTTTAGGGCCCGCCCCGTCCCCCAAACCCCACCTCAGATCCTGCCCACATTACAGTTAAAAGACCAAACAGACATGAGCGCTAAAAAAGGTAACCCCCCACACACAAGTTATAAAATGCTATTGATGGTCAGGGCCCCCTTATACTGTAAGTTAAAAAAACAAAAAACTTATTAGCACCATGTAAAAGCAACACCATATATAACTCATAATTGCCTACAAAATTAGGGTTCTTTTTATTTATCCTATATGATATTAATATATGATTTATTAAAGGGGAACTGTCGCAAAAATGAAAATTTTATAGACGCTTCACCATACTGAAATAAGAAGCTTTCTAAATACAATCTATTAAAAATTCTGTATTGTTTCTGAAATAATCAAGTCTTCACTATCCCTTTCTCCCCGCATCTGTTTCCCTTCGTTCTGTCCTCTTGCAGGAATTCAGATATTCATTGACAGTTAGATCCAATATATCTTATAGGGAGCTCCTTTTGTCTAGAATATGTATTAGAGATTACTCTTTTAAAATCACCAGAAATCCTGTCTCTCTACATGCAGAATTTGTGCAAAAGTTATTTTGTCAGAGTTTGTTTGTACTGGAATCAATTATTTGAGTGAGCTCTAAGTAGTGACTTTACAGAAACCCCACACTGCCAAAGAGCATTGCCTTCAGGACTACAAACATAGAAAATTTTGGAATCAGGTTCTTCACTAATAGTGCATTTTTCATTGTGGTACATACAGTAACTCCCAGATATTAACCCTGTTGAAAAAACAACACTAGTTAGTAGTAATGCGCACATTCACATTTAAAGCCACAGTGTGTTGTGAACAATGTTTTCAGAGGAGGTTTGCACCTCTCTTTGTCAGGGACATCCAGGCGTGCTTCGCCAATGAGGCAAGTTGAGGTTGTCGCCTCAGGCGGCAGCGCCCCACTAGGTACCAGGTACTTTAAGAGCGAATTTCTGGGGGAGGGGGGGCAGCAGCAACTGCTGCTGCCTCAGGTGGCGGAGGGGCCAGGATCGCCCCTGGGGACATCAAAAAGTTATTGTGCACTAGCTCGATAAACAACACAATGTTTGGTAGTAAATATAAGTACCTTTTTGCAGATGCACGGTGCTGCTCAAAGCAACCTAAATCATTCGAATGTGGATATCAATGAATATTATATGGACTACAAATGAATGGATATTAAGTAAAAGTCATAAAAAGGAAAACACTGTCCAATCACAGTTGGGATATAGCACATTCAATTTGTTAGTGGAGCAAATTCTTCAACATTAAAAAAAGGATATCAAGGATTCTGGTTGTCCGCTTCCTCTGCCGGTATATCGTCTGTCTGTTCTCCCTCAGACTTAAAGCAAGGATTCAAAATTTCAAAGGAAAACCGGCGCTCACAGCACGAGGTCAGATCCACGAAAAACAGAAAAAGAGAATAAAAAGAAAAAAGAGAGATTTCCGCCAATATGGTGTAGTTTTTTCCAAATGTGTACACACACCTTTATGTGATTAGCATATACACTAAATAAATAAATAAGTAAAAGTGTCTTTATCTCATACAAATTTGTATAGAGGGGTACTCACAAACGTTTAAGAGATATTGTGCAGAAAAGAGGCGTAGATATCAGCAGCGGCTTTTACATGCGGCTCCAAAGCTTCATCCCACTATGGAAATTCACTGACATAGTGTAAAATTGTAAACATCTTTAATAAATAAATGTTAAAAAATGCACTCACAATGTTCCAGTAATAAAATCGCATAAAATGTTTTTGTCTCCCACAATCACCACTTCAGCATCCCCAAGAGTCTACAAGTTCTTGATATTCCGGTGCGAAAATTCGCCGGCGTCTTTTCCCACCGCGTGTAAAACCTCAGGCGCTTAGCTGTGGCGTATTAGCCTTGACGCGTTTCGGCCTTCGACTTTTTCAAAAGGCTTCAAATTGTAATTTGCGCATGCGTTTTTACATCCTGGCGATATTTCCGGTGGCGTTTTTTCTCCTCTCTTGTTTTTTGTACTATCTAGCTGCTGGGTTGTCATATATTCATCTCTATTGTTCTTTAACTCCTTATGGCCAATCTGTTTCCATGGAGTCCCAGTCCATAGCAACCATCATAATTTCAACAATCTTCTGAAAAATTTCACATAAATTTCTTTTACAAAATTATATAAATATATTGACTTACAGAGTTATACATTAATAAATACAGTCAAAAAACTTTTTTTATATAAAAAAAATTTTTCTTAAAAATCTTTCCTTAAAATTGCTCCTATGCAGACATAAAAAAGGTTTTTTTCTTTTCCTCTTTTTACATCATGATGAATCTTAGTTTTCCCAGCTATACCTGATATTAATAATAATAATTTACTCTAATAAAATATTATTATGTCGCCAGGACGTAAAAACGCATGCGCAAATTACAATTTGAAGCCTTTTGAAAAAGTCGAAGGACGAAACGCGTCAAGGCTAATACGCCACAGCTAAGTGCCTG
The DNA here is from genome assembly GCF_017654675.1 of Xenopus laevis. NCBI lineage: Eukaryota > Metazoa > Chordata > Amphibia > Anura > Pipidae > Xenopus > Xenopus laevis. The sequence continues at coordinate 104,294,724 of NC_054382.1, forward strand.
AGGTTTACACGCGGTGGGAAAAGACGCCGGCGAATTTTCGCACCGGAATATCAAGAACTTGTAGACTCTTGGGGATGCTGAAGTGGTGATTGTGGGAGACAAAAACATTTTATGCGATTTTATTACTGGAACATTGTGAGTGCATTTTTTAACATTTATTTATTAAAGATGTTTACAATTTTACACTAGGTCAGTGAATTTCCATAGTGGGATGAAGCTTTGGAGCCGCATGTAAAAGCCGCTGCTGATATCTACGCCTCTTTTCTGCACAGTATCTCTTAAACGTTTGTGAGTACCCCTCTATACAAATTCGTATGAGATAAAGTCTGGGATAATACGTTGGAGTGGATACAAGGGACACTTTTACTTATTTATTTATTTAATATATAATATACATAAAGGTGTGTGTACACATTTGGAAAATACTACACCATATTGGCGGAAATCTCTCTTTTTTCTTTTTATTCTCTTTTTCTGTTTTTCGCGGATCTGACCTCGTGCTGTGAGCGCCGGTTTTCCTTTGAAATTTTAAATTCTTCAACATACTGTACAATGCAATTTTGGGCTTCAGTTTACAAAAATATAATATTAAACTAAAACATCATAAGGGTAATGGGAGATTTTATTGAATGCTAAATGTTGCTTATAGTTACTTAACATACTATCCAGTGTCCTTTCACCACTCCTATAGAGAGGATCAGTAACACCATGCATATAAATATAATAATTTGGTCGGATTACATCAACTGTCAAACCTCCCTCTTATCATCTTCGCCATTATCAATAATAGTTGCTTAGATACACATATTTAAAGCTATTCCTAATGAGCTATGCTTATGCAGCATATGGATTTTCTGTGTCTCTGTTTAAAAGCATGACCTGAAAATTTTACAAAGTAGAGAGAAATAGTTTTTTTTAGATTGCTGCTGTTTGTTTCTGTAAGGTAAATATGGTATTTCATGTAGACACAAAGTTCCTGTGGGCAAAGTAGCTGTACTTCACCTTTAAAGGAATAGTAACACTAAAAAATTTAATATATAAAGTAATGAAAATATCATGTACTGATAAGCCTGCACTCTTAGCTACTACAGAATGTATATTGATAGGACTACTGGCATAACTCCCGTACATCAGGCAGTGGAGAGGACAGGGGAACCTGGACTGTCACATATAGGGTAGTTCCCCTCCCCAGCCACTTCCACCACTTTACCTTTATCATCTGCTACACATGAGGGGGGTGGGTGCAAGCTTGTAAAAGGGGTGAACAAAAAATACTTTTGTATTGGGGGAGGGGGGATCATGGCCATTATTCTACTGGTCACAGTATAAATGCATATTGCAGTTCAAATACTTTGTTGGAGTATAAGGCAATATTACACTGAAAACATGAATTTACTGCTACGTAAACTGCAAATATTTGGCAATGAAAGAAGACAATAAGGGGGTTATTTACTAAAGTCCGATTTTTTCTGGTCAGAGTTTTAAAGAGGGAAACGCCATTTTTTCTTGGAAAAAAAATTTAAATGTTTCAAGATTTATTATACCCCGAGGCAGCTAACAGTCAGAATCCGAAAATCTCAAACCTGCGGAGATCATGTAGAAATCAATGTCACATGTCCCTTTTTCAATTGGAAGATATTGTGATCTGCACTGGGTTTCATAAAGTAATCTAATTTAATCCCACAATCCGAATTTTCGGATTCTGCCGATGGCGAATGTTTTTGCAAAACTACCGTGAACATTTTACATTGGAAAATTTGATGAGAGAAAAAATTGTCACTCGTCAAAATTGTACATGTCAAAATTATTTGGACACCCATTGACTTTAATGCATTTGGACAAAAGAGTCACGCGTATAAAAATTGTTGCTTGTGTCATAATTGTCGCGCGTCAAAATTATTTCGACAACTGTTGACTTCAGATTTTTCACCCAGATTCGCCACCACTAGTGGGAGCTACAACATGGAGCTGGCCACTGCTCCTGCATAAACTATAACAAACAAGGGAAAGTTGTGCTGACCACTAATTTTAAAAATCATTAAGCAGGGGTGCAATGAGTTTGTGCCCACAAAATGCATACAGACAAATACAAGAGTTCCTCTGCACTCAACCCATTATCAATTTATTTAAGTCATTGAGACATTTTGTGCCTTAAGATACTAAACAATGCCTTACCCTTTAAACAGGGATTATTTTGCCATATATTGCAATATATTTAAGACGGCCAACTACGTCAAAGTCATCCCTGGAATGGCCTGTCCTACACTCAACTTTTATCTGATTCATTAAGAATTCAATTGCTTCATTATACATTTTACAGAGGGACTAAGTTTTACCTGTAACTTGCAGGTAAAATTTACAACTTGCTGCTTTCAAGGTTAAAACTCCAAAACATGGTTGCCCTTTTATTGGCCACCACTGGGAACACCTGTCGGTTCTATTAGACTTAAGGTATGAAGTTCCAAATTACATAAAAATCCATTATCCAGACAGATCCAGGACCCAAGAATTCTGGATAACAGGTCCCATACCGGTACTGCCATGCCAGAGAAGGAAGCAAGAGAGCTGTTGGTGGGCCCAGAGAGCTGAGATGCTGCTCCACAAGCATTCATTTGGATCAGGCTGGCACAGGGAAGCCAGATATTGTGCCTGGAAAGACAGAGAGTGTGAAAGAAATACAGACTGGAAGAACAACCAGCAGGAGATTCCTATCTGAACATCCAAAGGGGCTGGTAGTTGCACTGTATGCTGGACTCGCCTGAAGAGAGCTCTAAAGTAAAGTATCCAAAGAGGATTTTGTGAGTATCCTGTTTAAAGGGACAGTACCCTAAAGAGCGCTGAAGATAAATAGACTGTTTATATTAAGGGACTTTGCCTTTTTAGTTAGCTAGAAAGATTGCGTTAGCAAGTTAGTTAGTGAGGCCCTATTGCCACCGGTTAGGAGTGCTGCATGTACTAGTTGGCCATTTATTTTAGATAAACCGTTATACAGTAACTAATACTGTATGTGTGTTATTACTGTATTCCTAGTGGGGCCACCCGTAGGTGCATTCCCGGATCCCACTAGGTGGAGGCACTGCGCTAGTAAGTACCAGGTACTCAGTTTCTCCCCATACCACTGCGGATTGGCTCAGGTTTGTCCCATGCCATCAGGTAAGCTCCAAACGTGGAGTGTAACACCGACAAAGGGGTGTCGGAAGGGTTATATGCCCCTTAAAAACTTTAGGTGTTTATTTTGCTGTTCTTTTGGTAATTGCCCAACAATGTCCTTTTTTTAAATAACTTACTGGGAATTCTGCATCCTGTTTGCAACAGAAAGTTGTAACATTTTGACATAGTGTGCACAATATATTTTGCTAAAATAGAAAAAAAAGGACAGAACAATAGAGGCTTGGATCTGTGGAACAGCCACAAAGTCTTTGGGACTGTTTTAAAAATGGTTGCTTAGAGCTGTAGCTAGTTATTGTTAGAGAAATAGCTTGAAGCCAGTGGACCCCATTTCAAAATTTATTGAACATCCCAGGGCTCTGATGTGGTCACTGTACCTCGATAGAGTTACGACCCTGGTTACACAGCCCTTACCCCTTGGGGAAGATCTCTTTAGCACACAGAAACTGGAATTGAGTAGCAGTCTGGCCTTTTCCCCCCTTTCATTGCCAGCTGCTAGCTCTTCCTATGTTTTTGTACTTTGACTGTATCATGCATGGTCTCTTTATGGAACTGGACCATCTCATGATGTTGTGGGAAAGATGCAGAATAATCTGAAGTAAATCTAACAATGAGAGTGACAAGGGTTTATATATATATATATATATATATATATATATATATATATATATATATATATGTATGTGAGCAGTTTATCTGCTTAGACTAGTGTCTGCAGGAATTCACATTTAGCCCTATGGCTAGATATTAGTATGGTTAAGGACTGCTGCTGTAGAAAAATGTAGACGTAAGGAGGTTTACAGAGAAACATCAGGTTCTAGTTGAAAGAATGCATTGGATTGTTTTATCTGTCAATAAATATAACACCATGCACATACTAGTTAGTAAATGTAGCTTGAAGGCACTATATTATTGAAAACCATCAGTGATCTTGAAAAAAGTGCAAAGTTTCTTTCCCAGGAACAAAATGGAGCAACACAACACCAGTTCAAGCCACTCCACTATGGCAGTGACCAGTGATTACTAACTGATTGAGAAGCTTGATTTTATAAAAAAGGACCTGGACTGACTGATGCCTATTCTCATGTTTAACTGTTGATCTATGTACTGTATATGTAATATATAAGTAAACATCTTAAACATATAGTGGAGTTATCATAACTTTTAGGGGTCCATTCACTAAGTTCGAGTGAAGGAATAGAATAAAAAAATACTTCGGATTTCGAAGTGTTTTTTTTGGCTACTTCGACCATCGAATGGGCTACTTCGACCTTTGACTACGACTTCGACTTCGAATCGAATGATTCGAACTATTCGACCATTCGACTATTCGACCATTCGATAGTCGAAGTACTGTCTCTTTAAGAAAAAACTTTGACCCCCTAGTTTGCCACCTAAAAGCTACCAAAGTCAATGTTAGCCTATGGGGAAGGTCCCCATAGGCTTTCCAAGTTTTTTCTGATCGAAGGATAATCCTTTGATCGATGGATTAAAATCCTTCGAATCGTTCGATTATTAATCGTTCGATTATTCCTTAGATCGAACGAATTGCGCAAAATCCTTCGACTTCGATATTCGAAGTCGAAGGATTTTAATTCGCCAGTCGAACATCAAGGGTTAATTAACCCTCGATATTCGACCCATAATACATCTGCCCCTTACAGTCCAATTGCATTCTCTCCATTTTCACTGAGCCTTCCCATTGATTGCATCTAAAATTCCTCTTAGTGTTAAGTACCTACAGCAACACCTGTCCTATCTCTCTCGTTATCCAAGTTGATATCTTTAGGGCTCTTACTCACTGACCTGCGCTCCCCTAAGCACTCTAAAAACACTGAATGATATATGCATCTGGCTGTTGTCAGTGAAGATTTCATCAGTCAGGGAAACAACCTTGGGCATATAGAACAAGTGGGATGTATTCCATATTCATTTTATGTATAGAGGTGTTTCTTTTGCGTTTCTTTTTTGCACTGGCTTAAGTTGAGCTGCGTACACTGATTGGATAAAAGTTGTTTCTAACTTCCCCAAACACAGAATTGCTACAATATGTGCTCTTTTTCTCAGTAAAACATATCAAAACAAAACCAATTACCCATATATATATATATATATATATATATATATATATATATATATATATATATATATATATATATAATCAAAAAGAAAACCTAAAAAAAGGTTTTATTTGATCAACGTTTCGGCTCAATAGCTGGAGCCGTCTTCAGGAACTAAAAAGACGGCTCCAGCTGTTGAGCCTAAACGTTGTTCAAATAAAACCTTTTGGTTTATTTCATACAAAGACCTGTTTGGGGCGGTTTTCTTTTTGATTATTACTATTGCTGTCTTTAACCAGCACACAGGCATTGTTCTTTGGTTGTCCGTGTGCACCATGTCTAAGCTTTTTATATATATATATATATATATATATACACACCAGAAGGAGGCTCGCACTCGCAAAGCAAGAGTGCTAGCCGAAACGTTAGTTCTTATTTTTGACTAATAAACACCGTTATTTCTTTGTAGGACCTGTGAATGTGAGCCTCCTTCTGGTATATGCTTATCTTTTTGGGCTTTAATTGCTCCCAGGCAACCTCTACACGAGTTGTGCCGGCATCCAGACTTCTAATAACACATAGGACTCAATCAGATGTTTGATTTTAAACAGCTGACTAGTAGATGCTATCTCCTCATTGGTTGCTAAACAAGTACCAAATTTCAGACCATTAATTACATCACTACCACAATGTATGCCCTTCCATGACCAAATGACCAAATGACAAGTGTTTCTATACAGGTCATGGAACTCCAAGGTGGCTTCTAATAGCATTATATTTTACAACAATAAGTCTATTATTTATTATATGATTTTAAATCATGTGACACAAATTACATCATTTTGCTGAGATTATATTGGATGACATCACATAGCATATATACTAAGCATATATTATACAGGTTATTCATGGCTCTTATGTATTTTAAACATAGAATGCTGGTACAGGTATGGGATCCGTTATTTGGAAACCCATTATCCAGAAAACTCCAAATTACGGAAAGGCAGTCTCCCATAGACTCCATTATAATCAAATAATCCAAATTTTTTCTGTAATAATAAAACAGTAGCTTGTACTTGATCCATATTAAGATATAATTAATCCTTATTGGAAGCAAACCCAGCTTATTGGGTTTATTTAATGTTTACATGATTTTCTAGTAGACTTAAGGTATGATGATCCAAAGTACGGAAAGATCCGTTATCCGGAAAACCCCAGGTCCCGAGCATTCTGGATAATAGATCCCATTAGAAATGTACGTTTTGTAAGTCCTGATTATGTTTTTGCTACGGGGCACTGTAACATCTAATTTCACTATCTGTATCAGTTTGCAACCTTCAGGATTTCACTTTTTCGTATTTAAGTCACTGAACAGTTTTATAGACATTTAGGGGCATATTTATTAAACCTCAAAATTTTTCTTTTCCAAATTTTAAAAGGGAAAATCACGAATTTTGGGGGGAAAAAACTTGGATCTTTTTGAGATTTATTATGCTCTTAAGCTGCTAAAAATCTGAATACAAAAATACTCCAACTGCTGAATAGGGATGTAGCGAACGTCGGAAAAAAAGTTCGCGAACATATTCGCGAACTTGCGCAAAAATGCGAGCGGTTCGCGAACGGTTCGCGAACCCCATAGACTTCAATGGGAAGGCGAACTTTAACATCTAGAAAAGACATTTCTGGCCAGAAAAATGATTTTAAAGTTGTTTAAAGGGTGCAACGACCTGGACAGTGGCATGCCAGAGGGGGATCAAGGGCAAAAATGTATCTGAAAAATCTGCCTGTGTGTGCTTGGAAGAGATAGTGTAGGGGGAGAGCTGTTAGTGATTTCAGGGACAGATGATAGTAAGTTTGCTGGCTAGTAATCTGCTTGATACTGCTCTGTATTGGAGGGACAGAAGTCTGCAGGGATTTGAGGGACATTTTAGCTTAGGTAGCTTTGCTGGCTAGTAATCTACTGTTCTCTTTAAACAACTGCCATACGTTGACCTTGTAGGCATTGTTTGCCCAGTTTTTTTGGACGCAGCCACTGAAGCACAGTTGCCAGAAAAAATATGCCATATAAATGCTGAAAATAGTCATTTTTCGCCATACGTTGACCTTGTAGACATTGTTTGCCCAGTTTTTTTGGACGCAGCCACTGAAGCACAGTTGCCAGAAAAAATATGCCATATAAATGCTGAAAATAGTAATTTTTCGCCATACGTTGACCTTGTAGACATTGTTTGCCCAGTTTTTTTGGTTGCAGCCACTGAAGCACAGTTGCCAGAAAAAATATGCCACATAAATGCTGAAAATAGTCATTTTTTGCCATATACGTTGAGTCAACGTATGGCAAAAAATGACTATTTTCAGCATTTATATGGCATATTTTTTCTGGCCTCTGTGCTTCAGTGGCTGTGGCCAAAAAAACTGGGCAAACAATGCCTACAAGGTCAACGTATACACTACTACAGCGGTGGATACGGATTACGTAAAATATATGAATGCTGCTTGAAAAAAGTGACTCCGGTGTTTTTTCTGGAGACGGTAATATTATGGATATTTAGACAGAATGGGAACAAGGTCACACAGCTCGATGGCGGGTTGAAGAAAACAGTGTGCAAATAATGCCTACAAGGCCAACGTATATACTACTACAGCGGTGGATACGGATTACGTAAAATATATTATGGCTGCTTGAAAAAAGTGACTCCGGTGTTTTTTCTGGAGACGGTAATATTATGGATATTTAGACAGAATGTGAACAAGGTCACACAGCTCGATGGCGGGTTGAAGAAAACAGTGTGCAAATAATGCCTACAAGGCCAACGTATACACTACTACAGCGGTGGATACGGATTACGTAAAATATATGAATGCTGCTTGAAAAAAGTGACTCCGGTGTTTTTTCTGGAGACGGTAATATTATGGATATTTAGACAGAATGGGAACAAGGTCACACAGCTCGATGGCGGGTTGAAGAAAACAGTGTGCAAATAATGCCTACAAGGCCAACGTATACACTACTACAGCGGTGGATACGGATTACGTAAAATATATTATGGCTGCTTGAAAAAAGTGACTCCGGTGTTTTTTCTGGAGACGGTAATATTATGGATATTTAGACAGAATGTGAACAAGGTCACACAGCTCGATGGCGGGTTGAAGAAAACAGTGTGCAAATAATGCCTACAGGGCAAATAATGCCTAAAAGGTCAACTTATACACTACTACAGCGGTAGTAAAATAAAAAAAAGTAAAATAAAAAAAAATGAATATTAAAAAAAAAAAATTAAAGTTGGTGCTGCTGAACTACTAGGAGCAGCAGATTAGCACACCAGTCCCACTCCCCAACACTGCTAGACTAATAGCACTGGGCTCTTATAGTAGTAGTAGTAGTAGTAGTAGTAAAACAACAAAAAAATAAATAAAAGCAGTCCTTACAAGGACTACTGTTATTGCAGCAGTCAGCAGATGAGATCAGAAGCAGGACAGCTGCCCACTGCAGCTACATACAGAGCACTGCAGTAGAAGGTAGATTACTAGCCAGCAAAGCTACCTAAGCTTAAATGTCCCTCAAACCCCTGCAGACTTCTGTCCCTCCAATAACAGAGCAGTATCAAAACGATTACTAGCCAGCAAACTTTCAACTGTCCCTGAAATCACTAACAGGCAGCAGCTCTCTCCCTACACTATCTCTTCAGCACACACAGGCAGAGTGAAAAAACGCTGCAGGGCTTCGGTTTTTATAGGGAAGGGGAGTGGTCCAGGGGAGAGCTTCCTGATTGGCTGCCATGTACCTGCTGGTCTGGGGTGAGAGGGCAAAAAAAAGCGCCAACAATGGCGAACCCAAAATGGCGAACGTCGCGCGACGTTCGCGAACTTCCGGCGAGCGCGAACACCCGATGTTCGCGCGAACAAGTTCGCCGGCGAACAGTTCGCGACATCTCTACTGCTGAAATCATATAGAAGTCAGTGGCAGATGGTCACAATTGGAACATGTTTTTTACCTTCAGGATTCTTGATAGGTTTGGGCTGTTTGACGCTGGATTTTAATTGTGGTGACAATTTCATAAAGTCGAGTTTTCACGGAGCAATTAGAAAAAGTCGCACGATTTTGTTCTGACTTTTTTCTGCACTGATTTTTTAGAGGAGAGGAAACTTGGGGCGACTTCGTAAAATGAATAACTTAGAGTGCCAGCCCACCTGGATTTAGCTTCTAGCCGGCAGGAAGGTTTTCGGGGGGAGATTAGTTGCCCGAAGAAGAGACAACTAGTCAACGGGCGACTAAATCATGAGTTTGAGGCCAAGGATGACATTTATTTTTCTGTTCAAGATACACGTAGAATTCCAACTTGTTGGTTAAGGTATGATTATTGATAAAACTGCCCTATATATTCTTTGTACTATGAATAAAACATCAAATTTTTCTTATGAGCCAGGGGAGGACCTTTACAAATTTAGGACCTCAGAAAGGGGGCTTGAACCAAAAAAGCCTTGGAACTTTTGTAGGCATTCAGTGATTTTCCTTACATGTGAGTGAAGCTAATCCCTAGTCTGTTTCTTGCTGCTTCTTTTTGTAAAGAATACTGCATTATCTGTTCTTCAGTCTACATGTTTTTTTTATATCCCTTCTTTCAACTAACTGAAGCAAACTAACTGAACAATTATATTCCATATACAGGTAGCACCCCCAAATGTCACTGATTGTTTGCTGATTTGTAATAGGTTAGAGAGTAGCAAAGGAGAAAGTAGTGTTCTGGCCACTATGTTAGACATCTGTTCACTTAAGTCTTTATAGATTACATTTTTGCCTAAATAACTATATAAAAACACATTTTTGGGAGACAGCCTACCTATTTAACCAGTTTCAATTTTACACTGAACAGTTTCTTTTTAATTGGATCATACCAATAGCAGTACTTTGAACATAGTTCTGTCTCTCTGTTACTATTATGCTGCAGGTGGCCTACTAACGTTTGCAAACTGCACCTTGGAATATTGGGTTTTCATGCTTTCTATTAGTCTCTTCAAACAAGATAACAAAGAAAAAAATGTTTGTGTAACTTACTTTCTGTTTCTACAATGAAACACTGTCCTTGATTTGTTTGTATGTAACCAAAGAATTTACCAATATAATAAATCCATTTGTCAAACTGTGAATTTAAGTAGTGAAACTGGTTTCTTCCCCATTATCCTGGTACAGATAATCTCATTAATTTTATCATAGTTGTAAGTGTAGAAATATGATACCATAGAAAGGACAACTGGAATCTGTTAAACTGATAATTGGTTATTTAAGATCTTAACGCTCAACAACAAACCAGCCTTTGGTCATTGAAGAAGTGATATTATCTTTCACTATTCTGTTTTGCTTTTATTATTAACTTTGTTGTTAGTAAATATTAATAGCGTGCGTTAATCTCTGATTATTGCCTAATGTGTGGCCTAATCTGTATTTTTGTGATAGTTTAGTTTGCTTGTAATTTACAGATTATTTATTTAGTAACAATATCTGAGGAGAAGGGAATGGATTAAGTGCACACATCATGGTTCCAAAAGTTTTGACTGCCACAAAAACCATGAATAACTGCAGGTTCCTTCCCTTTATAGTGAAACGTGTTTATTTCACCATGAGTAACTACTAGTGATTCTGTTAATGTACTTCTTTAAGAGCCTCGGTAAGATATATTATATTCTACAAATCTGTCAAATTTCACTTAGTGGATGAGAGAGCTCTCTAAGTGCCTAGTAAACAGGCCAGGCAGTAGGACCAGTCCATGATGGTCTCCAATGGCCTACACCATTGTTTCCCAAAAAAAGTGAGGTTGGGGTTCCCTTAGGTGGCTCAAAGCAGTAACTGGGGCTTCTACCCTAAAATCCAATGATGGTGACTTTTGAAGTGAAGGGTACTTGTTCATAAAACTGTAACCTTACAGGTTAAAAGGTTCATAAAAAAGGCTACACTGTATTTATCAGGCTTTTCATTGAGAAGGCAGGAATATCCTAAAATTTTTTTGTAGAGGAAGAAATGAAGGCAGAAGAAAGACTTTGCTTTAAAAAGTTACTGTTCTGAGTGAATATTAATATTAGGTTGGATATACGTGACTCACCTTGGGATTCCAAATTAGACTGTAACTTTATGGATGCAGAAAAGCATAAAATGACTTGGAATGGAGCTACTGCTATTAAGTAGTGATCAAAAATCAAACAGGATTAAGTGCACTGTTCTGATGGCAGTGAGTCTATTTTAATTAGTCATGGCCCAGGTACAGTGGTTAAAATGGCTCAGTCTTCCTTTGTTCACATTTCAGAATAAGGAAAAAGTCAGGCAGTTGAGTCAATGAATTCAGAATGGATTCAAATACACAATTATCCCTCGTCTTCTGTTTTTAAATCAGTAAATTTTCACTTACTAGCCATCTGTTGGTTTTTATAATTCCAACTCTCCTTATTAATTTTTATCCTGCAATATTCATAATGCAAGGTAGGGCTGGAATGGAAGACATTGCACAAGATTAGTAACTGACCATACCTTTTGATTGCTGTATAGAGGGCACAATTTTTTATACAATGTATTGCTGCTTTTACCAGCAACTGTGTATATATTTGCTCCATAAATGTACACTGTTCCTTTAAAATTTCAGTTAAAGGATCTATTAGAAAGTTCTGATACTTTTTAGCAGGTTACTTATTTTTTTCTCGATCCCTGATGCCAGTAGCCCAAGTCTTCATATGACTTGCACACCAACTTGGACAAGATCAAAGCCTTAGAACTTAATTACTTTTAAAAAATGTTCTTCAAGAGACTGAAAATAATAAATTTACTTAGTGGGGTTGAGTACTTACACTGAAGTTTAGCAAAGTTTAATTCATCATAAATCAAAGCATAGCTATCACGTTAAAGGAGCAGGAAAGTGTTTTTTTTTTTACTTGAGGGTGCCAAAATTTAGGCACCCGAAGTACTCCCAAGTATAAACTACGTTTCTTCTCTTTTAAAGGGGTTGTTTACCTTCTACTTTTTTCAGTTCAGTTGTTTTCAGAACTATGAGCGAGCAGGGAGAGACTCAGGCAGGAAATTATGTCACACCAAGCCAATATGGCAGTTACTATTGTGGCTAATCCATTGGCAATAAACTGCTTCTGTAGCTTTCCTTCTCCTTTAATGTTCATGTCTCTGGTGTTTCAGTCTGGCAGCTCAGTGATCCAGGCACAGATTCTGAACCAGTAGAATTTGCTACATTTAGTTGATACATTAGTTGATACATTTCTCACCAGTATCTGTGGAATATTAGCAACTATTGTATCAATTCTAACAGCTGCCTTTAATGAAACTCAGAGATTCTGTTTAGCAGAGCCAAAAGTAAGAAATGTTTCAACTAATGTATCATTTAGAACCACATCCCAGAGCTTAAGAAAGATTTAAGAAGGTGAAAAATTAAACTTTTTAGCTCCAATATTAGAAAAATGGTCACACATAGAAAATAGAAAGTAATTGAAAAAATCTTTATTTCTGGTGAACTAAAAACAAATGAACTAAAAAAAATTGGAAGGTGAACAACCCCTTTAATATATCAAATGGTGTTTGCCTGGAATTGAATAATGAAAAGGTTTATTTATATTGTGTGTGTGATATGAGCTCAGCATGTGCTGATTGAATAGGGCCTGTGCTGAGCATACTTCTTGCCAATTGTTTTATTTAAGAAATTTGTATGGTTATTGTTATTTTTGGCACTATACAAGAATATGAAGCCAATTTAGCTTTAGCACTTCCTGTCGCTTCCTGATCTCAAAGAACTTCAAAGGAGCTAATAACAACTAATTACCAGTCCACTGAGAAGCATCTGATAATGAGATGCTCAAAGGCTGATGCATGGAGAAGATAGGGGTTGATTTGTTCAAAAGTAGATACAATACTACAATGGCATAATTCATCAGGTGAAAAAAGGTGTAGACTAAAGTACTGAGCTGAACTGTGTGAGACACTTATGTATTTTGCTAGGTAGTTAGGTCAGTGATTCACTTCAAGTAAAAACCCACTATGCTGTGAAACAGTAGATGTTCCCTTCCCAACTCTCTGTGCTGCTTTTAATACAAAATTAAAGGTCTGTTATTCATAATCATCCCATGGATTTCTTAATGGAAATATTAAAAACTAAAAGTAATAAGCTAATGAAACTAATCACTGAGAAGCCCCTGATGCTCAAAGGCTGATGCATGGAGAAGAGAGGGGTTTATTTGTTCAATAGGGAGCTCTAAACTAATTGGCCAGTTTATAAAGGGAAGGGGTAAGTGCAAATAGTCCAACTTTCAAATTAGAGTTTTATAATGGCAAAAATTGAAAATATGGATTATTTTCGCTTAAAACAAAAGGCATACTGTAATTCCAACAAAAGCTGTGTTAATTTTGTTTAGCAAAAATGTTTTAGGTGTTTTTTCTGGGTGGTTTACCATCACATTATAATTCCTGATGTGGTAGACCCTAATACAAACACTTTATGAAAAGTACATCCTACTAGGGATGCACCGTCCAGTATTCGGTTCGGGATTCGGCCTTTTTCAGCAGGATTCGGATTTGGCCGAATCCTTCTGCCAGGCCGAACCGAATCCGAATCCTAATTTGCACATGCAAATTAGGGGCGGGGAGGGAAATTGCGTGATTTTTTGCCACAAAACAAGGAAGTAAAAATGTTTGCCCTTTCCTACCCCTAATTTGCATATGCAAATTAAGATTCGGTTCGGTATTCAACCAAATCTTTCACAAAGGATCTGGGGGTTTGGCCGAATCCAAAATAGTGGATTCGGTGCATCCCTACATCCTACACTGAAAAACTGGGCAACTCTAGTCAATCTTATTGTTTATAGTGGTCAGTCTTTGGAAGAAACAATGTTATGGTAAGCTACATAATGAGGACACGTAGCCTAAGGTTGATGACAGACTATGAAATTAGTCGCCCCCGCGATTAATCTCCTCTACCCTGTGAGACTAATCTCCTCTGAATGCTTCCCCAGCAGCTAGTAGAGATGTCGCGAACTGTTCGCCGGCGAACTTGTTCGCGCGAACATCGGGTGTTCGCGCTCGCCGGAAGTTCGCGAACGTCGCGCGACGTTCGCCATTTTGGGTTCGCCATTGTTGGCGCTTTTTTTTGCCCTCTCACCCCAGACCAGCAGGTACATGGCAGCCAATCAGGAAGCTCTCCCCTGGACCACTCCCCTTCCCTATAAAAACCGAAGCCCTGCAGCGTTTTTTCACTCTGCCTGTGTGTGCTGAAGAGATAGTGTAGGGAGAGAGCTGCTGCCTGTTAGTGATTTCAGGGACAGTTGAAAGTTTGCTGGCTAGTAATCGTTTTGATTCTGCTCTGTTATTGGAGGGACAGAAGTCTGCAGGGGTTTGAGGGACATTTTAGCTTAGGTAGCTTTGCTGGCTAGTAATCTACCTTCTACTGCAGTGCTCTGTATGTAGCTGCAGTGGGCAGCTGTCCTGCTTCTGATCTCATCTGCTGACTGCTGCAATAACAGTAGTCCTTGTAAGGACTGCTTTTATTTATTTTTTTGTTGTTTTACTACTACTACTACTACTACTATAAGAGCCCAGTGCTATTAGTCTAGCAGTGTTGGGGAGTGGGACTGGTGTGCTAATCTGCTGCTCCTAGTAGTTCAGCAGCACCAACTTTAATTTTTTTTTTTTAATATTCATTTTTTTTTATTTTACTTTTTTTTATTTTACTACCGCTGTAGTAGTGTATAAGTTGACCTTTTAGGCATTATTTGCCCTGTAGGCATTATTTGCACAGTGTTTTCTTCAACCCGCCATCTAGCTGTGTGACCTTGTTCACATTCTGTCTAAATATCCATAATATTACCGTCTCCAGAAAAAACACCGGAGTGACTTTTTTCAAGCAGCCATAATATATTTTACGTAATCCGTATCCACCGCTGTAGTAGTGTATACGTTGACCTTGTAGGCATTATTTGCACACTGTTTTCTTCAACCCGCCATCTAGCTGTGTGACCTTGTTCACATTCTGTCTAAATATCCATAATATTACCGTCTCCAGAAAAACACCGGAGTGACTTTTTTCAAGCAGCCATAATATATTTTACGTAATCCGTATCCACCGCTGTAGTAGTGTATACGTTGACCTTGTAGGCATTATTTGCACACTGTTTTCTTCAACCCGCCATCTAGCTGTGTGACCTTGTTCACATTCTGTCTAAATATCCATAATATTACCGTCTCCAGAAAAAACACCGGAGTGACTTTTTTCAAGCAGCCATAATATATTTTACGTAATCCGTATCCACCGCTGTAGTAGTGTATACGTTGACCTTGTAGGCATTATTTGCACAGTGTTTTCTTCAACCCGCCATCTAGCTGTGTGACCTTGTTCACATTCTGTCTAAATATCCATAATATTACCGTCTCCAGAAAAAACACCGGAGTGACTTTTTTCAAGCAGCCATAATATATTTTACGTAATCCGTATCCACCGCTGTAGTAGTGTATACGTTGACCTTGTAGGCATTATTTGCACAGTGTTTTCTTCAACCCGCCATCTAGCTGTGTGACCTTGTTCACATTCTGTCTAAATATCCATAATATTACCGTCTCCAGAAAAAACACCGGAGTGACTTTTTTCAAGCAGCCATAATATATTTTACGTAATCCGTATCCACCGCTGTAGTAGTGTATACGTTGACCTTGTAGGCATTATTTGCACAGTGTTTTCTTCAACCCACCATCTAGCTGTGTGACCTTGTTTCACATTCTGTCTAAATATCCATAATATTACCGTCTCCAGAAAAAACACCGGAGTGACTTTTTTCAAGCAGCCATAATATATTTTACGTAATCCGTATCCACCGCTGTAGTAGTGTATACGTTGACCTTGTAGGCATTATTTGCACAGTGTTTTCTTCAACCCGCCATCTAGCTGTGTGACCTTGTTCACATTCTGTCTAAATATCCATAATATTACCGTCTCCAGAAAAAACACCGGAGTGACTTTTTTCAAGCAGCCATAATATATTTTACGTAATCCGTATCCACCGCTGTAGTAGTGTATACGTTGACCTTGTAGGCATTATTTGCACAGTGTTTTCTTCAACCCGCCATCTAGCTGTGTGACCTTGTTCACATTCTGTCTAAATATCCATAATATTACCGTCTCCAGAAAAAACACCGGAGTGACTTTTTTCAAGCAGCCATAATATATTTTACGTAATCCGTATCCACCGCTGTAGTAGTGTATACGTTGACCTTGTAGGCATTATTTGCACAGTGTTTTCTTCAACCCGCCATCTAGCTGTGTGACCTTGTTCACATTCTGTCTAAATATCCATAATATTACCGTCTCCAGAAAAACACCGGAGTGACTTTTTTCAAGCAGCCATAATATATTTTACGTAATCCGTATCCACCGCTGTAGTAGTGTATACGTTGACCTTGTAGGCATTATTTGCACACTGTTTTCTTCAACCCGCCATCTAGCTGTGTGACCTTGTTCACATTCTGTCTAAATATCCATAATATTACCGTCTCCAGAAAAAACACCGGAGTGACTTTTTTCAAGCAGCCATAATATATTTTACGTAATCCGTATCCACCGCTGTAGTAGTGTATACGTTGACCTTGTAGGCATTATTTGCACACTGTTTTCTTCAACCCGCCATCTAGCTGTGTGACCTTGTTCACATTCTGTCTAAATATCCATAATATTACCGTCTCCAGAAAAAACACCGGAGTGACTTTTTTCAAGCAGCCATAATATATTTTACGTAATCCGTATCCACCGCTGTAGTAGTGTATACGTTGACCTTGTAGGCATTATTTGCACACTGTTTTCTTCAACCTGCCATCTAGCTGTGTGACCTTGTTCACATTCTGTCTAAATATCCATAATATTACCGTCTCCAGAAAAAACACCGGAGTGACTTTTTTCAAGCAGCCATAATATATTTTACGTAATCCGTATCCACCGCTGTAGTAGTGTATACGTTGACCTTGTAGGCATTATTTGCACAGTGTTTTCTTCAACCCGCCATCTAGCTGTGTGACCTTGTTCACATTCTGTCTAAATATCCATAATATTACCGTCTCCAGAAAAAACACCGGAGTGACTTTTTTCAAGCAGCCATAATATATTTTACGTAATCCGTATCCACCGCTGTAGTAGTGTATACGTTGACCTTGTAGGCATTATTTGCACACTGTTTTCTTCAACCCGCCATCTAGCTGTGTGACCTTGTTCACATTCTGTCTAAATATCCATAATATTACCGTCTCCAGAAAAAACACCGGAGTGACTTTTTTCAAGCAGCCATAATATATTTTACGTAATCCGTATCCACCGCTGTAGTAGTGTATACGTTGACCTTGTAGGCATTATTTGCACACTGTTTTCTTCAACCCGCCATCTAGCTGTGTGACCTTGTTCACATTCTGTCTAAATATCCATAATATTACCGTCTCCAGAAAAAACACCGGAGTGACTTTTTTCAAGCAGCCATAATATATTTTACGTAATCCGTATCCACCGCTGTAATAGTGTATACGTTGACCTTGTAGGCATTATTTGCACACTGTTTTCTTCAACCTGCCATCTAGCTGTGTGACCTTGTTCACATTCTGTCTAAATATCCATAATATTACCGTCTCCAGAAAAAACACCGGAGTGACTTTTTTCAAGCAGCCATAATATATTTTACGTAATCCGTATCCACCGCTGTAGTAGTGTATACGTTGACCTTGTAGGCATTATTTGCACACTGTTTTCTTCAACCCGCCATCTAGCTGTGTGTATTATCGTTTCCAGAAAAACCAACTGAGTTTTTGTTGTTGTTGTTGTTTTTTAAAAAATAATGCCAGGCAAAGGCAGGCCGCCACGCAGAGGCCGTGCTAGGGGCCGTGCTGCTATGCAATCCTGTGGCCCTAGCAAATTGCCCAGTTTTAAAAAGCCAATGACCCTGAACTCCCAAAATGCTGAAGAGGTAGTTGACTGGCTTACACAGCACACCCCATCCTCTACCGTTTCTAACTTTACCACAACATCCTCCTCATCCTCCACTGCTATGGCCACCCCACGTAACACTTCCTCCACCACCGGTGCCCCTTCTTCACTGGGGTCAGAGGAGTTATTTTCCCATGAGTTTCTTGAACTGAGTAATGCGCAACCATTATTGCCAGAAGAAGATGAAGGAGATGAGGACCTTACACCAGATTTAATTCTGGCAGAGAACACGACAGAGATGGACATAATGAGTGATGAGGAGGAGGTCCCCGCTGCTGCTTCCTTCTGTGATGTGTCAGAAGAAATTGATGCATCTGAGGAGAATGATGATGAGGAGATTGATGTTTTGTGGGTGCCTAGTAGAAGAGAGCAAGAGGAGGGTAGTTCAGATGGAGAGACGGAGAGTCAGAGAGGCAGTAGGAGAATAAGACTTAGAAGAAGCAGGGAGGACAGCCCGCAGGGATCAGTAGGGCAACAACATGTATCGGCACCTGTGTTCAGCCGGCCAACGCACCCGCCATTGCCGCCAATGCCGCCAACTTCTACTGTTACCGCCAGATCGCACACTTCCAAAAAGTCAGCAGTGTGGGATTTTTTTAATGTGTGTGCCTCTGACAAAAGCATTGTAATTTGCAATGAGTGCAGTCAGAAACTGAGCCTTGGTAAGCCCAACAGCCACATAGGTACAACTTCTATGCGAAGGCACATGAGCGGCAAGCACAAAGCACTTTGGGAGCAACACCTCAAAGGCAACAGGCAAACTAAAAGCCACACTCCTTCTGGTCCAGCATCTTACTGCTCTACCTCTGCTCTCCTTGACCCGTCTGAACCACCCTCCACTCCGCCTTCCACCTTGACCACCTGTTCCCATTCACAGTCATCTGCCACCAGCCAAGTTTCTGTGAAGGCCATGTTTGAGCGTAAGAAGCCAATGTCTGACTGTCACCCCCTTGCCCGGCGTCTGACAGCTGGCTTGTCTGCACTCTTAGCCCGCCAGCTTTTACCATACCAGCTGGTGGACTCTGAGGCCTTCCGCAAATTTGTAGCAATTGGGACACCGCAGTGGAAGGTACCCAGCCGCAATTTTTTTTCTAAAAAGGGAATACCACACCTGTACCAACATGTGCAGAGCCAAGTTACCGCATCTCTGTCACTTAGTGTTGGGCCAAAGGTCCATATGACTACTGACGCATGGTCCTCCAAGCATGGTCAGGGCAGGTATGTCACCTACACTGCCCACTGGGTGAACTTGGTAATGGCTGGGAAGCAGGGAATGGGTAGCTCAACAACAACAGTGGAGTTGGTGTCACCGCCACGGATTGCACGCGGTTCTGCCACCACCTCTACTCCTCCATCGCTCTCTACCTCGTCTTCTTCTTCTTCTTACTCTGCTGCTGGGTCCTCCTTCTCCTCCTCCACACCTGTGCACCCCCAGCTCCCCCTAGGCTATTCGACGTGCCAGGTACGCCGTTGTCACGCTGTCTTGGGGATGACGTGCCTGGAAAGCAAAAACCATACCGGATCTGTACTCCTGTCATCTCTGCAGTCACAGGCCGATCGGTGGCTGACCCCACACCAACTGCAGATCGGAAAAGTGGTGTGTGACAATGGAAGCAATCTGTTGGCAGCGTTGAGACTAGGCAATTTAACACATGTGCCCTGCATGGCACATGTGTTAAATTTAATAGTCCAACGTTTTGTCTCCAAGTACCCAGGATTCCAGGACGTTCTCACCCAGTCCAGAAAGGTGTCGGCCCATTTCAGACGTTCCTACACAGCCATGGCACGCCTTGCTGACATTCAGCAGCGCTACAACATGCCAGTCAGGCGTTTGATTTCTGACAGCCAGACTCGCTGGAATTCAACGCTCCTTATGTTGGAACGTCTGCTGCAACAACAAAGGGCCGTCAACGAGTACCTTTTTGAACTGGGTGGTAGGACTGGATCTGCACAGCTGGGGATTTTTTTCCCCCGTTACTGGGTGCTTATGCGCGATGACTGCAGGCTCATGCGACCTTTTGAAGAGGTGACAAATATGGTCAGTCGCACCGAAGGCACCATCAGCGACCTAATACCCTTCGCTTTATTCCTGGAGCGTGCCGTGCGACGAGTGACAGATGAGGCTGTAGACCAGCGTGACGAGGAGCTGGAAGCGCACGATTTCTGGTCGGAATCACCAGAACGAACCCAGGCACCTGCTGCAACGCAGGGAGAGGTGCCAGAAGTGGAGTCAGAGGAGGAAGGTGGCTTTGTGGAGGAGGAGGAGGAGGACCAACAGGAGCAGGCTTCCCAGGGGGCTAGTGGTGACCTTTTGGGGACCCCTGGTCTTGTACGTGGCTGGGGGGAGGAGACCGTGGATGATGCAGTCCTTGATAATGAGGAAGCGGAGATGGATAGCTCTGCATCCAACCTTGTGAGAATGGGGTCTTTCATGCTGTCATGCCTGTTGAAGGACCCCCGTATCAAGAGGCTTAAGGAGAAGGACCTGTACTGGGTCGCAACGCTACTAGACCCTCGGTACAAGCATAAAGTGTCAGAAATGTTACCAACATACCACAAGTCCGAAAAGATGCGGCATTTACAAACCAGCCTGCAAAACATGTTGTACAATGCTTTTAAGGGTGATGTCACTTCAGGAACTCATCAACATTCCAGGGGCAGAGGTGCCAGTAATCCTGCCACGAGCACACCTGCAAGGACAAAGCCCTTTGGCCAGTCTGTAACGTCAGACATGCAAATGTTTTTCTGTCCAAGGCAGCGCCACAACCCTTCTGGATCCACCCTCAAAGAACGCCTCGACCGGCAGGTAGCGGACTACCTGGCATTAACTGCAGATATCGACACTCTGAGGAGCGATGAACCCCTGGACTACTGGGTGCGCAGGCTTGATCTGTGGCCAGAGCTGTCACAATTTGCCATGAACCTCTTGTCTTGCCCAGCCTCAAGTGTGCTCTCAGAAAGGACCTTCAGTGCAGCAGGAGGGATTGTAACTGAGAAGAGAACTCGCCTAGGTCACAAAAGTGTCGATTACCTGACCTTTATTAAATGAATGAGGGGTGGATCTCGGAGGGTTACTGCACGCCAGAAGACTTGTTCTGACTTCTATGCAGCTGTCCTTCTCTTCAAGCCTCATGACTCCACACACAGCTGTCCTTTAGCGTCCTCCTCCTCCCTCCGCCACCGTTACAAACTAGGGTGCAAACCCTACTGGTTTAATTTTTTCTGGCCTCTGTGCTTCAGTGGCTGCAACCAAAAAAACTGGGCAAACAATGTCTACAAGGTCAACGTATGGCAAAAAATGACTATTTTCAGCATTTATATGGCATATTTTTTCTGGCAACTGTGCTTCAGTGGCTGCGTCCAAAAAAATGCATATTTTCTGCATTTATATGGCATAATTTTTCTGGCCTCTGTGCTTCAGTGGCTGCAACCAAAAAAATGCATATTTTCAGCATTTATATGGCATAATTTTTCTGGCCTCTGTGCTTCAGTGGCTGCAACCAAAAAAATTTATATTTTCAGCATTTATATGGCATAATTTTTCTGGCCTCTGTGCTTCAGTGGCTGCAACCAAAAAAATGCATATTTTCAGCATTTATATGGCATAATTTTTCTGGCCTCTGTGCTTCAGTGGCTGCGACCAAAAAAATGACTATTTTCAGCATTTATATGGCATATTTTTTCTGGCCTCTGTGCTTCAGTGGCTGCGGCCAAAAAAACTGGGCAAACAATGCCTACAAGGTCAACGACGTTGACCTTGTAGGCATTGTTTGCCCAGTTTTTTTGGCCGCAGCCACTGAAGCACAGAGGCCAGAAAAAATATGCCATATAAATGCTGAAAATAGTCATTTTTTGCCATATACGTTGAGTCAACGTATGGCAAAAAATGACTATTTTCAGCATTTATATGGCATATTTTTTCTGGCCTCTGTGCTTCAGTGGCTGCGGCCAAAAAAACTGGGCAAACAATGCCTACAAGGTCAACGACGTTGACCTTGTAGGCATTGTTTGCCCAGTTTTTTTGGCCGCAGCCACTGAAGCACAGAGGCCAGAAAAAATATGCCATATAAATGCTGAAAATAGTCATTTTTTGCCATACTTTGACTCAACGTATATGGCAAAAAATGACTATTTTCAGCATTTATATGGCATATTTTTTCTGGCAACTGTGCTTCAGTGGCTGCGACCAAAAAAACTGGGCAAACAATGCCTACAAGGTCAACGTATGGCAAAAAATGACTATTTTCAGCATTTATATGGCATATTTTTTCTGGCAACTGTGCTTCAGTGGCTGCAACCAAAAAAACTGGGCAAACAATGTCTACAAGGTCAACGTATGGCGAAAAATGACTATTTTCAGCATTTATATGGCATATTTTTTCTGGCAACTGTGCTTCAGTGGCTGCGTCCAAAAAAACTGGGCAAACAATGCCTACAAGGTCAACGTATGGCAGTTGTTTAAAGAGAACAGTAGATTACTAGCCAGCAAAGCTACCTAAGCTAAAATGTCCCTCAAATCCCTGCAGACTTCTGTCCCTCCAATACAGAGCAGTATCAAGCAGATTACTAGCCAGCAAACTTACTATCATCTGTCCCTGAAATCACTAACAGCTCTCCCCCTACACTATCTCTTC
Source organism: Xenopus laevis (assembly GCF_017654675.1). Taxonomy (NCBI): domain Eukaryota; kingdom Metazoa; phylum Chordata; class Amphibia; order Anura; family Pipidae; genus Xenopus; species Xenopus laevis. The sequence goes on from NC_054382.1 coordinate 104,317,581, forward strand.
CAAGCACACACAGGCAGATTTTTCAGATACATTTTTGCCCTTGATCCCCCTCTGGCATGCCACTGTCCAGGTCGTTGCACCCTTTAAACAACTTTAAAATCATTTTTCTGGCCAGAAATTTTTTTTTTAGATGTTAAAGTTCGCCTTCCCATTGAAGTCTATGGGGTTCGCGAACCGTTCGCGAACCGCTCGCGTTTTTGCGCAAGTTCGCGAATATGTTCGCGAACTTTTTTTCCGACGTTCGCTACATCCCTAGCAGCTACTTGAGGAAACATATTCAGTGCAAATTCACCCATGGGGCGACTAATCTCCTAGTCTGTGTTCACCCTAAAAAGTATCCATCTGTAGGCTTCACGTGCATTACAGTTAGCCATGGAGGTTTTAGACTAAGGGTAGGGGCACACGGCGCGATTTCGCCGCGATTCTGCGCTAAGCGAGTTGTCGCTGCGTTTTTTAAGCCGAAATAGCTTTGCTAACTTTGGCGCTGGCGTCAATGCAAATCGCGGCGAAATCGCTGCGCTAATTCACACGCGGCGATTCGTTTTCTATTGTCGTCCGAAGTTGCCTCGCTGGGCGTTTCCGGGCGACAGTAGAAAAAGAATCGCCGCGTGTGAATTAGCGCAGCGATTTCGCCGCGATTTGCATTGACGCCAGCGCCAAAGTTAGCAAAGCTATTTCGGCTTAAAAAACGCAGCGACAACTCGCCCAGCGCAGAATCGCGGCGAAATCGCGCCGTGTGCCCCTAGCCTTAGGTATTTAGGTCAGTTTGAAGATTCAGTTGAAGACCCATTTTGCTGTGAAACATAAACAGCAGATCTTCCCTTCTCAGCCATTCTGTGTGTTTTTAATATAAAACTGTACATACAATTAAAGGTCCATTATTCCTTCATTATCATCTTATAGATTTCCTTATGGAGATATTAAATGCTAAAAGTATATTTATTTTCCATCCGGCTGTCCTTTGGCTGCACGCAAGTGACTTACTCTATCACAGTTATGTTGTTGTGTTTGTATTCCTATTACCAAAGGAGCAGAGCCGGGACAGGCCGGCCAGATGCCCTAGGCAACCAGGCTGGTGCGGTCGCTGGTTGGGTGCATGCGCGAATTGCCGCACATCGACGCACATATGTGCAAAATCGCAAATACTCAGGCAAATAAAACAGACAGGTGGAGAGAGAGGACTGGACATGGGGTAGGCGACAGAGGCCCTGCCTGCACCTAGTTTCGGCCCTGCATAAGTCATAAGTCCTGTCAGTCATGGGGGAGTTACTGTATGATGCCATGGGAGGGGGGCATGGTAAGTCAAAAAGAAGTTTCAACAGAAAGGAAAACCTCCTAGATTTTTCTCATTATATGAGATGCTATAAATCAAGGCAGCGTAGGTATTCTTCTGTATTATGCACAATCCTGCAGCAATATGTGAAGGAAGGGTGGCTGTTAAATGGAGCTGAACAATACAGAAATGTTCGGAAAAATAATAGTACAGGTATGGGACCTGTTATCCAGAATGCTCAGGACCTGGGTTTTTCCGGGTTAATGAATCTTTCTGTAATTTGGGTCTTCATGCCTTAAAGGAGAAGGAAAGCCCCAGGGCGCAAAACCCCTCCCCCCTCCCGTGTATTGCCCCCCCTCCCTCCTCCCCCCTGGCCTACCCCTCCCGCTGGGCAAATGCCCCTAACTTGTTACTCACCCCTCTGCGCAGGTCCTGTCCATGGAGTTCACAGTCGCCATCTTCTCCCACGCGCGTCTTCTTCCTGCTCTGACCGGCGTCTTCTGGCGCATGCGCAGTAGGAACAGGTACCGGTACAGCTCTATTGCGCATGCGCCGAATGTCACGAAGTGAAATCGGAAAACTTCGTGACATTCGGCGCATGCGCAATAGAGCTGTACCGGTACCTGTTCCTACTGCGCATGCGCCAGAAGACGCCGGTCAGAGCAGGAAGAAGACGCGCGTGGGAGAAGATGGCCACTGTGAACTCCGTGGACAGGACCTGCGCAGAGGGGTGAGTAACAAGTTAGGGGCATTTGCCCAGCGGGAGGGGTAGGCCAGGGGGGAGGAGGGAGGGGGGGCAATACACGGGAGGGGGGGAGGGGTTTTGCGCCCTGGGGCTTTCCTTCTCCTTTAAGTCTAATAGAAATTCATTTAAACATTCAATAAACCCAATAGGATGGTTTTGCTTCCAATAAGGATTAATTATATCTTAGTTGGGATCAAGTAAAAGGTACTGTTTTATTATTACAGAGAAAATTTGGATTATTTGGATAAAATGGAGTCTATGGGAGACAGTCATTCCGTAATTCGGAGCTTTCTGGATATCGGGTTTCCGGATAAGGGATCCCATACCTGTACCACAATTCAAATGTGATCAGCATTTCCTGAATGTTTTAATGACAAGTTCTTTTAAGAATGTTCGAAATAAGCTTCACTTGTGTAAAATCAGCACCTTTAATACATTCTTACTAAAAAATAAAGGAGTCTGTGATATGAACAAACAAGTAGATGCCTTTCCCCATTTAATTAGCATCTTGCAAATTCTAACAGTACAGTAGGTTACAAGACACTGTCAAAAGTGCAATTCAAACAATGACAATGGGACAGAGGAAAAAAAAGCCTTGCAGAAGATCACTGTCTCCTAAAAAGGCCATGGTCATTTGGTGTTGAATTATGTAATTCAAGAGGTGGTTTACTTCTAAGTTAAATTTTAGTATGTTATAGAATGGCCAATTCTAAGCAACTTTTCAATTTTCTTCATTATTTATGTTATATTTTTTTTTAATTATTTGCCTTCTTCTTCTGACTCCAGCTTTCAAATGGGGGGGGGGTCACTGGTTCCATCTAAAATTCAAATTCTCTGTTAGGCTACACATTTACAGTTATTGCTACTTTTTATTGCTCTTCTTTCTATTCAGGCCTCTCCTATTCATATCCCAGTCTCTTGTTCAAAGCAGTTTTATGGTTCCTAGGGTAATTTGAATTTTAGCAACCAGATTACTGACATTGCAAATTGGAGAGCTGCTGAATAAAAAATGAAATAACTCAAAAAACACAAATAATAAAAAATAATTAAAACCAACTGTAAATTGTCTCAGAATATAACTTTGTACATCATACTTAACGTTAACTGAAGTTTAACAACCCCTTAATCTGGTCAAGGGGCTGAGGCCATGTATTGGTCATTCACAACTGTTCAAAATAATGTCAAATAAGGTCAAAGTGGATGATATTTGGGGCAAACAGTTTTGGGCAATAGCGCACTACTGCATTTTTGTGCAGTTACACAGGATTGCCACTCGTATAGTGTTTTACATAAGGAGATTTCAATAGCGACAGATGGAGAGGTACTTTTGGTGCCTTGTCGCTTGAGGATGAGATGATTTCTTTAAACAAGAAAACTGTTGTTTGTCATTGATTGTCATTATTTGTGAAGGTATGGCAATACAGCAATCTTTTCATATATTTGTAAGGCTGTTATTAGAAAAGGGAGGACAAGGTAAGAAATTTGTATGTGGTGCATTTTCAATACCCAGCAAAAAATGTTTTTCCTAGTGATAATGGCATGAGAGGGAATTCCCTGGCCTGGACAGATTCGGAAGTTTCTTGGGCACAGCGTATGTTATATATTTATAAAGTTTGCATGCATACAGTAAATTAAAGACATTGGAATTAGGCACTTTTCTAGCGCATTATTAGCACTTTTATTATAATGCACCCAAATTCCTGGTCCCAAGCGAGGGGTTGTGTACTAGAAATCTGTGAGAGCTTTACTTTAATTGCTTACTATGTATAAAATTCAGCCACTGGGCAATCCATATGCTACTTGTGGTATTGGTACCGTACAACTTCCTCTTTAAAGGAGAAGGAAAGGCTAAAATTTAGTAAGCTTTATCAGAAAGGTCTATATAAATACACCAGTAAACCTTCAAAATAATGCTGCTCTGAGTCCTCTGTCAAAAGAAACACAGCATTTCTTTCCTTCTATTGTGTACTCATGGACTTCTGTATCAGACTTCCTTCTTTCAGCTTAAACCTCCAGGGCTAGGGCTTGAGTGTGCTCAGTTTGCTCCTCTCCCTCTCTCCCTCCCTCCTATCTGCTGCAATCTGAGCCCAGAGCTATGAGTGAGCAGGGAGAGACTCAGGCAGGAAGTGATGTCACACCAAGCTAATATGGCAGCTGTTATCCTAAACGAACTGAGAGAGATTCTAGAGCTGTTTACGCAGGTATGATAAAGCATTCTGCAGAATAAATATAGTGTTATAACTTGCATTATTTTGACTAATCTATTCGCTATAAACTACCTTGGTAGCTTTCCTTCTCCTTTAAATGGACGAAACTGAAAATAAAGAGGGACAATTCTAACAGCAAAACTGTTAATTGTCTGGCAGCACCAACTTCTGTAATGAACACGAGACCAGCAATCTATTAACACCAAACACAGACTACAACATTTTAGTTATCTTGATGTTGACATTCATAGACCAGTAATGTTTGTGCATGTTAAACACAGGATAAAATACCACGGATGGATCACTCTAAATTACATACTTCTATGTCTCTTCTATGACATGAAATATACATCATACACCATAATTAGAGACATCATGACTTTGGGGCACGCAAAAACTTGTTTGTGGAGTCTTCAGATACATTTTCTTCAGCTTTTACTTCTCGCCTAAGAACAGAGCAGAACTGTTACAGTGGCCTAAAACTTGTGTCAGAGCAGTTGAAACAGCAATTTGTTCCAGATGAATAATACAGGAAATTGTGTAACCCCGTTGCAAAATATTAGGAAGTTGAAAATTACTAAGGCGTTATAATGACTATATAAAGGTAGGATGCCACAGTCTGTGTGTTTAATACAGTTCATGGAACTCTAACATCTTCATGGCTGTTTTATAAAATTTCAAAATTATTTTACATAAATCTCAATTAGGAATTAGGAACGTTTTTGGTGTAGAATGTCCATTTCATGTATTGTTAGTAACTTGGAGATGGCCAAATTACAAAGAATGCTCTTATGTGCTGTTATATTTAGACGCATAACTACAGTATATGGGGACTGGCCTCCTGGCAAAATAATTTTTCAGGATGTTGCTTGTATTGCTGGTCACCCATGAACCTACCCAAATCAGGCCCCCTGTATAGAGTATAGCTAGGCCACTGGTAATATTCCATGGCAACTTGTACAGACTATTGCGTATATATGAACTCTGTGAATCTTGATACAAATGAATATGTTCATTAGAATTATGGTATTAGAGAAGTAGGGGAATGCCTCAAACCCACAGTGAGGAAGCGTGTGATTAAGGTGCACCTTAACCTAAAAATTGCACCTGCTTCTTTTACTCCAGCCTCCTGGTTGGGCAGAGCAATTTTTTACAACTCCCGATGAAATCTGGTCCCATAATCATTTGATTATTTTTGTTTTCAGATATTCACGTTCATGTTTTCTTTTCTTTTTTTTTACTTGGATCGAAGGTTTTGACATGCCCTTTAGGACTCCTTCTTGAAGATCTAAGGAATGATGTTCACCCATAAGGCTTCTTCCCCCAGTTCCATTGAAGTTCTAGGGAAAAAAAAACTAGCAAAAGCTAGTCACAGTGAAAAGGACCCTCCCTAGGTGAGGTTTAGAAAGCACTGAAGACCTTTGATATACTGTTCTGCTGGGTAGCAAGAGGGACCTTTCCAAGTCTTACTATAAGGACAGTCTGAAGACACTGCAGATACTTTTGGCCATAGTCTTTTCTCTCAAAAGGAGGGTCTATTTTTTTTTAGTAATTCACACTTGGAATAAAAAGTACACAACTCAGGGTTTCAAAAAAAAAAAAGTCAAAATAAAAGACCAGTCTATGGCAGTTTCAGGTCCTTTGGTATTTGTCAGAGTTTCAAGATTGTCAGTTCAGACCTGGTGATAGGTCAAACTAAGTGGGATCCTTTTTGTCTAGTTCAGAGATACTGCAGCCACAGCATTCTGAATTGAGTCTGTGTGTTAGCAAAACTGAACTGAAAAATTAAGTGGTTCATTGGAAGGAAATTTTTCTTGTGAGCTGGGTGGAGAGCAATGATGATACACAGCTGCTACTTTAGATAGCGCTATGTATTGGGTAACCAAAAAACTGTTTGGGGAAAGTGTGTTATTTGGCATCATTCATTGCTTTTATAGATTGCATCTAAAAGTAATACAGTACATGTTGTATGTCATTTATAAGGTTTTTCTATTAACAGTCTGTTCCATGGCAATGTGCCACCTCATTAATGATTCAGACATTGTATTATAATTTATTGGAATGCCAACAGATACACCTTTGTGTGTAAGGACAAATAAACTGGAAGTACATAAAGAAGACTTTGTTTAGCTATATTTTATTAATTTAATTTAATAATCTACCACGGGGCAATACACGGGAATGAAGTACATGCAAAGCCAATCCCAGACTGCATTGTATGTTTTCAGGCAGTGGTGTAACTAGATGTTACTGGATTCACAGCAAATTCAATTTAGGGCCCCAAGACACTGGTAAATTCAGCTAATATACCAATATATATTGAACTTGCTCATTACTTGGGACCTCAGCAGGGTTGGACTGGGCTGGTGGGATTTTAGGAAAACGCGGTGGCCCATTAGTCCCATGAGCTCCGCCAGCCCAGTCCATGGCCTTGATCAGCCGCCCCCTCAAGGTTTAGAAAAGTATCTAATACGAAGCTGTGCATGCTCACGGAGGGCAGCCCCAGTGGTCCTCTGTGTCCCGGTCCAATGCTGGGCCTCACTGGACCCTCTCCACTCCTGCCCCCCAACTGCAACCACAGGGTTTGCCTCCTATGTAGTCATCGCTATGTTCAGTATAATACTGAGCATTATGGGAATATGGATCAGAAGGTACTAACAAACCTATGTACAATGTTTAGGTATTTTAGAAAACAGTTGTCTGAGCATGCAATGTACATTCTACAAACTGTGCCATTTTACTTTAGGGTGCTGGTACACAGGGCTCTTTATTGCCCATGGGACATTGACTCTCCAGTAGGTGACTAAACATCCAAATACACCTTTTATTGGGAGCTGCAGGAAATATTGTGGGTAAAAGATATTAATTGCACAATGGTGGTTTTTCTGCAATTTCATGAGACTCACATACCCCACTCCCCCATAAACTCTCAGAAAGCACATACAGTACATACACTCCTTTGCAGGGATTTCTAGCATCACAAACACCGTGCTATAGGATTTAAACAGAACAAACAAACACAATCACTGTGGCGACCTGGGATGAATAAGTCTAAATCTTTATAATCCATACATACAGCTTTATAAACAGAACAAAAGGTCAATATATTTGGTTGTTTCACCACAGACCACAATAAAATCCAGCCCATTTCTGTTTGGAAGTTGATAAACTAATCAGTGCCTTGAGGAGTGCAAGGTCTTAATATTTCAATATGGCATCTAGAGGATTTGACTTTGTGGTGATATAATAAACTTCATAAGTGGTCAAACCACAGATTGCCAGTCTGGACCTGCACCAGGTCTAATAGCCCACAGCAACCAGATCAGAGGGGTAATTTACTTACAGCAAGTGCAGTTGGGATCACACAAAGTTTGCTGTGTATGAAACATTCTAGTCATTAAAGATACTTGCACTTATTGCTGCTCCTTGCACTGCTGTACAGTTGTGCTTGGCATTGATTCCCATTTTTCTGTCTCCTGTTAAGAATTTTACACTTGCATCTATTGACACACGGCAACCCTGGAGCTACCACTACCTCTGCTTGCATCAATTGACCCAGCAAACTTGCTTTTAAAGATTCGGACACACACCTCATTTTGGCATCCAGCATCAGAAGTGGTGCCATCTAAATTTTCAGTGCAATTGCATCTCCCCCTAATGAATGCAATGATGATGATCACAGGATGGGGTCAGTGATATTGTGGACAGACCATGACGTCAGGGTGCTTGGGCTTTGACATTGCAAACGGCCATTGGTAATCACTGTATTTTTCTAGGAGAATATTATGCAGTTTTCCTAATTTGGAAAAGGGGCAGGCAGTTTTCACCTGGACAGCCATTTAAATAAACTGGGCTGTCCTGTAAAATCCCAGCAGGCTGCAAACCCTATCTCCACTGGGTCAGGGCCTGATGTGAATGATGAATCATTTCTGTTGAGCACTCACATTCATAGGTGGATGGTATGCACTAGCAAGGTGCAAAACAGGGTGCAAGGATTTTTTAAACTGTTGGTAATGGCTTCTCCTTCCCCACTTTGAGCTTTTCCTTCCTCAGACTCCTATTCAGGTTGTAAAGATCAAATATACTACTTCCTCACTGAGGATTTAAATCTACAAAAATGTGACTGATTCTATTCTTCTTATACATCACCTGACACTATTCTGACTCTAAAAACAAATGGTAAAGCTGTGCTCACCACTAAACATATTTGAGTATTTGAGGCAGGGGTGAAATGAGGATGTTACCACATAGTTCATATAGAAAAATATATCTTTTAACCCAAAATGTCCTAATGTTCTAATGCAGAGGATATCTTTTTTTGACTGTCCTAACTCTCCTGCTATTTTACCCCAGAGAATCACAATACTGACATGTAAAGGTGTCCAAATATGGGCATATTTATTGTTTGATTTTTCTGTCATATTGAGGGCTGCATTGTCTAGCTGAGGGTTCGCCATTGTACTCTGTCTTGTTTGGGTCTAGGGCCAATAACGAGTTGAAAGTTCAGTATTGCCCATCTTAGATGGGCATATCGGTGGAAAGATCTGCTTATTTGTTTAACTCACCAAACAAACATATCTTATAGTGTATTGCTAGCTAAAGTACTATTGCATACACACTATATGGTACTAATATACTGGCATATATTATGTCCACTTTCCATAGATTCATTTAGCTAATTGATGCATATATTGGGTCACTGACTACCTTAGAAATTAAGTAGAAGTACCTTAGAAGTAATTAAGAAGTACCTGCACTTCTGCCAGGTGAATCTGTAGCATCTTGTCTGCATAAGCATATTGTAAGATTTCCTCCCCCCTGACCTAAATGTAGGCAGCAATAGTGATATTCAAACTAGAAAGTAAAACCAGGGGCACTGGCAAAAAGCTGCTCCAGGCACATTTCTAGTTTTCAAAACAGAAATTAAGCTCTTCTAGTGCAGAGAGGCTACTGCAACTAACAACGTGGACCCCCCAGGTGCCAATAAGGTGAGTGCAGGAAGGAGAGGGAGGGGCAGAATGAAAGCTGCATCTGGGCAGCAGTGGGGGCAGGAGAGCCCCTGTTTAAGAACAGCATGTGCACATTGTTCTGTGGATAACAGTTATTGTAATGCTATATAATATGAATGTTTCAATATGTTTCCCATTGACTGATTTTGTGCTCAGGTTTGAGAAGAGATAAAAGAATGCAATGCACCATGGGGCAAATTTACTAAGCGGCGAAAATTTGCCAGCGACGGCTTCGCAGGCAGCGCAACACTTCGGCAGAAGAAAATTCGCTCAGAAAACGCTAATTTACTAACATGTGAATTTGTGCTAGCGTTAATTTGACAAGCAATTTCGAAGTTGCGCTAGCGTTGCCTAATTTGCATATGGCAGGAAGTTGAACGGACACATATGTTGCAGCAAATACATTGCACTACAGAAGCCCAGGGAAGCTTAATAAAATAAAATAGAGTTGTATAATGCCCTACACATGTGCCCACTGTATAGTTTAGGTGCCATATGTTACCCCCAAAAAATGTTATGCTCTTTTGTATTTTTTTGGAACTTACAAAAATTTTCAACTATTTTTTGAGGAATTCCTATCTACTCTATTGCACTTCGCCTGGCCTGAGGTGGCGAAGGCAAGTCTGGCGCAAGAGGTAACGTTCAGCAATATCCGTATCTTAGTGAATTTGCGCAGTTACTTCCCTTCGCCAGAGCGCAACTTCGTCTGGCAAATGAGTGCGAATGAGCGCCAGTGTCAGTTTTTTTCGCTAGCGTAGTTACACCTACGCCCGTTAGTAAATCAGGGAAGTACCAATATAACGTCACACTGGCGAATTTTTGCCAGTGTTAGTCACTTCGCCCTTTAGTAAAGTTTCAAAAGTCAAGTTAAACACAATTTAACTAATTGTATGTAAGTGAATCATTCATTATAGTATTTTATAGTATACTAAGAAATGCAAAGGCAACACTGGAAGTGATCATGCCATAACATTGTTTTATGTGCATTCTCTTATCCTAATATCTGTGGTAGTGGAGAGAACAATGCACGATTAACAGATTAAAACATCAGCTGAATCTCTCTTTGAACGTGGGTGCAGTGTGGTTTATCTTCACATTTGTTTCACTTCTATTTGCGTCACTCTGACAGAAAGCGATGAAGATTGGAGAGCTTATTGTAGGCAGGACAAGTTGCCAGGGGAAAGCTGCTCCTAGTAAATTTGAGAGCTGAATTTAGAAATTTGGCATTTCTAGTGCAACTTTCTGCCCTAGCAATGCGCCTCCCCCGGCACAAGAAAGGTAAACGATGGGGGGTGGGGGTGGAGTAGTATTGCTGCGTTAAGCTGGCCATAGATGCAAAGATCCGATCGTATGAATCATCGTACGATCGGACTTTCCCCTCTCCCGACCTGCCACTAACCATTCTAATCAAATAAAGTACAAAAGAACAGGTCAGCCGATGTTCTGCCCCTGACAGCAATCGTACAAAGGTTATGTCCGACCAAAGCTAGTGACAGTCTCCCTCTGAAAATCGGACGATTGGCAATACATGCAGAGATATTATCGGCAGCCGACAGAAATCTTTTAACATGTCCAATCGACCAAACAACCGATCTCCGCCGGACAAATGTCGGGACTCTCCTCACACGGTCCGAAAATCATACGAATCCCCAGATCTTTGCGTCTATGGCCAGCTTTAGAATCGGCGCCGATTGTTGGTACAGAACACACCAGTTCAGAAAGACATTGGTCTCCACACACATTCATTTGTGGCCTGTGTCACTGTGCCCTTTTGCCATGATGGAGATTGCTGTCAGTCTGGACCAGGTGGGAATTCCAGGGTTGCTTAGTGGGTTGAGTAATTAGCTGCAACTGACTTGTGGAACTGATACTAATGCTGTTATTAGCAGTGGAAATACATCATGCAGAAAGAAATACAGGGGAAAAATATGTGCCCCTGATTGGTGCACTATGCATACGTTGCAGTAGAAGCCATCAATATGGCATACATCTACAATTAGGTTGGAATTCTGGCAAAGATGCTTCATGGTGGTTAAAAATGCTAATTTGCCCCAAATCTTACATATAATGCATGCACATTGCACTGTGAGTATAAGGGTATGTATGTTCCAAGGTGTTCAGCTGTGTGCCCACTACATAGACATTGCTCTCTTGAAACCTAAAGACACAGAGACAATTGCTATACCCAGATATTTCATCCATCTCATCTTTCATGAGGGTTCTGTAAGATCAGCATAGTGATGGGGAATCTGACCTGTGCAACTTTTTATTTACTGTTCATTAGAGCCTAGCGGAGTTTTTTTCTTGGGGCAAAGTGGCAAAATATTTTGCTTATCCCTATTGAACGACATTGGAGTTTATATGTTTGCATCTTTGGAATCCTGCTGTAATCCAGTTCTTTCTGGAATATTCCATTAGGCTATATAGAAATAATATTTCATAGGTTACAACTATATTTCCTACTAGTTTCCTACTTCAGGTCAAAGTATTTCCCTAGTTGTTGAGTAGTTGGCTAGAATGCAAGGATTAACTAGGCTCTAATAAAGTCACCATGTACTTGGCCCACTTGCTGGAGGAGATGGTTGGTGCCAGAGAAGCCTGAGGTGGAGGTAGACCTCAGTAGGAGAAGTCAGTGTCAGGATAGATTTGTAATAACTTATTTTGGGAGTGAAAGGCAGAACAAGGATAGCTACAGTAGTTGAGTATCCTGAGGGACCAATGAGGAGACCAGAAGGGTTACTCCACAGAGTCAGTATAGAGATTCAAGCTGTTGGGCTCAGGAATAAGAGATTACTGAAGGGAGGCACCATTGTGAGCATCCACTAGGACTGGGTAATAGTTTACATAAGTGAGTACTACCTCTAGGTGTCTGCTGTGCCTGTGTAACATCAGAAAATGGCATTGTCTGGAAGTATCTATGTAGTGATTGATGATTAAACCATTTAAACAATACCACCAAAAAGATTGTGTAACCTCCTGCAAATAAAGACTTATCATTTTGTTGCAAGAACTACTGGCATCCACGTTATTGTGAGATCAAGTTCTGAGTGTATGAATTTAGTAAAGTTAACACTTCTTCCACCAGTACAACAAGGGCCTACCTGCAAGAAAGAGTCTTTTGTAAAGTTCTACAGTAGATTGGGCCAGAATAGATTGTAAATATCTAAATATTTTTAAATATTGTCTGATTGTATTTATCCTATGGATGTTACATGGCCAATTACCAGCTGTATTATATCATTAGGCAAGGGACTCTGAATGTGGGGAATAAAGTTTACTGTTCGTTGCCCCTGAACAAATGTTCTTTTTAAAAAGGGAAGTAAATTGAAAGTTAAGGCATTGACGTCACTAGGTTTTGTAAATAAGAACCGTTTCCTGTCGGTTGAACCACAGAGCTTTCTAAACTGTCACATATAGATAAAAAAAGATTCAATTAAGCAATGAAGTGAACCTCAAGAAAAATAATATTAGTAAGAACGAAGGCAGAGCCCAATGTTCCATAGCTGTACAAACTGAATTTGATTTTTTGATCAGTCTGTTTTTTGTAGGTCAAAAACTGTGTCTTTGTATATGTGTGCCTATATATGTTTGTCCGTGAGCAAGGCCATTTTAATAAATGCCGCTGACCCCAGCAACAATAAAACATATGGCTGTGAAGGTTCTGTTTTATTGATATTCATATTTTTCTTTGATGATCTTCCTCTTCAGGGTATCTCTGAACTTCTATTCAAATCTTAAAGGAACAGCCTTGCTTGGTTGATGTGGCGTGGGCTGGGAAACAATTCTGATCCAAAGGCTTTAATGTCTGGTAGGAACCTATGGGAGAGAGGAGAGGGGACTTCACCAGACTGTAGAGCTGGCCTTGCAGCCAGTGACTGTGAGTGGTATATAAGGCTGATTAAGAGATCTGGCTAATTTCTCCTTGTGTGCTTATATAATTGTAGGGGATCAGACAAAACCTTCCCCTCTTTTTCTGTCTGTGACATCATCCAGCCCAGTTACAGGCTGGAGATCCATCCAATTGGCTGGGCACCCCAGTGCATCCTTGGGAGAGAGGGTGTGCCTGACTTTGGAGCCATATGTAAAGGGTCTCCAACAGAGCTTAACAGGGGTTCTATGCTGCAACATCCAGCCAGAACCAGTTTGTGGAAGACTGTCCAAGAGTGCAGAGAAGCTGCTTCATCTCTAGAAGTACAGAGAGATCCCATCCTGTTCCCTGCCAAGCTGCTAGAGACTCGGGAGGAGAAAGGTGCCACTGGTGAGATTGATCCTGCTGCAGAGCTGCCTGTAACTCCAGTGTGACTGCCTCTGAGAGCACCCTAGTGAGTGAGCCACCAAAGGGAGGATACTGGAAAGGATACAAACATGGGACCCTGGTTTGAGGACAGGTCTTGTGCGTTTACCTGCTACGTGGGAGTGGCTGCTAAATTCCAAAGAGAGAGGTACTTTTGGGAAAGGTAGCACTACCTGAGGTATAAGAGCTCTTGGGAAGGGACTTTTCAATTGAACTGAACTGTGTGGTTATTAACCCCTTCCAGAGGATTGGGACTTTGATAATAAAAAGGACTGTGTTGGAGAAACAGTCAGGTACCTAATAGTAAGATAGGTGGGTCCCACGTGTCCCCAGTGCAGGAGTGCATTGTGTATTAGATTGCCCAATTTCTTTCACTACTGTTTTGTATAAAGATTATATCAGTGCTACGCAATATGTTGGCGCTATATAAATACATGTTAATAATAATAATAATAATAATAATCTGTTTTATTTGCAAACTGTGTGTTTTATTTTTCCTAGTGGAAATCCCATGAGGTGTGCTCCTCAGTGTTCCCTAGGTGGAGGCACTGTGCTGTAAATCTCAATTCCCAGTACTTTTCATATGTAAAAAAGGGACTCAAAGCCCCTGGATTGCCAAGAGTAAATTGCTATTTAAAGAGACAGTAACAAAATTAGGGTTACATAATCATTTAGGATATCCCAAGAAATATTCAAACTACACAGTGCTCCATCTGTGTTGAGAATATTTCATATTGTGATTTGTGGGTCATGAAGAGGGTCAGGGTTGGGTGGATCGTGGATGGAGTTTCAGCATAATGAAACATGTCTGGGGTATAGTCACGAGTGTGTGGGATATTTTTTTCCATTCTACTTGTTGTCATTGCCAACCTTCCAGAGGACATCGTAACCAATGGGCTAATAATTTCGAGGCTTTGGGGGGAGAGCACTGTTTACCAAGTACTATGAAGCTTCGTGATTGCTGATGTTTTCCAATACAACAGTCCAGAGCAATCCAGAATTGATGCTACACTTGAAATGGTATAGAATTTATTAATCAATAAACCTTATTTTTCTATATTGCCAAGTATAAACATTGATTTGCATGTAACATTTTCTGTAATAAATATATTACATACGGTATGTTCATTTTGTGAGACTGCAGCATGAGGAGGAGACCAGAGTCCTAGCTTATTTGTAATATGTCTATATAGTTTGCCATTGATATCAAATATCATATTTAGGCCATATATTTAAATATTTAATATTGGAATTCATGCATCAGACACTACCTACGCTTGTGCCTCATCACCGGATTACCCAGCAACCATTGGATCTGCTGCAGTTAATGTAAATGTAATATGCACAGTAAACCTTTGCATTTGAAAAGCAGTGAAAATAAACTCAAATACTTGGCGTTGTGTGGCCAAGACACACCCGAAATATAAAAGTGCTGGATTGACATCTCTGTGTATGTAAACCTTCAGTTGCAGAAGGGTGCTGGCCCCCATGTAGGTCTCAGCTCAGTGGTCGAGCCCTTAAAATAAAAGACTGGATGAAGCGAGACCCAGTTCATAAATTCAAATTCACTACTTGGATGCCCCCAGAACTTTAAATATTTAATAAGCCTCTGTTATGTAATATAAGAACTGGTTTGTTCCTCTAACAATTGAGGTTTCTAGCTCAAGAATTCATGACTTTAGGATGAAGGTCCATGGCAGTGTGCATTATTGCTTTTGTTGCTAACACAGTCACTACACAAGCAGACTAAATGGCATCCATCAACGTGACAGGTTGTTAGTGGCAGAAAGGCTATGGCAGTTATGCAGCTGGATAATTTTCCGACTCTTCAATTACCTCATTGTGCTTCGGTTACAGCGTCACACAGCATGCTACAACTTTAAACTATGAATGGTATGAGGATTTAATCTCAGCCTGAACGAATTCATGGCACCAAATATCGAGTTCGCTTTTGCAATGATTTACATGTAGTCCCTTTGTACAAGTATTGAAATGATTTAAAATAAAAATGTGCATTTTTAATATTTTGCTTTTTGTGTAATGCTGCTATATGTTAAATTTTTTCAGGTGAAAGAATAAAGCGTTTCTCATAAATTTTACTGTAAATGCTTAGTAGTCAAATGTCTCATATGTCCCAGCACAGTACAGGTATGGGATCTGTTATCTGGAAATCCGTTATCCAGAACACTCCGGATTACGTAAATGTCATCTCCCACTGACTCCATTTTATCCAAATAATCCAAAATTTTAAAAATGATTTCCTTTTTCTCTGTAATAATAAAACAGTAACTTGTACTTGATCCATACTAAGATATTATTTAAGATATTATTGGAAGCAGAACCAGCCTATTGGGTTTATTTAATGTTCGCTTGATTTTATAGTAGACTATAGTAGAAATTATGGAAAGATCCATTATCCAGAAAACCCCAGGTCCCGATATATTGCTAGTTAACCATGAAGGGTGCGGATTAAATACTGTATGTGTCTGATATTAAAGGGGTTGTTCACCTTGTAATATTCTGAGACAATTTGCAGTTGGTTTTCATTTTGTATTATATGTGGTATTTTTACTTATTTAGCTTATTATTCAGCAGCTCTCCAATTTGCAATTTCAGCAATCTGAGCGCTAGGGTCAAAATTTCAGTCTCTTTAAATATAAGATTGGAATATAAATAGGAGAGGCCTGAGTAGAAAGATAAGTAATAAAAAAGTAGCAATAACATTACATTTACAGCCTTACAGAGCATTTGTTTTTTTGTTCTGTAAGGCTGCTCTGTAAGAGTCAGAAGAAGAAGCTAAATGAAAAAAAAAATAAGGCCAGTTGAAAAGATGCTTAGAATTAATCATTCTATAGCATACTAAAAGTTAACTTAAAGGTGAACCACCCTTCAAAGGGGTGAATGCAAAGGTCCAAAGTATGGCTGGAAATTACTGCTTACTTAATATAGCCAGCTTTATTATCCATTCAACTCATCTATTACCTGTTTTGAAGGTGCCGAACATTGGCTATTGGCCATTGCTGAATCGTCAGATAGAGGTAGAATTCTATTGTTTGTACTTTCATATCTGACATTTCAGCACTTGACGTTTGTAATGAAACAAACAACCAATGGTCACAGGAAAGATAGCAAGGGTCAAGTCTATGGTCACCTTAAAGGGTGTTACTATAGCATGGACAATTGGTTGAGGACCAGATGAAGAAAGATTGTCTGTCTGTCAGGGAGGGTGCATATCCTAGCTGTCCAAGGAAATAATCTGGGGCATGGATGTACATTGAAGTCAGACAGCTTCCTTGGTTTTTTAATTGCCTGTACCTAATCAGAGTATACAGTAAAAAAAGTATCACTTGACAATATGCACATGGCTTTTAAAATTTGTGGGGCAATTCTGACCTGTTTAGTACACAGAAAATCAAATGATAGCAGCTCACTTATGTCTGTTGGTGAAAATAATCAATGTTGTCCGTGCATTAGCAGCTTTCATAAACAGACCTCTGTCTTCCTCTCCTTCCTCCTATTTGATGATTGAGACCTCAAAAAAAGAGAAAAGAAAACCTAAAAGAGGATGTACATTTTAAAAGAAACTTTGCAAGTTCTACTCCCTCCCCCACTGTAACGGTCAGCACCCAACACCAGAACAAATGCCAAGCACCCTGGTCTCGGCTCGTGCTTCACCTGTAGTGTGACTGCCTTTGGCCTTGGGAGGAGCCCTCAGCTACTTGGATGCCACGAGGACTTAAATGAGAGGTGCAAGGCTAACGGTTCTGGATAGGCAGAGGGGCACGACTGTTTAGCAAGTGTCTTTGGGCAGAAGGTCGTAGTACAAGACGTTAGGCAATAGAGTATTCAGATCAGGCCGGGTCGGGGCAGGCAGAGAATAAACGTAGTCAGGCAGGCAAGGGTCAAACCAGGCAGTCAATCAGAGGGGTTACGCAGAATCAATGTCGGTAATCAGGCAAGGGTCAGGATTCAGAAGTCAGGATCGTCAAATAGCCAGGCAGGGGTCAAAACAGGAATCAGAATCAGGTTAGCACAAAGCTCAGAAAGCACCAGGAACAAACTCCTATAATGGGCACTGAATTACACACTGAAGTCCCTTTAAATACCTTTTGAATTTCGCACCACTGCGCGCTGATGTCATCACACCAGCGCGAATGCGCTATAAACCAGGAAGCGGTGCGCCACACGCACCCTAAGAAGAGAACTTAGAAGCGGAGCAGCGTGGCGGGCGTCCCCACCGAGGGGGCTGCAGGCGTCCTTGCAGACCCCCTCCGACTAGACCACCAGGTACAGTTATTCCACCCACACACACTTTCCTCTGAGAGTGATATGAATCTAATAATTGGTATAGGTACCCAAACATTGATTCTATAAAAACAAAAATGTCCACATGAAAGAAAAAGGTGTATGGGTTTGTATTGGGGCACAGGGCTGTTGTTCTGCCAACTAGAAGCCTTTTGCCTGGACATTTCAGCCCCCATTTTATCAGGATTTACCATCTGGGTTCCAGTGGGCTCCTACTTCAAAGCTTGGGTATATAGCATATGCAGTGTACCACCCCTGCCAACAAACAGAAGCCTTATATGTTAAAATATGGCATAATAATACCCCAAAGCTGGCCCCCATTAATGCTAATAAATTGTATGCATGTAAGCATGTTGGATGATTTAGAGCAGAAGTCCCCAACCTTTTTTACCTGTGAGCCACATTCAAATGTAAAAAGATTTGGGGAGCAACACAAACATGAAGAAAGTCCTGGGGCATTCCAAATAAGGGCAATTGGCCAAGGTTGGCCATTTGGTAGCCCCTATGTTTACTGCCAGCCTACAGGAGACTCTGTCTCGGGGTTAATTTATCAAAGAGTGAAGTTCCGCCACTAGAGTGAAATTCCGCAGCTCTCCATTCATTTCTATGGGATTTTGAAAGGCGTATTTATCAATGGGTGAAAGTGAAAGTTCACCCTTTGATAAATACGCCTATAAAAATCCCATAGAAATGAATGGAGAGTGGCGGAATTTCACTCTAGTGGCGGAACTTCACTATTAGCTTCACTCTTTTATAAATATACCCCCTGGTTTTTATGCAACAAAAACTTGCCAAGCCTAAAATTCAAAAATAAGCACCTGCTTTGAGGCCACTGAGAGCAAAATCCAAGGGGTTGGTGAGCAACATGTTGCTCATGAGCCACTGCTTGTGGCAGTTTAGAGCATTTATATATTCCACCTTTTGAAAGTGGTAAAAAGTAGTTGGTAAAGCAATAGCAAAACAGTTACAAAAAGCTACATATACCACGATACCTGGTTGCCTGCAGTATTTATATATGGCTTTCACAATCATTGATTGGAGACCTAGTCCTACCTAACTTGCAGCTTACCCCCATCCCCCAAGTATCACACATTTATCTCCCCAAAATAATAAGTCAGTGGTTATTCTACTAATATTCGTTCTGATATGACCTGACACTGCTTCACCTAATGTACTGCCAAGTAACAAGTAACGTGATTTATCTTGGAATTGTATTCTGGACTTCTTCCATGGATAACTAACTAATGTGGCAGTGGCATTGCTGATATTATACTTCAAAGCTCTTGAGCTTGGAATAAGTGAACTCTGATAAAGGGCCATAGCATAGCCTTCACCACTGGTTTGTAACAAAACATATACCAGCAGTTTAAACATGTATGACCCCTCACAAGGTCACAGATATCAACTTTAAAGGCTACATTACATAGGAAGTTTTGTAGGATGTAGTTGGATCAACAGAGCACATACTACAAGTTGGACATTGTTGCATGGGTCAAAAAATAATGGAACTGATGTGTAAACAACTACATAAAAGATTTGTCATTCAACAGGACATACTTCTCACTGAAATACATTGACTGCTGGTTTCCTGTGTTTTCCATTACTGCTGTTTGACCAATGAATAAAATAAATATCTTAATCGGGGAAAAACAATGAATAACTTTTAAAAACTAAACTACATACATTCTTTTGAAACAGCAATAAGGAACTTGGACACATAAGAGTTTAATTGTTTTAAAGGCCAAAGCAAGGTCATGCAACAGAATGGGAGAATGGAGAAGATATGCATGGATGAAGCTGGACAAAAGCCCTCATTATTACACCCCAAGGCCGACTTTGGAACTTTGATTCACTAGTTTATTTAATCTGTTTCCAAGTCAATAGTCTCAACTTTAAAGGAGAAGGAAAGGTCCTGAAGCAGTTTATTGTCAATAGAGCGCGAAGAGACGCGTCTGCTCCCGGCGGCGTAGAATCCAAGATGGCGGCACCCAGGCGGCACACGTGGGTGCTAGGACACCGCAACGCCGGCGTAAGGATGCAGGCAATGACGTCACTATGGCGCCAAATTCAACTATAAAAGGGCGCCCAGGACGCCAGAAGGGCGCCCAAGAATAGATAGATCCTGCCATAGATCCTGGGTTCCTGTTGTGTTTCTTGATTCCTGATTCCAACCTTGATCCCTGCTCCAGCCTTGATCCCTGCTCCAGCCTTGATCTCTTCTCCCTGGCCGTGTATCCTGATCTGCCTGCCATTGAACTCTTGCCTTGACTCTGACCATCCGCTTGCTTTACCCTTTGGATAGCGCGACCTTGCTCCCTCAAGAGGGCTTCCTCCTAGATCCCGACTACCTCCCTGGAGGGAGCTCCCGGCTCCCTGACAGGTTTATGCTGAAAACAGGAAGTCTGATACAGAAGCCCATTCGTACACAATAGAAGGAAAGAAATGCTGTGTTTCTTTTGACAGAGGACTCAGAGCAGCATTACTTTGAGCGTTTACTGGTGTATAGACCTTTCTGATAAAGCTTACTTAGTTTTAGCCTTTCCTTCTCCTTTAAGAATCAGGTATGCACTTTGCCTACAGATAATGTAACTTTTTATAGCGTCAGTTTGTGAGCTCAGAATGAATTCAATCTGCTTATTGATGAGAAAAAGGAGAGCACTCTAATGCAGATTAACTGCTTGTTATTGCAGACTGCTATACACAACATGTTTTGGGCCTTCAAAGCCCTTTCTCAAGTACATGTTTCGGGCCTTCAAAGCCCTTTCTCAAGTGTTTTACACTTGAGAAAGGGCTTTGAAGGCCCGAAACATGTGGTGTATAGCAGTCTGCAATAAATGAAAATCACAAGAAGTTAATCTGCATTAGAGTGCTCTCCTTTTTCTCATCGATAAACTGATATTTGGGATGATGGTGCATCCATAGGTAAAGGATTAACGCATTCGTTACGTGTGGTGGGAGGCTGTGCACTGATTCATCAATATTGTCTATAGAATGAATTCAATCTGTATCAGTATATTAACTTCTGGAGTGCCACAAATCTATGGCACCAAATTATCACCTTGCCAGCGATGCAGAGCAAAGCAGTGCACTGGTCGTGGTAGCTGCAACCTCAAAGTGTTAAAAAAAAAGTTTAGAAGCAAAAACAAACATCCAAGGGGAAGGTTTTAGGAGCCACAGAGGCTTGCTAAAACCTTATCACTTATATCACTGCTGCTGTGTGATATAAGATAATGTGTGCCTGCCCCAAGTTTTGGTGTTTGAATAAGCAGCAGCTATTGTAAATGAGGTGCAAAACACAACATTATGGAGGTTATTTATTACAGTCCTTTTTTTCTGGTCGGACTTTTAAAGAGGAAAAAAATAATTTTTTCGTAGAAAACAACTGGAATTTTCTGTGATTAATTAAAGTCGATGGTGTCAGAACAAAAGAGTGCACCAACTCAGACCTGCTGAGTTCATGTAGAAGTCAATGGCAGATTTCCCGTTGCTATACTGACCTGTGCTGGGTTTCGTTCAATAATCCGAAGATTTTGTGGTTTCGGGCGTCAAATCCAAAATAGTCAAGAGGTTTCGGGTATCAAATCCAAAACAGTCATAGTTTTTGGTGACAAATCCGAAAAACTCGTACAATTTAGATTTTTCTCACGATTTTATTGTTTTTTCCAGCACGAGAAAAATTTATTGATAAATAAGGGAGAAAAGTTTGTGCAGATCAGTGACAACTTTTCTGATTTTGATAAATGACCCCCTATATGTACAGTGGGGCCCTGTACTTAATAGCTGCTTTTGGGCACAATTTAGGGGTCATTTATGGAAAAGAATGCAATGTGCAAAAAATGCTGTAATAAGTCATTGTTTTTGCATTTTGCACAATGCGTTTTGTCTTTGCAGGAACCTGCGGAAAGCCCCTGTTATAGAGCACTACCTATGTTGGGCAGTGCCACCCTAGGCACCAGACCTAAGGATGCCCCCCCTCAGTCAGCAACTGCGCATGCACACATGATATAATTTCTGCATGCATTACATCACTTCCATGTGAATGATGTCACTTCAGGTGCCTATACATAAATAAGGCCCTGGTGTTAGGCAGTGATCTATCAAAGAAGGACACCCCCCCCTCCCCGTTCATGCCCTAACCTGTGCATTATTCAGAGTTGCAGGAGGTTAAAGGTGGCCATAAATCTTATAATTATGATCTTTCCCACAACCATTGGTCGTACAAAAGATCTTTTGTCCACTCAGATATCAGATATGCAAGTGAAAACAAAAGAATTCTTTAGCTCTGTCTGATGATTCAGCATTAACCCTACGATTTCGGGCACCTTTCAGTGATCAAAATTTTCAGTCCTGCCCAATCGATGAGATAACTGATATCTAAGGCTTTTTACTGATATTGGTTGCCTTGTATCCCACACACACACCAATTATCGTACAAAAGATCTTTTATATGATAATATTGGAACATCTGTTGCCACCTTTAGGCTCAGATGCTTCGCTCTGATGCTTAGTGCTCATCTAACAAGCACGTCTCCATTGGGGAAAGCTGCACTCTGCTCCTCACATTGGATGAAAAATCTTGCGTGAGTGGTGAAGTGCTTGTTAGGTGAGCAGTAAGGGGTAGGCTCTTGAGGTGTTGCCAAACGAGCGGATCTCTCCCTGATATGCCCACCTTGAGATATACGATAGTGGGCTGATCCGATTGTGGGCCCTAGAGTCCAATGATCGGATCCTAATGCAGGAGTATGGGTGGTCAAATCGCAGGACCGTATCAACGAACTGATGTGGTCAGCAATCAGACGGGATTTTTACCCCTATTAAATCTAGAATTTCCCTAGCCCTCTGCACCCACCCCTCTGCATCAATTAAACAGTGTGCAAATGGAAGGAATTTAAGAAAATGTCCTTATAATACCCATCTTGACACCAAGGCAATGTGTGCAAAATTTACAGCAGGAAGAAAATGCTTGCATATCACCTAACTGGGAACTGGCATTCATATGGCAATATCACCCACCGTAACCTACAGCACTTAATATTAAGTATGTAGTTTACCTTTCCATTTTGACTGTAAGCTCTACAGGGCAGGGACCTCCATCCTCTTGTCTCCTTGACACCAAGTCTATGGACACACATACATTTTTCGTGGACGGGGTGTTTAAAAAAGCCGAACCATAGTGGTTTCAAGTTAAGGCTTTGGCACTTCCACTAGCGTATTTACACAGCGGTCGGCTTTTTTAAAAACTGCGGGTAAACGTATATGTGTTTATAGCCTTAGTGCTTAATCTTAATTGTAACTGTACTTTATATTTATTTGTATTGTATTGAACTGTTTATTCTACTAATTTATTGTTCTGCTGTACAGTGCATCATTCTTGGGTAGCTCTATATAAATAAAATATACATGCATACACACAAAGTTAGTAGGTTTACGGGAAAATGACAATATTCTTAGTAAATGATCCCCGGCGTATATAAAAGAATTTGCATTCCAAATGAGCTGTCTGCTCAGTCCCTTCCTCAGTACACTGCAAGAGCTAATATTTACTCTTCATTCCAAACGTTAAGCCGTCCTGTACTTGCTATGGGTGTTCCAGTTTATTTAGTAAAATGAACAGAGCTCAAAAGGATTGACGTGTTTGCTTGAGAATTATGGTCTGTATTTGACTAAACTATTGTTATGTTTCATACTGGAAACCAAGCAAAAAAAAAAAAACGTATCACTTGCATCTTTGTTTGGATAAGACTGGGCACAGAACACATACAACTTGAACTAGATGAGTAGAATGTTATATACACATTTAATGAAAAATATCGATTTTATTTTTGTGCAAATGAAATGTTTAAGCTGGCATTGTTATTTGAGATATTAGTGTCGAGAAAATACTTATTGTTCTTTTTGTTCTGGGGTTGTGTAAAGCATCAGTGTCGGACTGGGATGCCTGGGGCCCACCAGAAAACCTTTGAGTGCGGCCCCTTCTCCAAATTATTTTTCCTTTTTTCTTTATTCACTTTTCTTCTTTTTCTTCATTCTTTATTATTTTAATCACTTCTCCTTACATATTATCATCCATTCTTCCCTCAATTTCCTCTCTTCTCTCTTAGAAATGGGGGAATGGCTGTGGTATAGACATGCAAGGCAAATAATTGGGTGAGCAGAAGGGCCCGCCCACTGATACCTGGGCCCACCGGGAGTTTTCCTGGTATCCCGGTGGGCCAGTCTGACACTGTAAAGCATGTTAATATTGTAGCTGGTGACACGAGACAGGCCTCATGTTACACACAGTGGATAACATGTTAGTGCTTTAACATGTGCTTTCAGGTCATTTACATGATAGGCAATACAGATATTTTACCCTTGCTTGCTGGGCTCCAAAATTGCCGTGGTAAGTAGCCTGTGTGCCATTGCCATTAGGGATGCACCGAATCCACTATTCTGGATTTGCTCGAACCCCCGAATCCTTCACAAAAGATTTGACATATGCAAATTAGGGGTGTGAATGGGGAAAACATTTTTTACTTCCTTGTTTTGTGACAAAAAGTCATGCGATTTCTCTCCCCGTCCCTAATTTGCATATTCAAATTCGGATCGGCCCGGCACAAGGATTCAGCTGAATCCGAATCCTGCTCAAAAAGGCAGAATCCTGGCCGAATCCTGAACTGAATCCTGGATTTGGTGCATCCCTTATTGCCATAACTTGATAAACCAAGCAATACACCAAAGAGATAAATGTTGTCCATGGCACCATACCCTATATTTTTGTATCTCTTTCCTTTGCATTGTCGAATTTGGTGTGTTTATTCCAACTATAGTTTAACAAAAACGAACCTCAGTGGTTGATCTTCCTCTGTCTCCAATTAAATGTAGATTTAGACTGTTTTGTAGAGTGCAGAGCAATCAGCAATTTTTACTACCAAGGCAAATCTCACACACAAATGTCAAGTAATTCTCACAACAAATATCTAGCATTTTTTGCAAGGACTATGTGGCAGCCTGATAGATAAAAGATCAGTGCCGGAATGTAGCAAATGATCGATACCTCCTATAACAACAAGGAGACAGATGTAACCTTCCACGGTTTAAACTGGTGGAAGCATTTAGCCTAGTTGAAAGGTTTGTGCAACTTGCCCAAGACATGATGGTTATGATGGATAAATGATGTAACTCTAACAATGTTATTATTGCAGAATTGCAGACAGCACAGCCACAAGGGCTACTAATTTCATGCTTTTGTATAATCTTCCCTCCTGGGGTATCACATATTTCCAGTAGTAGTCCTGCTGCCCAGGTCCCCCCTAAGCACTGCTGTGTGGTTACTTATTAAATCACAAATAATTTCCCTAGCCCTCTGCAGCCACGCCTCTGCATCAATTTCACAGTGTGCAAATGAAAGAAATGTAAGAAAATGTCCTTATAATACTCAGCATTTATATGGCAGTGTCAACCACCATAACCTACAGCACTTAATATTTAGTATGTAATTTACAAGGTATTCATGGCTTTTGTGTATTATATAGATATAGTATACTGGTGCAGAAACCCCTACTCAAATGTGTTTCAATAAGTATTCATTTAAAAAAAAACTTATAAATGTTTTCATAGTTAATGGATATAAATCTTATACAGGTATGGGACCTGTTATCCAGAATGCTCCGGACCTGGGGTTTTCCAGATAACGGATCTTTCCGTAATTTGGATCTCCATACTTATAATTGGTCGTTTACCTTTGAGATAACTTATAGTATGATGTAGAGAGTGATATTCTGAGACAATTGGCAATTTGTTTTCATTTCATTATTGAAGGTTTTCGAGTTAAGTAGCCTTTTATTCAGCAGCTCTTCAATTTGCATCTTAACCAATCTGGTAACTAGGGTCCAAATTACCCTAGCAACCATGCACTGATTTGAATAAGAGACAGGAATATGAATAGGAGAGGGCCTGAATCAGAGCCGGGCCGCGCTGGCCAGGCGCCCTAGGCAAGCCGGCCAGTCGCGGTGCCGGCTTAGTGTGCGCATGCGCGAATGGCCGCTCGCGTGCGCATGCGCGAATGGCCGCTCGCATCAGTTGCGCGAATGGTCGCTTGCGTGCGCGAATTGCCGACCACGTGCGCATGCGCGAATTGCCGTTCACGTGCGCTGATTAGATTCTTGCGCACAAGCGAAAAACTACCAGAGATAGTCGGGCAGAGAAGGGACCGGACACAGGGTAGGTGATAGAGGCAGTACGTGCCTGGCGCCCCCCAGCTTTGCGCCCTAGGCACGTGCCTACTCTGCCTACCCCTAGTTCCGGCCCTGGCCTGAATAGGAGGAGCAGTAATTAAAAGTAACAATAACAATACATTTGTAGCCTTACAGAGCATTTGTTTTTTTAGAAGGAAAGCTGCAAAAAGTCAGAAGAAAAAGGCAAATAACAATTTTTTGCCTCCAATAAGGATTAAATATATCTGAGTTTGGATCAAGTACAATTTACTGTTTTATTATTACAGAGAAAAAGGAAATAATTTAAAAAAAAAAAAGGATTATTTCGATAAAATTGAGTATATGGGAGACAGCCTTTCTGTAATTTGGAGATTTCTGGATAATGGGTTTCCGCATACCTGTATATAATTCGGCCAGGCAGACTTGATGTGTGGTCAGATGTATATGCCGCTCAACTTACCTGTCTCTATCCACAGAACTGGGAGGGATTGACTGTGGGTGAAGGGGTGGTTGTTGAATTGTGGTTTGGAGGGGTATCGGCGACAAGCCGATTAAGCGGGTCTGAGACCCACTCTGAAGTTTCTTGATACCCGTTACTTACCTCTACTCCTTAGCAACCAGCTGTAGACTGAATAGGCGGGTCTGTGACCCATTCTGCAGCCTTTGTATACCGACAACCTATTTTCAGTCCATTCGTCTCCCTGTTCCTCACCTCATTTTAATGCTTTCCTGGGCTCATTATTTTTATTTTAACTTATTAAGTAAAAGTTACGTTTTATGCTTGTTCACCGAGTGATCAGATCATATGATGGGGAGGTGCAATTTCAAGGGTTAGTTCTTTCTCTTTTTCTTTTTACTATTTGTATATAAGATATTTCAAATATTTAAAGGGGCCATGGCCAATAACTCACTGTCTAACATAGGTCTATTTCTCATAGTTCCTGGGTGCGTTTCTATAGTCTGTTTCTCTGTTACTTCACCACTGTCTGTTCTTGACTACCCCTGTATTGCTGCCTGAACCACGTTTGCCTGTATTGAATAATGTTCTGGATCCTATCTTGGTACTGTGTTTCTGATTGGTTTTGACCTTGGCCTGTGACCTTGACTACTCCTCTGGCTACTGATTCTGTACTGCACTCCTAGATTGGTACCGATCCGGCCTGTTCCCTTGCCTGTCCAGAACTCTCCCCTTGGTCCTCTCACTATAAGACCTAGCAGCATCCGAGTAGCAGAGGGCTCTCCTAAAGGGAAAGGCAGTTGTTGTAGGTGGAAGAGTGAACCATGACTGGGACCTTGATGTTAGTTCTTGATTTTGGGATACCCTACTTTAAACTATAGTAACAAAACGAAATACACAATTTTTTACCAGTGCATGGAAACAGTACATTATATTTAAATTACAGTAAACACAGTGATATAACTATATAGGAATGATTTTGCTAATTTTTGTATATAAAATATATATAGACAGTAGGTGAAAAGTCACCTATGGAGCTAGTCATCTTTATGTTCAGAAGATGGTGGTCACCAAACCTAGGGGTCTCTCCTTTGCCCAGATCTCTCAAGAAGACACACTAAAAGGCTGAGGCACACAGAACATGCAGCACGGTCCTAGCGCCGGCCTGCACAACTCCTCGCGGGCGCACAAAAGCGACGGAACACTGGGGACCTGCGCATCCCCAGTGCTCCCCATAGAGCAGCTAGGTAGCATGCCGCCCCTAATAATCTGCCATCCTAGGCCTATCCGGGCCTGAGAACATGGCACTGCCCTACAGTTTATATTTCAGTGTGTAATTAGTCTTTGTAGAATGCTTCTGCATAAACAAATAATATGGCAGCTTTACATTGCATGTTAGGCCTTTACAACATCCCGTATTGCTCCATATGTGTGTGGAATATGTAACATATTTACCCTTCTTATATTCAGTGTTGAGGAATATAAAACAATTAATAATGCAGTCCACCCAAGGCAAAGTTCATACTCCTCAGGTAACACACTGTGTAGTCATTCCTTCCTTATATAATGTTCATAGTGGAACAAGACCATGGTAATGTTACATAAGATCAAGTTGCATGCATAACATTTCCCCACAATGAGCCTTCTGACGTAATGAGCCATCATATCAATCATCAATCATCTAATTGATTGACAGTTTTTCTGTCCAGGACATTAAACTTAATGAGGAATAATGACATATTGTCATAGTAGGATATAAGAATAGTGCACACCCTCATAAAAAATTTGCCTTGCGGATCTCACAAACTCTTGCCTGTATGTGACAGGTAGGTAATTAACTTATTCTCTGACGAGCGTGTAAGGCGCTGTTACTAGGCTCCCATCCCCAAAGCAAACAGTAGCAACACAGGAGGCTAGGGGCTGCTGTCTGCAACTAACCACCCCAGGATATTCAAAGTTATCATTAGCATATGATAGAGAATTGTGTTGTGTAATAGAATATTCCCTTTAGGGAAGCAAGTACCATATGTTAAGATAGGGGTGGCCAGGCTATCCCATGTGGGCTCTACTTAAATGATCAAATTCTTAACCACTAAGCACCGCCCAGTGACTTTAAATATCCTTCTCCTTTAAAGCAAATTCCATCTCCTACCCTCCATTTTTAACGTTTAAACCCCAGCACAGGGCTCCCTGCTATTCTTCTACTGCATCACTGCCAGTTGGGTACCTGGTCTAAAAATGCAGTGCTGTGCACTTGGGATGATGGCTACCTGCCATGTCTCGCTGCATCACATCCATTGTCAGGTTCATTTATGGCACTGGAATCCTGGACCAGTTTAAGGTCTGGACTGAGAATCAAAAAAGACCCTGATATTTCAAGTAAACAGATGCCGAAATAGCCCCCCACCAGCCCAATAAATAATGACTGTCAATGGCATGCTGCTACAGACATTCCTGATCTGTGGAGTTTGGCAAATGCTGGTGTAAGATGCCATAGACAGTGACTATTTATTGGGCTGGTGGGGTGTGTTTGGGCCTCTCTGTATATGCAATCCCGGGGCCTATTTAAATTCTCAGTCCAGACCTGCCTTATTAATATTCATTAGGCAGAGAGAATCGGGCAATATGCTTCTGTGCCCAAAGCCTAAGGTTAGTGTTAGATATGGCTTGTTTTTGAAAAAAATGCCACATGTGATGATAACAATAGGGCTCATACCTGAATGTAGGTAAAATTGTGCAATTATATTCAATTGTTTGTGCGTTCATTAACATTACATGTTTATAGAGCTTTGTTAAAAAAAACTTTAAACATTAACTGGTTAAACTTAATTTTGATTGCAATATTTTATCAGTAAATCTATTGTTTTGCCTCCTTGGTTGGATTGCATAGGAGAGCGGGAGAGGTTACAAATGTTAAGATCAACGTGAATATAATGACAGCCAAGGCCAGAGGGCATGTAGGTCTCATTGGGTCACTATGTGTCAATACCTATGGCAGGCAGTGTTTCATAAAGATAGCATATGGCTTTGTCTGTTAAAGGGAAACAAAACCTGCCTACAGTGTCTACGTAATGCTTGCGCTCACATTGTTTTTCCTTTTAAATATTCAATAAAACACAATGGCATCAATTATACTGTTCAGACAAAGGGGGTTATGTAATAAGGAGCCCACAGTTTGTTGCAGATCTTGCATCCCGTGACAATCAGGTGTCTCAGGCAACAGTAAATGCTACCTTCTGAAAACTAGGGGCTACTAGAGCTGGAGCTTTACCGCTGATTTGAGTGTAGGGGCTGATTCTCAGCCTATAGCCTAAAGGTGCCATTAAAGGAATTACCAGCTGAATGGCTACCAACTGATAGGCCCATTGGCTCTATGCAATTGCCCTTGGAATAACACATAGCAACCTGACATTTGCTTTCATAAATTAATTCCACTTCATCGATAACATAAGATGCAAATAAAATCTGTGAAAATTATTCAGTGCTGATAGACTGGGAAATATAATTTGCCAAAAGGAAAATGTGATTTGATAGGATCAGAAGCTCCTGCTAGGTACCCCTTAGCCCTGATGGCATAAGGTTACCCAATTTTCAAAGTTTAATCTGAGATATAATTAAGCCTATTGAAAGCAAAATCATCCTATTGGGTTTATTTAATGTTTACATGATTTTCTAGTATCTAGTATAAAGATCCAAAACTCCAGGTTCCCAAGCATTCTGTATAACAGGCAGTGTCATAACTAGAGTGCGCCCATGCAAAAAAATCATCAGAGGGCCCTCCCATCCCCATCTTCCCACCTACTTCCCATCCTGCCTCCGCCACACCCACTCCCTGCCCCAACTTCGCCCACTCCTGCCCGCCTTGCATCCCCCTTCCACCTCGCAGGTAAGAGAGTGGCTGGGGAGGAGGGTATTTATTAGCTATAGAGGAAGCATATCCCACAGTCCAGGCCCCCCTGTTACCCGGGCCCCCCTGCGACTGCGAGGTCTGCTTCATCTATATTACACCACTGATAACAGGTCCCCTCCCTGTATTAGATATATATTATTACAAGATTCACTAAGCTCCAGATGGCTTGCTTCATGTTTTAGATAATCCTGACTTATTCACTATACACCACTACTGCACACACACTCCATAGTGTAAATGTATGTTGTAATAGACTAGTAGCTAGTGATGGGTGAATCTGTCCTGTGTTGCCGAAAAAAATTGCGAAACCCTGAAAAAAATTGCGAAACGGCAAAAAATTTCTCAAACGATTTGAAGTCAATGGGCGTCAAAACAATTTTGACACGCAACATTTTTTTTTTTGCCGCAACTTTATGAAAACATTCGTGGGCGGCAAAATGCACTGCAAATCCATAAATTCACTCATCACTACTAGAATGTCAAGAAGACATTAAGACCACCCAACTTCTTAATATAATGGGTGCCCAGAGTCTCCATCTCTGGGCATTCATACAGTAATAAGTGGGTATATATGCAAACCACACCACACCAGATCACCCACTAATGTGACTGTCACATGTGTCAAAAATCAGAAGTGGGATAATTTAGATTAATTGCATTTGTATAAAAAGCCCCAGGCACAATGCTGTTTATGGGAGAGGAATATGCCACACACACAGTCACAGTCAGTATTGGTAATTATAACTACACTAAGTAACTATGTTGCTGAGTAACCAAAAAGTACCATCTATAGAATATTTTTTTCTATAGTAGCTAACCAACACAGGCACAACCAATAATAAATCTGACTACCATCAGATAATATCTGGGTAGTGAAGACTTTTTTGTCTCTGCAACATTTTTGTCTTGGGGAATTTTTTTGTCTCAACTAATTTTTGCTGCCACATTGTGAAAAAAATTTGCAGATGGGGAAATGCGCTCA
This sequence comes from Xenopus laevis, assembly GCF_017654675.1. Taxonomy (NCBI): domain Eukaryota; kingdom Metazoa; phylum Chordata; class Amphibia; order Anura; family Pipidae; genus Xenopus; species Xenopus laevis. Next base: position 104,348,958 of record NC_054382.1, read on the forward strand.
TCGGTATATCTGGGTGCTTTTTATTCCACATTTGTTCACCTTACAAACACTTTTTTTTCAGTTCAGTTGTTTTCAGATTGTTTACCATAAACAAAGAATTTTTTCAATTGTTACCATGTTTTATTTTATACCGTTTTCCCAAATTGTAAATTTAATGTTCCTGTCTCTAGTGTTTCAGTCTGGCAGCTCAGTGATCCAGGGGCATCTGAATTATTACAATTTGCTACATTTAGTTGCTACATTTCTCAGCAGTATCTGTGGAATATCAGCAACTATTGTATTGATCCTAACAGCTGCCTTTAATGAAGGGATTCAGTTTAGCAGGGCCAATAAAATAAATGTATACACTAAGGGGCCGATTCACTAAGCTCGAGTGAAGGATTCGAATGAAAAAAATTCGAATTTCGAAGTATTTTTTGGGTACTTCGACCATCGAATTGGTTAAATTCGTTCGAATTCGAACGAAATCGAACGAATCGAACGAAAAATCGTTCGACTATTCGACCATTCGATAGTCGAAGTACTTTCCCTTTAAAAAAAACTTCGACCCCTTACTTCGGCAGATAAAACCTACCGAAGTCAATGTTAGCCTATGGGGAAGGTCCCCATAGGCTTGCTAAACTTTTTTTGATCGAAGGATTTTCCTTCGATCGTTGGATTAAAATCCTTCGAATCGTTCGATTCGAAGGATTTAATCGTTCGATCGAACGAAAAATCCTTCGATCGATCGAACGAACGTTTAGCGCTAAATCCTTCGACTTCGATATTCGAAGTCGAAGGATTTCAATTCGAGGGTCGAATTTCGAAGTATTTTTAACTTCGAAATTCGACCCTTAGTGAATCTGCCCCTAAATGTATCAATTTAGAACAGTTACAGAGTCGGTGACCCCCGACCCCCTACAGAGCTGCTTTAGAAAGACATAAGAAGGTGAAAAATGAGAATTTAATCTTCAAAACACCACAAATAGAAAATAGAAAGTAATTGAAAAAAATCTTTATTTCCGGTGAACTGAAAAAGTGTTGGAAGACAAGTACCACCTTTAAACAGATGACCAGTAAATGCTACCTAGTTGCTATAGGTAATAAGAACTGTACCAACGCTGCTCCCTTTTTTTACACAAACCCCATACACCTCTTTTACGTGTGTTATTAAATAATAACATCTTGAGTGCTAAATACTTCAGATCCTGACGAGCAGATTCAGCCTTTTGTTGCACGTTTGCCAGAGAACACAGTGCCCTCATGTGGTGAAATCAGGGCATTTATATATATATATATATATATATATATATATATATATATATATATATATATATATATATTCAATTTCACGAAAGAAGAACCGCTCCGAGTTTAACACTTCCTGTTTGCTGCTTCAAACGGGTGCTCAGTCCGCAGCGTCCCCACTGCTAGAATTCACATAGACATCCAAAGGAAGGACGGCACTCCAATACTAGGAATAAATATTTATTCCAAACACATACAAGGATCCAACGCCCTACGCGTTTCGGGAATCACTCCCTTAATCACTCCCTTAATCATGATTAAGGGAGTGATTCCCGAAACGCGTAGGGCGTTGGATCCTTGTATGTGTTTGGAATAAATATTTATTCCTAGTATTGGAGTGCCGTCCTTCCTTTGGATGTCTATGTATATATATATATTGATGCAAGTCTGTGGCAGCTATTTATGCCGTTCCCTGTGTGAACCAAGGAATTATAATCATATCCAGGATGGTAATTCCAGGGTTCCTAGCATCAATAGGCACACATGCACACTATTCATCACAGCAGGCTGGGTGGGAGAATTGGTGCAACAAAATGAGGGTGTTTGGGGTGCAAAGAACTTTAATGAATATTATTAATGAATGTATTAATACATGCAACAATGTTTCATCCATTTTAGTACAACTCACTTGCAGTTGCATTTTTAAATCAACCTGTCATATGCAATTTATTTTGGATACAACCTTTCATACGGAGGTGCAATATGCAAACAAGCAATGTTTGCAGACACCATACTTGCCAGGTGCCAATTCTTTAAAATGTAAATGATTTATTCACCCAGCCAGCTATGCCACGGGCCATTCCCTCCCTAACCAAATTTGGGTAAGCTTCTTGGTCTGTTTGGGACTATACTGGCACATTTAGGTGACTTTGCAAATATGGCTGCCTTAACAGTACCAAAACGTGAAATGGATGGAGCCTGGGTGTTAAATATGCCTTGTTGGTAGGGATGTAGCGAACCGCCGATAATGTGTTCGCGAACGCCTTTCGCGAACACCGGCAAAAAATGCGAACAGTTCGCGAACAGTTCGCGAACTTCGAACATCCGAAAATCGTTCGATTCGAACGATCGAAGGATTTTAATCGTTCGATCGATCGATTTTCGTTCGAATCGAACGAAAATCGTTCGATTTTAGCGATCGAATGGTCGAATGGTCGAACGATTTTGACGTGAACGCCTATTGGCGAACGTCGCGCGACGTTCGCGAACTTGCGGCGGACGCGAACAGCCGATGTTCGCGCGAACAAGTTCGCCGCCGAACAGTCCGCGACATCCCTACTTGTTGGAAACGGGTTGAGAATCCCTGATATAAAGTAGACCGGAATGTTTGCCCTAAAAGTGGTTGGAATTGAGGAATAGATACAACCAATACATGGTTGGTTTGGGGCACATCTTAAAATAACTTTAAAGGGCATGTAACGTCTAAAATAGAATTAGGCTAGAAATGCTGTATTTTGTATACTAAATATAAACATGAACTTACTGCACCACAAGCCTAATCAAACAAATAATTTATGCTTTCAAATTTGGCTACAGGGGGTCACCATCTTGTAACTTTGTTAAACATCTTTGCAAGACTAAGACTTTGCACTTGCTCAGTGTGGTCTGGGCTGCTTAGGGATCGTCATAAACAAAGCTGCTTGAGTTCTGCATGGCTGGGAAGTAAGGCGGGGGCTCCCCCTGCTGTTCATAAGTATGATTGTTTCCCTGCTCAGCAGTTAGGGACCATCTGACAATTCCTATCCACAGCAGTAAATGAAGGGAAAATTTCACTGCATACAGTCAGGTTTCTTATAAAAACAGTACACATTTTTTTAATTAAAGGAAAACTATACCCCCAAAATGAATACTTAAGCAACAGATAGTTTATATCAAATTGAATGACATATTAAAGAATCTTACCAAAATGGAATATATATTTACATAAATATTGCCCTTTTACATCTCTTGCCTTGAACCACCATTTTGTGACTCTATCTGTGCTGCTTCAGAGATCACCTGACCAGAAATTCTACAACACTAACTGTAACAGGAAGAAGTGAGGAAGCAAAAGGCAGAACTCTGTCTGTTAATTGGCTCATGTGACCTTACATGTGGTTTGTATGTGTGCACAGTGAATCTTAAGATCTCAGGGGGCGGCCCTTATTTTTTAAAATGGCAATATTCTACTTATGATTACCCATTGGCACATACTACTAAAAAAGTATATTATTATGATAATGGTTCATTTACATGAAGCAGGTTTTTACACATGAGCTGTTTTACTCAGTATCTTTTAATAGAGACCTACATTGTTTGGGGGGTATACTTTTCCTTTAAAGTATATTGGAGATAGGTTTCTTTTTCATTAAAGAAAGGAAAAATGGGATTTTATTTTTTTGCCTTTACATGCCTTTTAATATCATGTCAGGCATGCAAGGAAGAATGCTATTAATGCATATGAATAAATTGAGATATGGTGAATTCACAAGCAGAGAAACATGTAATGTGATAGAGGTGACTTGGTATATTTTTTCTAACCCTTCTTTGAGTATAAGGTGGTTATTGCCGTATAGAAGAAGCATGGAGGTAGGCATGAGCTTGTAGCATCCTCTACTGGCCAATCATATTAACAATATGGATACACAAATCCTGCTCATTTATTTTTGGATTTGAATGCACATTTAAGCAAATAAAAAGGCAGATTCTGCACAGTGGGGCTCATTTATTAATGCATCGCAGCGCTAAAAAGCACGCAAAGGCCCAAAATTTGCCCTGCACATGCATGTATTTATTAATGTAGTGCACAATGCTTGAAAAGTGAGATTTGTTTGCTAATTTGACACAGACAATGCGATGCGTAAATTTGCGCATTTGCTGTCACAATGGTTGTAATAAATGATGTGCATAAATATTGCAAAAGTTATGAATGGTATGAATGCTCTGTTTTAAATAGTTGCGTTACTCGCGGCGCATTGTGCTTTAACTGTGCCGCGCATGCGTTCGTTTTGTGCTAATATTAGTATAGGAAAGGTATTTATCTTACCTTGAACACATCTAAAAACGAACCTTGGTTAATACAAACATGATGGGGGGAAGGGGGTTTAATATGAACTGTGATTGAGTTTAAACATACAAGTTTGTAAATAGGGTTATTATTACTGCTCTTTGTGTAAGTGTAGTGTGGGGTTCTAATTCGCGCCTCATCGTCCTTGTTTGCTAAACACTTGTGTCTCCCTGCCTGATGGGCTTTGCACTGAGTATCAAAGTACATAACTCACACTCAGATATGAATTGTGTCGTGATCATTTTCAGACTGTGCACTCTGACACTCCATACTGTGTATCTTTCAATAATGTGTAATGTAACATGAGGTGGGCTGGGGGCAACAGAGTGTGACACCTACATACATACTTTTGCACATTTGTTGTAAAGGAGTGCTGCATAATGTTGCCTGCATTTAAAGGAACACTAACACAAAAAACTGAAAGTGTTTTAAAGGACTGACAATATAATGTAGAGGTGTGCTCTACTGGTAAAAGTGGTGTGTTTACACCACTTTAGTTTATATAAACAAGTTGCTGTGTAGCCACGGGGGCAACCATTCAAGCAAGGATACACAGTAAATAACGCAAACGTTATGAAGAATCCCATTGTATACTACTGAGCTTATCTGTTATCTGCTGTGTATGCTGTACCTTTTCATTACAAGAGCACTGGTATTCTCTATGTTAGGATTGCTATTTAGTTGTTGTGAGTAAATTTGAGTTGATATTCAAAAAAAATACACAGCAATGTAAATTATTAGTATGATGTCTGGCAAGTTTTATTGTATTAAGTCAAAACATTAGTAATGATTGGTTTATGGATAAGGGATTGTGTTTCTGACATATAAAGTATTATTTGTTCTTTTTAATGTTTTGAAGAAATTTGCCCAATTAAAAACACATCATAATACTTCAAGAAATCGGCTAAATGAAAAAAAGTCTTTATTGAATACGATCAGACATTTCAAAAAGTGCTGCAAAATTTGCAAACACCACTATTTCTTCAACATGGTCTCACGAATGGGAAATTTCTCATCCATTTTAATAGAAAATTCTTTATTGAACATGATCAGAAATGTCCAGTCATTAAAAATAATGCATAGTTGTTAGGGAAAGTTTGACCGTAACAACTAGCCAGCATACAGATTATAATATGTATCATTTCTTTTGCAGAACCATTCAAGGAATGGAGAAGATGTTTTTCAAAAACCTTTCCTATGCATCTTGACTTTGATATGCGACTACATCATACAACTTTCTTTTTTATGGAATTCAATAGCTTCAAATAAAATATAACAATTTATAACACAACTGCATTACTGTACACATTTCAGTGGTGCATGAAAAGTTAACTCCAACTGCAGTATTATTATCATTACATGCTGTGGTGTCACTAGACATTTTTCAGGTCCCCGAAATGATTACCGATTTACTTTTTTTTACCAATATTTATTGCAACTGTATATAAATTAGGCCCTTAAAGGGCCCCTATACCTCCTGGCCCCCCTGCAGACGCAGGGTCTGCTTCGTCTATAATTATGCCCGTAATAACACACAAACAGATAATATCTTGCACTATGTTCATGACAGATCTCAATAACATGATTTTAATGTGTACACTAATATTATATATTACACTAATTTTATTACAAACACACACAACTGAAAACCAAACAACCCCACCTACATCAGGCCCTCTGGTATTTGCCACAACCCTGTTTAACAGTCTGGGCCTACACACAAATTCTCAGTCCAGCCACATCAACGTAAAAAAAACAGCTAGGAATAAGTGCGCATTTTAAAGAGCATTTCTATTACGCCAGGACAGTCGTAAAAAATATAGTGCTGGTTTCCTGGCAACCGAATGCGAACATATGGACGCATATTATTGACAAACGCAAACCTTTCACACTGTAGCCACGGCCCCAACCATGCCCCTCTTAAACACGGCTTTGTTTGCGTCATCATGGCCCAAACTTTTGCGCAATGCGCATAAACAAACCGATCGCAAAAGCTCTGTTGAATGCACAATATTACGCAAATACACTTGAAATCGTGATGGCGCAGTCACTCTTTTGCATCCATATCCAATAGTTTGAATAAAACATTATAAGTATAGCTCAATTTACATTAAGGAGCCCATTTACTTAGCTTGAGTGAAGGAATAGAAGAAAAAATACTTTGAATTTCGAATGGTCGAATATGGCTACTTCGACCATCGAATAGGCTACTTCGACCTTCGACTACGACTTCGACTTCAAATCGAACGATTCGAAGTAAAAATCGTTTGACTATTCGACCATTCGATAGTCAAAGTACTGTCTCTTTGAAAAATACTTCGACCCCCTAGTTCGCCACCTAAAACCTACCGAGGCCAATTTTAGCCTATGGGGAAGGTCCCCATTGGCTTCCTAACAATTTTCTGATTGAAGGAAAATCCTTCGATCGATGGATTAAAATCCTTCGAATCGTTCAATTCGAAGTATTTAATCGATCGATTGAACGATTATTCCTTGGATCGTTCGATCGTAGGAATAGCACTAAATCGTTCGACTTCGATATTCGAAGTCGAAGGATTTACATTCGGCAGTCGAATATCGAGGGTTAATTAACCTTCGATATTCGACCCTATGTAAATCTGCCCCTTAGTGATGCCTTTACCACTCTGAAAATGTTAGCCACAACTTGCATCCATTGTTAGCACAGATGCAACTAAGTTCATTGTTTAAAATATAAATGAGGGAGTATATCAATCAAATTGCCACTTGGAGGTGGAGATTTTGCGGCTAAGCTTCTTCATAGAGAGGCCTTTTGGATTGTCACTTTGGGTACCCGTCAGCCAGCAGGATTAAACTTGAGATTCGATTTGGCTTGTTGTGCTTAAGATCTTTACATGTTAATATCCCGTTTCGTAATATAGTTGATTGCAGCTCAGTATGTTCCTCTAAACGGGGCGCGTCATCTTAAGCGTACTTTGTACAAACTTTGTAACTAAAAGTGTCTCTTTTTACTAAATGTTACCTTTAAGTTGTGCAAAAACACGTTTGCCCTGGGGGCTATACTGTATATTGGAGTGCTGGGGTTAAGTTGTGCAGTATGTATATCAAGCCACATTCATGTGCACCCAATGAAAAAGGGATGAGCTGCATATCAGTGTGTTTTTCTTTGTATCATGGGGAGGCGGCTCTCTCCTTAATGCTTGCTCTCCCAACCCTTAGGTTTGAACTTTAATTCAGTCATCAGAAATATATATTTCTGTGATCATACCAATAATAATAATAATGATAAATGCGGCTTTAGCCATAACTTGGAGTACTACAGTGTTTTTACACATACATAGCAGAAATGTATATTTAATAGCAGTCTAATAAAACATAGTTCTGGTGACTGAATTAAATTTGTCAGATATCAGAAAAGTTGCCAGTAGGTGTCACTGTATCATTTATTCATGTCTCTGTGTGTTTGAGCATAGTTTATTAATACCAACATCCCCTCTTTCGGGGAAGAATTTTGACTTAAAGTGCTGGATATAATAAATACAATTTTTTGAGACATAGTGAATATATAACCTGCACAGGGTTTAGATCCCCAGGGGAATCCTCCATTCAGTCCTAAGGGTCCCAGGGTAGCTGGAGGGTGTTTTTCTATAGAGAGGTTCCCTGTCCTGTAAGCAGTGTCCATTAGCAGACCTGTTTGCATGATGCGATATTCTTTTTGCCTGATTGCTCATTTTATTGCATTGTCACTGTATTACTCAAACAGTATAGCTGACTTGTCAGCCTTCAGTTGTGACATAAATAAATATACCATATATAGAATTCCTTGCTCCCATTAATTTTGACAAAGCCGCAGGTAGCGGCGAAACAGCTGTCGAGGCACAGCGCTGTAAGGGGAATTCTGGAATCCTGCTTCCCCCTTTTCCTCTTGAGGATGATGCGCAATAGTGGAACAAGCGGTTGTGAGATTCGGTGTGGGAGGTGATCTATCATGGTCAGTATCTTTTCTGTTTTGAACAGCGGCTTGCTGCAGTGTGGTTGGACGAACACGATTGCATTGCGATTGCTACACCACCAAGGCATTGGGATCCGGATGTCCATTGGATGTACATAAGTGATACCCCCCTTTCAGCACCTTATGTTCATATCATATAGCCTGAACTATTCTGGGCACTAAATATTTAACCCCACACCGGCTCCGCCCTCACATACCGCTATATATCATACTACTCATTAACTTCACGGGATCAACTACCTTTTCCGCCACTGAATTGAGTACCCTATTGGCGACTTATACTACAGCTGTGATGATTTATCGCTCTCCTCTTCTCATGAACATTTAATTACGGATCTATCCAGATTGATGTTCCGTGCACTTGATCAAAAGTTTGTTACAACTGAAATAATGGGAGGCTTCCATTAACAGCGTGCACGTAGCCTCTCTTACTGCATTGTATCTAATAGTGAGAAAAAATAGGGATAATGGGATCCCCACCCCCCAAGCAGAGCTGCTTATTTTAAATGGTTTTAGCAATTTTGGAATGGTGATAATAAATATTGCTTTTTAATACTATTTGTATGGCCTTGGTTATCTAGTATTGTTTATTCGCATTTAGAGGCTAAGTCCCATATTGGTGTGGGTAAATATGTTAATGTAAAGTAAATGTGGACACCTCTTTAATGCGGGCTACAAATTAGCCATTACTAATTGTATGCACCTTGCTTGGGTTAAATGGCTACTTGATATCAGAAAAGTTGCCAGTAGGTGTCACTGTATCATTTATTCATGTCTCTGTGTGTTTGAGCATAGTTTATTAATACCAACATCCCCTCTTTCGGGGAAGAATTTTGACTTAAAGTGCTGGATATAATAAATACAATTTTTTGAGACATAATGAATATATAACCTGCACAGGGTTTAGATCCCCAGGGGAATCCTCCATTCAGTCCTAAGGGTCCCAGGGTAGCTGAGCAGCCCAAAGCTCCAACAGGAGGTTGGTGGGTTAGTATTCTGGTTGTACATAGGAAGGTGCCTGAAGCATGTTCATATGTTCAGTAATAAGGTAATAAGGAGGGTGTTTTTCTATAGAGAGGTTCCCTGTCCTGTAAGCAGTGTCCATTAGCAGACCTGGTTGCATGATGCGATATTCTTTTTGCCTGATTGCTCATTTTATTGCATTGTCACTGTATTACTCAAACAGTTTAGCTGACTTGTCAGCCTTCAGTTGTGACATAAATAAATATACCATATATAGAATTCCTTGCTCCTATTAATTTGCATCTTTTAAACACAAATCTTTTCACTGTATACAGAGGATCCAGCCCTGAGTTAGTGTCCCTGGTGTGGTCTGAGATGTACTCGGTCTCTAAGGCATGTCGGGTTTGCTGTGGGCCGGCAACGTGCCTTAGAGAGCTCAGAGCTCCTTAGAGAACTTGGGGGCACACTTCATATGGACATGCACAAGCCTTCACTCCTGGCTGCATAATTCTCTCCTAGCAAGCAGATACCAACTGTGCACAACATCGGCCGGACCCACCCAGGGCCAGCACAGCGCAGATAAAAATAAATATAAAAGTAAAAAGAAAATATAGGAATATAAAAGAAGAGAGAACACAAATAATAATTGAAAAAACTAGATAGGTCCCTTATATCTCCAGGTTCACCTGTAACCCTGGCCCAGTGAAAATACAAATAATCACTAAAAAAAAAGAGAGATGGGCCTCTTTCGTGTCCAGGTTCATCTTTGACCCTGGCCCAGCAGCGCAGATAGAAATAAAATAAAAGAGAAAGTAAATAAAATAAAATACACATAATCAGTGAAAAAAAACTGTGCCTCTTATGTCTCCAGGTGCACCTGTGACCTTGGCCCAGGATGAATGAAAAAAGAGAGTGGGTCACTCACTGACTGTGCATTAATCCACCCTGCCTGCTTGCACTATAAAAAGTGGCTTTAGGCCATTCCGTATTTAACATATACTTCCAGAGCAGGGTAGAACCATGCTGGAGGGGCCTGTGGAAAGTGTAGCCTAGGGTCCTCGGTTAACCCCCTTCAGTTCTTGGGTCTATCTTGAGAAACTAGATTTAGGGCAGGCCAGGCAATAAGGACAGGGCCTTGTTGCGGCCTGGTCCCCCAGCTGTTCCTTGAATAATGCATAAGAAAAGGGGCACGAGGTCAGGTGTGGCACCTACATTCCGAAACCTAACCTGCCCCACTTGGATAGGGTGCTGTCTAACACTATTAAACAGAGTACAGAGGCCTGTGGCCAATGTGTATCAGTAGAACACAGTGTATAAAGTATAATAAATACTGTATGTCCACTTTCACTTGCATTCTTTTCACTTTGCACATTGTGTACTGCAATATAAATGACCCTTATTTGCCTATAACAATCTAGGGCTGTGTTTTGGCATACAATTATTGCAATGTGGATGCTATATGTAGTTAAACAAATGCCAAATGGGGGTTGTAATGTCCTTCCCTTCATCTTCCAGCAGCCGATAAATCTTAGGGGATTAATTTGCCTTTGAAGTCATTTACTTAGTTGCACTTGCCAGAGATTTTATCTTACTATGTGACTCTTTAATTCCTGCAGACATTTCTAAATACACCGAAATATCAGAGGATCTATGCCTTTTCAATTCGCTGGAATGTAACATTAGCCCAATATATTTATTCTTGTTTTTTAGAATTTGGGTTTTGCTTCAGACTGCAAGAATCGTCTGCACCACTAGAGAGCGCCGTCATCATATAAAATCAGAACCCCTTTGTTTGAGTGGTTAAATGCTTTGCTCTTATAACAAGAAACAGTATGGTAAGACCAGAAGTATATATAGTTGAATATGGTTGGACACTACGATAGTGTTTTAATTTAACAATAAAAAAAGTCCATTACTTGAGATATTTTTTTTAAAATACATTACCTCATGAAATTTATAATGTTTCTTTCTTCCAAATTTTGCAGAAAATAAAATGTTTTATTCTGAATATTTACTTACCTCCTATCGGGGGAGCAGGGGGTGCGAGCGGGCCAGGGCCAGCACCCCCTCAGGGCCCCCCGGCAGTCCGTACGCCGCTGAAAATGCGGCCAAATGCGGCCGCACGGAGGGGGCGGGGCCTGGCTGCGTGTCACGCACCAGGGCCCGCCCCCTCTAGGATCGCTACTGCTTACCTCATTATTATTATTATTATTATTATTAATAATAACATGTATTTATTGCATGTCTACATGTCTGTTTATTATGGTTTTAGCTTGCCACTAACGACCTTTACCCATATTTAAAAGAAAAGTAACACCAAATCCTTTAAAACACTTTCCTTTTTTGGTGTTACTGTTCCTTTAATCAAAGGAAGACGTCATAGGATCAATTGTACAGTTTGTGGCAAATATGGACAGTAAGTTAAAAAAAACAGCCACTGCCAGTAGGATACACAGCCGGCATTTAGGGTGTTGGATCTGTGGGGTCACACGGGACTTCATCAGGAAGTCAGTTTGTCCATTGTGGCTTTAAAGTGATGTTTAGAAATAGTGTGGCTTTAAAGTTATGTTTAGGAATATTGTGGCTTTAAAGTTATGTTTAGGAATAGGGTGGCATATGCTAGTTTCATGTTTATGTCTCCATAGAATGCAAGTGGGTGGATTTTGAAGTGCATCAGGTATACGTATATAGTTACATAGTTACATAGTTAAATTTGGTTGAAAAAGACCAAAGTCCATCAAGTTCAACACCTCCATATTAAACCCAGTGACACTCACAATGACCCCTCCATAAACTCACATAAACGATATATACTCATACACTAACAGCAGAGTTTAGTATCACAATATCCTTATTATTATGCTTGTCTAAGAAATCATCCAAGCCACTCTTCAAGGACAAGGAAACTAAAAACTTAAACTAAAGAACTAGCTAGAAATGTTGTATATTATGTTTTGTGCTTCTGTACCAGCCCGAGGCAACCACAGCCCTTTAGCAGTAAAGATCTGTGTCTCCAAAGATGCCCCAGTAGCTCCCCATCTTCTTTTCTGCTGATTGACTGCACATGTTCTGTGCTGCTGTCAGTTACTGAGCTTAGGGATTGACTCAAAATATACAGTACACATAGAATATAAATGTCACAGTATAAGGCTGATTAGTAATTAATATGGCACAATTACTACATACCAGCACAGAAATCAGTGCAACGAGCATCAGAATTTAATAATCAGCCCTGTAGCATCAGCTTATATTACAGACAAACCTCCTTTTCTGCTTGATCATTTGTGACAACCCCAGTGTCGGACTGGCCCACAGGGATACCAGGAAAACTCCCGGTGGGCCTACGTGTCAGTGGGCCCTCCTGCTTCTAAACATTTGGCCTATTTCATGGTCATTACCAATTTCTATGAGAACAAAGAGGATAAATAGATGGATTGATAGATTATAATATGTAAAGAAAAGAGACTAGGAGAATAGAGGTTGAGCGAGGAGAGGAAGAATAATAGTACTGAGAGTGGGCCCCTGGTCTAAGGTCTTTGGGTGGGCCCCTGGTATCCCAGTCCGAAACTGTGTGGGGCCCACTGAGCATGTGAGTGTCACAGACACTTTCCAAGATGGCGACCCCCTGTGACAAGTTTGAAGTCCTGGATCATTGCTGCTATTGACAAGCTGAAAATGTAGCCTGGAGCAATAAGTTCAGTATATAAAATATGGCATTTTTAGCCCTATTAATTTTTAGGGTTTAGTTCTCCTTTAAAAGCATTAACAGAATCAGCCATCACAACATCACCTGGCAGTGCATTCCACAACCTCACTGTCCTGACTGTGAAGAACCCCCTACGTTGCTTCAAATGAAATTTATTTTCTTCTTTATGGGTAAAAAGATCCCCTGCTATTTGTCTATAATGTCCTCTAATGTACTTGTAAAGTGTAATCATGTTCCCTCGCAAATGTCTTTTTTCCAGAGAAAACAACCGCAACCTTTACAGTCTACCCTCATAATTTAAGTCTTCCATCTCTCTAACAAGTTTAGTTGTTTACCCTAGTAAGCTATTAAGTAGAGTCGGATTCTGTCCAGACCTGAAACATCTGATGCTGTAACAAGAATCCTCGATTGCAAGACAAGTCAGGTTTTTATTTTTAGTGTCCTCATGCTACAAAGGGGGAGAAAGTGGAAGCACTCCAGGCTACAAAGAACAAAATAATACGTTTAAAGACAATGGAAGTGCAACTGATTTATCCTATTAATCAATGCACATTCCCTGGTCCCCTGTCTCACAAATAATTCAATATTTATGCAAGTGCATGTGTGTATAAAGACAGGGGGTTTTTAGTTACAAAGTTATGATCATAAAATTGGTAAGCCACCATACCACGTCAAGGCAAACCCCATACGGTGGTCCCTAACGGTTTCTCATGTTAGAGATGTAAAATAATTAGGTTTTAGCTCCCAGGGATTCAGTTTAGTCAGTTTGTTGATGCTTTTTCTTACCGGAGATCACAGAAATCCATTAATTGCATTCATGACTTTTTGATTTAAAAATTAAACCTAGGAAAGAAGGGGAATGGGACAAGAGGTTGTGCATTCAGCAGTTAAGACCATTGTACAAATAAAATAGTTGTGTTTTGATGTAATGTTATTTCATTTCTCTACAGTGTAAATAAGATGCAGACTAAATTCAGTTGATGAAAGGCCTAGTGATTGTCCCATGCACCGTGCTTTCCTTATTAAATATAGTTAAATTATAGCTTTGAGCACTGGCAGTACAGACCGCACACAGATTTCTTTTTTCTGTGATAGTTGGCGCAAACAATAGTGTTATAACTCCGGTATATATAAAGGAGTGTCATAAGTTACACTACAAATACACTTTGTATATCACTGACCAGCACCTACAAATAAACCATTTTTTGGCAACAAATGTCCTATTTCATATACAAGGTTTTCATTATAAAGTTCTATAAAGAGCCATGAAAGCATATTTTAAAGATGCTCTGTCTATTTAAAATCAGCTACAGTGAAACAAAGATACTAGGGCTCATTTACCTCCGCAAGTGCAGTTGTGTTCCCGCAAATTTCTGCGCATTCAGTTGTTTATTAAATCCCATTAATTAAAAATGGGGATTGTTCTTTCTTACTGAGTTTGCATCGTAAATGACCCCAGGACCACCATCATGGGGGAAACAGGGTTACTGTTATATCGGGACCGGAGAAGTTCTGCATCGGAAAGGGGGCCTGGCCGCATCACAAAATTTACGCAAATTGTGTATTAGTGTTACGTTTAAAGTTACATTAAAACATAATGCAATTGACGCAACTTTTGCACAAACTGCCTTGACTTTCCTAGGAACTTATTTAACATACGGTAACTTGCATTAAATAAATGTAACTTGTGTAGCAAGCAAAGACAGTGCAGAGAAGCTTAAAGGAACGTTGACACCACTATTTCACATTAAAAATATCCTTCTAAAGGGAAAGGCAGGGACAAACTCCATTGACCACCATGGTGGGCCTCCAGTCTCACGCTGCTTAGGTGGAGGCTCTCAGTTTTAACTGGATTTTTTTAAAGTATAGAGTACAATTAGACTGATCTAATCTCATTGCAAAATGCATCTCAATCCCTTCTGTGCCTTTATAACCCTCTCTGTTCCATCATGCACTATATTATAGGCTGCTCATCTTTCATTGACGGATTTCCCCAATGGCTACAAAATATCTGCCATTCTGATTCACACTGTCTGTGCCTTGAGTTCTATCCTCAAAAAAAGCACATTTCTGAAGCATCATCCTATTCCGCAGAGCTGTACAATAGAACAATAAACATACAAAATGGCTCAAATACAGATGAATATAGGAGGTACTCAGGAGTGATCTGCTCATTACAGTTTACATTCTAAAATATTTATTCTTAATGCTTGTCCTGCTCCATCATTTCACTCTAGTCGTGTGTTCTTGTGCCTCTTGAAAACATTGAAACAAATAAATAAATGCACATTTTAAAGGGAATGCACTGAATGTAGGGTTTTTCTTCCCAAGTAGGAGAAATGCAGAAGCAGTCATGAATACTGCTCACATCACGACACAAACCTGGACTCATGAATGTTTCAGTACTTCTTCGGTAGTCAAGAGAATTAATAGATAGAATTACAAAGTGACAAAAAAGTAACCAGAGCCTATTTGCTCCACTGACTCCCCTCATCCTACCTAGGAACAACTGAGAGGAGCTGAAGAGATCTTTGTGGTACAAGGTGAGACCCTCTTTTACATTTTACCTGTGATACAACAAAGTATAACATTATTTTTTGTTTTGCAACAATATATATATATATAGGCTTACTTTAGTTCTGTTTATTATCTGCCGATGATATATATTTATCTCCAAGAGTTCCATTGCAAATGTTACACTGAGGAAGAGCTGCCTATCCATTTTGATCCCCTGCTAAATACAAGCTTGATACAAAATTGTGGACCTGTTTTTGGGTTGAAATCATCAAACTAAACGGCGTAATCAGTTTCTAATTTTCTAGGGGCCACATTTACTAAGGGTCGAATATCGAGGGTTAATAAACCCTCGAATTCGACCCTTTAATTTAAATCATTCGTATATCTAATTCAAAGGATTAAGCGAATCGAATTCGAATGTTTGATCGAATAATTTGAACAATTTTAAGCGATCAATCGAAGGATTTTTCTTCGATCAAAAAAAGCTTAGAAAACTGATGAGGAAGGTCCCCATAGGCTAACATTGTACCTCGGTAGGTTTAAACTGCCGAAGTATGTAGTCTAAGTTTTTTTTAAAAAAACAGTACTTTGACTATCGAATGGTCGAATAGTCGAACGATTTTTAGTTCGAATCAAAGTCAAAGGTCGTAGTAGCCTATTCGATGGTCGAAGTACCCAAAAAATACTTTGAAATTTGACGTTTTTTTCATTCGAATCCTTCACTCGAGCTTAGTAAATGCTCGAGTGAACTTGCTACAATTCAGGGTCGCTGATGGCTGCAACTCCCAGCATTGGGAGTGTATTGTGAGTTGTGTCAGGATAATAGTTAAAACAACTAAATGCTGGGAGTTTTAGGCTGTCAGAAGACAAGAGTGGCATAGCTCAGTAACAGGAGGGTGTCCATTTGTCACATCTAGAAGCTGCCTGAAGTAACTGAAATATTCATAAACTTCCTTCATCTTCCTTATATGATATGTTTTTCTACAAACTCTAACTGTACTATGATCCTCATTGCCAAGACTGCATTTGGATGAGGACATGAGATTCTGATAATGGGGCAAAAACTGTTTGTGTAATGGGGAAATTAGTCATTAGTAACTAATTATTTAGTTTCTAAATGGCAGTGGCAGTGTTTCTACTCTGTGGATGGCTATTGACCTGGTTGGTGATTTGATCCAATAATCCATGCCCACAGTTCATTGATCATCACTGTACCCAAAAACAGAACTAGAGGGGGGCAGGCCCTGGCGCAGGACGCGCAGCCGGGCCCCCCTCCGTACACCCGGAACTGGCCGGGGAACATGAGGCGGGCGGACTGCTGGGGGGCCCTGAGGGGGTGCGGGCCCTGGCCCGCTCGCACCCCCTGCTCCCCCGGTAGTTCCGCCCCTGACTGTACCTTGTGACAAATTACAAACTATAAGGAGCTGCACACACTGTACATGAAAAGGGATTCTTATACCATTTAATCCAATCACAAGGGCAGAGGTTCAAACTAATGCTTAGAATAAATACCCCTTTGTATATGTGCAGCTCCCTGTCTTTTGGGGATTTTTTTTAACATCCCTGCACCAAGTCATTTTGGTGTCACATTGGGATTTCTCAAGGGGGCTTCTGCGAGGGCTCTAAGTTCAGACAAATCTCAAACTGTCAAATCAAGGAACAATTGGTGCCAACCAATCTAATTGCTGGAGGGCTGATGTCGGAGAGCTCTGTAATGGCAATTCTTTTAAAATGAATACTGTCAGATAATATTTGCTGAATTGCTGAATTACTGCAAAGTGCTGTAGCGTGATTATGCCACGTGTGAGTGAATGTGTATTATCCATAGGAAGCTAGAATGTGCATCAGTAACTTTGGAGTAAATTAATTAACAAAATGTATGAAAATCATCGTGTGCGTAGACGTCAATAACTACAGTTGAATGATGCTGTCACCAATGTCAAAATCAGAAAGATAACTTTTCTTATCTTTAAGAACCCCCCAAAATGACACTTATTGCCTTCTAACTCCCTGTCTTACACCCAAAGGCCTTGCAAGAGTTTTAAAGCCTTCCATCTTTTCCCAAAAGTATCACCTCACCCCATAACATGTGAATTCTGTCAACTGAACACTCAGCAAAACTCCCACCAACTAGCAACTGCTTTACAGCATACTCACTAATATGTAAAAACTTATTATACCATATCTCATCTATTAGCTTATCAGTATGATGCCTCTTTAAGGGACCAATAAATATTTAACAAGGCACAGATGAGAGGTATACTTAAAGGAAATCTATACCCCTGAACAATGTAGGTCTCTATAAAAAGATATTGCATAAAACAGCTCATATGTAAAACCCTGCTTCATATAAATAAATCATTTTCATTTTAATATACTTTTTTAGTAGCATGTGCCATTGGGTAATCATAAATAGAAAATTGCTATTTTGAGATATAAGGGCCACCGCCTGGGATCCTAGGATTTACGGTGCACACAAACATACCAAACAAACCATACGTTAGGTCACATGAGCCAATTAACAGACAGAGTTCTGTCGTTTGCTTCGCACACTTCTTCCTTTAAGAGTTGGAGCTGCAGTATTTCTGGTCAGGTGATCTCTGAGGCAGCACAGAGAATTTCATAACATAGGTACTCAAGAGAAAAGATGTAAAAGGACAATATTTACTTAAATATATATTGCAGTTTGGTTTCTTCTTTAATATGCCACTTAATATGATCTGTGTTGCTTAAGTATTAATTTTAGGGGTATCATTTCCTTTAAAGTATTTATGGGATCACTAGGGACTCATTTATAACAATCTGCACATGGCAACCAATCAAATGTTCGGTTTCATTGTTCAACCTGCAGTTGCCTGAAAAGGCCAGTGGCTGATTGGTTGCTATGGGTAACTGCCAAGGTGAAAATTTGCCCAGTGATTATAAATGAGCCCGACTGACTATTACCACGAGTACAGTTTCATAAGTCCATGCCAGTAGCTGCTAGATCCTAAGCCAGCTCTCAATGAAAGCTCACCAACTGTAGCCCAACATCAGTATGTATATGAAACAGCAAATTAAGTCAGATATTTGATCTATTAGGGCTTGTTCACATTAATGGCTTTCATCCAACTTTGTAAAAGAGATGTATAAGCCATTATATAAAATTAACTCCCAGGTTGTGGAGAACACAGTGAGCTCTGCAGTGCAAATCACTTTTATAAAAATGTATGCATAAAAACACCAGAAATAGTTGTGAATAAAGGGCTTACGATTTATTCACTATATCAGTTTTATCTCAGATCTAATATCCTGCAGATTGTAACTATTGTATCTCCTGCTCATCCCCAGTGTTTCTAAACCAATGTGGGTGTGGTTGGGCAGCATGCCGCCCCCTATAATCCTGCCGCCATAGATCCGGGCCTCCTGGGCCTTGGTGGCCTCTCCACAAATCCAGGCCTGTGAATATGGCATTGACTGAGTTAATCATCACTGTATTGGGGAGTGCGGGAGGGGGAAGGCCTGTAGGCATCCTCCCAAATGCTCACTTACTTGCACTCAAATTAAAGGAGAACTAAACCCTAAAAATTAATATGGCTAAAAATTTCATACTTTATATACTAAATTTATTGCACCAGCCTAAAATTTGAGCTTCTCAATAGCAGCACTATGCCATGTAGTATTTATCTGTGTTAATTACTAACCAGCCTTATATTGTGACATTTGTGACTGTATATTGTGAGTGGGTGACAGTAGCACAGAGCATGTGCAGTGAATCAGCAGAAAAGAAGATGAGAGCTAGTGGGGCATCTTTGGAGACACAGATCTTTACTGCTAAAGGGCTTTGGTTGCCTTGGGCTGGTACAGAAGCCCAAAACATACGTACAAGGTACTGTTCTGTTATTACAGAGAAAAAGGGAAAAAAATTAAAATCTGGATTATTTGGATAAAATGGAATCTAAGGGAGATGACCTTCCAGTAATTCGGAGAATTGTGGATAATGGGTTTCCGGATAACAGTTCTGATTTTGTGTTAATACGAGTTATTGATTGACACACTGTTAAAACACTTTTCCTTTAGAATAGAGGTAGGACAATAATACCACATGGTATAGAGTGATACAGAATACAGTACATCCCCTATGTAGATTACCCCATTGTTTCCTGTTTGGGGAGAAATCACCTGTCTTTTGGGGAACCATTAATATACTTCTTTTAGAATCTCTTCCCATTCTGATTTAGTAACCCACTCAGTAAATGATTGATTTTTAAATGTCTTAAAGTGCACACATTTGTACTAAAAATGAATATAATACACAAAAGCCATGAATATCTTGTAAATTATATCCTTATAAACGGTGAGTTCTGATGTCATCAGTTATAAACGGTGAGTTCTGATGTCATTTCTGTCACATGACTCACTAAAATTAGTGTATTATAATAAATAAAGTACCCCCAGTTGCAAAATATGAGGATATTAGAAGTTACCTCGGAGTTTCATGACCTGTATAAAAACACTCGGCCTTCGGCCTCGTGTTTTTATATGGTCATGAAACTCCTCGGTAACTTATAATATCCTTATATTTTACAAGAGGGGGTACTTTATTCACTATATATTACATGCTGAATTATATGCAGAATTCTGGGAGTGAAGTTGTGTTGCACTGGTTCCAGAGAAAAAACATATGGCCTTTTTTAACTCAGTTCTGTAAAATAACAGGAGAGAGGAATATTTTATAGTATTGGCATGCAAATCTTACGTACAATCTGTTAGACATCTTTCAGTCTATTAAATGTAAAATCATAGATACCACACAAAAGTAATTAGAAGACCTTGTGTGAATTGGCTAATGCTTGTATTGTCATTAAATGAAGGGAAAAGCAACAGCAGAACAGTGGAAACTACAAGAAAATGTGAAATGAGGCAAAGAGTTTCTGGATGCTGGATAGTAGAAAGGAAATTAATAGTGAACTTTCTCACCTATTATTATGTTTAAATTTCCCTTTATTGTATACATGGTCATCAGGTTTTTGTTTGGCTTGGAGTGTTGGTTTATAGCAGAGCAGTCCTATTCCTCAAGGTGTCATATAGAGAAGCTAATGGAAAGAGCAGTGCAAAGAGTGATCACAGCAGCAAAGAAATGTGTTAACCAGTTTGGTGGATTTAACGGTAGCACATCATAATCTTGACACGTCAGCTACATTTGTGAAGAAGAAGAAGAATTCAGGCTAATCACAGCTATAATAGGGAAGAAGGAAAAGAAACTGTAGTTGATAGGATTTTTATTTTTAATATATATATGTGGGATCCGGGAATGAACCTGCAGGTGGCCCCACTAGGAACACAGGAATAACACACACAAAGTATTGGTTAAACTGAATAACTGTTTATCTGAAATATAAATGGGCACCTAATACATGCAGCACTCTTAACCATTGGCAATAGAGCCTCACTGACTCATTTGTTTGCATAATCTGTCCAGCTAACTAAAGAATAATGTTAAAAATGGACTTATGTAGTACATTCAATCACTTGCCCTTCACATTGAAAGATAGGGTGGGAAGTTACAATAAGTCCTAAGGCTCATGTCAGTATCAGTATTATCAGTATTTGGTCATCATGACGAAAATGAACAGAATGACAATGAGCTCTTTACCTCAAAGTACTTTGCTAATATGGCATTTGGTTGTATTGGCAAACAATCAAGGAACTTCAGTAGTAGGGATATTATGGTTAGCTAAACCTCTCATATTGCAGTAATGAAAGCATTAAGGAAAACTTTACCTCCGAATAATGTTGTGCTTTATAAAAAATACAGTTTATAAAATAAACAGCTCATGTGTAAAATCCCACTTTATCTAAATAAACCATTTTGATAAAAAAAAAATCAACTTTTTTTAGTAGTTTGTGCAATTAGGTAATCCTAAATATAAAATTGCCATTTTAAGTAGTGATGGGCGAATTTGTCCCGTGTCGCTTTGAAACAAATTTTGCGAATTTCCTGTGAAATTCGCGAAACTGGCGAAAAATTTGTGAAATGTCGATTTTGACACCGGCGACTATTAAAGTCAATGGGCATTCGTTTTTCGACACCCGCAAATTTTCACAAGCGAATTTTTGCGTCAAATTCGCAAATTTATTCGCCAGCGGCGAAACGGACTAATTCGCCATAAATTGATGCCTGGCGAATATATTCGCCCATCACTAATTTTAAGTACTAAGGGTCTCCGCCTGGAATCCTATGGTTCAAAGTGCACACAAACAAACCAAGGGCACACATCCATGTTAGGTTACACGGGCAAATTACTGGACATAGTTCTGTCTTTTGCTTCCATGCTTCTTCCTATTACAGTTAGAGCTACAGTATTTCTGGTCAGGTGATCTCTTAGGAAGCAAACAGACCATCACAAAATGGTGGCTCAAGAAGAGATGAAAATGTAAAAGAAGAGATGTAAAAGGGCAATATTTATTGATATACAGTATATATACACATATACTGTATATATATTTACAGTATATATATATACAGTATATTCCAGCTTTGGAAGATTTTTTAATAGGCCATATAATATTATATAAACTGTATATCATATTATTACTGATTAATCTGTAGCTTAAGTATTCATTTTTGGGGTATGGTTTTCCTTTCAAACCAATGCACAACAGTAATATGGCAAAACATTCTTAATAGTCTTTTTTTAATTTTTTAGTTGCTCAAAACATTGAATACTAACTTTGAATGTACAGTGGCTCGGTGTCTAGTACTGCTTGGGTTTGACTCCTACCTGTAAGAAGTCTGTAAATTCTCCCTGCGTCTGCTTGGGTTTTTTCCCATTCCCTCCACTTTCCGCCAACACTCCAAAAAACACGTTAGCAACTTTATTTTAAATGAACTGACTTTAGTGCATGAACAGAGACCTAAGCTTGTAAATTCCTCTGGGGCAGGGCCTGATAAACAACTTGTGTAAACATGTTGGCCTTATATAAGTTAAGGATACAAATAAACAGGGTTATCCATATCATATGAAACAGAATACATTTGATATGAAATAGAATATATTTAGGGTTTGGATGGTATTTTGATTTGCAGAAATATAACAGACCATGTTTTGTTTTGCATTCCAGGCTCATAATGGCTGAACAAAGATCTCGGTCTTTGTCTACTTCAGGTGAAGCTTTATATGAGATTCTTGGCTTAGAAAAGGGGGTCACGCACGATGAAATTAAGAAGTGTTACAGGTATGATTTTTTGAAGTCCTTCTGAAATAATGATAATTTAAAAAAAAAATAGGTATTCGCCAAGAAAAAAACAAACATATTTCACCAAGTATGGATTTATTTCAATGCTACATATATTTGGACATTTTTTAAATATTTAAATGATGTACAATTGGAAAGCATGAATACTATGGAAAGCTGAATCGTGTAATTTGTAATAAGTAAAAAAGAATATAATTTAGGAAAAAAATGCAAAGGTAGTTTTTTTTTTTTTTATTAGAGTTATTACAAAATGTGTAAAATGTGCTCATTTTCATTTACTACAGTTTCTTACTATTTATGTAACCGTGAGTAAATTCTCATGTTTACATTTTTACAGAAATGACTTTTAATTATAATGTGCTTCCTATTCTGAGCAATTCCCATCTTGTTAAAAACCAGTTGCCTTTTGTAATGTATGAAAGTGTTTCTACCTTTTTTAGGTCAGTCTGTGACCTACTTGTCCCCATGCAGCTTCTAATTTTGAGCTGGATTATCTATCTCCTTTTGCTTTTTTAATATAACTCATAATGTTGCCAACAATAGAATCTCAGACTAAATATAATTTATCTTAAACTGTAACTGTGTTTGATATGTCACAAAAAAGTGAGTTGACTTCTAGCTTTCCTAATAAGATATTGCAGAAGAATATATAAAATAGTTCAATGGGATCTTTACCTTTTTTTTCCTATGTCCTTTATAAAGAATCAACTGAACCTTGAATAGGTGCCAGTGTTTTCTGATTGTTTGCCCATATTCTTTTTTCGGTCCTCCTATAGGCCTTTTGTGCTGTTATAATCCCATTAAGTCTAGTTTCTATGAGAAGTTTCTATCTAGTTGGCATTGAGCTGATTTTAATGTTTTCTATGCTTTCTACAAGATGGCCAGATGTAATCAAAATTGCACATAGTTAGAAAATTTAGCAAAGTCTGTTCATAGCCTGTACCAAGCCCAATACAATAACTAAGTACGGTAATGAGGCACAGTCCAGAAACTAATATCAACCTTGGTCTTGAGTTCTAAATCATTAGGTTTCTCCTTGCAGCTTCAACAAGGAATGTCAAGGGTCAAGACTAAAGACCAGCAATGTAATTCAAAGCCAGGACCTAGTCTTCATGTGTGTTTTTTTCCCTGTCTTTTCAAAGAGCTGGTAAATTGTCATGGTGCCCCAATTTGTGGCAGTACGGATACTGTTCATGCAATGGTCTACTCATTAATTGCTAATGCTGTGGCTGCCAGTTTGCTAATTACTAGTGAATGACTACTTGTGAGTCATGTTTAATTAAAGTAAACTTCAAAAAGATTATTTTATGGCAACAGCCTTTGTAGGTTAATAAAGCATAATGAAGTCAAATTAGCTTGGATTTATCTAGGATTTAATAACTGCCAATAATGTTGTCACTTTCAATCACAGCAAAGTTGATAGAAGCGAAACTCATTAATTGAACATAGTCATATAAATGCTTTCTATAAAAGGAATTATACACATAAATATATATATATACAGAATATATATGCACACACACTTCATTTTTAATGCTTTTGAACTTAATTAGCACCTATAAAGATCCAGCCTTAGCTGTAGCGTAGCAAAGAAATCTTTGGAGGGAGCCCGGCACACAGTAACTTCTGGGACCCACCTGCCAGCTCCCCATCCACAAGCGCTGGGTTATGAGA
This sequence comes from Xenopus laevis, assembly GCF_017654675.1. NCBI lineage: Eukaryota > Metazoa > Chordata > Amphibia > Anura > Pipidae > Xenopus > Xenopus laevis. The sequence continues at coordinate 104,373,381 of NC_054382.1, forward strand.
GACAGCAGCTTGGGAAGAGGGATTTCTAAGACTACGGAGGAAGCCTACCAAACAGTCTGGGCCCCTTGTCTTGGTCCCCCTTGTGACTGTGGGGTCTGCTTCCTCTATAGTTACACCATTTATATCTATAAAACATTTATACATTTCATCACAGTCCAACAAATATGTTACAGCATAAATTATTGTTTAGAGTTCTATAGTTGGTCATCAGATCTCAACAGGAGTACAGATCTCCTAAATGGGTTCTCTGCGCTCTTCGAATTTAAAATTGATTTGGCACTATATCTCTCTTTTTTATTAGATAAAACGTTTGGTCCTGTCTTAGAAATACAAACAGGTGGCAAACAGGAGCTACTTGCTCGGTTCTTCTCTTCTTTCACTTCGATCTATTTTTCACTCTAAGGGGCCTCCATCTTTGTGGTGTCCCAGGGATTTAGAAAATAATAGGCAGTAGCTTTTGGGACAACTCCACCTTTCTCCATTTTTCCATTTTCTATTCTTCTTTTTTTTGAATCTGAGCAAGTGGCCCCTTTTTTTTAACCATTTTTTAATTTTGGAATCCAGATTAATCATGTCTTTTCACAATTTTTAATTCATTTTTTTGTGGAATCCTATTAATTCTATCTCCGCACTAGCACTTTATATTTAATAATATTTTAAGCAAATAGTTGGTCACTCAATCTATGTAATATTATGGTGTCCTACTCCAATTAATTGTTGGAATGAACTGGGAATTGTAATTAATAATTTTTTTTATTTTTTTATTAGCACTTTATAAATCACCTCACCTCATTAATTTATTTACAGATACATTTTATTGGATTTAATTAATTGTATTTATTTGGTCATTAATAATCCATTCTAAGGAATTATCTATGTAGTATTGTCTTTATTGGGCTACTGGATCACAAGCACTTGCACTTTGATTGAGGGTTTATTTGGTGATAACTGGAGAGTGGTAATTCCTCATTTATAGGTCATTATAGACTGATTATAGTTTATTATCAGTCTAGACTGATTATAGTTTATTATATTATATAGGAAATTTTCTGTAGTAAAGGTCAAACGGGGTACTTTTTTATCTTCTTACTGAGAATTATATCTATTCAAGTTATATCCCTGCCTTGACCTTTGGTTATTAAAGTAGATAATCAAGGTATCAAATCCTTACCTTTTATCTTTCCTTAGTCTGCATTTGTTTTTGACACAGTGAACCTTTACACCAAATCTGTTTGTTGATGGATCATAAAGCCACACCTCTTTTCATTATGTACCTGTATTGCAAATAAATGGCTTATTGATGATGTCACTATAGCTCAGCTTAATGAATCTGGAGTATTCTGCTAATATTGCGCCTTTGCATTGCGGCAAATGCTGATGTAACATTTTCTTTTACTTTTGTAAAAGTGCCATCCACCCATCACCATTTGTATATGATTTCATCACTGCAAATAAGCAAAGACGCACAGATTTCTGATTGAAAAGCAAATTGACTTCTCTTAAGATGGAATTTCCTATATAAATGCAAATTGGGATTTTTCTATTATTATTATGGAATAATAAGTGGAAACTATCAGAATAAACTACTATTACAAAAGAATGCTATAGAAATCTTCCTAATATACTGAAAAGCAATGCTGGAAATCAGTTTTAACCCAAGGGCAAGTATGCAAATTCTATTGACCCTTAAATCTTTAAACTGTATAGTCTTTAAAACCTTCAGCTTGTATAGACCCTATAACGTAATCTAACATATAACACCTTTCATACTATTCTGTATACATCATCGTAAGTACTACCGGTTCAACTGCAGTTGCAGCCATTCCAAGGCTAGTGTCTTATGATGGTTCAATTATCACCAATGGGCAGGGTGCAAAGTGCAAAAAAAACAAGCCTAAGCTGCCTTGTTTTCACATAATGCCTACATTTCCCCCTACATTTGGCAACACTGTTTTCATGAGGGGCAGGATGGGGGAGGCATACAGGCAAAGCTGATGGGTAGATCAATGTGTCAAAATGTGTTTAACTGCCTTGGGCAGTTTGAATTCCATTCTGTGCTATGATATCATCATCATCATTTATTCATATAGCGCTGTCAAGATAGGCAGTGCTTTATGATATAGTAGTGGTCACTGCTCTGCAGCAGCATTATTACCCATTGGAAACCTTGCTCTTTTTGTTTAGTTGCCTGTAAGGTTAATACGGCCCTGTTCCTAGTCATATTTTTTGATGACTCACCTAGGCCAAAACATGTTCCAAGTAGGGCTGTAATGAAGGCGCATACGTCGGATTCTTCTTTGGATGGAGTCGCTATATAAGAGGAACTGTATAAAATATATTCCTTTATTGATCAGACTTGATTAAAATCACGAAATCCAGATGTACAAGGCAGGGGAGTGCATGGCTCAACGCGTTTCGTGACTACAAGGTCACTTCATCAGAAGCTTCTGATGAAGTGACCTTGTAGTCACGAAACGCGTATATAGCGAATCCATCCAAAGAAGAATCCGACGTGTGCGCCTTCAATACTGTGTTTGTCTTATCCACATGACCAGAGTGGAACGTTGGGATTTTGGATAGAGCGCTCACCCAGTCCCACGTACGGACCCTGTTCGTGTACAACTTCAAGTTGTCCAAGTAGGGCTGTGGGGGTTTGTGCTGAACTTTAGAAGTGCCCAACTTTTACCTCTGTGTGTGCCGTTTTATACTTTTGCGTCTGCGTGCCCCATACCTTCCGAGACAACAGAGTGGGGTGGGTACACCAGGTTAGGGTGGGGTGTGGGTGCTCACATTTTTTATCAACCAGCACATCTAGCACACTAGTTCCAATGGTCTCTTATGCCTATATGGCTTGCACAGTATGGTCAGATGCTAAGGTTTTTCAAAGGGAGAGAAAATCTTATCTTCACTCGGGGATTTAAATAAAAAAAGCTTTCTGGTTCTTTTGCTGAGTAAATGTTGTGCAGTTTGAAAAATTGTCACATGAACAAAATGTGTTTAATTTTCGGCAAAGCAAAATGGGTCATCTTCACCCATCACTATTTGGAGGGATTTCACCGGATGCACTACACAATTAGATCTTAAAAGTGTTTTGAAAAGTCTGCAGCCTTTGTATTAATATCCCTTTTCTGGTTGTCCCCCGTCATATGGAGAAAACACTTCTAGCTGAGGTTTCTGTTCTGCTAAATAAAAAATAAAAATGTTTTATTTTGGCCAAAATGTTATGACATTTTACAAATCACTCTAGAGGACACATTTATAACCCGGAAACTATGTTTCCAAATTCAATATAGCAATAATTGACAACTAGTACTTAGTCATCAGGATTCTTGTATTGTAGGATTACAGGGTTGGACCACAACCCCCTTCAGCCCTCCTCCCCCCACCAGTATGTGCACCTTTTTTTGTTGTAGCAGAGGCCCGAAAGGGAGGTTGGGGGCAACAACTCTGGATTTGGGCAGGGAGCAGGACTGGGCTGATGGGGTCCACAAGAGCCAGAGCCCACTGGGTTGTTTCCCAGTATCCAGGCAGCCCAATCTGACCCTGTATGATTGTAAACACCACATGTCTCTGTCTTTTTTCATCCAATAAATTAAAAAGGTTGATTGTCCTGTAGCCACATAAGTCCAGTACCACCACACAGCAATTAAACAAGGAAAAGATAATCATGGTGGTGTCAATATGAGCATCCATCCTATGTTGTCAGTAATGTTATCGTGCTATGTGTACAATCGACAGAATCATTTACATATATTGATATGTGTGATAGATTGGTAATCTAAATGAAAACTCATGGATTTGGGAAGGCTGTGTTAAATCTATTGTATTTCATTAAGATCCTGTCAAAGAATAGTTTTAGCCAAGATCCAACAACATGCTCTGCTCTTTCTATACATATAACTTCATTTAAAATGGATATTGAGATTACATAGTAAGTAAGGTTGAAAAAAGACAGATGTCCATCGAGTTCAACCTTTTTTTTTTTTAACTATCTGCCAGTTGATCCAGAGGAAGGCAAAAAGCCCATCTGAAGCCTCTCCAATTTGCCTCAGAGGGGGAAAAATTCCTTCCTGACTCCAAAATGGCAATCGGACTAGTCCCTGGATCAACTTGTACTATGAGTTATCTCCCATGACCCTGTATTCCCTCACTTGCTAAAAAGCCATCCAACCCCTTCTTAAAGCTATCTAATGTATCAGCCTGTGCAACTGATTCAGGGAGAGAATTCCACATCTTCACAGCTCTCACTGTAAAAAACCACTTCCGAATATTTAGGCGGAACCTCTTTTCTTCTAATCGTAATGGGTGACCTTGTGTCAGCTGGAAAGACCTACTGGTAAATAAAGCATTAGAGAGATTATTATATGATCCCCTTATATATTTATACATAGTCATCATATCACCCCTTAAGCGCCTCTTCTCCAGTGTGAACATCCCCAATTTGGCCAGTCTTTCCTCATAGCTAAGATTTTCCATACATTTTACCAGCTTAGTTGCCCTTCTCTGTACCCTCTCTAATTCAAAAGTGTCCTGTTTGAGTGATGGAGACCAAAACTGTATGGCATATTCTAGATGGGGCCTTACAAGTGCTCTATACAGTGGAAGAATGACCCCCTCTTCCCTTGACTCTATGCCCCTTTTAATACAGGTCAAGACCTTATTTGCCCTTGATGCTGCTGACTGGCATTGCTTGCTACAGCCAAGTTTATCATCTACAAGGACTCCAAGGTCCTTTTCCATAATGGATTTGCCTAGTGCAGTCCCATTAAGGGTATAAGTGGCTTGGATATTTTTACATCCCAGGTGCATGACTTTATATTTATCAACATTGAATCTCATTTGCCACTTAGCTGCCCAAATTGCCAGTTTGTCAAGATCATGTTGCAAGGATGCCACATCCTGGATGGAATTAATTGGGCTGGATAATTTAGTTTCATCTGCAAACACTGATACATTACTTACAACACCCTCCCCTAAGTCATTAATGAACAACTTAAATAAAAGTGGACCCAATACTGAGCCCTGGGGGACCCCACTAAGAACCTTACTCCAAGTAGAGAATGTCCCATTAACAACCACCCTCTGAACCCGATCCTGTAGCCAGTTTCCTATCCACGTGCAAACTACTTCATTGAGCCCAACAGACCTTAGTTTAGAAAGCAGTCGTTTGTGGGGCACAGTATCAAACGCTTTGGCAAAATCCAAATAGATCATATCTACTGCCCGCCCCCCACTATCCAGAATCTTACTTACCACATCATAAAATGCAATCAAATTCGTCTGACATGACCTATCCTTCATAAAGCCATGCTGATTGTTGCTCATAATGCCATTCATTAGGACAAAATTTTGAATGTGATCCCTTAACAAGCCCTCAAATAATTTGCCCACCACAGATGTCAATCTTACTGGCCTATAATTGCCAGGCTGAGATCGTAATCCCTTTTTAAATATTGGAATAACATCAGCTTTTCTCCAATCCATAGGCACCATACCAGATGACAGTGAATCTGAGAAAATCAGAAATAAGGGCTGGTCTAAAACTGAACTAAGCTCTCTTAGAACCAGGGGGTGCAGGTTCCATTACCTTTATAGTATTAACTTCTAACATTTTATTTTAATAAGTAGGGACCCTGAGATTTAGATATGGTCTATTCAGACAGTCTCCCTGATATTTGGCAACCTAAAGTGGCCCTGGTGGTTCTTTAATTCACCCAGGCAGCTATGTGCCTTTTCCTAGGTCCATATTATTTTAAGGTTTGCCCACTAGATGGCTGCATGTAAAAGTATAAAGGGGCCTAGTCCCATGTGCTCAGGGTCTTTCCTGAGACCTAAGCTTTTTTGGCAGGGTTTTACAGGCCCAGTGCTATTGTCTGGTGAAGTTTATGTAGGAGAAGGTAGTGATTGTTAGTTTTGGCATAGTTGCTCTAGGAGCCAGAGGAAGGCTCAGGGGCAGTGGCATAACTAGATGTTACTGTGCCCCAGAGCAAATTAATTTTAAGGCTTCTAAAATATCCAGTGGTTGTCCTATTTTACCAATATATGTTGAAATTGCTCTTTATTTGGACCTCATGGGGCCCCCCTGCAACCACAGGGTCTGCTTCCTCTGTATTTACAACCCTGTTCAGTAAAGATAGTTAGAGGCTTCCACTCCAACAAGGAAATATAGTGGGGTTAGGACCCCGTGGTGAGTCCACCACTAGTGCAGGGACTTCAGTGGGTGAGTTGAGGACCTGGTAGGGTGCCAGATACAAGACCCCAAGCTGAGGATCCCTACGCACAAAGTTCTACTCTATGGGAGGAATTGCCCCAGGAGTGTGGTAACCTATTTCTTGATTATTTCACCTCTGGCAGGGATTCTGCTGCTATTACACTGAATTATATCAAAGTGCCTGTAAATGGCCTCATTTGAACTGTTCCTGTTAATAAACCAGTCATTTTGCTGCAAGAAAACCTTTCTGTAACTGGATCCTTTGCTACACGGAACAACACAAGGTACAGGGAGTTGCTGGGAGTTACTCAGGTACAAGTGGGTTAGTGGCACAATACAAGCAGCAGTAGTCCTGTTCACACACTAAAATACACACAGCTGAAGGATGTGCTGCATAAGTAATAACAATTCATTCCAATGCTAGCTGCAGATTTAACTAGATCTTGTCTAGCCATACAGCATGTATCTACATAAATATTTTATATGTCCTGGGTGATATAACAACACTGCAAATGTCAAGTCAAGTTAAAATATCACTAAAATATCATGTGGTCGGACTGCAGCACACTGTCAGCTTGGTCTCATCAGATATCCCAGTAGGAGTCATTGGTGTGCAAAATGCAATTTTCTGATGCAAATCCAATGTTTTCTACCCACATTGCAGTGGATTTTCCCAGAATTCCATACCTCCCAACTCTCCCGTTTTGATCGGGACAGTCCCACTTTTGACAGCTCAACCCGCACTCACGCGTTTGTACTGGAAAGTCCCAATTTCTCTGCACTGAACAGCCAAAAAAGATACAATGTTTCTAACGTAATTGGCTCTTGGCAGAGAGCCCAGAATAGATACTTAAGGTACATTTGTAACAGTTTTGTCTCTTGGGAGAATTTAGACTCACAGCTTAAAGGGAAATCCATCTTCATTAGTAAAACTGTAATAAAACATAAAAACTACAGAAATGTGTTCAAACTTTCATAACCTCGGAAATCTTGTAAAATGGGCATGGCAATTAGGGGATGTGGCCACAAAAAGGGGCATGGTCAAAAAATTCACCTCACTACACGTGGCAAATATTTTTGTCCCTCTTTCAGTTTCCAGAATGTTGGGAGGTATGGAATTCCAATGTTGTTTCAACCACCCAGTAACCATGACATTAGTGTGTGTGTTTATTTTGGCTCAAGTCTGTGGAAACCCTGGAAGTACTGCCATGTTTAGAGTGGCAGCGAATTTCCCAGCACTTTGTGGAGGAAATGTGCCTTTTAATGATCTCCTGTGCACTGCAAGCAAACATTCATAAATCAGGAGCCTATTAAGTGAAATTCAAGATCATCTTTTTAACACTATTCTCAAAGTTTATGAATATTATATACATATTTATATATTAATTTTCCAGAATCGTCAGTTGAAAAAATCTTGCCAGTGGGATATATTTACAGTTATGGGACCTATTATCCAGAAAGCTTGGGACCTGGGGTTTTCAGATACTGGATCTTTCTGTAATTTGGATCTTCATACCTCAATTCTACTAGAAATCTTGAAATCAAATTTAAATAACCTCAATAGGCTGGTTTTGCTTCCAATAAGGATTAATTATATCTTAGTTTGGAAAAAGTATAAGGTACTGTTTTATTATTACAGAGAAAAAGGAAATCATTTTTTAAAAATAAGGATTATTTGGATAAAATGGAGTCTATGGGAGATGGCGTTTCCGTAATTCTGAGCTTTATGGGTAATGAGTTTCTGGATAACGGATCCCTTACCTGTATTTTCTAATCTATTTTTTGTGTGTCTTTAAACAGTCACATTAAGAAAAATGAATGGGCAACTCAATTTCCATTACAAATGTTTTTTCCCCCCACAAATAAACGCAATCGCGTTTCCCATAAATATGTGATCAACCAGGCACACACTTAGGGGCAGATTTATCAAGGGTCGAAGTGAATTCGAGGGAATTTTCAAAGTAAAAAAATTCAAAGTAACTTTTTGGATACTTCGACCATCAAATAGGATGCTACGACTTCGAATTTACTTTGAATTCGATTTGAAGTAAAATAGTTTGAATATTCGATAATCGAAGTACTGTCTCTTTAAAAAAAACTTCGACTTATATTTCACCAAATTAAACGAAGTGCTATGTTAGCCTATGGGGACCTCTAGACCATTTTTCTAAGTCTTCATACATCGAAGTATAATCGTTCGATCATACGCTAAAATCGTTCGTATCGCTCGATTGAACGAATTTACTTTGATCGTTCGATGGCAAAATTCAGTGAAAAATACTTTGACTTCGATATTCGAAGTATTTCAATTTGATGGTCGAATTTCGAAGTATTTTTGACTTCAAATTCGACCCTTGATAAATCTGACCCTTAAGTCGTGTGTTTTTTTAGAACTTTCATGAAAAGATTATGAATTAAAAAAATACAATAAAGATTACCATTGCTATGAAATGTGGGGGGCTATGCTGCTATAAAAGGAAGATTTCTAGGTATTTCCATCTAGGAAGATATCTAGGATTTTATAGAAAATCAAATATATTTTATATGAATAGTAACGTAAATGAATTTTGTACACAAACACTACAGATAATATACAACAATTCATGAAGACTTGGACACCAAATATTTACTATGAAAAGTATTTTTTCTAAAAAAAATATGTTTTCGAAAATAAATGCAATGCGGCCACCTTTTAAAATGCTATTAAAAAAATTTGCTAGAGCGCCCCAGGTCTGAGATACTCTGGCCACAAACAGCTTTGTCCTTAGGAAACTTTGGAATCTTTTGAGCAGAAAGAAAATCTCTCAAGATACAGCATTTTGCTGTGGAAAAGTAATCACCCTCTTCTTTAAACTTATAAAAACAGAAGGGTCCAGATAAAATATTTACAATAACCATGCACTGAAGATTTCAGCAGATGCCGAGCAAAGCCCATAGCCAAGAGCTGTATTTAATATATAAGCAGTTGGCAGCAACCTTCTATCTACTGCTCGTATGGAACTGTATAAATGCACATGCAATTTACTGCTACGATCACTGAAAAGCTCTGATGCCTCCTGTGAATCATGACAAGTTAATAAATTGATATTAAATTACTTTTTCACATTTAAAGGATTAATAAAACTCTATCTACCCTGATATTTGATTTTTTTTAAATCATGAATATTTGTCTCCTTCTATCTGAGTTCTAGTTCAGCTGAACCCTTTGACACTCCCTGAACAGGACATAATCTTAAATTCAGGTTGGGTGTCCTTACACATAAACACGATCAGACAACAGAGTCAGAAGAAGCAGTGGGACAAATTCTATCTCTGTCTGGGCACTTTGTAATGTGTTTATTTAGATCTGACCCATGAACTCCGTAGAGCTTATTTTCTTTCTCTTGAAACTTATTGGCTTTAAATGTTGTCATATATGGCAAGAGTGATTTGTGTCTGTCTCTCATTATGTAACACCCCCATTTTGTTACTTAAAGGGATACTGTCATTGGAAAAAACATTTTTTTCAAAAGGAATCAGTTAATAGTGCTGCTCCAGCAGAATTCTGCACTGAAATCCACTTCTCAAAAGAGCAAACAGTTTTTTTTATATTGAATCTTTAAATCTAACACGGGGCTAGACATTTTGTCAATCTCCCAGCTGCCCCTGGTCATGTGACTTGTGCCTGCACTTTAGGAGAGAAATGCTTTCTGGCAGGCTGCTGTTTTTCCTTCTCAATGAAACTGAATGTGTCTCAGTGAGACATGGGTTTTTACCATTGAGTGTTGTTCTTAGATTTACCAGGCAGCTGTTATCTTGTGTTAGGGAGCTGTTATCTGGTTATCTTCCCATTGTTCTTTTGTTTGGCTGCTGGGGGGAAAAGGAAAAGGGAGGGGGTGATATCACTCCAACTTGCAGTACAGCAGTAAAGAGTGATTGAAGTTTATCTGAGCACATGACTTGGGGCAGCTGGGAAATTGACAATATGTCTAGCCCCATGTCAGATTTCAAAATTGAATATAAAAAAATCTGTTTGCTCTTTTGAGAAATGGATTTCAGTGCAGAATTCTGCTGGAGCAGCACTATTAACTGATTCATTTTGAATTTTTTTTTTTCCCATGACAGTATCCCTTTAAACCAAACAGTGCCACAAATATCTGCTAAAATGGCAAGACAAAGAAGGGATTACAACGTCTATAATAAATATTCCTGGGATAACAGGTATTGGAAATGGCCTCCTTCACCACCAGTTTATACATCCAAAAATAAATGAAGACAATAATATCTGGGTGGTTGCAATGGGGTAGGCACAGAGAAGACACAGAAAACTCAATTTACTATGTCCAGGGCAGGATGAAAAGAGCAAAAAATGAGGGCAATCTGCCCACAACAGAGCACAGAGACATGTGGCTGCCTCCATAAAGACAGCACTGCCATGTTCAAGAGGTTTGGTGGAAGTTGCTTTTTAGCTATCTCATCCCCTAATTATCCCCTAAATTGCACATAAACTTTTTTTTACCTGTGAGCCACATTCAAATGTAAAAAAAAGTTGGAGAACAACATAAGCATGAAAACAATTCTTGGTGCTGCTAAATATGGGCTGAAATTGACTATTGGTATCTCCTATGTTGACTTGCAGTCTACAGTTGACTCTGATTGGCAGCACACCCTGGGGGTCATTTATAAAGTTTGTGCAGCGCATATTTATTCGCAAATGGTTGTTTTGCCCATGCTTTTTCCTGAACGCTAAAATATTGCACTGCTGTGCCCGTCTTTCCGTTTCTTGCGAATTCGCATTGTGAATATATTTTCGCAAATGGCTCGCAAATGAGGGTCTTTGTGTGAGTACAGGCACTGTGCGAGGTTGTTGTGCCCGAAAATAGTGTTGAAATTAACTTATATACGCAATTTGCAAAACTGTTTGTGAATATTTTCTCTGCCACCAAAGTTGTGGCGTTATTCAAACGCAGAGTGTGCGCATAAATATTCGCAATTAGCTATTTTTGCCATATTTAAAAACCCCTTTAGACATTCGCAGTGTTAAAAACAAATTGCAAATCTGTTTGCACACTCTTATTCAGCTTTAGAAATATAACCAGGCGCAGGGCAAATATATTCACTGTGTGAACCAATCTGCCCTGCGCAAAGTCTATAAATGAGCACCCTTGTTTTTATGCAACTAAAGCTTGCCTTTAAGCCAGGAATTCAAACAGAAGCACCCGGTCGGCTGGGAGCTGGGAGCAACACCCAAGGGGTCAGAGGGCAACATGTTGCTCTTCAGCCACTGGCTGGGGATCATTGATCTAGACTTAAAAGTCAGAGAGCATGGAAGGGCACAGCCTGAAGTGGGGCCATACACATCATCTGTCTGGGTGGTCTTTGGCAGTTACTTTCTGTCAAGGATTACAGGCTTGACACAGACTATTTGGACCCATTAATAGGGTAGCCTTGTGACATTGCATACAGCTAAAGAGAAGGTAGAGTACTTACGGATGCATCCAGATCACTGCAAAGACGCTTACTGATCATAAAACAGCACTCAAGAAGGGACAGGCTTATATAGTTCCTTAATCAGGTGATTGCCTGCAGCTGGTGGATTTTGATGCATATGATACTTATACATGACTATATCAATGAAGGGATGGATACCTGCTACAGCCTGGGGAAGACTAGTGGGAGAGTTCACTGGTATTAGGGAACCCTTAGTGTAGGGAATCAGTCTTTCTTTTTAAGCCACTTGGATAAGTATGAATTGTCCAGAACCTCCATTGGGAGGTCCCAGTACAGAGGCCCAGGAGTAGGGGTGGTGTGGTAAATGTGTTCTGGGTCAAGGGGCTTCAAAAGGTGCCAAGTTTGGTAAATGGGAATGAGGAATATCATATTTGTGAAGATGCTCTAGGTCTAGGATCACAAAGTAGTTAGAAATCTTTTCAAAGCAGATTTGCCTCACTGAGAAGAGTTTGCACCCATGCGTCTTTTTCCGTAAAGTGTGAATTTTACTGAACGTTACCTTTTTTCGCCAGAGTTGACCGCCACCTCAGACCAGGGGAACTGCTAAAATAAAGCTTCAGCTTCCACAATCTTATGTCAGTGACATCATCCTGTATGCCGGAAACTTGGCGACTTGTCCTTTTTTTAAGCAGGATAGCCTGCAAAAGTCCACATTATTAAACTTTTTTGGATAAACATTTTTCCCTAGACATTTGAGGTGCATGGAAAATTCCATTTAGGGTAAGCTCCTGTGTAGGGCATTATAGGATCTATTTTGTCTTTATTCAGGTCCCATGAACATGTGTAATAAAAAGTGGCCACTTTAAAGGGAAACTGTCATGGGTATAAAAAATTTTTTTCAAAATGAATCAGTTAATAGTGCTGCTCCAGCAGAATTATGCACTGAAATCCATTTCTCAAAAGAGCAAACAGATTTTTTTTATATTCAATTTTGAAAACTGACATGGGGCTAGACATATTGTCAATTTCCCAGGTGCCCCAAGTCATGTGGCTCATTTGGCGAGGTTGCCCTAACCAGTATTCCCACTATCAGATGAGCAATATTGGGCTGATCTGATCGGTTGGTCCTTGGGATCATAAATGGAGAGTTATGCCGGCCATCTAGACAAGAACTGCATCAACATGCAGATGAGGTATTTGATCAGACACCAAGCTTATACCAGCCCTATCAATATCTGTCAAAGTTTCGGCCAGATATTGGTTGGCACCATACATGCACGGGCCAATAAGCTTCCAGCTTTGCAATGTGTAACTTGCAAAGCAAAGGGTTAGATGTGGCAGAACCTGCACTATTCTAAGTGATCTGGTCCAGTGGCCCTGGATCAGTGCAATGTTAAATTGACATAAGCAGTCAAATCATGCAGATACTTGGAAACTGTCTAGCCAAGATCAGATAGTCTGTGGCTTTACTATGTAGATAAATGACCCTCAGCATCCCACTAACACTCAAAGATATATGGAAATTTGCAGCTTTAGTATATAAAATAAAAATAAAATAGTTTACCAACAAATTTGCATGAAAAAAAGACAATTGAAGCAACAGGAAGACAGGGAAGGAATATTTACATAGAAATCCTGGTTAGAGCTGTCACCAGTGTTTTACCCATAATTATCAGTGATTATGATGATATTATAAAGTACTTATGAATTAATGGTCTAGCTCTGGGGAATAATTGCTGAACTGAACACTTTGCAAGACAAGATGATTCAGTATTCGTGATAGCTTATATAGGTATGCTAATAAATGTAAATTTGTTGTTACAATTTTAAAATATCGACAAATTTATTTTCTGCAGTTTTATACCAAAAATCTATTTTCATTTCTAGGGTTGCTAATTCGTTTGATATTTCCTACGGCACATGGTCTAATTTGGAATTAATGTCGATGACAAGGATGCGTCTGTGTTAAGGAGGTTTCATTAATTTACAAGTCTTTTTTTACACTTTAATTTCTTTTGTGTCCATTCACATATTTCAAAGCTCGCTTTCCGTGAATTAATTATGCAGTGCGCTGAATATTCATATTCCCTTCTTTCTTCATTAGGCAGGTGGGTGCTTCTTTTGCTCTAATATGCACAATGCATATATTTATATTTGTCATTCTCTAAAGGGAAGTGATTCTGTATTTACAAAGAGGAATGATGTTTTATTTAATTTTTATTAAACAGACAGCAGTTTATAAAGGCGTTGGTTAATGTGTGCACAGAACATTTCATTTATGGATATTTGCATTTATGCATAAAAATCAGATAAGGTCAGCAAGTGAATGCTCTCTCTGGAGGAAAAATTAGAACAGTACCATTTAATTATAATCACCAGATGGTGCTGTTCTCTTGTTGTCTATGGACAATGCCTCTAAAAATACACATACATAGGGTCTTTGCCAGCACTGGTATGGGATCCATTATCCAGAAAGCTCTGAATTACAGGAAGGCCATCATCCATAGACTCCATTTTAATGAATTTAGTCACATTTGTAAAAATGATTTCCTTTTTCTCTGTAATTATAAAACAGTACCTTATAACTGATGCCAAATAAGATATAATTAATCCTTATTGAGGTAGAAAAAGCCTATTTGGTTTAATTAATGTTAAAAAATATTTAGTAAACATAAGGTATGGAGATCAAAATTATGGAAAGATTCCTTATCTGGAAAACCCCAGGTCCTGAGCATTTTGAATAACATGTCTCATACCTGTATTAAGGGGCTTTTTATCATCAGTAAATAACTGAGACCTAAATAAAGGGCATATTTTACATCTAAAGCCATACTGATGTCAAAAAATATTTTACCGGTCAGCTAAACACAGTTTTATGGACTTTCATATTTTTCATATTTTTCTTTCACGTTTTTATGGGGTATCACACAAACATAATTGGATGTTGAAGGGCAGCGTCAGAATGGAGGTTTTGGACCCACCAGGGCTGCACATACCTCCCAACTGTCCCGTTTTTAGAGGGACAGTCCCTCTTTTGACAGTTCAACCCACAGTCCCTTGTTTGTACTGGAAAGTCCTGTTTTTCTCTGCACTGAACAGTCAGAAAAAGAAACAATGTTTCTAACTTATTTGGCTTTTGGCAGAGAGCCCAGAACAGCCAGAGCAGTAGATAAGATACTTTTGTAACAATTTCGTGATAAGCAAATAAGTAATTGTAACAATATAAGATAACAGGTCCCTTGGGAAAAGCTAGACTCGCAGCTTAAAGGGCCATTCACCTTCATTAGCAAAACTGTAATAACTGAAAAAAAAACACAAAAATATGTTCAAACTTTCATAACCTGCCAAATTTTGTAAAATGAACATGGTAATTAAAGGGTGTGACCACAAAAATGGGCGTGGTAAAAAAATCATACCTGTGCACATCATTTATTCGATGGTGGAGGTCAGGAGCTCAGGCTGTGTGGAGTGGGTCTGGGACAGTGGAGCCCACAGGGGTTTTTTCTCACCGGCCCAGTCTGACCCTGATGCAGGGGCTAAATGATTGGATCTGACTGATTTGGCCCAGTATATAGGTGGCCAAAAACAACCTGCAAAGTGAAGCCTTCTGAAATCGGAAGGTATTTATTTGTCTCATGCCATACACACAGCATTGCCTAGATACCAAAAATGAGAATTTTAATTCTCCCATAAGGCATCATGGGCGGAGACATGCAAATCACTCCTTTATGTCCCTTTGGCCAACTATGCATCCAGAACCGCTGGTTTTATAGCACAGATACAGCCTAATTGTTCAGAGCCGGTTTCGATCTTGTTAGATCTCATCAGTGCAAGATATTGGAACATGGCTTCTGAGGGAGTACGACTTGGAGAGTAGTGAAATGGAAAACGGAACCTGGTTAGGGTGAACCTGGAAATTTGGCTCAGCTAGTGCAGAGAGCGCTATTGCTGATGTTTTAAGCATGGAGAAGGAGAGGGGGGCAGCATCTGGACTGTTATCCCCAGGCCTCAGCTGTATTGCTTCTGAGGAAGTGGCGAGATTCCATGAAACACGTAAAGCGTATATCCCCTTGGCATTGATGTTCATTTTCGAACGTTTTTAAATGGACTATTAAAAGTGATATTTTATCACCAGTCCCTGATCCTCCGTGTTTTACAAAATGTTACACCCAGCTTTATCCGCATTGGTCCCAAACCACTAGGGATGTGCAGGAGATTTGATAATTTTCATAATTTCTCCCATGCAATCCCCAGTGCTCTGGACGCAACAAAGGAAATAAGTGCATATGTCCACGTAAAAGGGAGGAGGTGGGGGTGATGAGTGACAGCTGGCCTAGAGGTGCCTGCTATGTAAATCCATCCCTGGCTATCTCAGTCAGCAGCAGCACCAGGATCGCCCCTGGTAGTAGGAATTTCATGTTATCATATCAAATGAATCTGACCCATACTAATAAATATGTTTCCTTTTTCATATTGTTCATATAAGAAAATTGGCACTGAAGCACCATCCAGACAAAAATCCAGACAACCCTCAAGCAGCAGAAACATTCAAAGAGATCAACAATGCTCATGCAATACTGAGTGACGTATCCAAGAGGAATATATATGACAAATATGGCTCACTGGGGCTGTATGTTGCAGAACAGTTTGGAGAAGAAAACGTTAATGCATACTTTATGCTGTCAAGCTGGTGGGCAAAGGTAAGTAACAGTTCTAAGCCACTTTGTTCTCTACTGTTCAGTATAAAAACCAAGCTCTATAATGCACAGAGGCCATTTACAAATGTAAGTTTCCTGATATCTAAACTAAAACCGTAGAACTTGAAGTAGGAGTGGACCTTAAAGCCTTTAACATCTTTTCTGCAATCCTTGGGTTGAAAGTAGTAGAACATATCCTACCAAAAAACATTATTTTAAGAGCCATTATTTTAGGAAGCTGTTTATTGCACATCCCATAATTTTAATATGCAGATAAAATAATTAATTTATAATTGTATTATATTATTATGATCAGGGCAGCCATCAGGGGGGGACAGGGGGGAGAGTTGTAGGGGGCCCGAGGGTAAGGGGGGCCTGGCCACGCCACACTTCTGACTGACTTCGGGAAGGCATGGACGTTTAAGGGGCCCTGGCCACCAATTTTCTCATAATGTGGGGGGGGGAGCCCTGGCCACCAATTTTGGCCACCAATTTTTTTTTCTCATGTGGGGTCCTAGCCAGCAATATTTTTTAATGGGGGGCCCTGGCCACAAATGTTTTTTTTATGGGGGGCCCTGACCACCAATATCTTTTTATTTTTTATTAACATGTGGGAACCCTAGCCACCAAAATTTTTTTGTTTTTTTACTGTGTGGTGGGGGTGGACCTGTGGGGTGGGGAGGGCGGACCTGTAGGTGGGGCTTACAGTGGGTGCAGCACAGGGGGCCCAGGAAATTTTGTCGTATGGGGCCCTGCGATTTCTGATGGCAGTCCTGATTATGATTATTTTTCTTTTTTGTCAAGACACATCAACATCCTGCTTACAAAAATCTGCCAATAATGAATACTATCCATCCCAATCAATCACTAACTTTACAAAATATGCTGTTAGTATTCAAAAGCTTTCAGTGGAAGACTTTTTGTTGCACAGAAGACTTTCAGCTGCTATCCTTCAGAGGACTTTTATAGGGATGTTTACCTTTGAGTTAACTTTTAGCATGACGTAGAGAATGAAATTCTGAGACAATTTGCAATTGATTTTCAATTTTTATTATTTGTGGTTTTTGAGTTATTAAGAATTTTATTCAGCAGCTTATTTGCAATTTCAGCAATCTGGTTGCTAGGGTCCAAATTACTCTAGCAACA
The DNA here is from genome assembly GCF_017654675.1 of Xenopus laevis. NCBI lineage: Eukaryota > Metazoa > Chordata > Amphibia > Anura > Pipidae > Xenopus > Xenopus laevis. Next base: position 104,390,865 of record NC_054382.1, read on the forward strand.
ATGCATTGATTTGAGTAAGAGACTTGAATATGAATAGGAGAGGCCTGAGTAAAAAGAGGAGTAATACAAAGTAGCAATAACTATAAATGTGTAGCCTTACAAAGCATTTGTGTTTTGGATGGGGTCAGTGACCCCCATTTGAAAGCTGGCAAGTGTCAGAAGAAGACAAATAATAAAATATAAAATAAAATAAAATAATTAAAAATAAATATTGAACAGTTTATAATTAGCCATTCTAAAACATACCAATAGTTAGCTTAAAGGTGAACCACCCTTTTAAGCAGTCCCTTCCTAAAAGCAGTCCAAGCTATGTAAAATTAAAATTCCTATATCATCTGAACCATTCTATTCCAGAGATTAACATCATGGATTGGTTTGGTGCACAGTATGTGGAGGGGGAATGAAGAGTATTATTAGTTTAGTAGCAGCCAAAGCATGAAAAGTAGGTAGATGTAGGTGGTACCGTTTATAGGGTCATTAATAAATTCCCAAATTCTTCTTTTATATCATGCCTGAAGAACAGACTTAAGCAGCCTCAAAAGCTTGAATTTAGGAATTTAGTAAGTCAATACAAGTCAAAAAAATGTACCACTTACTTTACATGATACTAGCATGTTTGAGTTATCATGTGACCACCCATCATGCAGTTAAGAACGTCAACATATGTCAATGTATCCACATGGTTAGAGTCCCCTTCTGTTCTTTACAGCTAAATATGTAGAAGGGAAGCTCTTTTGAGCACTTACAGAAGTTCATATTTTATTGAAAGCAAGAGACCAAGCGAGGATCATTTTACATTAAATCTGACGCATAAAAATCCTTGTGTGTTCTGTCCAGGGTCTGTTTGCAATCTGTGGGATCCTGACTGGCTGCTATTTTTGCTGCTGCCTTTGTTGCTGCTGTAATTGCTGCTTTGGAAAGTGTAAACCCAGTCCACCTGGAGGGGAGGATTATGAATGCTATGTTTCACCAGAGGACCTCGAGGAACAGATAAAGACAGATATGGAATCAGGTAAAGGTGAAAATAAACGTATTCTCAGAATCAGAAGCATGCTCACATTTTGAAAATGTGCTAAAGCTGAGTAAGTTCTGTTTTATATTTTCATAGTACTAATCACATACGGCATTCTACATACTATTTCAGGCCCATGAAGAATCTGCTCCATGGAGTTTTCCATGTGAATTTGGTGTCTGGCGGACAAACATGACTTGTCCAATGTCAAAAGGAGGCACCATGTGATTTAATCACTGAACATTCCCTTCCATACATACTTAACATGGGCAACCAAAATCCTTAAAACCCTTGAATGTACAATTGCCATGATTGTCAAATCTTAGATCATCAATAGCTACACAAGAATCGGAAATCGGATTTTATGTTTTTTACAGGAACATGTCAACACTGCTTTCAAAAATATCCTGGTGCTATTCATTTTTTAAAGACAAATTGTTATCAACGTACCTCCCAATGTCCCGTTTTCTGTGAGACAGTCCCGATTTTGACAACTCAGCCCACAGTCCCAGATTTTTATTAAAAAGTCCAGAGTTTCTCTTTGATCTCCTGCACTGACCCCAGAAAAAAATACAAAATTTCTGAAACTTAAGTAAATAAGAAGCTTTTTCGGCAGAGAGTCCAGAATACTCAAGGCCTGCACATTTGTAACAATTTAAGATAAGCAAATCTCTTGGGGATTGTGACTCACAGCTTAAAGGGCAATTTAATCTTCATTAGCAAAACATTTATAACACATAAAACATGGCCCGAAAACTCCCAGAATTGTGTTCAAACTTTCATAACATTTTGTAAAATGGACATGGCAGTTGGGGGTGTGGTCATAAAAATGGCCATAGTCAAAAAAACTTCAACAGATCTTTTTTCCCCCCCATGTTGGGAGGTATCAGTGCCAGGCTCCATTATCTATTTTCCATTGGCTGCTGCAAGTATCCAAAGCAAAGGCTCAGAATTATGGAATGGCCATCTCCCACAGACTCAATTTTAATAAATTTTTTCTCTGTAATACTAAACCAGTGCATTGTACTTGATCCCAACAAAGACATAATTAATCCTTATTGAAATAAAAATATCACTAATCAGTTTAGTTAAGGTTATATAATTTGTTAATAGACTTAAGGTATGGAGGTTCAAATTACAGAAAGACCCTTATCTGGAAAACCTCTGAAAAACAGAAAAATGTATTTCATTTACTCTGGCTACTGACAAACTGATCCCATTTAGCTGGCTATGCCAAAATGAATTGGATATATGTTATCACTGAGATTTCTTCTTGTAACAGCCCCATTCCTTACAGATTTAACTGCATGAAATGCGCTTAGTGTAATTAAGTCATCTACTGTATACATGTCACGGACAAGAATGTCCTGCTAGACGATTGGCAGGATTGTTTCTATAAAGGTCAGACTACGTCTCCAGAAGAGAAATTAAAATTTGATGAAATCATTCATCCAACGTGCATAATGTAGAAATCAATTAGCTTTATGATGGGCAATTAAATGAAAGTTGTACATAATAGTTATAAAATTAGCACAAAGCTACACTCACTGCATAAATCTTTAGCTTGGAAAGAAAAAAACATCTGTCTGGTTATTTAAGCATTGTAAATTTTCCGATTTAATAATTCATAATTATGATTTCAATTTTGTCACATTTGATGGATCCAGCTGAAAATTGCAGTCTACCTTAAAAATTAGAACTTTTTTGCACATATCTACTGTTCAAGAGCTCATGCTGCAGAAACAGTAAGGTGGGGGAAGATGGTATCTTAAATAACATGGGTTTGGAGACAGGAGAAGATAGAAAGTTCAGTAATATGTAGTTGCACCTTACTGTTTCTTACATTACTGCATGATCCAGGCAGGTAGCAACTGGGAGAAGAAATTTTGACTCATAATATACCGAAACCTACCTCAAGCAGGCTGCTGATGACTTGACCTTTGACTATGAATAACTTGGCTGCAAGGGGATAGCCAGGCAGATCAAATTCTGTGTGAATGTAACCTGCACTGTTCTAGGCTGAAACAACATGAGAGGAAATAAGACAAGTCTGTTATTATTTATAGTGTGATTGACAGAGCACTGTGTAGTGGAATCTACACAAGGACCAATAATAATACAGTTTTAAGAGTAAAAAGGAGTTTGTTGAATTATTATGGAATCTCTTCTTCAGAAGCCTCGTAACCAAAGAGTGCTGAATTGCAGAAAGGCCATCTAGAGTCAATTTTAAGCACATAATTCAGTTTTTTAAATGATTTCCCGTAATAAAGCAGTTCCTAGTACTTAAAGGACAACTAAAGCTTAACTAAAACGATGTACATTATGTTTTGGGTGTCAGTTCCATCCAACAAGTTAAATGGAGAAGCTTAGGCAATTGGCATTAAATGAGTAACATGATGTGACCATTGTTGCTGAAATAATTCCCATGGCAAGGCAGTAAATATAGAATATTACAAGGCTCAAAAGGCAAAGTGGAAAACTGCCTGGACCAGGGCAGACATTTAAAAGCAATTCACAAAAGCACTTTATATGTTTTATATTAATAAAACTGTACCAGCTATTTGATTTTGACTTATGCTGCATGAATCCATACTGACAGCAAAACAATCCTATTGGGTTCATTTAATATTTAAATGTGTTTTATAGTCATTCATATTATAGAAAGATCTCTTATCTGGAAAGCATTCCTGATTTTAGATCCTATGCCTGTAGCTTCATATAAAGTTTATCATAGGATGTATTAAGAATACTGTAAACCCACCGCAATGATGGGACTGTGTGAGAGAGATCCCATAAAACCTTTTTGGAGGTGAACCAAATTTATCAGTTCATAAGCAGCAAGCAGCTGGTAATGTTGAGCAGACTGTTGGGGGAATGAGTTTAAGAATCCACCTGCAGTTCTTTTTAGATTGTGGAAACTTTATTGAATATACATATATAATGTGAAGGTAACAATATACACAAATACTTAGGGGCACCTTTATTAGAGTTTGAATTTTTTTGTAGCAAAAAATTAGTGGTTTAAACTTTTTTAGGATTTATTATGGTACAAAACTGTGACAAATCTGAATCTGCAAAAACTCCAGCTAAAACCTGTTGAAGTCATGTAGAAGTCAATGGCAGATAGTCCCTTTTACAATTGAACAATGTGAACCTTCGTGATCTTCGAAGGTTTCAGTCATTTTGACACTGGTTTATGTGCGACAATCCAAAAACGTGGTTTTTGGACAGCAAATTCAAAAGTTTGAAATCACATTGAATTGAGTTTGAATTGTCGTATGATTTTCTTGCAACTTTTCCTACAGGTGCTTTTTTTCCATTAGATTTTTTAGTAAATTAAGGACATTTGAGGTTGGGAGTTTGGTTGGATTTTTAAAAAAAAAAAACGAGTTTTTATAAATACCCCCCTATGGGGCAAATTTACTAAAGGGCGAAGTAGCTAACGTTAGTTATGACAATGAGAAGGTATTAGAAAGAACTGACACCTAGGGGCCGATTCACTAACTTCGAGTGAAGGATTCGAAGTAAAAAAACTTTGAATTTCGAAGTGTTTTTTGGGCTACTTCGACCATCGAATCGGCTACTACGACCTTCGACTACGACTTCGAATCGAAGGATTCGTACTAAAAATCGTTTGACTATTCGACCATTCGATAGTCGAAGTACTGTCTCTTTAAGAAAAAACTTCGACCCCCTAGTTCGCCAAGGTCCCCATAGGCTTTCCTAAGTTTTTTTGATCGAAGGATATTCCTTCGATCGTTGGATTTTATCGTTCGATCGAATGAATAATCCTTCGATCGTTCGATCGCACTATTTGCGCTAAAATCCTTCGACTTCGATATTCGAAGTCGAAGGATTTTAATTCCCAGTCAAATATCGAGGGTTAATTAACCCTCGATATTCAACCCTTTGTGAATCGGCCCCCTACTGTATCTTCTTCATTTGTCATAAATGCAATGGTTCTAGGCTACAGTAATGTTGTAGATTCAAGAAATCACATCCCAGGAGTGTACAGTATTATATAGGGATGAGTGAACATTTTTGCCTGGTGCAGTATTGTAGTGAAATTCAGGGCAAAACTTTTCAGAAAGCTGTGCTACAGCCTGGCACCATTTGTGAAAGAAACTGATTATATGGGAGTATTTTTCTTCTATGAAGAATAATGGAAGGGGAAAGGAGCTTCTCTAACAAGGTTGGGCAATGTACAAGCAATTGCACAGACAAAAATGCCTTAACCACAATGTTATTTCATCTTCTCATTAAAAATAATATGCAGGTAAGGATGACAAGTACAGCTGGCTAATAGTAACAAACTTTGCTTCACCAAAGTGCATTGGAGTCAACATGAAGGGGAAATTACATTGCAGACATTGCAGACACTGCAGGCATTTTAGCTCTGAAATTGCACTTGCATTGCCCAACTTGTTAGAGAAGCTCATTTCCACTGTGCTACAACTGCTCTACATAGAAATAAAGGGCTCTAGTTGTAAGGATACCTGGTGGGCTAGTGGGACACCAGTGACACTTGCCATGCTCCCTGCAGGGATGCCCACATCTGTTGGCTTCTTCCTAGGTTTTCCTTTTATTTGTCTCGCCGCATGACATCATCACACTTGACATGAAGATCAAGTATTTAAAGGCTTCACAACCAATTTTCCATCACCCAATGTAGGTTTAGTCTAGATAATTCCTGGGTGCGCTTCTAGTCTGATTCTCTGTTCCTTGACCTCTGCCTGTCCTTGACCACCAGCATATTGCTCTCTGAACAGACCTTTGCCTGTTACTGACTATTCTTCCCAATCCTGACTTGGTACTGTGCTGACAGATTGGTTTTAACCCTGGCCTGTTCCTTTGACCCTTTAGTTCTCTCCCGTGACTCCTGTCCCATGTTCAGGTTTCCTTGCCTGCCCAGAACTCTTACCTTGGTTCTTTCACTTTAAGACCTGGTGGCACCCGAGTAGCAAAAGCGTGAGCCATGACCAGAACCATGGAATTTGATCTGGGTTTGGGATACTGAATGTGACAACAATGTTGCCAAAACATGGTGCCTGATCCAATCCAATTGGTTGACGCACATAAATGTGCTCAAAGCATCTTTGCAAAATGTTGTGATCTCAGTCAAAATGCACATCGCTACATTTTAACATCCATGCTCTTTCCGATCTAAAAAAGCAGTGAACCCAAACCAATCCTCTCCATTCTTTTACTTAATGCACATTAAGCCCTTAGGCATATTGTATCTGCATAACATAATAGGCAGCTTGGAATTCTAAGCATACTTTTGAGAAGCAAATCAAAGGGCTTTAAAATCAAGTCTCAGAAAGAAGATATTTGTCCTGCATTATCTGTAATATTTACATATTTATTTGCTTATCATCAGCCTTTAATAGTGCCTGCCCATGCCTTCATCTCCAAAAGACTATGAACATCCAAAGCAGAATACAGAATAGCAGTGAGACATGATTTAATCATTTTTGCTATCAGAACAAAACGTTTACTTGTGATGAAATAAAAATATACATTTCTAAGGAATCATAGGTATTATTCTCACAACTGTACTGAATTTATGATGATTCTCATACTTCAGTTATTTTTTGGTGATAACCGGTCACTCTATTTTCTATTTTTTTTTTTTTGCAGAACCTACACACACCGAATTTCTATTTTTTCCATGAGTCTCTAAGAATTTGTGTTTTTTCTATATTACTTAAAAGCTCTAAAAATACGAGATTTATTAAGTGTAAAAACCACGAAAACCTCTGATACGAAAATTTGCCAAGTAAAAGTTGTTGAGAAGTCAGGGAGAACAGCATTGTTTTTTTTTATTGCTATTTTATATAAATTACTACATAAATTTCATGACATTCGTGTTTGTGGGATTAGTCCTTATTTCAAAAACTTCTCAAATCACTAAAATTCAATGAATAATAAATAAACCTCTAACTTTCACCCTTTGATAATTACGCTTTTAAAAATCCCATTGGAATGAATATAGGTGAACTTAGGTGAGTATTTCTGTGATGAACTCTAATTTCACATTTTGATAAATGTTCCCCCAAATCTCCTCAATCCTCCTTGATTGTACAGGTGTAGGATCTGTTATCTGGAAACCTATTATCCAGAATGCTCTGAATTATGGAAAGGCAAATAATCAAATTTTTACAAATAACTTCCTTTTTCTCTGTAATAATAAAAACAGTACCTTGTACTTGATCCCAACTAATATTTAATTAAACTTTGTTGGAGGGAAAACAATCCTATAGGGTGTAATTCATGTTTAAATGATTCTTTAGTAGACAAGTTGAGATCCTTATGCGAAAAACGGAGGTCCTGAGCATTCTGGATAATGTGTCCAATACCTGTACAGTTTCACACAACATAACAGATAAATTAGTGCCTTAGATCCTCTCTTGTTTAGTTTCCATTCCACTGGATAAAATTAAGTTGTTTATTTAACAATTTAAAAAGCCTTTGTGATAATATGTGATATCTAGTTTATTATTATTATGAATGTTGTTGGTATATAAGGAATACCATTTCCTGCTCCCAGCACATTATGTTTCCTCTAACTCACCATCCAGCTGCATAAATGGTAAGGGATACTATTTATTGTCTCCACATTTTTAAGTTATTACCTATGTTTTTATTTCAGATGGATATACCCCAATTGCAATGCAGCCAAGAAATTCAAATGAAAAAACACAGCTGATCGGAGACGGCCATCGTACTTACCAGACAGACTCATAAACCTCCACAGATTTCACAGAGACAATCCATTACAAGAACGTGGGGGGTTTACTTGCACAGGCAGACAACAAACAGTGTCCATTGTTGATTGTACATTTGCATTTTATGCAATTATTCTTTTCTTTGTACTAATAAAAGCGTTCTGTGTTGGAAACCTGTGAGCCTAATCCACTCTTGATATCAATACAAAGGTCAAAAGTAAACAAACATACTTGCTTGAGGTTAGTCAATGAGTTTTACAGAACAAGGTTTTTTTCCAATGATTTTCTCAGTTAGTTCCATATACTGTACATTCCATTTATTGTTTAAAGCTGAAGAGGGATATTATTTGTCTTTAAAGGGATCCTGTCATCGGAAAGCATGTTTTTTTCAAAACACATCAGTTAATAGTGCTACTCCAGCAGACTTCTGCACTGAAATCCATTTCTCAAAAGAGTAAACAGATTTTTTTTATATTCAATTTTGAAATCTGACATGGGGCTAGACATTTTGTCAATTTCCCAGCTGCCCCAAGTCATGTGACTTGTGCTCTGATAAACTTCAATCACTCTTTACTGCTGTACTGCAAGTTAGAGTGATATCACCCTAATTCATTTTGAAATTTTTTTTTTTCCCATAACAGTATCCCTTTAAAAATCATTTTGTCCTTGCTGGCTCCTTATATGATTTCATGGAGAAAAGCTTCATGTCATGCTTTTTGATAAACGTATTCAGTCTTACCAAATATCACATGCATTGTCTTTATTTGACATTTTTTCTTCACAGCTCTTCCAACCTTTAAAGGAAGAGCAACGTTGGCCCAGGAACAGAGGCAGAAAAGATTTTTTCAGTATAAGCCCACTTGAAGGTCCAACCTTTGGGCCAGGGTCCCCTTTAGCTTATAGGAATGATATAGATATAGGAACATATTGGTGTATTGGTCATTCACCCATGGTTTCAAGAATATCTAGAATTAATAGTGAATGGAGGGCACACCAAATCTTTCAAAAAGTAATCAGAGGTGCAGGAACAAATGTTACCCCTACTTAAGGTAACCTATAACAATGTATATTATCCTTATGTTCGTATACTCAAAACAGACACAATTTAGAGAAAAAGTGGTTCAAAAAAATAGGTTTTTACTTTTATGCAGAAAAAAATATTTTACATGAACAACACCATAAGACACATGGCATAATTTATACAGTATTTAAAACAGCATACAATATCAACCACCCATTGATTATACATAGCAAGCAAGGAGCAGATACACCTACCAGCAAAATGAGAATGGCCCCAACGTTTCGGCACCAAGGCCTTTGTCAAGGGGTTTCCCTTGACAAAGGCCTTACCAATATATATATATATATATATATATATATATATATATATATATATATATATATATATATATATATATATATATATATATATAATTGCTTGGTGAGGGCAGCACTCCGCCTTTGTAGCATTCCTCGGGTGCACGGTAATATATATTACAAGCAAAAAGAAGACCAGCAACACCGAGATCTCTTGTGATATAGTCAATTTATGTTGTGAAATCACATGCAAGCCGACGTGACGTTTCGGTCCACACAGGGACCTTTATCATATATATATATATATATATATATATATATATACAGTATATGTGTCTGTAAACTATTTCAGTAAAATATGGTTTTCTCTCTGACTCTGTGGAGAAAATAAGATCAGATTGTTTTGCTATGCATTTATACTATATATGTGTATATACAAATGGCAACAGGAACACTACATTTAGGGGCATATTTATCAAGGGTCGAATTTCGAATTGAAAAAACCTTTGAAATTCGAATTCAAAAAGACCAACCGAAATTAAGTTGAAGGTTTTTTTTGGTTGAATAGGTCAATTTTCGATCGAATAGGTCTGTATACGGCCGAATTCGAATCATTCAAACCAAAGTAATAGCGCATTAGATCGAATTCGGTTTAAAGTTTTTCCCCAAAAGAACTACCAATTGACTCTAAATAGGTTCTAGGATGTCCCGCATTGGCTAAAACAGCAATTTGCAGGTTTTAGATGGCAAATGGTCAAAGTCGAATTTTTAAAGAGACAGTACATGATAAATTTCGATATTTTTTTCTAATTCTAATCGAATTTGGATTATTCCCTAGTCAAAGTACACAAAAAATGCCCTTTAGGACAGATTAGTAGCAGAAGTCAGTTGCTATGTTGCTAGGAACTAAAACCATACACAATTTGAAAAGAATGAAAGCTGAAATTGAAAGCTGGTTATGGTTACATTTTCTTTCACTGTGCAAAAATGGGTTTTAAATGGACAAGTTCAGAACTGAATTGAACTGTAACAGAATTGTTACAGACAAAATCAAGACTGAAAGCAAAATATTAGGGCTGTCTGAGAATAAGACCAAAGTTCAAACAGAAATCTAGACCACAGTCCATAGTTTACTGCTGGCTCCACCACCCCTTACATTAGGGACAAAAGGCATAAGGCTGTAATCTTTTTGTACAAAGTAATGGGTGTTGGAGCCGCTATAAAATAAAATGAAAAAGCAGTAAACTATGGACTGTGGTCTAGATTTGTGAAAGCCTGAACACTTGTCTTATGATCCTCCTTGAGCTCAAGGTCTGGGGCATGTGCACCATCCCCAAGTTGCTACTGTCTGAGAATAAGCAAGATCAAAAAAAATCCTGACATTATTTTCAAAGGATCAAGTAGAGGCTTGGCTAAGATTTAGACTATGATCTAGGGTAGAGAAGTTTTTTTTTGATAAAGAATTGCCACATAAAATGGAGCTTCATGCATATTACCACCAAAAAATAACTAGGACTGTTTTGCCATCCATAACTATTAGCCAGGGCTTTGATAATATCAAATACAAGGCATTGTTTTACCATTACTATATGTATTACCGTATGTCCCCATTGTAGACACCGGACCTGGAGGCACAAATCCAATTCTAAGATCAGGTTTTGAGGCTTGGCACTAAAATGTTTCCATGTTTCAAGCAATTAGATACACATCAGTGTGTGGGTTCATCACATTTCTTATAATTATCATGACTAAACAACTATTACTAACTAACTAAGATTTTATGTAATGAAATTATAGTCTAGTAAGGAATCCTTTTTTAGGTATTTTGTATTGATTTCCCAGAAAGTCATGTTTATGTCTTCAGTGAGGTCTCTTTGGTGCTGTAAAAGGATATAGTAGGACAATATCTGGATAGTGCACTGCTTAGCCAAAATAATGGGGGATGTCTTCACTGAGTTGTCTCTTTCAGACTTGAGCTGTGGATAATATGGGAATAGAAGCCATCTGTCTGAAGCTCAGCCAACAGTCTAGAGCACTGTAACTACTCTAACTCGAAGGAGATCAAGATGCTTTCCTGTGCTGGACTGAGGCTCAACTGTCGCCCCCACCGAATCTGGCAATATCATAACGTGGCCTACAATACAGTGGCCTGTAGTGAGGATTTATTTAAATTCATTTAATACAAGTTTCATTGAACTAATTTAACAAAAGAAGACTCTATTACAGCTTTTTTCTTTTTAACTTCCATGAAAGATATCATGACAAATGATTAAATTATGAGAATCAGCACATTTCTTTACATTGTTGAGGGCCCACACACTGACATTATTATGAAGAAATGGATCACAAATGAAACGCAATCCCCTACATGACACCCAATAAACCTAGATGATCTTTTTACCAGTTCGTGTTTGGAGGAATATTAGGTGAAATGAGTGAGATAATGCTGGAGGAAAATATTTATGTGAACCAAAATATATATATATACTGTATATTAACGTCATGGAATGTCACCTGTATCCCAAGTTCCCCTTTAAATAAATGTTTGTACCCTGTAGCAGTGCCGGCCTTGGGCTGATTGGGCCTATTGGACCCACGGTGGAACCAGCAGACAGGACAAGTTTTTCCTAGTTTGTAATTGTTCCTTCCCTACCAATGTTGCCTCATACGGTTTTTATGATGAGCGTCAGGGGGCACACAGTGATCAATGCTGGTCTGGCTCCAACCTCCAATCACATCTTCAATCTCCTGCTTTTGATCTTTCTGTGTCCAGGCTGCGTGGGGGGGAGGGAGCAAGAACAGCAGAAGTGCTGCAGCAATCAAATGACAGACTTGCTGCCCCTGAATGATTTCAAATTCCTGCCCACACTGACTCCTTTTCATGATAAAAATTATTTTCTTTAACGCTGGGCTCTGGACTTGCTAAAGGCAAATTGGTGGCTCAAGTCTGGCTACTTTCCAGATCCCCCCCCCCAAACACACACACAAGGATCTGGCTTGTTGCACTCTGTTCTCCCATAGTGACCATTAGCCATTTCCTTGCTGTCATTAGCCATTTTGATCTCTAGAAATTTGATATTTATTTTAATACATGTGCTGAGGTTTTTTATTATACATGAAATTGCCATTGTGCCATCCTGTTATGAGTTCTGGGGGTATTTTTACATGAAACTGTCACTGTGTCATACTGCTATGAGGTCTGGGAGTATTTAAACATGAAATAGACACTGTGACATCCTGCTATGAGTTCTAGCGGTATTTATACATGGATTTGTCTCTGTGCCATCCTGCTATGTGTTTTAGGGTATTATAAATGAAATGGCCACTGTACCATCCTGCTGTGAGTTCTGGGGGTACATGAAATTGCTACTGAGCCATCCTGCTATAAGTTCTGGGGGTATTATTCATGGAATTGCCACAGTGCCATCCTGCTGTGAGTTCCAGGGATATTATACGTGGAATTACCACTGTACCATCCTACTATGAATTCAGGGGGATATTTACTTGAAATTGCCACTGTGTTCATTCTGCTAATTATTTTATGGGCATTATAAATGAAATTGCATCAGAATGATGATATTTATACTTTAGGAAGAGCTAAAATAGATGCTTAGCTATCTACAGTATATATTCAAAGTGGGTATGGTCTAAATTCTGCAGTAACAGCAGCTAGCTTTGTTCATAGCCTGTACAGAGAAATACCATAAAACTATGGCGGGATAGGTATTCCCCTGTACTGGGCACCATATGTTAGCCTTGATACAGAAAACACCAGCTTATCTCGAACATTATCCACGGTGCAGAGCTCATGACCAAACCTTGAATGTGAGACTATAGGCCTGATTTTTAAAGATTCATTACTTTGATACACTTCACTGGTTACTGTTTAAGCTAAAACTGCTTCAGGTGTTCCCAACCTTTATATATATATATATATATATATATATATATATATATATATATATATATATATATATATATTTAACTGGCAGCAAAGCTGAATAGTAATTATTGTGATGAGGTGCATGTGCAAGGGGGCAATGTGACTTTTAACAATTAAAGGAGTAGTACTGAGCACAATTATGAACCATCAATCTACTGTATGGGCAAGATTGAAATCAGTGACAAAAAGTTATTTCATGGTTTCTCACGTGATAAACCATGAAATACGTCTTTCTGAATTGAATTGCATCTAATTGAATCTCGTCCAGGACTTTTCAGGTGATAACCCTTTATCCCACTGAATTAACTTTGTCTTTATATATCAAGAGGTAAACAATTGTCCATATATGCCTTTGTATAAAGAAGAAATGCTAAGGTACACTCATTCTGACCACATTCTGAATAAAAAAAACTTAATGCAATGATATACTGTAGCTGTGAATGCAATACATTTTTTTCCATGTGATGGCAAATTTATACATTCTTTAGCATCTCTTTGCTTTTTTGACCTCACAGAATGATTTGTTTCTTCATGTGAGATGTAAAAATAACACAAGTGTTTAAAGGTGATACCTTTAATAACTAACTGAAAAATCTATTTAGCAAACTTTCAGAACACAGATCCCTCTTAGGCAGATGGTTTCCATATAAAGCTAAGACTGCTTGCCATAATATATACTCAATATCAGTTCCAGCACGCCATTATATCTAAGAAACAAAGGTAGAAGGTCAATGGATGAGTAGAGAGGGGGTGTAGAAGAATGGATCCAGATGTGAAGATTACTGCTAGGATAAAACACTAAAACAAAGTAGCCTATTGATTTGTGTTCTAAGTGTTGGGGAAGAATGGCAGGCTTTGAATGGTCATAAATAACAGAGAATGAACATTTAAACCCAAGCTTTTGTTCATATACCTGTGACATGAAAGCCATGTGCAATATTGTACTTTTGTGCACACTCCATGCTAAGGGTTATCTCTTTTGACTGATCAAATAGAGGTTTTTATTTACATTAAGGGGCCCATTAACTTAGCTCGAGTGAAGGAATAGAATTAAAAAAACTTTGAATTTCGAACGATTTTTTTGGCTACTTGGACCATCGAATTGGCTATTTCGACCTTCGACTATGACTTTGACTTCAAATCAAACGATTCGAACTAAAAATCGTTCGAATAATCGACCATTCAATAGTCGAAGTACTGTCTCTTTAAAAAAAACTTCGACCCCCTTGTTCGTCACCTAAAACCTAACAAAGTCAATGTTAGCCTATGGGGAAGGTCCCCATAGGCTTTGCAATCTTTTTTTGGTCGAAGAAAAATCGTTCAATCGATGGATTAAAATCCTTTGAATAGAACGTTTCGAAGGATTTAATCGTTCGATCGAACTATTTGCGGTAAATCCTTCGACTTTGATATTCGAAGTCGAAGGATTTACATTCGACAGTCGAATATCGAACCCTCGAAATTCGACCCTAAGTAAATCTGCCCCCATCTCTCTAATATGTGGAGTATTTCCTGTTTACATCTAGAGGGTTATTTACTAAAACTTAAATTTTTCTGGTCGGGGTATTAAAGGGCTATTAAAGGGGGGGAAAAAAATTCTGGAAAAAGCAACTCAAAATGTTCAAGATTTATTTTACCCTGAGGCTGCTAAAAGTCAGAATCTGGAAATACTTCATCTCAAACCTGCAGAGATCATGTAGAAGTCAGTGTCCCTATTACAATTGGAGGATATCATGATCTGCGCTAGGTTCTGTACAATTATTCAGAATAATTTGTGGTTTTCGGGCATCAAATCAGATAAATTTGTGAAATTACAATTTTTTTCACGATTTTATCTAGACTTTTCCCGGGACACATTTTTAGAGTTATTTTATTGATAAATAAGGTAAAATTGTGTTTGGGAGTTTGGTAAAAAATGTTAATAATAATGATGTATATAATAAATAATGAGAACATTTTGAGTTTTATTAAATATCCCCCTAAATGTATGAAGCATTCATTCAAACTCAAAATCCAGTGACAGTTCGAATTGTACGATTTTTATAATTGTTGCCTGAAAAACTCGAATTTTTGAAAACCAATGTCAAACAGGCCAAAACCCTCGAACATCTTGAAGGCAAAAAACATCTTCCAATTGTAAAAGGGATAATCTGCCATTGACTATTACATGACTTCAACAGGTTTTAGCTGGAGTATTTTTGGATTTGGATTTTTAACAGATTTGGAGCATAATAAATCTCAAAAAGTTTTCTTTTTCAATTCAAGTTTTTGCCCTTGAAAACGCTATCAGAAAAATTTGAGGCTTAATAAAAAAGACCCCTTTCTTTTTCTGAAAAACCAAAGAAATTATGACAAGCATAAAAAGGCCCCTTAGTGTTTCAGCAGCCATCTTAGAAGGATGTCCAGGTACTATTATTGTTATTATTTATATAGTACCCACACATTTATAAGCTTTTGACAATATAATTGATATGTTATTATTTTAAGAAAGTCTCTGAAGATTTATGTATATGTTTGTGATGGGAATCTTTATGCAGTGTCTCAGCTATCCAAGAAAAAAATATACTTTCCCAAATACTTTTATTAAGCAGGAATTGATAATTATAAATAAAGCAGCACTTACCCTTAAGGTGGTGATAAAAAGGCAGACTTAAGATGCTAATTCAAGTCCTTTAGATCGAGTGAGAAGCCTTTCTGCCCATGTATGGAGCCCTCCAACAGGGTATTCGACTGATACCTGGGCAAAAATTGGTCAGATGTCTATCTTGTAGGTTTGATTATCATGTTGGATAAAGGAGCACATGGGCTTATTGATGTGGTCCTCGCTGTGACAGCCCCAATTCTGGTCATTGTTTTGATTAGCCCAATATCACCCACCTATGGTACCCAGATATTTCAAAATTTAGGGTACCTGCACACAAGATTCTGAGGTTTATTAACTTAAAATATAAGACACAGTATAATCTGTCTCTTTTTCCAGGTATAAGAAAGTAAAGGATTCAAAAATATCTTTTTTCTCATGCTATAAATAAAATGAGAGAACACAAAAACAGTTGAAGCCATTGTGGCAGTGGCAATGTAATGTATCTGCCAATTAATGACAGCAGATACTATATCCACTAAAGAGCGGGCATTAATTGCCAACCTGTGTAAGTATACAAAGTCTGGGTAGTGATGAGTGAAATTTTTTTTAACGCCCATAGACCCCCAATGGTTTAAAAAATTGTTGTGTGACTTCAATGCATTTGACAAATTTTTCTGTGTTTTGCAAATTTTCATCGAAGCGAAACAGGTTAGTTTTACCCATTACTAAGCTTGAGAACTAATCATCTGATACATTTAGGAGTGCACAGTAGATACTTATCCCTAAAGTAGTGGATCATATATAACAACAAGACACATTTGCTCCAGGAGGGAGTCACAGTTGTCAAACATGCAGCTGCCCTGAAACCATGGAAAACACCAACATTACCTGCTAGATAAATGAATGTTGATACATTTGTGACAATCAGCTTTTATTAAACATAAATCAAACATTGAACAATTTGCAGTGTACAAAGTGGTGGTGGTGCCTGGCCAGGCATCCTCTCCTCTGAATAGTTGGTTACACATTTCTGACACAAACAAAGAGAGTTTTGTGTTGGAGGAGACAATGTGGCAGAAGAAGAGCAGGAATTGCATGGGTTGAATTTCATGGTGCAACTGCTAATGTGCGAGTTACAGGACCCAGAGGGACATTCTTGAACATCAAAATGCTAATTTAAACAGGTGTTTATGAGCAACTTCTTTCCCATTATGTTCCTTTCTTTTGGTTGAAAGTGTGATTACAATTCATGTAACTGAGCACATCATTTGATGCCCACGGGAAGTGCTCAGAATTTAGACAAAAGCACAAAGTAAAATGAAAATGAAATGAGTCAACACTTGTAGAACAATGCTACTAGAGTCTTTACTTCTTCCTTATGTAATGCCATTGTGCTGCCTGCTAGGCCCACAGGGTAATTTTCATATAGGTCTGCATTTCACCTTCCCTGTATTCCATAAAATGCACTTTTTGTTGACAAAAAATATCTTAAAAATTGCGTCAAGCATAATCAAAGGAAGCTGTTGCTGTTATAAATTAAACTGCAAAGAATTACTATTTTTCACACATAGGATTTATTCTTTTTTCTTGTAGTTTTTAAAGGCATAAGTGTTTTATGTGGGCTTTCTCAACCTAACTTTTTTTTTAACTAAAGCAAGCAATTCAACCATGCTGTTTGGCAGTAGTGCTGTTGAGCCAATTAGAGCAGGTGAAATCTGACAGTGACTCACAACATGGTAAATAATGTAAAGTTGAGGAACAAAAATTAAATATATTAACAACTACAGGTATAGGATCCCTTATCCGGAAACCCGATATCCAGAAAGCTCCGAATTACGGACTGGCTGTCTTCCATAGACTCCATTTTATCCAAATAATTAAAATTTTTAAAAATGATTTCCTTTTTCTCTGTAATAATAAAACAGTACATTGTGCTTGATCCCAACAAAGATATAATTAATCCTTATTGAAAGCAGAACCAGCCTATTGGTTTATTTAATGTTTAAATGAATTTCTAGTAGACTTAAGGTATGGAGACCCAAATTATGGAAAGATCCATTATCCAGAAAACTCCAGGTCCCGAGCATTCTGGATAACAGGTCCCATACCTGTATAAGAAAAATAGTAAACTTATTTCATGCAGAAGCACTTTCATACATTTAACTTGAATTCTTTGTCTGATCAAGCAATTTTATAATTTATTTTTATTGGCAGGTGAACCCGTGCCCTGATTAGCCACAGGAAGGTTTTATCTCGGCTCTGTTGAATTTTGATAACTCCGAAAAAAATGTAGCCATGTTAATTATGGTCAAGCTACAGTTTATGGAAATATATGTAAAAATATCTCAATTTTATTAATTTACAGGTATGGGACCTGTTATCCAGAAAACTCAGGACCTGGGGATTTCTGGAAAAGGGATCTTTTTGTAATTTGGATCTTCATACCTTAAGTCTACTAGAAAATCATGTAAACATTAAATAAACCCAATAGCTCTGCTTTCAGTAAGGATCTTAGTTTGGATCAAGTACAAGGTTCTGTTTGATTATTACAGGGGAAAAGGTATTACTTTTTTAAAATTTTGATTATTTGGATAAAATGGAGCCTTTGGGAGATGGCCTTTCCCTGATTCTGAGCTTTCCAGATACTGGGTTTCTGGATAATGGATCCCATACCTATAATATATTTAGACAATTGTCTTCACACAATGTCTGCCCCCCATCAGGGGCGATCCTGGCCCCTCCACCACCTGAGGCAGCTTGCTGTTGCGGCTGCCCCCTCCCCTGTACGCTCAACTTTTTCACCCGGGAGGGGGATCGGGGGGTCTATGAGGGCAGCTGAGAGGACCAGAAGGCATGCGCAGAGAGCCCAATTGAGCTCTCTGCACTAGAAGAGCCGAATTTCCGGATTGGAATCCGGAAATTCGGCTCTTAAAGTACCAGGAGCAGCATTTGTGCCACCCTTGGTACCTAGCGGGGTGCTGTTGCCTGAGGCAAGTTTCTCAACTCGCCTCATGGGCGCAGCGCCCCTGCCCCCCATATGTAATGAAATGCACAAAGACTGCCCAGGTGCAATAAGCCATAGCAACCAATAACAAATGAGAATAAGAAAGAATACTTTGCTTAAACAGGTAACCAGCAACCCGCTAAAAGTCAGTTAGACCAGTAGCAAATGTTGCATCTTTTATTCCATAAACTTTTATTAATGTTCTTTAAACTGTTGACATCAGAGTTTCTATTTTTAAACGAGATCAGGAAAGAAGTTGACACAGGAGGTTATCTTCAAGTACAATACATGGGGACATTTTGTAGTATGTAATAGTGTGTATTCCACAAAATGCTTTAAGGTCCATGTATATTTTATAGAATACCCTTTTACAGAATGACCTTATGCATGAATGCTTTCCTATATAGTTTTGGTGTGCTTACCACAGCTTGCTGCTGTGCAAAGATCATCAAGTGTGAGCTTAAAGTACACAAATCTGACTCAATTATCAAGTCTGATCTTAAAAACACAGGTTGTGAAAGTGTGTCCATGGCTCAGACAAGGGAGATTTCTGAGGGTCTCAGAAAAAAAACAGTTATTAGTGCTTACCAGACTGGAAAAGGTTACAAAACTATTTGGAATGTGTTTGGACTCCACCAGTCCACTGTCAGGCATATTGTGTACAAAAGGAGGCAATGAAACATGCCAGTGTTTGAGTCTCCAAAAAAGAATGCATATGCTTATAAATACCTTCTGTTTTATCAAGCCACTTTCTATAAGCTCTTTTCGATGAAAATCATTGCTCCACTTATAAATTCCCACCAAAAGTCAATTTTCTATTACATTTCGAGCCAGTCTCTTCTCTAGGGGGTATGAACTCATTTAGGATATTGGTCTCTGCACAAGGCTCAATTCAATTGTTGAACGCTGTGCTAAATTGTCTTTTGGCAAGAGATTTTGATTAATTAACTCAATGTAATAACTACCCACCTATTGTACTATACAAGTCTCTCTCTGACCGAGGCTCATTTCACCCACCTAATTTTTACTGCCACATATCCATTCATTTGTTTTCCTTTGCTAACACCGAATTACATATTTTCTCTAGAGAGGTATTGCTTATGTTAAATGTATTAGTTGTAATTCTTTAGAAGTAGCACAGTAAAGCCGGCACAGCATTATTTTACATAAGGTACCTGTAACTTACTTGCTGCTTTCAAATTGAGTGTATGAAAAAATATTGATAATGGGTTGAGTAAATTCTCTTTAGCTGATATGATGTTTAAAAGTGAAAATAAACATTTGTACCTCTCTACAAATATTCAGGATGAAAAAAATTAGCATAACATCTCCCCAGCCTTGAAAATATCCAGTCTAAAAACTGCACCAGAACAGGGAATTTACATGTAACATTATCATCCATCATTCCCTTCATTAAGCAATTCAATTAATCATTATCCCCACATTGAATCGCTCCTATTATTCATTTGAACCCTGTCATCTCATTATCATTAAGTTTTATTATTGACATCATCGCATGGATGACTTTGACAGATCTATGAATTTATGTATATTTATGGAATATGTAAATGGGCAGCTGTATTACCAAAGGTTGGCGGGCCTTGCAGGATCGTTTAAGGAAATTCAGCGTTGTCATATTTTATTATAGCTCCACGCAGAACTTAGAGAACTTAATAATGAAATCAGTAGACAGTTTTGGTCAGAGCTTTATTTTGTCCTTAAAACTAAAAATGAGAATACAAGTTAAAGGAAATGTTCCAGTTCACATTGCCTTAGTGACACAAAGCATATTCCGAGGATGATTAATCAGCGAAACTTTCTGAAATTCCGTACAGAAGAAACTGATGGATAAAACTGAAGCGTATCATATAAATCGAGTCAACACTAGCTGGAGTGAATGGAGAAATGTGTGTGGGAGGATACGCCTGCTAAGAACAGAACCAAGTCCTCAGCATAAACCACAAAAATGCACGGATCATCTTCTGCATGGATTTATCCAGTTGATGTGTATAAAATGTGTATAAAATGATTCATGTAGTAGGTATATATATTACTGAAGGCTGATGGGCATAGATCTACTAATAATCCCTAATAACTTAATGCCATCTGAAATTTGACAAGGAATGATTTGCAGTCAAAGGGCATAAAAATGCTCCTTGGATTTTATTCGGGGGCATATGTAAACCATTGGATGGTACTTCCATGAGTTTATTTCGTAATTTATCTTTGTGCAAATAGATTTGAATTTTTATGAAAAATATGAATTTTTATAAGAGAGATAAAAAAAGTATTTAGTGATCCTTTGGCCAGTGGAAACAATACTGGAGGAATTTATAGCTTGAGCAAGTGCGCAAGGTATATAAAAAAGACTTTTCACTGGGAACTATCAGCTGTGTAATGAAAAATATTATAATTCCAAATGCAAACCTTGTGCAACTTTTTATTTCATTACATTCCCCCCCTGTAGGCTCCTCTAAAAGGTAAAAAAGGCATTTTTACAGGGTAGCTTGGGCCAACCATTTAACAATTTATTAACTAAACTATTCTGAATTCATGTATTGTGATTCTCTAATTATTCATTTTGAATCTACCTGCACCAATTTTAAGTTTCGGTCTTACCTTGCCAGAGAATGTGAATGAAATGCAATGATTAGCAGCAGTAATAGCGTAGTAGCAGTAATGAATGCAAATATGATAAAGCTCTATGTGAAAAATAAAATAAACATGAACATATTTATTCAATATTCCCTGAATGTAAATCATACTTCAAATATTTTTCAATTAATAATAATAATAATTTGTGAAATTATTCTACAATTATTACATTAGCTACACAACTCTTGTTAATAGCACATTTACATTTTGTAAGAAACAAAATAACACATTTTCTTAACCAGAGCCTTACCTTTCCACTTTTGTCATCATATTTATTTATTCTTTGAAGTTAGGAATGTACATCATAAAAATGACTTTTAACAGGATGTAGTTAGAACATTTCACTGAGCCGGGTAAAAGCTGGGTATAAGTTATACTTATTATCTATATTGTCTACTCTAGTATTATCTAATGCAGGGGTCCCCAACCTTTATCACCTGTGAGCAACATTCAGATGTAAAAAGATTTGGGGAGCAACACAAGCATGAAAAATGTTCCTGGGTGTTGCCAATAAGGGTTGTGATTGGCTAGTGGTAGCCCCTATGTGGACTTGTAGCCTATGGGAGGCTCGCTTTGGCAATACACCTGGTTTTTATGCAACCAAAACTTGACTCCAAGCCTGGAATTCAAAAATAAGCACCTGCTTTGAGGCCACGGAGAGCAACATCCAAGCGGTTGGGGAGCAACTTGTTGCTCACGAGCTACTGGTTGGGGATCACTGATCTAATGGTTGCCAAACTGGGTCCAATGAGCACTGCAGGGCTTAGCCTGGAAGCAAATTTGTGTGGAGGTTCAGATTCAGAAGTCTGTCTTTGGTTCTCTAGGACTTGAAATTATTGAATATAGAATGGCATTGGGGAGTTAATAATTATTTGTTGCCATACATATTCTTTTATTATAGCTGAATGGCTGACACACCAATGTATGTGTTACATGTGGTACAGACCAAATGTTTTTCATCACTTACAGTCTGAAAACCATTGATGTAGGTTCAAAAGACCTGTGAGCATTTGCTGCTCTCTTTCCAAAATTCTTCTCCTCTAAATGGAAATCTCTTTGCCTATAAGAGTGCAAATGACAAGCTTGCTTAAAAGAATAAAATGAGCCAACCATTTTTTGCGTATTGACAATGGAGCTTTTGTTGGTGTTGGGGGAAGGTAGATACACTAGAAACACTCCATAATATAGAAATGTAGACTGTGGGGCACATTAACTTGGCTCGAGTGAAAGATTAGAATGAAAAATAAGGTTTTTTTTGACTACTTCAGCCATTGAATTCGCTACTTTGACCTTCGAATCGAACGATTCGAACTAAAAATCGTTCGACTATTCGATAGTCGAAGTACTGTCTCTTTAAAAAAAACTTCGACTACCTACTTCGCCACGTAAAACCTACCGAGCACCAATGTTAGCCTATGGGGACCTTCCCCATAAGCATTCTAAGCTTTTTTTGATCAAAGAAAATCCTTCGATCGATGGATTAAAATCCTTTGAATCCTTCGATTCGAAGGATTTAATCATTCAATTCGAAGGATTTAATCGCTCGATCAAAAATTTTTCCTTTGATCATTCGATCGAAGCATTTGCGGTAAATCCTTCGACTTCGATATTCGAAGTCGAAGGATTTTACTTCGAGGGTCAAATATCGAGGGTTAATTAACCCTCGATATTCAACCAATAGTAAATGTGCCCTTGTATGTACCAGTTTGCACACAACTGTATTACAATATAATGTACTGTTGCCCTGCACTGTTCAAACTGATCTATTTGCTTTGGCAATAGAAAATGTGATTTTGACAGTGTTGTTAATATGATCAGAGAAGGAGAGAGATGAGTTAAAGATTACCCCCAGACAGCGAGCTGAGTTGACAGGGTGAACATGCAATCAATACAGATAGTAAGTGGACCAGGCTTAGGTGGAAAGATGATTAATTTTTCAGGTTTTGTTAGGTTGGGTTTCAGGTGACATTGGTTCATCCAGTTGGACATTGCTAGGAGGCAGTTAGAGACTTGTGTCTCAGTTTCAGTTGTTAATGAAGGGGTTGATAAATATATTTGGGTATCATCAGCTAGTTATCATCAGAGCCTAATGAGCAGATCTTCCAAAGGCAAATTGTTCAAGGACCTAGCAGACCTAGTACAAAGCTTTGGGGCACCCCTACATTAAGTAGAATTTAGTAGTTAGTTATTTTGTCCCAGTGATTTTATCTCTAAAGCCAGAAGAAAAAGGAAGATTAAAGGGCTGATTCACTAAGGGTCGAATATCGAGGGTTAATTAACCCTCGATATTCGACTGGGAATTGAAATTCTTTCACCTTCGAATATCGAAGTCGAAGGATTTAGCGCAGATAGTACAATCGAACGATCGAAGGATTATTCCTTCGATCGAACGATAAAATCCTTCGAATCGAATGATTCGAAGGATTTTAATCCAACGATCGAAGGAATATCCTTCGATCAAAAAAAGTTAGGCAAGCCTATGGGGACCTTCCCCATAGGCTAACATTGACTTCGGTAGCTTTTAGATGGCGAATTAGGGGGTTGAAGTTTTTTTTAAAGAGACAGTCCTTCGACTATCGAATGGTCGAATAGTCGAACGATTTTTACTTCGAATCCTTCGATTCGAAGTCGTAGTCGAAGGTCGAAGTAGCCCATTCGATGGTCGAAGTAGCCCAAAAAAACTTCGAAATTCAAAGTTTTTTTACTTCGAATCCTTCACTCGAAGTTAGTGAATCGGCCCCTAAGCCTCAAAAAGAGCACGTTTTTAGTCCCCATTGACCCCAAAATGTCCTATATCTATGCTTTCAAGACATTTATTTGGATGTAATTTTGGAATACCATACCCTTACGTCTGAATCATGACACAGGGGCTAGATTCGCTTTTGTATCATGTGAGACCTTTGACCTGCACCAATAGACGCACAATTTTCTTAACAAATGTGCACAACTAAGTGGAAGTGCAACGAATGACTTTAGACGCAAGCACCTGATGAATGGTCTATATTTGCGATTGTGGTACAATTTGTGTGACTGCAACCGCAGTAGCACTTTGTATATTTTTCAAAACATAATTCCATGGATGTACTGTGTAATTCACTGTTGAAATATGGGTGTGCTTACCTCCTATTCTATTGCATATACTGTGCTGGCAGCAGGACACATCCTACACACAACGTATGTTTTAAAGGAGAACTAAACCCTAAAAACGAATAGGGCTAAAAATGCCATGTTTTATATAGTGAACTTATTGCACCAGCCTAAAGTTTCAGATTGTCAATAGCAGCAATGATCCAGAACTTCAAACTTGTCACAGGGGTCACCATCTTGGAAAGGCTCTGAGCAGCTGTTGAGAAGCTAAGTTTAGGGGTTAAAGCAAAGTATCAAGCAGAAAATGAGGTTGGCCTGTAATATAAGCTGATGCTACAGGGCTGATTATTAAATTCTGATGCTGGTTGCACTGGTTTCTGTGCTGCCATGTAGTAATTATCTGTATTAATTACTAATTAGCCTTATATTGTGACATTTAGGGGCCCATTCACTAAGCTCGAGTGAAGGAATCGAGGAAAATAGAGGAAAAAAAAATTTGATTTTCGAATGTTTTTTTCGGCTTCTTCCACCATCAAATTGGCTACTTCGACCTTCGACTTCGAATCGAATGATTCGAACTAAAAATCGTTCGAATATTCGACCATTCGATAATCGAAGTACTGTCTCTTTAAAAAAAACTTCGACCCCCTAGTTCGCCACCTAAAACCTACCGAGGCCAATGTTAGCCTATGGGGAAGGTCCCCATAGGCTTTCCAAGGTTTTTCTGATCGAAGGATAATCCTTTGATCGATGGATTAAAATCCTTCGAATCGTTCGATTCGAAGGATTTAATCATATGATCGAACGATTATTCCTTTGATCATTCCATCGAACGAATTGCGCTAAATCCTTCGACTTCTATATTCGAAGTCGAAGGATTTTAATTCGGCAGTCGAATATCAAGGGTTAATTAACCCTCGATATTCGACCCTAGGTAAATGTGCCTCTTATTGTCTATGGGGTATACAGTATTTATCAAAGAGTGAAGTTAATAGTGAGTTCCGCCACTAGAGTGAAATTCCGTAGCTCTCCATTCATTTCTATGGGGTTTTTAAAGGCGTATTTATCCAAGGGTGAAATTTCACTTTCACCCATTGATAAATACGCCTTTCAAAATCCCATAGAAATGAATGGAGAGCTACGGAATTTCACTCTAGTGGCGGAACTTCACTCTTTGATAAATTTACCCCTATGTGTACTATATATTGTGAGTGGGTCCCTAAGCTCAGTAAGTGACAGCAGCACAGAGCATGTGCAGCGAATCAATAGAAAAGTAGATGGGGAGCTACTGGAACATCTTTGCCCCCTAGCTTACTTCTTTAGTTTAACTTTCCTTGTCCTTTATTATATATGCAGATTTTTCTATAACACACACACACATGTTATGATGTATATTGCATATTTTCTGTTAATACAATAAACTTTATGTCACTGCTGAAATACTACTGTTGCCATAAGGCATGTTATATATTAAAAGGAAGCTGCTACTTTGAAAGCTCAGCCAATGATAAACAAAACTCCAAAGAATTAAGAGGGGTTCCCAAACGTTTTCATATGACTGTATGTATATATATATATATATATATATATATATATATATATATATATATATATATATATATATAGACAACTGTCAGATTCCTTTCCAGATGTCATTCTACCCAGCTGCCCCCACTCTTTCCTATTCCCACACACAGGAATGCAGACCAGACATGCCTGGGATCCATCACCTGTCCGAATCCATCTGGGTGTCACTTTCATATATGGACAGAGCAGTATGGCAGCATGTGACAGACTGCTACTAAAAACAGCCCGAGCACTCTGCAGATGATCCTTTTAAACAATGTCACCCAGCTGAGCTGAGGAAACTCATTGGACATTTGATCACACACACAGTCCAGGAATTATTTGAAGGGTAGGAACCCGGAAACCGATCAGCACAGGCTAGTTCTCCTACAAGTTTATGCTACTCAGAATAGAAAGGACATGAGCACCTCATTGCAGTACAAGACATTCTCCAAAGAGCAGCAAACTATGGATAATCTAGAGAAGCAACTCATATGTCCAATATGCCTGGAAATGTTCTCCAAACCTGTGGTCATACTTCCCTGCCAGCATAATCTGTGTAGGAAATGTGCAAGCGATATATTCCAGGTAAGGAAACCAATTTTTTATTACTGAATGTCATCAATGAAAATAATAAGCATGGCTCCTATGTGCTATATGTAAATATTATTGTGATGTCAGCACTAATTATATAGTAGTCTTGTATAAAATAAATTCCAGCACAACCTTGATTTTGTCCTCTGGATTGACACAATGTCAATTCTGGGAAAGTGTGCATTCAGCCAGTGGTGTAAGTAGATGTTACTGGGCCTCACAGGAAATTTATTTTAGGGCTCCCAAAATATCTAGAGGTTGTCCTGTTTTTACCAATATATATTGAAATTGCTCATTAAATAGGGGCTTATTATGGGGCCCCCTATACCTGCTGCCCCCCCCTGCAGGGACTGGGTCTGCTTCATCTGTAGTTACCCCCCTGCATTCAGCAAAACTTCAAATATATTTTTTGCCTTAAAACATATAAGGGGGAATGTAACTAAAGTCGCAAAGAGCAAATCAATTCGCACCAATAAGAATAAAAATCCACATCTCGCAATGCAAAATCGTTCCTTAAACTGTTATTGCATTGAGGTTTATAATTGCGAATTTTAATTGCGCACTCTTAAGAAGTGCTTGAAGGTGTCGTAATCTTTTGTAGCAAACAAACAACTTTTTCAGTAAGAAGTTTTATTAAATTGACTGCGCATTGGCGCAAGCTATAAAATTCGCGAACGGTCTTCCACTGTCGGAAGTGGTCGCTAAACAGTTTCTGGGTTCGCAAAAGCTAAAGCTAAATTTGTTGCGTAAAGGCATAACTTTTCGCATTGTGAACAGTTTTTCCGTTAGCGACCTTTATTACATTCCCCCGATGGCCTTAAAACATATTGTAGATTACATTAAACAGTAAGTTTGAGATGCTACTATATGTAACCCAATACAAAAGCACATAGAGTGTGTCCATTCAGAGCTTCTCCAGCTGTTACTGAGTACTATATGAAGAATCCCACACCAGGTGGTGGCTGCCTTGGCTGCTGGGAAATTTAGTACAAACTTGGTTTGCGTGGCAGGCATGTATTGTGACCTGTATGATGCCACAATTGTACAACATATAGAAAATACAGCAGAGCCCATTAAATGAGGGTCTACAATAATTCTACAGCTTTAGTCATCTATTATACAAAAATACAAACCAGTTATAAGAAGATAACAGTATACAACCTATTGTTTGGAATGCTTGGGAATAGCAGTTTCTGGATAAGGGCTCTTTCCATTATTTGGATTGCAGTAGTGTAAGCCCACTATAACAGTCAGTCATTAAATAATCCCAATAGGATATGTATATACAGTATAATAGATATGTTCTACTTAGTGATGGGCGAATTTATTCGCCAGGCAAGAATTCTCGGCGAATTCCTGCAATTCGCAAAACTGCAGCGAAAATTTGCCGGCGTCCAAAAATCGGATGATGGCATCAAAAACGAGATGCCGGTGCCGTTTTGCGAATTTTTCGCCTTTTCGCGAATTTCGTGGGAAATTCGCAAATTTTTCTGAGAAGCAAAACGCCCCAAATTCGCCAATGACTAGTTCTACTATATTAAGTATATGTTGTGTGTGTGTATTGAAGGTGTTGCAGAGGTAAGGTATCCCTTACTCCAGAAAGCTCTGAATTAGCGGAAGGCTATTTAAGCAGTCCATTTAAGCAAATAACCTTAAATTCTTAATTTTTAAAAATGATTTCCTTTTTCTCTGTAATTATAGAATAGTACTTTGTACTTGATTGGGTTGGATTTTAATGTTTAAATGATTTTCAGCAGACCTAAAGTATGGTTGTCCAAATTATTGAAAATCCAAACCCCAGGTCCAAAGCATTCTGGATAGTAGATCCTATAGCTTTACTTATAATGAAGACCAGAATGCTACTACAACCGTCTGTATTTACCACACATAGTAACTATTGATTGTAGTCAGTTTTAGTGTAAATGCTGGGAATACTTTCAGTCTAAGTGCCACATCAGTCAACTGAGTATGAGCACCCACAGGACATGTACTTATCTAATACATTATATACTAAATCTCTGCTGTAATCCTCAGGCTTCCAATCCGTATTTGCCAACACGAGGAGGGAACACAGTAGCATCAGGTGGACGTTTTCGTTGCCCATCATGTAGACATGAAGTGGTTTTGGACAGACATGGGGTATATGGACTACAAAGGAACTTACTGGTTGAAAATATTATTGACATTTATAAACAGGAATCTACAAGGTAACGTGCCCCTTTATGTTCTGATTAAATTACAGTAAATCCAAAAGAAGTTTTCAGAATTTTTGGATTCAAGATGCCCTTTGTGTTCTTACATTTGTTACAGTTAGAGTTAGAGAGAATCATATTAGCTACCTTGTTATAGATTCATATTTATTCCTATGTATTCCTACCAGCAAATCAGTCTGCATTTTACCTAAGGGCTGGGCCCTCTGTTCTACTGCTATCATTAGAGGAGAACTAAAAGATAAAAATGAATATGGGTAAAAAAGCGATATTTGCAATAATGTATTTATTGCACCAGCCTAAAGTGTCAGCTTGTCAATAGCAGCAATGATCCAGGACTTCAAACTTGTCACAGGGGGTCACCATCTTGGAAAGTGTCTGTGACACTCACATGCTCAGTGGGCTCTGAGCAGCTGTTGAGAAGCTAAGCTTAGGGGTCGTCACTAATCATCCAGCAGAAAATGAGGGTTGTCTGTAATATAAGATGATGCTACAGGACTGATTATTAAATTCTGATGCTAATTGCACTGGTTTCTGTGCTGCCATGTAGTAATTATCTGTATTAATTACTAATCAGTCTTATATTGTGACATTTCTATTCTATGTGTACTGTATATTGTGAGTGGGTCCCTAAGCTCAGTAAGTGACAGCAGCACAGAGCATGTGCAGTGAATCAGCAGAAAAGAAGATGGGGAGATACTGGGGCATCTTTGGAGACACAGATCTTTACTGCTAAAGGGCTGTGGTTGCCTTGAGCTGGTACAGAAGCCCAAAACATCATGTACAACATTTCTACCTACTTCTTCAGTTAAACTTAAGTTCTCTTTTAACGATGCACAGAAACTGGCAAAATTAATGTTTTTAATACAGATGTTAAGATACAGTAACTTGAAATTTTGCACACGGATCAAACTTAATGGATTCGTTTATTTTTAAATAGTATTACATTTACTTAAAAAGTGGAGAGGTGTTCCACAGCGCTGTACATAATAGTACATAACAACTGGCATACAGACAAACCAATATAGCAAGTGATATAGGCCCTATGTGCAAGGGCTTACAATCCACACTGTGTTTGTACAATTGCATTGCATTGTGTAAGGACAGGAAAAGGACAGCAAGGGATTTCTGTGTTACTGTACAGGGTTATGTAGTGACATGGATAAAGTTCGGTCAAGTTTTGGTCAGTCAAGTATGTCCAGAATTTTTCCCATGAAGCAGGGTTTGAGTCTTGGAGAAACTTTACTGGGGTGGCAAAAACTGCCCATAGTAACTGAAAGAGCCAATTTATTCAGTTCTTCTTGAGCCCTAACCCCCACCATTAATCCAAGTTCAAGAGAGTTAAGAATTCGGTTGAAGGGAACTGTAGCCCAAGAATTGCTCATGAGGGTCCAAAGCAACCGTGCAGATGTTTGCAATTATTTTGCTGCAGTGGTCCATTAAAAGCCAAATGCTGTTGGTCACTGTGCCAACCCTTATCCAGTGTACTAAACTTATGTACAGCTATGGGACCTGTTATCCAGAATGCTCAAGGTTTTCAGATAAGGAGTCTTTCCATAATGTGGGTCTCCGTACCTTAAGTCTACTAAAATATAATTTAAACATTTATTTAACCCATTATGATTGTTTTACCTCCAATCAGGTTAATTATATCTTAGTTTGGATACTGTTTTATTATTACAGAGAAAAAGCAAATCATTTTTAGAAATTTTAATTATTTGAATATAATAGAGTTTATGGGAAACGGTCTTCCTGTAATTCAGAGTTTTCTGTATAATGCATTTCCAAATGCCAGATCCCATACCTGTATCTATCAACAGTAATAGTAGTTAGATATTTACTTTTTTTTAATATCTCAATAACAGGAAATATCCTTCAAATATGCTGTGTAAAAGCAACTATATACTGCATAGGGTTGGTTAGTGGCACTATCTAATATCCCAGACATGTATAATTGAGATGTCAACTTCCATTATTCTAACTAGACCAGTGTATCTCAAATATAGATTGTAGCTGCTGGTTATTGGGCTAGGGTTACTTCTTAATTATAGGCAGTGTTTCATATCTATCTATTTCATATTTTCACATTTTTAATTGAAAGGGTTAACTAATGACCAAAAAAAGATAACCCACAACAAATGTATAGGACATGCCCCCCTCCTGCTTCATAGACCACTTCTCATTGCATGGAAAAATAGATAGGGAAATGAGATCCCAACTGGTGTCAGCATTTTAATTGAGTTCAGTACTTCAGACAGTGGTGCCAATGCTTCAGTAGGCCTCTTTTATCAGCCATTTCTTGACAGTTACAGATCTACAGTATCTACAGAATGCACACATAGAGCCAGTTTAGCCGATAGAGGTTGCAGTGATTAGCTTGCATCTAATAGATGTGACCTACAGTGGGACTGAACCACGGGCCACCAAGTTACTGAGGTGTTTAATAAGTTCTAATTGCAAAATGGCATGAATGATTCATATAAGCTAATTAATGTAGTATGTTAGCATTAACCAACCCATGAAGGGTTTTGATGGCCGACATCAGTTGTAACAAGACTGTAGTTTGGATGCCCATTGATCATATTAGTAGTTATTATCATAAGCTGTGGAGTGGCTACTTACACAACATACCTGAACCTCCACTCTATCCCCCAGTATCCACTTAGATGTCTGTATATTCTGTTGTGGAGCCCAATATTAGAAATAAACTAATATTCTGCTTCTAAACATGTGTCTTATTTCATGGTGATTCTCAACTATATTGGAACAAATAGGATAAATAGATGGAAGAATAGTATAGCATGTAAAGAGTATAAATAGGATAAATAGATGGAAGAATAGTATAGCATGTAAAGAGTATAAATAGGATAAATAGATGGAAGAATAGTATAGCATGTAAAGAGTATAAATAGGATAAATAGATGGAAGAATAGTATAGCATGTAAAGAGTATAAATAGGATAAATAGATGGAAGAATATTATAGCATGTAAAGAGAAGACAATAAACAGGTTGAGAGAGGACAGGAGGAAAAACAGTGGGCCCATGATCTAAGGTTTTCTGGTGGGCTCCGGGCATCCCAGTCTGCTGCCTATAGTTGTGTAGTGCTGAAGTTTCTTATACATGCCAATACTTTATGAACAACTCTTGTAAACAAGCAGAATATGTACCAAGCCCCTAAATATCCCAGCTGGAGCAGATGGTTGCAAGGTTTTGGGAACAGCAGCTGCTCCTAAGAGGAAATATGAGTCTATCAGATGGGCTTCAATAACATTCCTGTCCATAAGTAGACTTGGTTTACCAAATATATTTGTCATGATGTCAGTTGGCAACACACAATAAGTGACAAACACAAGGTAAGAATGAATACAGATCATCCCTCTAGGAAAATCACATATTGCAACACTGGATTTAAATAAAGTGCAGTGACTTCACTAATGATGATGCAAACATCTTGTCTCAAATTGCTACCGATGCAGATCTGGAAGTCAGGGTCAGAAAAAGAACTTGGAAGGCCCTGGATGCACTGTAGTAGTTGTTGGGTTTTGTTGAATGCCATTTGTGCTGGAAGTGATCCAAGTACAGTAGCACCATTTTTATTACTGAACTTTGTTAATCATAACAATTAACTGAATCCAGTCTTTCTTACTTCAGTGTCGACATGTAGAAATGAATGCGGCCCAAACCACCCAACTGTACCATATAATAAAGTCAGACCATGAATAGAGAGTAACACTCATGGTCTAAATACTTTCAGAATATCTGACTGGATGTTACACATTTGTCCCACTCGTGGGTCATTTTACAATGTTTCGATGGTTGGAATGGATGATTTTTTGTATCAGAGGCTGTGTCCATATAATTGTGTGAATATTGTCATTATTTAACATAACTGATGGCTGTTCGTACATATCAGTGGACACCTCTAAGTTTTAACAGGAAATGTTAAATGAAACATGTATCAGACATGAAGCGAAAGAAACATTGTGTTAGTACCACACTTTGGCCAAAATATGTAATCTCACGTGCCACGTCAAGGCCCCTCATTGACATGAGTCCTGCACTATCTATTAGCATTCTAAGTATGTAGTACATTTAAACTTAAGTCCCCCAGCAAACAGTGTGTTTGAGTAGTAAGAACAACAGTGCACTTACCCTTAGAGAAGCTCTAGTGAGAAAGCAGGGAGCTTTTGGGCTCTTACTCACGAGCGGTTGTAGCTGCGTGAATAGACGCATTACATTTTTTCCAATGGGGCTGTACTCACACAGGTGCGTGTAGGCGCCGAACGCAGTAAAAATGCAGCATGTTGCGTCTCAACCTGCGTTCGGCGACTACACGCGCCTGTGTGAGTACAGCCTCATTGGAAAAGATTTAATGCGTCTATTCCTGCGCTCCCCTGCGGCTGAACGCAGAAAAATGGAATGTAGGGGAGCGCAGCTACAACCGCTCGTGAGTAAGAGCCCTTTAAGCCCCATCCCATGAACATACACTTGTAAATCATTCCCTGTTTTAAAGACTGAATGGCAGCTATAGTCAATAGATACACAGAAAGAAATTGCCAGTGCATATATATATTTGCTTTTAACATTTATAGCAGTGGGTCAACTCAAGATTGTGGGTTAGACCTAGCGCTGGCACAATGGTGCTTCTAGCAGCTGGTCAACGCCACCGCATAGGTTAGACCAATCGCTGGTGATATCTTTCTGTGTTTCATGTATGAGACCTGAATGCTATGCAGA
Source organism: Xenopus laevis (assembly GCF_017654675.1). Classification (NCBI taxonomy): domain Eukaryota; kingdom Metazoa; phylum Chordata; class Amphibia; order Anura; family Pipidae; genus Xenopus; species Xenopus laevis. The sequence goes on from NC_054382.1 coordinate 104,424,303, forward strand.
ATAACTGCTATTTGTGAAGAGACGGGAATAGCAAGATAAAATAGCTGTCATTATAAGGAAAGGCTTGAGATGGGTGTGTAGACATGGAGAGCCTTGAAGAAGATAAGAGCTATTTAAGGCATGCAGAGCTTGATTAGGAAACAACAAAGAATTGTCATTGAAGAGAAGGAATGTTTTATTAAGAGTCTGGAAGCAAATCCTTCTTCTGATTAGAGTGAGGGCTAGACTGTAGCACGCTGTGCGTATCCGATGTCAATTTCCTTATTAAAGCTTTAAACTACTTTTCATATTTTTTGTGATGTTCTCAAGTGAATATGCTTCAAAATCCTTTAAAGAAACATGCCAAAGGTTATAGCCCTTGAGAAATAATATATATATTGCATGTGACTAAAATGTTTATTACCTTTAACAGTTACATATTTGTTGAAGAATATCAGTGGTAGATGCCAGTGTTATTCATGATGAGTTGTATCTTTATCATCATCATCATCATTTTTTTAGGAAGTGCTCTAACTTTGATTTCCCAGAATCACAGTAGCATGCAGATGACCTTGAGCCAATTAAAGCTTTAAACTTACACAAAGAAAAGTATACTGCAGTTCCCTAGTTCTGAATTAACCAGTGAATCTCAGTGAATGAGTGAATGGGTGATTTTAGTATGTTTTTGGGGGAAATGATAATTAAAACAGTGTAAAAAGCAGTGTGTAAAGGCACTGGGGCAGTGGCATAACTAGAGTGTGCCGGGCCCCCTGCAAAAAAACCTTCAGAGGAGCCCAGTGCACTCTGATCCCCATCCTCCCGCTCACCTCCTGTTCTGCCCCCACTCCACCCAGACTCTGCCCATGTCCCACCCCCAACACCACCTAAGTCCTGCCTCAACTTGCGACCCCTTCTTTGCCGGTAATAGAGCAGCTGGGGATTTTGGTGGTTTCTTATTAGCTATAGCGGAAGCAGTCACAGTCAGGCCCCCCTGTTCCCTGGGCCCCCTGCAACTGCAGGGTCTGCTTCCTTTATAGTTACGCCACTGCACCGAGGTTCATTTTAGTGATGGAGCACTCAGGGCAATGCTGCACCTTCAATCCACAGAGCAATGCTAGTGGGCTCAAGGAAGCCATGTACTTACTGCCTAAATATGGTGTGCCTGTTTTTTTACCTTTGTACCCTGCCCAGCTGTTCGTATATGACCCCTGCTTTTTTATTTTTAGTGGTGAAAATGTAATTACAAATATTTTATCATGAACTTACATACTGAATTCCTAAAATGGTAACCAATTCAGAGAAACTGTTTTATTAAACCACAGGATGTGCTAGGACAATTTTATTTTAAGAGGGTTCATTTCCTTACTCCAATACCATTTGTCCAGACAATCTCATTGACACTATGGGGCACATTTACTATGGGTCAAATATCGAGGTTTAATTAACCCTCGATATTCGACCATCGGATTAAAATCCTTCGACTTCGAATATCGAAGTCTAAGGATTTAGCGCAATTCGTTCGCTTGAACGATCGAAGGAATAATCGTTAGATCGAATGATTAAATCCTTCGAATCGAACGATTCAAAGGATTTTAATCCATCGATCTAACGATTTTCCTTCGATCCCTAATTGGCTAGAAAGCCTAGTGGGACCTTCCCCATAGGCTAACATTGATGCTCGGTAGGTTTTAGGTGGCAAAGTAGGTGGTTGAAGTTTTTTTTAAAGTACAGTACTTCGACTTTCGAATGGTCGAATAGTCTAACGATTTTTAGTTCGAATCATTCGATTCGTAGTCGAAGTCGTAGTCGAAGGTCGAAGTAGCCAATTTGATGGTTGAAGTAGCCAAAAAAAAACTTCTAATCTAATCCTTCACTCGAACTAAGTAAATGTGCCCCTGAATCTTGAGCCGGCACTTTGATTTCTGCTATCTGCATTAGATCCCGCTGTATTTTCAGTCTTTGGAGACTGCAAATTAGAAAGTTGTGAAGCATCATACCACAAATAGATGTGACCTCTGAAGCAATGCAAGAAGCCAGGCTGCAACCTTTGCACTTTTAAAAACAGCTTGCTTTATGCTTTTTTATATAGTCTGTTGGCAAGGTGTTCACGGTCGCTCTCCGGTTATTTATTATTGAGTTTTCAGCAACTTTATTTCACTTTAGTTGTTATTGAATAATACCCTATTATCACACTACTAATAATAGAATTTGGTTGTTGGGGGTAGAGATATTTATAATTAAAAAACTCCTAGAGGGCTGCTGAATTCCAGTCTTTCATTAATCTATCCATCTGTGCATACAGATTGTTCAGCCAATGTTCCTAAACCTAGAATGCAGACTGGCCTCACAGATCACTAGCATCAATCTAACTGGTTGCCTAACAAGTTAAACCTTTGGTATAGGTTGCGCAGCTCCCACAAAAACCAGTGGGGCTCAATTGTAAAAGATTTTCATTGCGGAACAACCCTTTTTGATCAGCTTGTATCACACGAAAGTTCTTCCTGTAGACCACAAATGGAGCATTTCTATTCTACCTTGGTTGAAAAACAAGCAAATTCAAGAAAACTCCTCATTCACTAACAACCTAGCATGTGATTCATAGAGATGGATTTATAGGAGTTATGTGTTGATCTGAGATGGTAGGGACTTTCATACTGTATGTGTATGTCAGTGATCCATAACCAGTGGTTTGTGAGAATTATGTTTGTCTCCAACCCCATGGCTGTTGCTCACAGTTGCCTCAAAGCAGGTGCTTATTTTTGAGTTCCAGGCTTGAAGGCAAGTTTTGGTTGCATAAAATCCAGGCGTGCTGCTAAACAGAACCTCCTGTAGGCTGCCAGTTCACATAGGGGCTATCAATTGTCAATCACAGCCCATAATTGGCACCCCAATGTGACAAGTAAGAAAGGTTGGGTGCCCCTTGTCAAAGTCAATGAGTGTCCGTTAATAGTAATCCACAAATTCGCAATTGTATTCGCCGGCGATGAAACGCGCAAATTCACTGCGAATTTGCGCCTAGCAAATAAATTCGCCCATCACTATCATTGATGTTATATAACCCACTCTAGGGGGCAAATTTACTTAAGGTCAAATACCGAGGGTTAATTAACCCTCCATATTCGACTGCCGAATTAAAGAGTTGACCGCAATTCGTTCGATCGAACGATCAAGCGAAAAATCTTTTGATCAAACAATTAAGTCCATCGAATCGTTAGATTCAAAGGACTTTAATCCATCAATCGAACGATTTTTCTTCGAGCTAAAAAAGCTAGCAAAGCCTATGGGGACCTAGCTTTTAGGTGGCGAACTAGGGGGTCGAAGTTTTTTTAAAGAGACAGTACTTCGACTATCGAATCGTTCGATTCGAAGTCGAAGTCGTAGTCGAAGGTCGAAGTAGCCCATTCGATGGTCGAAGTAGCCAAAAAAAACATTCGAAATTCAAAGGTTTTTTCCTCTATTCCTTCACTAAGTAAATGGGCCCCTAGGTCTTTATGTCATTATTTCAAATAAAGAAGATGCAATTAGCGAGTGAGGTTAATACAGTAGAAATGAGCCAGGAAATCACTGTGGTAATGGGATGGTGATCTGAATCGGAGGTGTACATTTTCGCCGTTGCACAAATGTTTATCATAAGTCAATGTAATTCTGGAATGTTGCATGACTCTCTTAGGAAATGGGGGTATCTAGAGACAGGTGCTAACCGGGGTTTGACCTGCCCTGTTTTTGCATCCATTAATAAAATTATATAATCCTGAAAGCTATTTGTAATATATAAATAATACATTATTCTTATCCTTTCAACCAGTTCATTTGTTCTTTTATACCTTTGTAAGCTGCCATAAGGGAACATTTCATAGTGTGAGTGACAAACAGATTGGAGTTCAGCAATAAACAAATATTGAATCCAGCAGTAGAGAAAGTCTATTCAGCTTTAGAGGAAATAAAACTGCTCCATCTTCACTTGATTTACATATGGACAGACATTACCGGGATACTGCATAATGGAACGTTCAGAAAATTTTGATGCAATGAACATTTGTTCATATGTTAGAGAGTTATGCATCCACTGTATGATTTTGTAACTGTTTAAAAGAGAACTAAACCCTAAAAATTAATATAGATAAAAATTCCATGTTTTATATACTGTACTTAATGCACCAGCGTAAAGTTTCAGCTTGTCAACAGCAATGTTTCAGGACTTCAAACTTGCCACAAGGGTTCACCATCTTGGAAAGTGTCTGCGACACTCACATGCTCAGTGGGCTCTGAGCAGCTGTTGAAAAGCTAAGCTTAGGGGTCGTCACTAATTATCCAGCAGAAAATGAGGTTGGTCTGTAATATAAGCTGATGCTACAGGGCTGATTATTAAATTCTGATGCTAATTGCACTGGTCTCTGTGTTGCCATGTAGTAATTATCTGTATTAATTACTAATCAGCCTTATATTGTGACATGTACATTCTATGTGTACTGTGCATTGTGGGTCGGTCCCTAAGCTCAGTAAGGGAAAGCAGCACAGAGCATGTGCAGTAAGTGAGCAGCAAAGAAGATGGGGAGCTACTGGGGCATCTTTGGAGTCACAGATCTTTACTGCTAATAGGCTGTGGTTGCCTTGGGCTGGTACAGAAGCTCAAAACATAATATACAACATTTGTAGCCTACTTCTTTAGTTAAGCTTTATGTCTCATTTTACTTGTCTGGCAAAACATATAATAATGTGGTTACATTCCCCACAGTGCACTTTCTGGGACTCATTTATAAACTTTGCACAGAACTGTGAATTCCTCTCAATGGCAGTATCTCCACTTAGTGGGATCCAGGGATACACCTACGAGTCGCCCAACTATGAACAAATCATTTAACACACCAATTGCAGTTAACCAAGAATGAACTTTGTATAACTGGCAAAGAAATTAAATGCAAATACACATCAATACCCCTGCCCTGTGGATCCCGTGTGGTAGTCCCAATTATGACTCATTCTTTACCAGGCGCAGTCCCACACTCCACTCCTGGTGGACAAACAGAGTCGCAGTCCCTTTTCCCCAAGAGCCCCATACCCCAAGCCCTACAGGGCTTCTCAAACTCCTTAGGCTGCTTGCATCTTTGCTGCCATTCACTCCCAGCTGAAGTGAAACTGAATGAACCTCTGAGCACATGGCAGCTCAGCTTTTTATACTACTCGCGCAGTGACACTTTCTTGCCAAATCTTGAATCTGCTGGGGCTCACTGTACATGGAACAAATTACTCACTTCCCATCCCAGATCCACTTTAGGTGCAACACTTAGCTGGCCATAGCAAGGGGTTTCCAACCATGTGGGATTTTCAGACCATAGGGGAACTTAACCCTTTCCATGCATTAAGATGAGCAGCTGGGGTAGAAAAATATCTACCCTACCATGCATTTTATTGGGCAAAGTGGTAGGTCAACTAATCATCTAGGCAGAAACTCACAAGATCTTTTTAGAAAAACAAATTAAAAGTACTGTTTTACACGTCAGTGTTCATGTGATCACTCTCTGGGTCTGCACATAACATAATGTCCATAATAGACATAAAGCAGTACTTACAGAAATTCTGGTAAATAGCTCATAGTTTCATGTAGACATAGAGAAGCAATTCAGCGCAGGAACATCAACCAGTCCTAAATGGTTAATGTGGATGAAGGAGGCAGAATCACCAATATAATTGTTGAAAACATTACAGTCTTTGCTAAATCTCCAAGCTAAATGTGAACTAGAGCTTAACAAAGAAAGAGGTTCAAAATGCTACAAATTAGCTTTTGGGTTTCTTTACTAGACATCTTTCTTTGGCTTCTTTAATACACAAGGCAAGCATAGCCCTTTAGCAGTGAAGAAGGTGCCCACGGTAGCTTCCCATCTTCTAATAATTTACAGCACGTTCTCTGTCCTACTTAGTAACCTGAGCTTAGGAACTGACACAATATACAGTGCATGAATAATATCAAATTCGCAATACAAGGCTTTAGCAATTGATTCAAATTCACATTACATGGTAGATTAGAAACCAGTGAATTCTGCTTCATAATTTAATACTCAGCCCTGTAGCATCAGCTTTTATGACAGACATGCCTCATTTTCTGCTTGATTATTTCTAGATATGTGGATTGTTATTCTTTAGTTTTCCTTTAAGAAATACATTTATGCAGGGGCAAATCAAAAAGAGCAGCAACACCAACCAATCCTATTTGGTGACTTTGTATGGAAGGAGCACACCTATGACCAATGCATTTTCAATCCATTTATTGCAGCAGAAAAAAGAGTACCAGTGCTGTTTTTTCTGCTGCAATAAATGGATTGAAAAGGCATTGGCCATAGGAGTGTTCCTTCCATACAAAGTCACTGGATACCATTTGGTTTCTGAAGCAGACAGGAAGTGTATACACCATTAAAATTCAAGTAAGTGGTGTGCTGAGGAATTTTGTATTGAACAATCCTATTTGGTGCCAGTGGGCTCCCCATTCTCATGATGGATTGGTCTTTACAATAAATACATGCAGTAATGTATTATCAATTAGTTTTTCAGTAATTACAGGCTGGTGCCAAGTCCACTGAAGAAGCATCTATTAAATTAAAGGCAGTTGCTGTGTCATGACAAAATGTTCAAATGTTTTTCTCCTGTAAACGAACATGAGCTAGACTATTCACATAACCCTGTATTTTGTCTCCAGGGGGTCAGGGTACTACAACATTGTTGTGCAATGTTGCCCACAAACTTTGGTGACTGTGTTTTAATGGTTATGTGGACCTTAAGTCTATTCTGATCTGCAAGGAAATATTTCTTGAAAAATGCTTTGTTTTTGACATTGGCAACCGACTACCAGTTTGAAACAATATTTTCTTAATTTTTGCTACCATATAATATTTCTGTTTGTGAATTGAAATGTCTGGAGTAGTGTGTTTACACAAAACAAATATGTCGCTGCTTGACAATGTCATGAGCAATTACCTTGGTGAAGCCACTGTTTGTTCTGAAACCTGTGGAATGTAATATCACAGGAGCTTCGCTATCACTACTTGGTCCTCATTCATGGGTCCCTGCATCCTCAACTTCTCCAAGGCTTAGGCTACATTAGGTTTAATTCTTTTCAAACCCTCAAGCCCACCACCATACCTTAATGAGGCCTCCTGCTTCTGGCTCTCCAGCAGCATCCACTTCTTCCTGAAGTGGAAGTCCAAAGAAACAGGACACACAGTGACACCAGATACACCAGAAACCCTCACCATATCTGGTAATTACTGAGATTTCTGCGCCACGCCATTTTAAATTAAAATTTCCCTTGAACAAAAAAAATTATGTTTAGCCCTTTGTGCCAAAATATTTTTAAATAGTAAATAAGTGCTGAATGAAAACCAGGGGACTCACTCTTGTATGTTCTTTTACAGGCCTGAAAGGAAGTCGGACCACCCAATGTGTGATGAGCACGAAGATGAAAAAATTAACATATATTGTCTTAACTGTGAAGTCCCTACCTGCTCCATGTGCAAAGTGTTTGGAGCACACAAGGATTGTGAGGTTGCTCCTTTGACACAAGTTTTCCAAAGACAAAAGGTACTCCTGTTACTTAACTCAGTTTATATTTCTGTTTTCCTTGTATTTTACATTGTTGCAAGAATAGATTAGATCAGGGATCCCCAACCTTTTGAACCCATGAGCAACATTCAGAAGTAAAAGAAGTTGAGGAGCAACACTAGCATGAAAAATGTTCTTGGGGTGCCAAATAAGGGCTGTGATTGGCTATTTGGTATCCCCTGTGTGCGCTGGTAGCCTAAAGGTGGCAGTACATCTGGTTTTTATGCAACCAAAATTTGCCTCTAAGCCTGGCATTCAAAAATAATCATCTGCTTTGAGGCCACTGGGAGCAACATCCAAAAGGTTGGAAAGCAACATGTTACTCTCAAGCTGCTAGTTGGGGATCACTGGATTAGATGATACAACTGTGCTAGGCAATAACCCCAGGCTTCTTTGCCAAGTCCATTTGACCTGTTAAATTCAGTCCTGCTGCTGCTTGTTAGTAGCAAGATCTGAGAGTATATTTAATACCAGCACAGGGAGATTGCTGGAAAACCAATTGCAAAATGTCTCAGAATATCACTCTCTACATAATACTAAAAGTGAATTTAAAGGTAAAAACAACCCCTTTAAAGGGGAAGGAAACCTATTTGGTGCAAAAACCCTCCCCCCCCTCCCGTGTATTGCCCACCCTCCCTCCTCCCCCCTGGCCTACCCGTCCCGCTGGGCAAATGCCCCTAACTTGTTACTTACCCTCCTGCGCAGGTCCAGTCCAGGGAGTTCACAGACGACATCTTCTTCCACGTGATCTTCTTCCTGCTTTGAACGGTGTTTTGGCGCATCCGCAGTAGGAGCATTTCGCCGGTACGGATCTACTGCGCATGCGCCAAAAGTCACTAAGTACTTTTGGCGCATGCGCAGTAGATCGTACTGGCGAAATGCTCCTACTGCGCATGCGCTGGTCAAAGCAGGAAGAAGATCGCGTGGAATAAGATGTCGTCTGTGAACTCCCTGGACTGGACCTGCGCGGGAGGGTAATTAACAAGTTAGGGGCATTTGCCCAGCGGGACGGGTAGGCCAGGGGGGAGGAGGGAGGGTGGGCAACACACGGACGGGGGGGAGGGTTTTTGTGCCAACTAGGTTTCCTTCCCCTTTAAGAACATTAACCAGGAGACCAAGGCATCCAAAAGCATTAGCTGACATCATTACATATGTTGTAGTTAATTTCAAGTTCAGCTCTTTGAACCCTAGTGCATTTAAAATCCCAATAGCCTTATCCAGGAAGGTATCCAAGCCACTCTTAAAGGCGTTTATAAAATCTACCATCACAAAATCATCAAGTAGGGCATTCTACAACCTCATTGTCTTCACTGTGAAGAACCACCTACTCTGTTTCATTTGAAAGTTATGTTCCTCTGGTCTAAAGGAGCTAAGGTTTAATTTGTAGAAAGTCTGGTCTTTAGAATTATTCTAAAAAGATGAAGTGACAGAATTTAAGATATTCTTTTCTTATCACAGGGAAAATGAACATGTATTACAAATGAAATGTACTGTACATCTTGGCCAACCTAATAGGAACAGGTCCATCAAGGATACTTTAGAACTTGTCTATCAGTCATTGACCTGAGGAAATAAATTCTGGATTAAAAAATACCTTGAAGCTGAGAAATGAGTGAACCAAAATGTATATATCAGTGACTGCATATATAAATACTTATGCAAACAAATAAGGGACACAAATGCATTGTGTGCTGTATTTATGTCTGTATTCAGTAGATATAAATTATACATATGGATTTATTTAATGAAAATAATTATTATTTTAGACATTAAATCAAAAATCTTAAATACGTCTTCTACATAATATGTTAATTAAATGCAATCAGATGCTGAGTACTAGTTCATTGTGACCAGCTACTGCTCTGAGATCTAAGGGGAGCAGGTCTTTAATGCCACACCTATTCAAAAGATGATTAAAATGATTACTGCTTTTATGTGTGATTGGTCTGGTGCAGTTCTGTTTTGTTACCAGTGCTATGTCGCTGCTATTGAAATTAAGTCAATAGCCCTATTAAATTACATCGCTAAGGTGTTCTAAATTCAGCCACTGTATATGAAACATATCAGCATTATCTGGCTGAGGATGAAAGGAGTACATTACTTTAGAGCTGTTGGGTTTTAAAGGGATTGTTCGCTTTTGAGTTAACTTTTAGTATGATGTAGAGATTGATATTCTGAGGCAATTTGCCATTGATTTTCATTATTAATTATTTGTGTTTTTTTTAGTTAATTCGCTTTTTATTCAGCAGCTCCAGTGTCGGACTGGCCCACCGGGAAACCAGGAAAACTGTCGGTGGGCCCAGGTGTCTGTGGGCCCTTGTGCTGCTAAACATTTGGCCTATTTCATGGCCATTCGATATTTCTTTGAGAACAAAAAGGCTAAATAGATGGAATAATAGATTTTAGCATGTAAAGAATAAAGACTAGGAGAATAGAGGTTGAGTGAGGAGAAGAAGAATAATAGTACTGAGATTGGGCCCCTGGTCTAAGGTTTTTGGGTGGGCCTCTGGTGTCCCAGTCCGACACTGAGCAGCTCTCCAATTCCCCGAGCTACCATGCATTCATTTTAAATAAGAGACTGGAATATGAATAGGAGAGGTATAAACAAAAGGCTTAGTAATAAAAAGTAGCAATAAAAATAAATGTGTAGCCTTACAAAGCATTTGTTATTTAAAAGAGGTCAGTGACCCCATTTTGAAAGCTGAAAATAGTCAGAAAAAGAAGGCAAATAATAAAAAAATATATACAAAATAAAAAATGAAGACCAATTGAAAAGTTCCTTAGAATTGGCCATTCTATAACTTGCCTGTAATAAAATGTAGGTTAAGGTGGACCACTCCTTTAAGAACATTATCCTAGCTGAGAACAGAAAGCTGATATGGATGGTAGGACAATATAGGGCAAAAGAGACACAGTCAAAGTGCAAAGGTACTGCAAAAGAACTTTGAGAGAGATAAGGAAAAGAAAGAAATGGGCTTTGGCTATCCAAGGGTGAATGTGCGATTAGCATGGCAGACCTATACAGTTATTGCTGCCTGGATTGTGCACCCTTGTACCTTTGATTTTAACCTGGTGAATTGCATGATAAAGTGTGCAGAGTGAAAAAAGAAATGGGTGGATACCCTTATTTACTTATTTAACAGAGATAATATAATCCTAATAGTTACTGCAGAGTTCTGACGAATGTCAGAATGAATTAGTTGCAAAAGAGTATTTTAGGAAGAAAGTACCCGCTTGTAACTAGTATATCAAATAGCGATAAAGAAATAAATTATTGACAGTCAGTGGTTTAGAAATTCAAAAGCTGTGTCTGTATATTCTATATTTATCATATTTTCGTGTATTAAGTTTAAGTGCAGTGCAATTAATCCAGTTCATATATAGATAATCAATTGAAGAGGACCAATTGATTATATATGATTAGCTGATTAAAACATGTTTAATTAATTATCTTTTAATTAAAATTAATTAAAAGAATTATGAATTCATTTAAAATGTATATCTTAGATGAGATTAAGATTAAAGTGCAGTGCAATAAATTGATTGATTCACCTAATAAATAAATGTGAGTATAAATAAATGAGCTAAAAAAAAGGGGTACTTATTTCGCCTTGAGAAAGCTTCTAAGTGCTTTGGCGATTGCTCGTTCTTCTTGGTTTTAAACCTATTTAACTTTTTAAATTATCAGTCCGGTCTTGGTCTTGCGGGTGTGGGTTGAAGTGACCATTGCTACAAATCTTCCTTTCTTTGCTTCTCCCATCTCTTCCTTCATTTCTAAGGGGCCATGGATTTGTGGCTTTTAGGGCTATTCCACACGGGGAGATAGCGACGCGTTTGCGGTCGCGGCGACATAGCGCCGCGACAGTCGCCGCGACCGGCGCAGGCGACAGTTTTGTATGGGCGCCTATGTAAAAACGCCTGTGCTAACCACACGAGGCGATGCGCTTTTCAACAGTCGCCTGAAAATGCCTCGCCAGGCTTTTTCAGGCGACTGTTGAAAAGCGCATCGCCTCGTGTGGTTAGCACAGGCGTTTTTACATAGGCGCCCATACAAAACTGTCGCCTGCGCCGGTCGCGGCGACTGTCGCGGCGCTATGTCGCCGCGACCGCAAACGCGTCGCTATCTCCCCGTGTGGACTAGCCCTAAGGTGTAGCTTAGCCTCTTTAAAGATTGGGGCAAGATAAAATACAAGGCCACAGTCCTGGTTACCCTGTCCTGCCTTCAACTTTGTGGTGTCCCAGGTTTAGAAAAACAATAGGCAGTAAGTTTTGGGACAACTCCACCATCTTGATGTTACAATTTCTCCTAACTACCCTATGGATTTGAACATTTTGATTACATAATTTATCCTATTCATTGGTCACAATCTTTAAAAAAAATGTAGCTAATTTATTTACTCACATGTATTTATTAGGTGAATCAATCATATTTATTGCCCTGCACTTTAATCTCATCTAAGATATCAATTTTTAATGAATTCATAATTCTATTTCTTGTACTTAAATTAATTAAACACACTTTAGTCAGCTAATCATATATAATCATTTGGTCCTCTTTAATTGATTATCTATATATGAACTGGATCAATTGCACTGCACTTTAGCTTAATACACGAATATATGATAAATATAGAATATACAGACACAGCTTTTGAATTTCTCAACCAATAACGTGTGCAGAGTAGCATGCATAGCATTAATAAACCACCCCTGTGGTCTCATTTTCTTATATATTGTTCTTTGGGGGGGGTTGGTTCAAGGAGGCTGACGTTTTTAGAAAATCTGCTCTTTTAGGAGCCATGTAAAATGATGGCAAAGCTGCACTGCTTATTGTCTGAGATTGGATCTCTAATCTGTCTGATATATAGCTGAATGTGCAGGCACATACAAAACTGAAGGATCTCTGCCATACTAGTGGTTTAAGTGGTTTCTAGTTAGAACTCTTATACTTGATGATAATAAGTGATAATGTCAAAATGTCATCTTGCCATGGGACTAATGATGCATTTTCTGACCCTCAGTCTGAACTCTCAGATGGCATTGCAATACTGGTTGGATGTAACGACAGAATTCAGGCAGTAGTAAGCCAACTGGAGGAGACTTGTAAAACCGTTGAGGTAAGTGTAATACTTTGCAGGTGTTTAGAATGTACAGCTTCCCACTGTTATACTATAAATACCATCGTTATTAAACAGTCATCATCAAAAAGTGCATCAGTTTTCTATGAGTCATCCAATTTTGAGTGCCGTGCCATGGGACTGCAAGACTAGATTTTCTTTGTTTTCTTTTAAATAGAGATTGATAGTGCAGAGGGAAATGTATGGTCTGGCTCTCACTTCTGTATTAAATGTAATCCCTCACAACTAAAACATATCTGCACTTTGTTAAAACTTTTCCATTAAGGTTGTTAAGTAGGCGAGGTGTCATCAGGAGCTCATTTTGTAGAAAGAAACCATTGTTAATGAGTTGAGGGTACTAATTACCAAAAGTGCACCTGCTTAATTTTTTTTTTTATTTTGACAAACGATCTAGATATCCTCTTGGTTTTAAGTAATGACATTCATGTGTGTGATGTGGTTATTCATTAAGGGATGAAATTAAAGGAAAACTATACCCCCAAAATGAACACTTAAGCAACAGATAGTTCATATCATATTAAGTGGCATATTAAAGAATCTTACCAAACTAGAATATATATTTAAGTAAATATTGCCCTTTTACATCTCTTGCCTTGAGCCACCATTTATTGATGCGACCCGAGGACAGGATTGGGTCTTCTAGTTCAGCACCTGGCACTTCAACAGTGTTTGTTTGGGAGGTGAGCGCTCCAATTTTTGTGATTGTGTCCCATGTATTGAGCCACCATTTCGTGATGGTCTCTGTGCTGCTTCAGAGATCACCTGACCAGAAATACTACAACTCTAACTGTAACAGGAAGAAGTGTGGAAGCAAAAGACACAACTCTGTCTGTTAATTGGCTCATGTGACCTAACATGTATGGTTTGTTGGTATGTTTGTGAGTACAGTGAATCCTATGATCCGAGGGGGCGTCCCTTATTTTTTAAAATGGCAATTTTCTATTTATGATTACCCAATGGCACATGCTACTAGAAAAGTATATTATTATGAAAATGGTTTATTTACATGAAGCAGGATTTTACATATGAGCTGTTTTAGGCAATATCTTTTTATAGAGACCTACATTGTTTGGGGGGTATAGTTTTCCTTTAATTCGATCATGTCTTTGGAAAAACAATTGTGTCCATTAATGGTTTCAGTGCAGTGTAATGGTTTTGGGGGTGTTTATGCGGGGAGAGGGGTCCTGTTTTAGCCTAAACACTCAGTTTTACGCTGGTTCTGACACAGTAGAAGTCTTGCCGGGATAGTCCGACCCTGGGTGTATTGAATCCACTACTTTGGGATTTGGCCAAATGCCAAATCTTTCATGAAGGTTTTCCGAGGATATGTCTAATGTTCTGTGTGCACTTATGCTTTAAAAATTCGAAAGAAAGTGTGATTTTTAATTCAGTGGACGTCCTCTTCAGTGCTCCGTGCTTTAGGGCTTTTTATGAAGGATTTGGCTGAATCCCAAACCGAATCTGGCACACAAGGGTTAAAAAAAACCTCACATGCAACACAAGGAAAAACATCTCACAATCCAGTTCAGTATTCGGCTGAATCTTTCATCGAAGGATTTGGGGTTTGGCCTAAAATTGTAGATTTAATGCATCACTTATCAAAATGACATCTTTCTTTAGGCACAAGTTTGCTGTGTCAATTGACAGGGGCCACTATGGGAACCTTATAGCTACCAACACCTTAGAGGCCAGTGCAGCTATGCAGAAGTGTAGGGAACGCTTTCAGCCTGAATGATGTATATTTGTAACTTCAACAAATGTTACTCGACTTGTAAATTAGCCCTATAGTGTGATCTGCCTGTTTCAGATGTGTTTGACGTGCTGTTGCAAAATGTATGTTTTTAACAACAATGCAATTAATTACCATGATATCAAATATTAAATAACAGTTTAGTCTTACAGTATATCTTCTTACAATATAACAAAAAAAGAACACTCTTGGCCCAAGAATAAATTGGTAAGTATGGAAGCTGCGCACTTGCTTTTATATTTTGCCTGGGGATTGAACCCTACTGATTGTCAGATTTGCCCCTTTACCTCTTGTGTCTGGTATTGGGTCAAGCAATCTTCTTCCTAATCTTTAGGTCTTACTTTTCATTTGGCTCCTCTTCTTGACCTGCCTACCTGTTGCATTAGTTTGCATTGCTCTGGGTGTCTTTCCTATACATTCCAGGCAGCAAAATGCTGATAAATACAATGAAAAAAAATAGCATCCAATTTAGCAAATAAATTGAAAGGTAGGTTGATTGAATGGATGATGTTCTGTACCTGCATGTGCATGTTATGATGGATCTACCCTGCCATAGTGACGCTGTTGTTTATAGTCTTCCACATGCAGACTTTTATTATATTGGCTGGCAGCTTCCTAATAGTTCTTGTTATTCATTCCATTGAAAGATGTTTTAGTTTATATCCCTCTATAATGGTATAGTGCTATGGAAAATATTTTGCATACTAATACTTCAAAATAGGGGCTAAAATTCTGTATGGTATTTGCACTACCTTCCTTTAATAATACTGTCATATGTCCTTTAATAACAGTCTAGTTTTGAAGACTTCCCAAACATTATAAAGAGCCCCATCCCACCATGCTGTAATGCTCCAGTAGTGGTTGGGGAGCTTTTTCACCATAGTTTATGTCTACTAAAAAATCATTTAAACATTGGTCAGAATATTAAGTCTTAAAAGGGGATCCATACAAGGGAGCAGAAGGGTTAAACTGTGCCGGTGAGAGGGAATTTATCATTCTGCGTATTTCAGCTTTTAAATGTGGCTTTTAGGCCATTCACTTGGTGAACATTCATACTACTGTTTCAGAAAACAGGATTTTCTACCGACTAATGAAACATTATTACACGTAGAAGTCATGATAAAAGTGAAAATAGTCCTTTCACCAAAGAGGATAGTGGTGAACATTAAATATGATTGCCTGGCATACCTTAGAAATAAACAAAATGTATTTTTCTAAAATGAAAGACAAAACAAATGCCATAAAAACATATCATTTTGCAGGGTTGAGTTCATGGTTTTATGTTGTTGCTTCCCTAAATGCTTATGGAATAACAAAACAATGTACAAAATCTATTATTGAAATGCGAAATCAACATAATTCCATGTGAATTGTTCTTATTAAATATGAATAATTAATCCCCATTGCAAATGAAAGGGGCTGCATTTTAGAAGAAGCAAGGATAAACCCCTTAGGGACATTTCTCCATAAATAGGGTTTGATGTTCTTTATCCCAATGGCCAAATATGAATTTATACATTCTATATATTCTATATATATTTCAGGGATTTGCATACTATACAACAGGGTCCCCAACCGCCGGGCCGTGGGCTGTGCTGAACCGGTCCTTCTCTGGCTGCATTCTACAATAGCCGCATAAACAATTAAAATTACTTGCAATCTCAGAGCCAAAGCCCAGGAAACGTTCTATTAATCGCAACAAGGACCAAAATACTGTTTGGACAGTATTTTTTTGGTAAGCCTGAAATGCACCCACGCATCAGCACGTCCCCACCCAGTCCTTGGGAAAATTGTCTTCCTTTAAACTGGTCCGTGGCGCAAAAAAAGATTGGGGACCTCTGCTATACAATATCCATCAACCTTCTAAGGGACATCTCTTCCTCTAACCCTGAGAAGTTTCCTGGAAAATTTCCAGTTTAACTTCACCCTTGTGATTGATAAAGCTATTGTAAAACATGAGCCTCACATGATAGTAATGTGGTCAACAATGTTATTTGGTCAACAAAATACCAGTACATAGCAACACAAGAATATCCTAACAGCATCTGTTGGATTATGGGAGCTCTTGTAGTATAATGAGTTGTTGTTGATTTGTTTGGTTTATTTACAAGGTCAATCCACAAAGGAGCATATAGAGAACATATACTACACAGGATAGCATTATACTCACATTACCAGAGAACACTTGATCCCTGCAGGCCAGGGAACAGTTACAGCAGTAGGTAAGCAGCAATTTCAAAGGTACCCCAGCTTTCAGCCTTTTCCCTAAGTGGAACCCAGGAGACCTACTAGATCCTTGGCATCTGTACAATTAGTCCCTACTTCTGGGAAATTATTACCCGGGATCTTAATCCCTTTGACTCTCCTCGTTGGAGCCTTGAGCTGCTCAGCTAAATAACCTATCTATCACTCTTAGAGTGATCTATTAATGAGTATAGCTATCTATTTTACTAGGGCCTAAGCACCTAGGTTCCACTACCCATTCCCTTCCTGCCTGCTTTATAAGGGCTAAAGTAATGGAACCAGACCACATGGTTTCCTAGACCTTTATACTATAGCGCAGTGCCATCTAGCATATACTGTGAGAACTACAGGGGCTTACAAAAGCAGAGCAATGACACAAGTCATTAGGACCATTTATGTGTCTAAAACGTTTAGGATGTGCCTGCCAATATTATGTGAGGGTGTCTAAATTATTACATCCCTACAATATCTATTGGAATGATATAGTATCTAATGGACTATATCTGCAGTGCTGGGTCACAGAGCATTTCTTAGTTCCACCAAGACTAAGGAATGTAACCAATTGTGATATCACCTATATACCATAGACCAAAAACAACTCTTTTTCGATTTGTTAAGAAGAAACAAGAGAAAGGCATATGCATATAAGAATACAACACAGCTTAATGTGATTACCAGAAATGACCATAACAAGTAAAATAATACTACTTTCCACATTATACAAGTACATAGATTGTAGTTTTCAACAAAAATAAACTTCTGTTGAGTTTGATACCAGCATCCCTCTAACAGCAATAATCTATATGCAAACAATTTAAAAGCCAAGTAATACAAACATCACTGTACATGGCAATAATATTTCAGTGTTCATGAGATGTCAAGATGATTATTTCTTAATAAACATAGTTTTGTTTTATAAGAATCCTCCTTGCATGGTACTTGTCATTCCTAATGGAAGCAAAGAAAGTGTCAGCAGGTTGCTACATGGCACAAATTCAGGCAAGAGGAGAGCATCATCTGTTTCTGTATCTGTCTTGCTCCCAGGTCTGTCGTTTCATTTTCCTTTAGGCCAATCAGTCACAACTTAAGTCACGAATCCCCTTGAACTTTATGAGTCCAAGTTGTACGCTACCTAAGTCATCAATTATTCTTCTGCAATCTGCCCAATTTGGCTGAAACAAGCCAAGACCCTCTGTACCTAATTCCCCTTCACTCCTGGCTCCCCCGAGCTTAAAAACAGAGCAATAATTCATATGGCTGCTTTCCATCATTTTCTAAGTCATTTTTTAACACTTCAGAGTTAAACATTGGGGTTTTTTTTTTGGTTTTTTTAACTTCTCCAACAAAGTTGTCAGTTTCCAACTCCCTTTGTGTCTATTGCAGATCAGTCTCTGGATCAAGCCTGAGAGTAAATGGTTGGTTTTTTGTTTATTCAGCAGATTAATTTTGTGTAGAGACATCAAAGCCAATAAGAAAAATACTTTAATAAAAATGGCTTCTTCTTCAAATAAATCAAATATATGCCACATGCCAATCACAATGAATTTTTTATTGATTTTTTTTAACATGATAATAATAAGAAAACCAGTGACAAAAGACATATTATTATAAAACATATGTGCTCTTTTACCACCACAGCTGCAGTTGTGGCCATGCTTAAATGGATCCAGTTGTTGCACACATTGAAGCCATTTATTAAAGGTACTTACAGTAGGTCCAAAGGCCCAAGGACCCTACTTGAACTTTCCTTTAGGTGCACTTGGTGCTGGTGCATCTGTCCTGTCTCCTCTGAATCGCAGCATACATAAAGAGGGGTCAAAATCAAAAGTTAAATTTGTAATATTTTTTGTAGATTCATGAAAAAAGGAAAAATATCTCCATTGGCCCTATGAGTTTCATGCCCTCTAAGGCACTTAATCATGGGCTGAATCACACACAAGTGTGCCTATTGACACAAGAGAAACCTGGAGTTACAACCACCTTCAAGCTGGCAGTAACTCCAGGATTCCCATAGCGGCCTGTGCCAATACGTATGGCAGATTTTAAGAATCTGTCATAGACAGCTGTATGAGGTATGCCGCCACCCAAAGGTCGGCCTTTGTGTCCCTTTTATATTTCTATATAAAAAAAAGATCACCTGGTATTATGTCACATGTTTTAAAACATTTTTTTAAAGACCCATTTCCTATTGCACGTACCTCTTCTTCAGAGGAAATGGAAGCTTAGACAGACTTTCTTTGTATCATACGTATTCCATTCCTTTCTTCCTTTGCACATCTTTATATTTTATCTTGTTAATCTCGTTCATGGGGTCTGGCACACAAAATTGTATTGCTTAATCAAGGAGAGAACTTATCAGAGATGTAAGGAGACTCACCTCAGTGAGTCTCATTCGCCTGCTCATGCATCAGTCTCAGCTTTCTGGTGTGCTTCATTGTGTCCACCTGCCTCTAGACTATTTAAGGACCTGAGTATGCACCCCAGTCCTTGGATAAAAAGTAATGAGCTATCATAATTTGATGATTGCCTCCTGTTGAGACCCCTGCCTAACTTCTGCCTGTTGACATTTCTGAGCCTTTGCTGCCCTGACCTTGGTTTCCCTCAGCTACAATAACTTCTTCTGCTGTTGGTACTTCACTCAGATGGGCCTTATCAGCCTAACTCCACTTACTGGCCACCCATTTCAAACTTGGGAAGGTTCAGCTTTGTGAAAGTTGCTTGTGGGATTTTATTCTATTTACACTTGAGTCAATGTCCCCTTGTATACCAAAAGGTTTTAGAAGACACTGACCAGCACTGCCATTAAGTGTAAAATCTCCTGCATAGAGTCTATAATTATGCACAATTTAGCAAACAGAGACACTGTACTGCACCATGCCAAAATCAATGTCATTTATGAACCAAGGCAGCCGTTAGTTTGTGGCGAATACACATATTTATCAAAATGTGAAACTTCAGCTCAGCAAATGAACCCTGGTGTTCTTTCGCCAGCGGAAATTTGTCAGGGCAAAATTTTCTTGGCAAAAGAGATCCTCTTTTGTCCTAGACATTAGCCTACCCTAAAACTAGGGTTGCCACCTAGCCGGTATTTTAGCGGCCTGGCCTGTAAAAATGATGGTTGATCCCAATGTTATTAATAGGGAAAAAAGATAAATATATAGGAAGGCCGGTATTTTTTTTTCAGAAAAGGTGGCAACCCTACCTAAAACAAATGTGGCATAAGCTTCAAATGGTAAAAAGAGTATAAATAACATTTACAGTATTTAACAGTTAAATTTGTAAACATAATCCCACATTAATATATGAAAAAAATGCCAGTGTTCTGTCTTTTTTGGAGTACAGAATATTATCAATTCTCCAGTGGGAACCTGGTGAAATATATTTTGGTGAGAAGGGTAATGTATAGAAAAGTTTTCTCTTTGCTAGATTTGAGAAACTAAGCAAAAATTCTCTTGCGTGGAGCTTTTTCGCTAGCGAATTCTTACTCGCTCTAATAGGCAATGCCGTTGCGAATGGTAATTTTGGAAAAAAAAACATTTTGCCATGAAAAAACACAACATGCCCTTTAGTAAATGTGCCCTATAGTCTTTATTACTGTTCTGTATTTCATTGTAATAATGTGTTTCTATATTTAGACATTACAACATACATTTCTGTATTTATTATGACTTTTCAGTATAAACATAGATACTGATATCACTATATCTTTCAATTTCTAGGAAAATAGTAAAAGGCAAAAAGAACAACTATGTGAACGATTTGATTTCCTGTTTGCTATTCTGGAAGAAAGAAAAGGGGAGCTGACCCAAGCAATCACCAGAGACCAAGAAGAAAGGCTTGAAAGTGTCCGTTCTTTAATGAAAAAATATGGCAGCCACATGGAGACTGTTTCAAAGCTTGTTGAGTCAGGAATTCAGTTTATGGATGAGCCAGAAATAGCAGTATTCCTACAGGTATGAACAATTCCTGTTAATTTTATAAAAAGAAAAAAAAAATCTTAATAACCCAAAAGAGTTTGCCACCTTTAAGCAGGCCTTATAAGTGCACTTTGCATAATTAGCATTAGCAATGCAATAACTGTCTAACGAAGATTAATACATTGTGAAATGTAAACTTTCTTTTACATTTATGACTTTTATTACATTCCTGCCAAATGGTCATACACACCTACTCTTGATGAAAAGAACCAGAAAATTGTCTGTGCATGGCCAGATAATGTATCTTTGATCCAGTTAAAAAACATTATTGTCTAAAGCTGCTGTTGAGATAAATAAAACATAAGTGGGGGGGTCAGTTAATGTTGCCTGGGATGGACTAACACTTAGGCATCCAAAATCTGGCACAAGTACAGAACCCATTGCACCCACCAGCAATCACTAATTTGAATGTCTGAAGGACATGCAATTCAGGGGGTGAGTAGCAGGCAGGATAGTGAGATACCTTCATGCCTCATCCAGCGTGCCCCTTATGCATTTGGCAGCACTGCATTTATCAGTGCCCAAGGTTTGTAGTCAGCCAATCAGGGCTATTTAAGGCCAGCCCTCCAAACACTCCTTGCCTGGGCATTGGTTCCTATACTAATAGTGTGGCATCATCCTTAGCTAAAGGTTCCTGCTCTAACCTCCTTTCCTTGTCTTGTCTTGTCCTTTCCTTGTCTTGCCTTGCCTTACCTTGAACCTTTCCTCCTTACCTTGCCTTGTTCTGATCTTGCCGCCCCCTCCCATTTCTGCTCCAGTCCTGCTTTAACCCTTGCCTTAATCTTATTCTGCCTTGACCTGACCTTTCCGGTTCCTGCTTCCTTTTCTGTCCTGACTTGTACCCTGTCTATATCTTTCCTTGTCTCGCTCTGCATCTTGCTCTGCCTTTTCCTTCCTCTGCTGCTATCCAGTCCCTCTCCGGTTATCCAGTCCCCTCTCCTGCTATTCCGTCCTTTCCTGTTTTCCATGTCCTTTTGCTCCAGTCCTTCTGCTCCCCTATCACCAGTCTAATCTGATTCTACGCCTGCACTGTCCTGTTCTGGTTCTAAACCCGCACCGGCCTGTTCTGATTCTACACCCACACCGTCCTGTCCTGATGTACACCCGCACTGTCCTGTCTCTCCCCATCTGTTGTTGTTCTACACCTTCTCAATTCTGCTGCTACCCAGACTGCTCCTGTCCCGACTTGTCACCCCGACTTGTCACCCTATTTTTCACAATGACTTGTACACCAGAAATGTGCTGTTCAATTAAAACTTTCCCCAACAGAACAGGTCATTGAGGGTAAGATCTGGGGATAATGTGATCCGTCGGCACAGCCAGTCCCTGCCTAAAGGACTCACCTTCCTCCTCTAACCCCACAGCACCCCCTACCTAATCCTTCACAAGGGGAAAGGGTGCAAAAAATGAAAATGAAAAATTGCCTGTGCCTATTTTTACATTTGTAAACAAGCCCTAACATTCCCATTTGAAGATATGATATTGTATATAAACAACATTAACAACCATCTGAAGACTAGTTTTTGCCGACTGCATATATTCACTTTATACATCTCTTTATACAAAGATTTTTAACAAATTGCAATTTCTCAGATATACTACTTGTTTTGTGTAGGACCCCCTATAGTTCCAAGAATATTTAGGGAAGAAATTAAGTATTCAGCTCCAAATCTGATCTTAATTTTAATTTAAGTTTGTTAATTGACATTTGGACTGGTCTTTCAGGGATTTCTAAAAGAGTAAATAGGCATTATCCCCAGATCTTACTCTCAATGACCTATTCCTTTGGGGAAAGTTTTAATTGAATTGCACATTTCTAGTGTACAAGTCATTGTGAAAAATATGGACCTTTACACTTGCATTCTGCATATTGCACAAACCTTTCATTTGAAAAAAAACTTTTGGAAAAGTTGTTGAAAACAAAAGGAAAATATTTATGAACAAATGTAAAATGTGCCTTATTATCCAGCTCATCGCTTCGTGTGTCACAACTTTATACCGGCATCTTGCAAATGAGTCACGTTTTATTATTCAGAAGTTTAAAATTAAGTTGTTTGTTTTTAATAATCAGGAACTAATGTAACCTATTTTTATTTTTACAGAATTCTAAACCCTTGCTACAGAAGTAAGTATGCTTTTTATAAAAATGTCCATTATTATTCTTTATTTATAGCACCAACATCCACCACAGTGCTTTACAGAGATTACACATTAGAACCTGCCCCAGTGGTTAGGCTACAGGCCTATATTCCCACTTTACTCCATGGGAGATTATATAATAAGTAACTTTCTACACATTTTTACACAAGTAACGGTATTGTTTCTGGTCTTCTAAACATGCAGTAATACAATTACTTTCAGAATGACAGAAGCATCAAGTGAACTTCATATGGAAAAAGTAGAAGCTGGATATGAAAACATGAATCATTTTACGGTGGATCTAAACAGAGAAGAAAGGATAATTAGAGAAATAGACTTTTACAGAGGTATGTGGCCTGATGGTTTTCATCATAATTATGGGATATTTCCAATGTTTTGTGCTTAAAAATATTTAAGTCTTTGCTCTTGGGTTTTTATACCTAATGTAGTTTTAAAGAAGGATTTGTTTTCCTAATCTTGAACATGAATTTAATAGAAACATACAGATGGTATGGAGCAAATGAAGAAAGCTAGGGAGCTATTTATTAAAACTCCCAATTGTCCCATTATTAAAAATTAAAGGTCGAACTATCTCCCAACCAGAATCTGACTTAATTTACTAAAATTTGTATCTAAAATTGTATGTGAAGGAAGGAAAATTGCGACTTCTTCTACTTGTCCTCCAAAAGACAACCAATCATGAAGGCAAAAAAAAAACATGTTCCAATTTAAAAGGGACCATCTGCCATTCACTTTTACATGACCTGGTTTTAGCTGGAGTATTTTTGGATTCTACTTTTTTTTCGACAAAAAAACTGAAATCAGTGAACAGCCAACACTAGTGTCTATTGCAAGTTCATATGCTAAAGATACATCCTCCTCTTCTTTCTTCCTAAGGAATGGTTGCTTGTTTTCTGAAAAAAAACCCAGAGACTCGTTAGTATTGACTTGAATGTATTTGTGTATAATTATTACCACAATCCCCTCTTTTCTTGTAAAAGCAAGCCTAATATTGACCTAATATTGACCTTCCTTAATAAGTGTCACATTCTCTTTATTAATGTCTACCCCATCCTCCACTCCATAATCTTTCTTGTGTAATTACAAAAAAAATAATCTAAAGTAATACCTAGCATTTACTATAAAACCCCTATAAAAATCACAATCTTGGCTGTTTTTAAGTTTGAGTTTCAAGTTATGTTAAGCTCGAAAGGCTCAAAAACTCTGAATAAGTCAATGGGAGGTGTATTTTAGTGAGCTTTTTCTATGATAAATAAGGTCCAATCAGCAATTCGGAGTTGGTCGGACTTTTTTTAATAGAAATCCTATATAATAAAGTTGAAGTGTCTCTGCGTCCAGTCCCTGTGTCCGTGGGATTGCGCTACTGCGCATGTGCCCTACGGACCGTCTCTGGCGAATTTAAACTCTAAAATGGGTTTTTATAAATGTTTGACTACATATGTTCTAGTGCCCGTTAATTTAACGGGCTTAATGTCTAGTAATGAGATAAATTCTGACTTTGATAAATAACCTCTGTAATGTACATCTGAGCCAAATCCAGACCCATAAAGAAAATGTAAACCCTAAAGACAAATGAATGTAAAACTGCTCAGAGGGTTTTACTGGGCACTTTCGCACCTAACATGATTTTTTTTGGGGGGGGGGGGTTTGAGACATTAGCATTTTTCTAACTGACTTTGAATTCAAGAAGTGATTTGCAAAATGGTGATGCATACTGTACGTATTTTATTGCTCCAAATGCATTGGAGTTATTTTTCCCCATATAAAAGACATCAAAGTCAATAGGTGTTTTTTCTTGCACCAAATGAATTATTTGAGTATTTCAGGAGTGTCAAACTCGTAGCTCGGCACCACCTGTTAATAAAAGTTTAAGATTTCAGAAGAATTTTTGTTACATGGTTGATAAAGTACTAAAATGTGCTCTTTGTCTAGTAACCAATAGCATCCAATGAGCTGAAAGAGTTTACAGGTCAGTTGTTGGTTGCTGTGGGTTAAGAGACAAATAGAAAACTTTGTACCTTTTACAAAAGGTTGTCCCTTTTATTATATAACATTTAGAAGCTTAAAGGCCCTGGTTACTTTTCAGTTTAAGAGAGGGTCTGGAAAAGGTTAATGTGATCATTGGTGAGCATAACTAACATGATGCACAACATTTTGCAGTATCTCATCATTCCACTGATGCTTATGGACCCCAATACCATTGCAAGGACTGCATAACAAACACATTGGACAAAGTAGATTTTCTTCTTATTTTCTTATTAAACAGAAGAGGAGGAAGAAGAGGAGGAAGAAGAAGATACAGCAGCAGAAGGTGAAGATGGTGATGGGGTCCACACAGAGGGGGAAGAAGATGTAGCAGAAAAAGGTGCACAGACATCCCAGCTGAATAAAACAGATATCACAGCTGAAAGACTACCTCCACCTCCAGAACTTGAGCTCAGTACTCCATCTGTTCCTGCTCCTCAGGTAAATCCTATTACATGGTATAGAATTTACTACTAATAATAATAATATATGGGAATGAGTTATATACCGTAAATGGGGACCTCTTTCTAAAATGTTAAAAGGCCACTTTACTTTAAATTTTTATAAATGGCTATAAATTATAATGTTTTTAAAAATAGAGCTGGGTCAACAGCCCTGCATGGCCTGATGAAAATCACCTCTGGTACTTAACTCTTTTTTTAGCAGTTTTTTTATTTCCCCCTCCAGTTATTGATCAGTAAGATGTCAGTATTCTGTATATTTTTATTCATCCGGCTTTTTGCATGCTTTAACCAGAATTTATGGATGATTTTTATCTGATAGAGCCATCTTTATAATGATATCAGTCTCCCTTTCTCAAATATCCCCTGCCTTCTTTATTGGAGCATTGTTTCACTGTTAGATCCCACGTGACAGTTGGGTATACTGTATTAACTACTGTGCAAGATGATGCAGAGGAGAACTAGAATTTGGGAAGTCATGGGGCATAAGAGAGCTGTGGAGCCAGGTACTACATCATTGCTGACTTGCAGTCCTTACTCATTGGAATATTTACAGGGACATTGTTTTGTGTCAACTGACTTAGAGCAAAGGTAAAGCCAAATCTAGAAAAAATAAATTAAATTCAGAAATTTGTCTGTGCTAAAAATTAGATAATAAATAAATAGGGAACCCTAGTGTCAAACCAATAAAATCTAAATAAAGAGGATGCCATATTGACACCAGTTATTGAACCCTATTATCCTGACATTGATTTCACATCTATATTATTAGCATTTCCATGGAGATTTCCTTTTGAATCAATAAACATCTTTATCATCATACAATCATTATTGGGCAATAAATCATGGTATTAAGTGGCCTGTAGATAGTATACCTTGATTTTATTATTCAGGTTGCACTGGACAGTTTATCACTAACTGCTGATTGAAAGCTCTAGTTAACCAAACTGGATCAAATATATGTATATAATCAACAATTATTATGGTAGACAATACTAAAGGATCAATAAATATATACAGAGTTTGAATTATTTTGAAAGATAATGATTTGCACTTACTATGCACAAATATTGCCAGTTCAAGGTTCTGACAAATATATGACCAAGATGAACTATTACATTTTTAATGGCTTGATTGGAGATTGAATTTGCCTTTGCTATACACCTCTTAATCTATGTGATTACCATGATGTTTTTTTTTTTATTATTTCATCTCGTGTGCTAAAATATGACATTAAATCAGTAAACTACCTATAGTTTACCTATCGGTAAACTACTATCTATATTAAGTGGTTTGTGGACTTTCAACACCACCATTCTTCATGGTGGCTTGATAAAATAGCCAGGAACTGGATTCTGAAAGATATTCTGAAATTATTCTTTAAAACATTGACGGGGTAATGGTAGAAACAACATTAAAATAAGAAAATATAGTGAATATATGGAGTTTTATTTGTGTGAAGTAACATTTTTTGAAATATAGGTTTTGGAAAGCTATAAAGGAATTTAGCAACACGTGAAGGCACTAAAACCTCTGCATGTAATGATTTGTGCCAGTGTGCAAAATATCAATATCTGTGTATCCAGCAATAGAGAAAAGGAGTATATTAGGGATATCCAACCTGTGAACATCCCACTAATGATGAAGTGGCTTCTCTAAGCTTCTCTTTTGTAGCTGAACCATTGTAGGACCTCCAAGACCTAGCCATTATTATGTGTGGGGCTTGGAACTGAAGTCAAATACTTTTCCTGTTCTGCCTTAAAACAGCTCTTGGCTTCAAATTGCATCATTTTAACATACTTTTAGCTTTTTTGAAACAGCATGTGTGTTGGTTGTATTTATGTTGTTTTAATAATTTCAGTTACTAACTTAAAGGAAGCACACAGTGGCATGTTTTATTGTACTTATCTAGTTCAGAAAAACAATACTATAAATATTATAATGCTCAAACCAAACATAATCTTGTATTTGAAGAAGCCTATATTTTGACAAATTCTTACCAGTGAGTTGAATTTAAATGAGTGTAATGCTTGTTTCTTAAAAAGAAATCTGTCATTTTGAGCTTTTATGGCTTTTCATGTTGTGCATAGATGCATAAATATAATTTCGCCTTGCAAAGCAGAGTGCAAAAAATATCAAAATCTTTAATATGCCAAATAATTTGACTTCCTTATATAGAAATACTCATATCCTTGTGTGAAGCTGCTAGACTCTGCTCTGAGTCTGCAGACTGAGGAATAACAAGTCCCTGTGTATTTTAGATTGTTGTCTGTGGACTGGTTCCCAAAATGTGCTACGTAATCAACATGAGAAACTGCTTTATGAAGAAGCAGAATTATATCTTCCTCTTTGATGTCTTTTTACTTACATTTAACCAGATCCAATTATAGGTCTTTTATAGCCTGCGGTTGTCTACAATGAATCTCATCTGTCACTTGGACATCCAAATAGCCCATGTTTTCTGGTCTTGTTGCAGAAATCGCTAAACTGCTCTGGGTTCAGTGTTAAAGACACATGTTCTTCAATCCCTTCTTGTCATTGATAACCAAGATAAATAAATGCATCCCCAAAACGAAAAATAATTAACGACACTTATATATAATAAAGGTGCGACATAGATCTAATCTGCTTTAATCTTGGTGGTTTCCCTTGACATCTCTGATTTACACCAGATCTACCAGGATTGTTTAAGAGTGCAACACACACAGATTATGAACATGAGTTACTGGGGTTTAGTTTACTGTATCACAAAATTCCCCATCAAGACTAGGAACATGCTCCTGCTATGCAGCATTTATGCATTTAAGGACATCTAGCAAAATCTTCAAGCAAAAAGAACGAGACATATTTAGCTTTGTAGCCTCGAGTTTGGCCTCGAGTTTGGCCTCTAGTTTTCTATCTAGTAGGAAGAACAGAAACTTGCCCTTTACATGCTTGGCTAAACTCAGGCACCTAAATAACTTGAAGTTTGAAAATGTTAGAAATATTGGAAACATTAATTACAAAGAATTTGCTACTAAAGCAATGCTTTTTTTTTTTTTTTTACTGTTTTTGGATAACGTTAATCCATAAATTTAATCTACAGCCCTTGCACCTAGTGAATAATAGAGCAAATTTTCTTATGAAAGGAACATTGTAAAGAGAGACTGCACCTCTAAGAATACTATTTCAAAGCCACAGTGTTGCTGACCACCTCTAGACATAAGGCAAAGCGTCACAAATACAACAACCGGAAATTGCAAGTAGTTACATTCATACAATAGGCTGCAAAGAGAAGCTTACCCCATTTATTCTGTGCACCATACCAATGTTTCAGGGAGGGGTGCTCTATTCCACCTGAAATGTGATTTGGACATTTGTTGTAAACAATTCAGTTTGATATGTGTTCAATTTAGCAGCTAAAATATTAGGCTTGCTATTACTATTATAAATACTGCATCTTTATTGCATGTATAAATAAAAAATACTAGTACAGGTAATAATTTTACCAGCTGTGCACTTGAAAGTTTCCAAACAATATCAAATTTACTCAACATTAATTTCTGTTTGCTAGTAACTCAAAAATATTTTTATAATGGATACAGAATGGGAATGTTACAAGGTACCCTATTAAAACCATTCAAATAACTTTGATGCTTTTAGCTCATTCTCATTAGGTAAATGGAAAAGCAATGCACTGTATAAACATATTAAGTTCAGAAGACTGAGTATCCTCATTCATGCCAAAAGATAACTGTTCTTTTTTTACTTTATCTGTTCCGATAAAGGGGGAGGTTGAGCCAAGTTATATTCAACAGACCTCAGAGTCTAACACTCAAGTGCTGTCACCAACAGAAACCAGCGATCCCTTGCTTTATCCTAGCTGGTATAAGGGCCAAGCACAGTAAAAATCCAGCGCAGACAAAGTTGAGTTGGGTGATGCTCTGGGTCCTGTAGGTCAATCAGTTTCTAAGGAAATAACTGTAAAGAATCAGTAACTCTTAAAGAAAGTTCGACAGTGGCTGGTAAGGACACCAGCTCATCTGCAGAAATTCCACAGGTCAGTGATTGTCTCCATGTTGCAATTGTATCACACTGTGACATAGATACAAGCCTTTCAAAAGGAATTATTATACTACACAGAACATTTGCTTGCAAATAAATATTTTGTTGGCTCTCAGGTTTGCTTTTGCAAAGATTCACAAGACTAATTTTTCTTACCACTTCCTGCTGTGTCCCGCCTTAGTGAATTACAGACCCCCCCCCCAACAACAAAATGAGCCCACAATCTTAACATGGACAATTTATATAGCTAATATAAATTAGGGTTTAAGATGCACATTAATATAGTATGTCTGTCAGAGATATATAAGATGCACATTTAGCGCTTTCCTCTCTCATTGTAAGCTAACATTTAACCCCTATATGTAATAAAAGGTACTACATTTGCCCAGGTGCAGTAACCTATAGCTACCAATAGGGCATGTAAAGTCTAAAATAGAATACTGCTAGAAATGCTGTATTTTGTATACTAAATATAAACATGAACTTACTGCACCACAAGCCTAATCAAACAAATCATTTATGCTTTCAACGTTGGCTACAGGGGGGTCACCATCTTGTAACTTTGTTAAACATCTTTGCAAGACTAAGACTGTGCACATGCTCAGTGTGGTCTGGGCTGCTTAGGGATCATCATAAACAAAGCTGCTTGAGTTCTGCATGGCTGGGAAGTAAGGCGGGGGCTCCCCCTGTTGTTCATAAGTATGATTGTTTCCCTGCTCAGCAGTTAGGGACCATCTGATAATTCCTATCCACAGCAGTAAATGAAGGGAGAATTTCACTGCATACAGTCAGGTTTCTTATAAAAACAGTACACATTTTTTAATTAAAGTATATTGGAGATAGGCTTCTTTTTCATTAAAGAAAGTAAAAATGGGATTTTATTTTTTTGCCTTTACATGCCCTTTAAACAGGTTATCAGTAAATGCTGCCTGCTGAGTGGTTCCTATGGTTACTGCACCTGGGCCAAACGTAGTCTTTTATTACATTACCTGCTATGTTATAGTTAGCCTCTCTGCTTCGGCCTCGAATGTCAAATGTCTGAACTAATGCATAAAATAATGCTTCTCTCTAACAAGTGATAGAAGCTCTATGTGACACATGACTGAAACATTTTACTTAAGTACTATATGCAAAATAAAATAAATAAAGCAGTGCAGGAAAAAAGTAAAAGTAAAACAAAGTAAAAGCACCAAACTGTAACAGTTCAACTAGAAAAAATAGAAATAAGGGCAAATCTCACAGTTCATCCCAGTCTGAGGGTGCATTTTTTTCAACTGAAGATAATAAAAGAAGAAAAAAAAACTTGGTTCATGCCTGTTGGGGTACTTACTTAATGGCCTATGAGTAAGTGCCCCAACAGGCACACATTTTTTAGGCTTTTTCTTCATGTCCTAATAAATATTTTTGTACTTTTAACTATTACTGTTTGATTTTTGGGAATCTCATGTTATAATGTTTTAGTTAAGTACTATATAGCCAACGTATCTGGACACCTGCCTGTCCAACATCTCAGGCCCTAGGCACATAAATACCCCATCTACCCCTAGTTCTTTACACTCTCCACAGTTCTTTTTTGTCAAAAAAAGTTTGTCAGTTATCCATAGCAACAAATCAGTATTGGTATACTGTAAACATATTTCTGCTAAGTTGCTGGTTGCTAGTGGTAATTGGGACAAGGCCAGAGCATAACCCTAATACATTTGCATTAAGCCACTGAATTTATTCATGCAATTTCATTACTGTTTATGCTGCCAATTAATACATACCGCGTAATTGTCACACTGCATTAACATTATTACACATTGTATTGCAAAATACAAACAACATGACATGGCATTGACAAGTTAAAATTCAGCCATTTCATATGAAATATGATATTGAATATCTACACGTGATAAGACTCCGGACACACTTGACTTATCCAACAGCAGTACCCTAGTGGAACTCAGAAATAGCCTTTAGCTCACAATGCTGTCAGGAATAGAACTGCTTTATCAGGGGGCTATTTAAAAATCCTTATCCTTTTACATTCACAGCTTCTCCATGGAAATGGGCCATGGAGTGAAGTCTTGTAGTATTTTTATGCTGGCATCTTGTCAATCATCAGGTTTCTCAGAACATAATACATTTTCCTTCTCCAAAACAGTTGCAAGAGAACGTGTTGTAAAACAAGACATGCCCTTTAAATAGCAAATACGTGACTGGGAAAAGTGCACACACAAACCTCCAGTCCAGCAGATATTCCCTGGCAGCAGTGAGCGTGGAAGGGTTCCAGCCCCAATCAACTACACTGAAAGACATAAAAAATAACATTTTTTTTTTATACGGTACATTACATTTTGTGTCTCCCCCTCCACTGTGTTTTTCCTATATTAAAATATATTGAGAAATCTACAATTACCAATATTTGCTAATGGTTTATTAAATTACACTGCACACTACACTTTCATTGTGGCCGCACCCAATTTCGTACCCATCAACACTCAAAATACATTTCTTGGTCAGTGAGAGAAATAAAGGCAAATTGTATAATGAGAGTGAATGCTCTGCCACACATACCTAGAGGGTTATTTATTAAAGTGCGATTGCCAAAACTTGTTTTTTTTTTATTATAAAATCCGAATTTTAGTGGAAAAAAATGTGTATTTTTCGAGATTTATTATATCCCGAGAATGGAAAAAGTCAGAATCCAAAAATCTGGCATCTCAGACCTGCCGAGGTTGTATATAAGTCAATGGGAGATGTCCCTATACTATTTGGAAGTTTCTGTGGTCTCCGCTGAAATTAGCCTGAAAATCCAACTATATCTGACTTTTCAAGCAATTCAGGAATAAAACGTACATTCGGATTTTTGCGCCATTTTATAGAGTTTGTCCCTGATCCAATTAAATCATGCTTTTTAATCAAAAAATAAGGTCAAATCGCTCTGTTTGCTCTGACTTTTTTATTTAAATATGAAATATATCAAATATTCTGTCCAGTGGAGTTCCCAGGGGCCATCTTCTTCTCTTTGGTAATCTTCGGAATGAGACCGGTGAAGCAGCGCATGCGCAGTTGAAGCAGTTTTCTTTTTCATGACAACTGCGCATTTGACAAAACTCACGAAAATTGCCAAAGCGCAATTCCGAAGTTTACCGAAGCGCTTGAAGATGGCGTAAAGAGTTAGGGGCATTTGCCGGGGGGGGGCAGCTAGGCTGGGGGGGAAGGGGGGTCTATGTAGGGTGGGGGTAAGGTTTTTTTTTCATTAAGGGTTTGTTTCTCCTTTAAGAGGGTCCCCTCCTCTAGGATTTAACCTTGGCGATTCTGGTCCCTGTGCCGCCCTGAGGTAGCTTTCCTGATGCTGCCCCCTCACCCTGATGTCTAACTTCAGAGCAGGTTGAGGGGGCTGCAATGCTAGTCCAGGCAGCACAATTGTGCCCTCTGCACTAGAAGAGCCACAAATGTTGAAAACTTAACAGGAACAGCTTTTTGCCACCTCTGGAAACCTGCAGATTCTCAACTTGCCTAATGGCAGCTGTGTCTCTGGATCCACCATAATAATGACTTTCTCAATGACTCGAATTGTGATTGTTTTTATCATTCAGTCAGTGTTTTATATAACACACACACACATATATACTGTATATATTAGTGAAAGTCTGTTTATCTGACTGTTTATCTTCATGATATTTGCTACATCCAACTTAAGCAGTGTATAATGACCATGTTTCTGTAGTTATGTGTTCATCATTCCCAATAACCTAGCATTCATTTTCTCATTGGCTTTCAATGGTTCAGAATGAGTCAGTAAAAAAGAAAATGAAGGCTACCACCTATCTCTTTATAAGGCGTTAGTGCATAGATGTCAGAAGGTCTAAATATGGAGCTTGACCCAATCAGGTCCTTAAAGATGAATGTGCAAATAGCCAGCAGTTGCCAGAACTTGCCAGAACTCATCCCTATAGCTACCCTATGTGATTTGTGGAGGCATGGTCTGTGGTTCCCCTGAAGGTATAAAGGTTATAAGGTGAAGAGTGGAAGCCCTCAGCAATAAAAAGAGACTACAGTGGGACAGGACACATTACCTAACAGTTGTTACTGTGCTCCCCTTGCAGTGGTATAACCTGTCCTAACAATAACAATCAGTGATGGGCGAATTTGCGCCAATTCGCCGAAAAATTCTCGCAAAACGGCAAAGAATTCGCAAAACGGCGCCGGTGAATTTTTCTCGGATTTATTCGCTGGCGGCGAATCGCGCAAATTCGCAGCGAATTCACGCCTGGCGAATAAATTCGCCCATCACTAATAACAATATACTGTTCTTTTATTCGTTCCCTTCTAGAAAAAAGGGTCCTTAGCCAAGTGGTTGTGACTCAAAATTCAGTGACAGTCCAGTTTAGAGTGGGCTGCTATATTAATAGGAAGAAAAGTCCATATTTAAAGGGAGCAACAACATTTATTCTAAACCAAATCTTGCTTGTAAGCAGTTCACATACCAGAAAGCAACTGAGGAAGTTCTTTGTCGGGCTTGCCAGCTTGATAGTGTGCATTTTACTGTAAAGTGGAGCTATAGGGGGGGCTCATTTATCAACCCTGGGCAAATTAGCCCATGGGCAGTTACCTATAGCAACCAATCAGTGATCAGCTTTTTAAAGCCAGCTGCAAGTAGAACAACGAATGCTGCAATTTGATAGGTTGCCATGGGTTACTGCCCATGGGCAAATTTGCCCAGTGTTGATAAATGACCCCCAATGTGGCCTAAAGTCAACTGTTTCTATAAAGAGAATTGTATAAATGTCAATTGTGAAGAATGTTTCTTATTCCCTCGCAGGAGTTAGCATTCTGCTTATCAGTTCTGGCTTTATTTTTCATTCTGCGTCATCTCTAAAATCAGATTTAGGATATGATATTTGCTGTCTTGGGTACAAAGACTATATTTTGTTTATTTACTAACATTCCATTGTCCTGTTTCCCACTTTTTTTTTTTTTAATATTTTTATATTTTTTTTTTTTTTTTTTAATATTTTTATATTTTCAGAAAAAAAAATGTCATAACTTTCATAAAATATGACATTACTTGAGTTATTGCTTTACCAATAGTTAGTACCGCTTATTTCTAAACCATAATCTATGTGTAACTAAAATTTGTGTCCACAGTAGGACTGTCATCAGTATAATGCCATGAAACGTGGTATTTGCAGTTTGCTATTAATTATTTTATTATATTGATTTTGAAGAGAAATAACTTTACTAAAGCAACAAAGCAGGGAAGGGGCACAGTATTACTTTTAGGTGCCGGGTACAGGATTTATCAAAGTACTGGGTCAACAACTAAGTGGTTTACAATTATCCTTGTAAACAAGAAAAACCAAAAAGCAGCAAAAAAGGTTTATAGATCGGCACTGAGAACTAAAGCTTAACTAAAAAATGAGGGCAGAAATGTTGTACATTATGTTTTGGGGTTTTATTCCAGCCCAAGGGAACCCTAGCACTTTAAAATATCTGTGTCTCCAGATATACCCCAGTAGCTCTTCATCCTCTTTTCTGATGATTCACTGCACATGCTCTGGGCCGCTATCACTTACTGAGCTTACGAAGCAACTTGCAATATAGTGAATATAAATATATATATATATATATATATATATATATATATATATATATAATATAAATGTCACAATATAAGGTTGAGTAGTAAATAATTCAGATTATTGGCCCATGTCAGCACAGAAACCAGCACAATTAGCATCACAATGTATTAATCAGCCCTGTAGCATCAGTTTATATTGCAGGTCAACCTCATTTTCTGGTTGATGATTTGTAACAAACCCCTAAGCTTGGCTTCTTAACAGCTGCTCAGAGCCCACTGAGCATGTGTGTGTCACAGACACTCCTAACAAAATCCAAGATGAGAAACTCCTGTGACAACTTTGTAGGCCAGACTCATTACTGTTATAAAGATGCCGAACCTTTAGACTCGTTCAATAAGTTCAGCCATATTTATTTTTAAAAAAGTATTTTTCTGTTTCCCAGGCAGCAGAATGTGCCTTTACTGCACATAACCGCTTCAAACAATGCAACTTTATTTGAACCAAAGACCTAAGTATGGAAGAAAAGAACTAGTTCATATATCTATTCTGCCCACTAAATGCTTTATTGTATCTTTAACTCCTTAAATGTGTTTATCATATGCAGGCGTAAACACAAGGCTATTTTGCACTCTCACTGCACTCTCCCTCTGCTGGCAACCGGGTCGGAATGGGGGGCCCGGGGCCCACCAGGACTAATGTCCAGGGCCCCCTCTGACCCCGCCCCCCTACTATGATACGACGAGCGTGCCTGTGTGAATGAATGAACTGTTGCCGCATGCATGCGCAGATGGCACTGCATGGCGCCCAGAAAAAAATAAGAGGGAGAGGGGACTGGCCCGGCGGGGGCCGTTAAGGGTCGGGGCTCACCGGGTTTTTTCCCGGTATCCTGCCGGGCCAGTTCCGACACTGGCTGGCAATTTATCACACAAGTTAGGGGAAAGGTAGGGGGTCTTCCTAGGTGCCTCCTCTAGCCTGACCCTTATGAGTACAGTGCCACTGATGCAGGTCGTGCTGTATTCATGCAATAAGCACAGATTCTTGTTCTACATTCCTTTCCAGAGCACAAGGACCTGCACCTCTAGAAGTCCACCCACAGGGCGAATTGCAGTGTTGGATTGGCCCACAGGGATACCAGGAAAACTCCCGATGGGCCCAATTGTCAGTGGGCCCTCCTGCTTCAAAACATTTGGCCTATTTCATGGCCAGTCCCTATTTCTTTGAGAACAAAGAGACTAAATAGATGGAATAATAGATTATAGCATGTAAAGAATAGAGACTAGCAGAATAGAGGTTGAGTAGGTAGAGGAATTATAATAGTACTGAGAGTGGGCCCCTGATCTAAGGTCTTTTGGTGGGCCCCAGGTCTAAGATTTTTGGGTGGGCCCCTGGTGTCCCAATTGCAATTGTTTTTTGGCCTTTGCACCCGACCCTGTGCTTCACAAATGATCCTTTTGATATTTGCAATTTGTCTATGGAGTTATAGTTGGAATTTCATACAGGCTTTCAGCTGTGCAGTATGCAAAACAACAGAGCGTTCTTCTCAATATTAAGATTCAGCAGGAGCTGGGAAACATGTTTTGAGGGAGTGACATCTAGAGGTGTGTGTCGATTGTAAGGATTTCAGCAAAAAATGATGTTACAAATAAAAGTACTTTAATAGCACGATTCAGTCAGGATTTAAACAATGCCCTTTAAATCTTTAGACCCTGGTTCATGGATTTTGCTTTGCTTTTCTTGGCAAGTCAGGTTTTTAAATGATTATCCACATTAAGCCGGCAATCATTTTCCTTTTCACACTGCTGACACAATTAATCTTCTTGCCAATAATGCCCTTTGCTGCTGCTTCAAATAATATATTCCCCTTCCTCTTTCAATCAACAAGCCCCTTGAAAAGTTGTTCAAAAAATAAAAACAAACACTACTCTGCCACCCGTACAGATATCTCCCTTTAAGACTCTAATAACATCTACAGGAGTTGCTATGCCTTAAATAGCTTTAACCCTTTCTGTGCTAGTTCTCAGTCCTTTGATCTATGACACTAGTCAAAAAAAATAGGCATCATAAACTGAAAGAGCCGAAACACAGAGTATAAGGCACCAGTGTGGCGGGTGCCATAGAGTCTTAAATTAATGGCACTTAGAGGATTAAAGCAGATAAAAACCTGAATGAACAGAGATCATGATCAAGTTTTAGTTGCACAGTAATTTTAAAGTTTTAAAGTAATTACAATATAATGTATTGTTGCCCTGCAAAAAAAAAAAAACACTCTCAGATATCCTTTAAGACTCTAATAACACCTATAGGAGTCTTTCTGCGCTAGTGCTCAGTTTGCTTCAGAAACACTACTATTATTTATATAAACAAGCTCCTGTATCCTGTTCAAACTGAAAAAATTAGAAAAGGCACAAGTTACAAAGCAGATAAAAGATAAGCTGGTTAGTTTCCCACTGTATTTTACAGAGCTGACCCATTATCTGCTATGTTTCCTGTGCATTTTCTCTTTTTTACAACCCCCCCGCTTGTTTATATAAACTATAGTTGTCTTTCTGAATCAAACCCACCAGTTTTACCAGTGCAACATTATTTGGCAATATTTTACGTTAAAACATTATCCATTTTGGGTGTTACTGTTCCTTTAAATATTGTGTGTGTGTTTTCTTTTAGATTATTCAGGGTCATCATCAGTAGTCATAATGCCCCATACTATTAAGGTAGTAGGGCCCACTCGAGGCATCAATTTTATCCCACTGGTCACCTGGCCCTCATGGGTGGTGGGCCATAGAGATGAAAAAAATTAAAAAGAAATAACTGTATTTATATTTACCTAAACGCCTTATATGTTCCAGGCCTCTCAAGTGCCATGAAGGCAAAATGCTCTTAGGTGAACATGTTGCTTAAATAAAAAATATTTTATACAGTTTTATTCAGCCTGGGGGTGCAAGCCTTTTTTCACCTCTACAATATTCTGCTCCCCATGGCTGAACTCAATATGTTTACTGGTGAGTTTTTACTGTTTTAATCCATTAGGTCTTTATTCTCTATATTTCCTGGGTGGTGGGCCATGACAACAGATTAAATAGGGGCCTCAATGAAGAAAAGAAAGGCACCTGATCTGCCCAAACTACTCCACAGTTATGCCAAAATCACTCTTTTCCATCTTGAAGCCGCCTTCTGACACTGGGACCTTGACTGAAGTGTACACTGTACCCCCCTTACAGTAGCCCTACAATTATTAGTGTACATTACCCATTGGATGCACCTACCTAAATTGGTGTTGAGTACTTATAATACTGCTAATAATAAATAATAATACTTATAATACTGACATTATAATACTGCTTATCTCATACAGACTTGTTGTAGGATGGCTTGCGATACCAACCATCCTACATCCAACCCCTACACTTTCCATTTCTACCTCTTAGTCTGTAACAAAGGCTCTCAGTCTTTTATCCACCACAGCTTCATAGTTTACCCTATTAAGAAACCTAGGCTCACTTATTTCAAGCTATAATACAGTTGGCATTAAAATTGTCTGAAAAAATACAGTTCTGTACCATCTTACATGACTTTACAGAAAGATAATTGGGTTGCAAAACAAGCCTCTTTGATCTGCAAGGAACCTTTATAAACAAGTCTGGCCTCTTATTGCGAAAAATTAGCCTATGGGAAAGGGGTTGGACATGTTTAGGATCACAGGAACATTCCTGGTCAAGAGGTTGGCCAAGGTTGGCTCACCAAATCTAAAAGCTGCTCACTAGGGCATACAGTATGCTACAGTACATTTCATCAGAGGAGATCTCTTAAAATCCTATAAATTAGAGAGCTGTGCAGTTCTTCTATGGGGAACGGTGGCAACCAGTCCTTTGAAAAATACACCCCATTTATGTGAAGGCGCTAGAAGATTGTATCAATAAGTGCTGCATTTATATATGATCATGTCCCCCAAAAGAGTTTGTTAGCCTTCCCTAGATTGGCAGTGGGTTTGGATTAACTGCTGGCAGACCTCAACTTCAGCTCACTTTGTGACTCTCATTCTAACATGCCAAACTGCTGTAAATTCAGTTGCTTTTTGCTTTGGTGAGCAAAAGCCACTAAATCCTAAGCACCCTAAGCACCCAGGACAATTCAGGGAACAAGCCTATTGGAGTAAACGGTAAGAAAGGTTCCTGCAATTATATTACCTAGTGCAAATTAGACAATGCATTGAAAATAAGATGATGCTGTCGTTGTATTATTGAACAAGTCAGGATTAGTTATCCTTCTCAGCAGCGTTTTGTAAAACTAGTTAATTACAGTTCCATGACAATATGATGATATATGATATATTTCTGTCTGACTTCTTTACAAGAAACAAATCTTCATGTGTTTCACTTGCAAATAAAAAGCATTAACCTCCTAATGAAGGATAAGCAAAAAGCCACAGATATGTGAGAGTCTGAAGTTCACTGACCAGGTGTGACCTGTGAGACCATTTATAAAAATGTAATAAAGCAGAAATTTATAAAAGTCACTTGTCGATAATACATTTTAAAAGAGCTTTGGAAAAACAGTACTGCTCATACAGATAGAAAGAATAGACGGTTGTTAAATAGGACAAAATTAGATAAGGTTCTTATTGGGATGTAGTAAATGGATATTATTAAAAAAGAAATGAAGTTATCCATATAAAAGTGTGTTCAGCGACTCAATTGGGCACTATTGAAGTGAGAAATACTCAACCCTCGAAGGAACATTTCATTAACATATCTGTTGTATATCCATCTGCCCTGAAATGCTGTGATGCTTGAAAGAAAATTCCCACTTGTACAGAGGAAAGTGCGACTTTCATATCTTAAGGGAGAAAATATTCCCCATTTACCGTAAGCTATGAAGTTCAGGTTATTTCTAACCTTTCATATGTCTGTTCATTAACATGAATGGGAGCTGCAATATTGCATTTTCTGCAAAGTTCAAAGAAATGGCATCTCTAAATTGCAATGAAACAGTGCCCCCAGGGACATGGTGATGCTAAAAACAGTAGAGTGTTTGGCCTTACCAAGCAATAACTTTTGTGCTAAGCATCTGTCAGTTATGGAGATATCCTTGAATTTAGTAAACAAGTCATATATAATTCCCTTTGCCTTCATAAAAACCCTAATGTAAAGGAGCAGTATAACCTTTTTTATATGATGTACAAATCTAACAGCTGATCCGATGAGGGGTCTAACTTGTCTGGCAGATGCTTTAATTACAGGTAATAACCTACATTTCCAATATCAGTGTCTTTTCAACATCACAATTCTGATTCTGGCATGTTTTGCTGCAGGCCCATAATAAAATAGCTTGATTTTAAATGTCCCTGCATAATAAAATCCAGGTCCTGGAAAGTCCTAGAAATAACACAGTGGTACACTTTCTTTCACTGCCTTCCTCTCCCATCTTCAGCCTGTTTGTTATTAGTGATGAGCGAATGTATGCACCATGAATTCACGGCCAAATTACGTACTTCGCCGCCTGCATATGTTTTCACGAAACTGTGGCAAAATGTAAAATATTTGCCGCCATAAGAAAAACACCCATTGACTTTAATGTGTTTGGAGTGAGAGAAAATTGTCTCGTGTGTAAAAATTGTCACTCGTAAAACATATTTTGACGCCCATTGACTTTTGGACGAAAAAAGTCGCAGAGACGAAAGAGTCACAGAGACAAAATTGTTGTTGAGACAAAAAAGTCGCCATAAGAAAAAATGGCCATTGACTTTAATGCATTTGGAGTGAGAAAAAGTTGTTTGGCGAAGCAAAACGGGACAGATTCGTTCATTACTAACCATGATACAGGAATGTTCAACCAAACATGTCTTGTGCAGCAAAAAAGTAACAACCCTTATCAGTTAACATGGGTGTGCCAACATTGTTTAAAGGAAAACTATAACCCCAAAATGAATTCTTAAGCAACAGATAGTTTATATTATATTAAGTGGCATATTAAAAAAATCTTACCAAACTAGAATATATATCAGTAAATATTGCCCTTTTACATCTTTTACCTTGAGCCACCATTTCCTGATGGTCTGTGTGCTGCCTCAGAGATCACCTGACCAGAATTACTGCAGCTCTATCTGTAACAGGAAGCAAAAGACAGAAATCTGTTAATTGGCTCATGTGACCTAACATGAATGGTTTATTTGTGTGCACCATGAATTGTAGGATCTCAGATGGTGGCCCTTAATTCTTAAAATGGCAATTTTCTATTTAGGATTACCCAATGGCACATAATACTTAAAAATATTATTATGAAAATGGGTTATTTGCATGAAGCAGGGTTTTACATATGAAATTTTGTAGGCACTATATTTTTATAGAGACCTACATTTTTTTAAAGTGATACTGACACTAAAAAACTACATTTTAAAATATGAATGTACATTAAAAGTTACCTATAGGTCATGCTGATTTCTTTTGCTGAGAGGTTTGTTTTTGTAAGTAATTGTTAGTTGAAGTTCCTAAACCTGACTGTTTTGCCAACCTGATTGTTCCATCCTCAGCCTGTCAATTAGAGTCTAATGCTAATGGACTCCTGGTGCACAAATATGGCATATGTGTATCCTGTGCCTTTTCTCCTTTTTCGGCTTTGAATGGCTGCCCCCATGGCTACACAGCAGCTTGTGTATACACTATAGGAGAGTATCTGAAGCAAACTAATCAGGTGTACCAGTGCAGCACAACAGTACATTATATTTTCATTACTTCAAAACACTTTTATTTTTTGTTGTTACTGTTCCTTTAACAGCAGCACTGAGACAGGACAAGGGTATAAGGAAAGGAGGTATAATATCTGAGGATTAGGCAGAGAACCATCTCAAAGTGAATGAGATGTTACTGGTCCAGGAAAGGGCAAGACATTCCATTAGCCCTAGTACTGTTATCTGCATGTACTCATCCCTTTGAGACATAAATGCAGTGGCTGCTTTATTTATTTTTTCTTGATCCAGCCAAGGAGGGTCTCGTTCAGGCTTTTTTCTTGATTTTTGGTATAACAGACATGATTTAGCCTACTAGGTTGTTGCAGAAAACTATTATTTCCACTAGGAATGAAGTTCATGCAGACCCACAGCTAATAAATACATGATAACCTGGCCATTACCCTGATATGCTGAATTATATGTTTTACCAAAAAGCATAGCAATTATGTATATAAACCGACATGGAGGAGTTTAAATCCTGGTTTGTGGGAGGCACCATATTCTTAATCCAGTGCAAGATGCAGAATGCAGCCTGAACCAACCATTGCCCAAGGTGCATCTTATAAGTGTATAGGTTTATACAGTTTGTAAAGCCTGCTTGCATTTAACATTTCAATTATGCCAAAATGCAAGGGTTATGTAATAAAAGGTGCAACGTTAGCCTTGCTCTAATAACCTATAGCATGTAATCATGTTTATTTAGCTTCTATAGGTTACTATCTCAGTAGCAACAACAGATGGCATATATCCCTAGTTGTATTTATTGGTATGATATAGATTATGACAGATTTTCTTGGTAACAGTTTCCTCTATACTGTAGTTATATAGTACAAAACTATGCCAGAATATTGCCACATCTTTCTTAACACGCAATGCATATGCACATTTTTAGGGGCATTTTGGTCATGAAGCACAATAGATTTCTTTGCAAATAATTCTAAACTCAGTAGGGGAATTATGAGGATGGAGCAAAGCATAAGAGAGGGAGTAAATGAGAGTGTATTAGCATGTATTTCAAGCACAGTGACCCCTATCTGTTCCTCCATTTAGAAATGCGTTGCATTTATGGCTTAAAAGCCGAAGCGCAGTTTCTTTTCTCCCGTGGCAGTGACAAATAAATTCTCAGTTTAAGTTTTCTGAGTGCCGCCTCACTAATGTACAAAATAGCACAATGTGTCACATAATGAGCTAGTTCTGCTACACCAGCATATATGTATATATAAGAAATGTATCAGGAACTAAAAATAGAGTTGGAAATATCTTAATATCTACAACAAAATTGTATCACATTGGGTATTACAAAACTATACAGTATGTATATATATATATATATATATATACATATATAGATATATATATATATATATATATA
Source organism: Xenopus laevis (assembly GCF_017654675.1). Classification (NCBI taxonomy): domain Eukaryota; kingdom Metazoa; phylum Chordata; class Amphibia; order Anura; family Pipidae; genus Xenopus; species Xenopus laevis. The sequence goes on from NC_054382.1 coordinate 104,467,340, forward strand.
TATAGATATATCGCAGTCGATTTATAGTTTAAACTGCATTTTCTAAATTACTGCAACTTTTTTTTTTATAATTTTCTATCCTGTTTAGAAATTGTATGTTTAACCCATAAAATAATGAGATAGAAGTAAACAACTAACATAAATAACTGCGTTAGAACAATAGTTCTGCTTCGAAATGTATGGAGTTTCAATTAGCTCAGATTTATTTCCCATGATAGATAACACAGCACATCTTGGATTTGTGGGGATTTCTTTATGCTGAACACAAAAGGAAGCCTGGAAAGACAATAACTAATGATATAGCCGTTCCTGCACTTAGCAATGCTTTAAACCTCCAGATACTGTACCTCACAGGTTCAGGCCAGATTCAGAGAATAGAGGGCCTTTGGCAATGAAGGAAAGTTGCAGCCCCCATCAAAAAAGGGTGGAAAATGTATAAATCAGTAATGTTCATCCTGGAACCCTCCAGCTGTGGTTAGACTATAATTTTCTGCATCCACTCTGGTTGGAAGGTTGGCATCCCTAATGTATATACAGAAATATATTACACAGTGTAATATGTCCTTGGTACTTTTATCTATATGTCCTATCTCTTATCTTAAAACCGGCCCTAATAGTATAAAAAAGTTCTGTCTTTTACCATCCAAATATTTTTATTTAAAAATTATTGCTGAACATAAAGCATATTTATGACATTAACTGAACTTAGAAAACATACTTATTATTCAGATTCTGAGCCATTATTTAATCCTTTCATATTATAGTGACACAGGCCCCCAAATTTGAAACACTGTTAGGGGTGATATTGTACATTACAGAGGTGTTTTAAGTTAGTCCATATAGGAGAGGCTGTGTCCCACACATAGGCCTACAGAGTTGCATTTATGGGTAGGAAGGTTGGGTGATTAAGGTAGCATTGGCACCTCTTCAATTTTGAACCTGACAGGTAGGTTCTATCTACTTCTGTACAGGGTCGGACTTGGCAGGATGCCAGTAAAAACCCCAGTGGGCTCTCCCAATCCAGACCCCCTCCTACTGAAACCCTAGGGGGTCCCCAACCTTTTTTACCCATGAGCCACATTCAAATGGAAAAAACAGTTGGGGAGCAACACAAGCATGAAAAAGGCCCCTGGGTTGACAAAAAATACTGTGATTGGCTATTTGCTAGCCCCTAAGTAGACTGACAGCTTACAGGAGGCTCTGTTTGGTATTACACTTGTTTTTTTATGCAATCAAATTTGCCTCCAAGCCAGGAATTCAAAAATATGCATTTGAGGATAAGCTTTGAGGCCACTGAGGGCAAAATTCATATTGCTCATGAGCCACTGGTTGAGGATCACTGCTAGATGCTGTCCCCTGACCTCCCCCGGATCCAATCACGACCTGAAAAAGAGAAAACACTGTATTCAACAGGAGAAATAGAGGGCGGAAAGGGGTTGTGGGGCCTCATGGTTAAGGCAGGAGCGCCTGGGGGGGTTGGGGGCCAGTAAGGTGGCAGCCCCATGGTCCCTGGACCCCTCCAGTCTGATGCTGCTTCTGTAAAGGCTATATGGGTCACAGAGCTCTACAGGCCTTGGTATAGTGACACTGTCCACAAAGGTACATCACTAATGCTTCCATTTGTATTTGTGTGGGACCCCTTCCTATACATTTTGGGAATAAAGCTCTGATTCTGCATGTGTTGTGACACAGGGGACACTGTAATTCACTTTTGGGGGCAATGAGGGAACTAAGAGGGTGCTGTCTGTTCTTAAGTCAAATCATTTCAAATGATTGGTTCTTTAGCAATGCAGTAAACATGTGTTTGATCACAGTCTATGAAAATATATTTGGGGACGGGTTCATTCCAATATCGGCACAGTCGCAGTGCATCTTAGAACAGCTGGAGCAGGGGCATGGGGTAGTTGCAGCTAGGGCAGACAAGCAATTGCTTCAAAATCTGTTCACGTGTGTTACATCGCTATATTGGAAATGGTGCAAAAATCATCTCATTTCCACTTCCAGACCCATCTTTCAGCCCATTAATAAGAACAGCAGTGTTATATATCACATCTGACAATATACTGTATCCATATGGTTGGTCGGTGGGCTATTCAGCTTGGAAATGAGAATATTTGTGTGTGACTTCCTTCTGTTACAAATGGGGAATATTTTGATTTTACCATTGTTGTTCATTTCACACTATGTGTGGTTAAAACCCATTTAAAGGGACCCCATGGGTATATAACTGTACTGTAAAGGTAGACACACTGTGGGGGTGCAAGTAGAGAGAATGAAAGTATAAATGGGGGTGGTGCAGAAAAGGGTACAATTATGCAATTGTGTCAACTGAGATTAAAATGAAGGGAGAAATTACACCTAGCAGTGGTTGTTGTAGAGCAGGGGTCCCCAACCTTTTTTACCCGAGAGACACATTGAAATGTAAAAAAAGTTGGAGAGCAACATAAGCTTGAAAAATGTTCCTGTGGTGCCAAATATGGGCTGTGGTTGGCTTATAGCCTCTATGTTGGCTTGCAGCCTACAGGATCCTCTGTTTGGCAATACACATGGTTTTTATGCAACTAAAGCTTGCCTTCAAGCCAGGAACTCAAAAATAAGCACCTGCTTTAAGGCCACTGAGAGCAACATCCAAGGGGTTGGAGAGCAACATGGGGCTCATGAGCCACTGGTTGGGGATCACTGGTGTAGAGAATCTGGCATTTTCTAGATATGGAGCAGGGAGGGAGAAGGAAGAATTTGTGAGAAGTGAAGGTGGAAGGAAAATATTTGGGCAGAATCAAGTGATTTTAATGAATTGAAGGATGGACACTAGATCATTGATGCAACAGAAAACTACACAAAACTATTCAAGCATGTACACCCAATCCCTGAGAGTATAGACCAGCAACAAATAACCTGAAAAATCCACGCTTTTCAAAGGTGCTTACTGGTGTCAAGAGTAATAAAAAGTCCTTAATAGTGTCACATGTGTCACATGACAGACGGAAACTCTGAAAATGATGAGGGTTTAAAAAGTCACCTCTGGTTCAAACTACATAAACCATTTCAAAAGTAGGAGAAATATAGTCACATTTATATTTCAGTGGGAGTGATATTATGGGGCTGTGCTTCATGAAGAGGAGAGGATCAACTTGGGCCTGAAAGCTATTGTAGAACTACAACTTCCATTATCCACAGATGGGATGTATAATTCTATTAGCTGGAGAGCCCATAATGGCGTTCCAGCTCCATAATACTGACACTAAGACATTGCTGTCTGCGATTGTTTAGTTAACCACCCAGACTCTATTATGAAGATGCTAGGAAAAATAAAGGGCAACCTAAGCTGACTGGTGCATTCATTGTAAGCCAGCCCACGTGTAAAAAAATCCTCATTCCATGTTTGTGTGCAATTCTTTCTGTCTCAGACAGAGTTCAGTTGTTTTTGCTTGTTTAATATAATGAATAGCATCTAGTTAATCCCTGTGGGAATATATTCGTTTGCAAAGGTAACCCACCTATATATATGTATATATGTAATTTGATGCATGAAAGGTAGACTGTAGTATGATACACTGCAATCATGATCAGTTGCAATTGAGATCACTGGGATCCTGATAAGAGGAGATATAGAGAGACTGATTTATTGCTCTTGTTGAACTAATGCTCCCATAATATTCAACCAGTATTCAGCATGTCCATGTCAGCAGAGAAAACAGAAAGAGTAGAGACGGGTTAGCCTCATGAATAATAAAGGGAAGAGATTGTTTGGCCTTTATATAATAGTGGGGAGCTTGGTTGGCAGTCCTCTTGGTCCCTTCAATAATTCCTTCTAAGATGTTAATGGTTTCTCACAAGGAGAAGTCATGGAATATGTATTACTGTTTTAATAAGGGGGGTTACTTTACTAGTAGGGAGGAACATCTGTTACAGTTGTCATGGGGTTCCAGTAAGACAATGGTGAATGTTTAAGGACAATGGGTTCCTAAAAGACTAAATTAACTCAATAAACAGTCAGCAATGTCCCCACACTGTCTAACTCATGCTTCTATCTTTTCCTTTCAGAATGAAACTGTTGTATCTGTCCAGGGAGAAGCACAGGAGCAGACAGGGGCAAACCAACCAGATAGCCCAGCTGATGCAAAACATGTCTTCTCCTTCACTTGGCTCAATACTGTACCTAAATAACTCTTAGGCTCATCCGAGACTCTCTAAGTGACACATGCAACTCTGCACTGGTGGATCCCACTGGGATATTCTTCATCCCTGTTGTGATTGTATTTTATTTTATTTCTTAACATGATACTTCTTCTGCATCTGGAAATCTGCACAGGTCCATACCAAACCTTCTGCCTATGTCATTAGTGGCGTACACCATAAACCATTTTAGCTTCCAGATGTGGCTATACAGAACTCTTCATATTCTCCATACCTCATACAGAGATACTGTGCGACTATAACACTCCACTCCTCAAGGAAAATCAGTGAGGAAAATCTGCCAAAAGGCCTCTTAAATGAGTGGCCATGATCATCACTTGTCTGTTGTCTAACTCTCTGTGTGTCTTTTCCATCATTTGTAGCAAGGGCAGCAACACTACCAAACTTTCAGTGTTTGTGAATTGGATGTCTACAATTCAATACGAGTCACTTATTCCATAGAACCTCGTGTCACTCCTTCCTAATCTTGTTGGTGGGGCTTTAACATGAACAAAAGTATTTTGTTATGACGTATTTCATGTATGTGGGTGCAAGAGAGTCATTCTCTGTTCAGCTCAAAATTTAGGACCATCTCTTTCCATACAAAATTGTGGAGAAATGTACAGCACACCTTCTAACCAAAAAAACTATAATAAACACATAAAGCTTTGTAGATTTTATTTAAAAATATAGATATTAGATGTTATGTTACACACCCAAGTTGCACCAATGCTGAATAGATGTTTTATTATGGAAATGTATACAATAAACTTTGATGCAAAATAAATTACAACAATTCTTTCCCCTCCCAGAGGAAAACCCCCTTAGGTTTCGAGAGATTAAGCTTATCCCTTAAGACTTTAAAATGCAACCCTCACCAAATGGGTGTTTCTCAGGAAATATACCACAAGAATAACCTGTGACTGTAAAATAAAATAAAAAAGGATATATTTACAAACTACATCTGTTGCCTTTCACTGCAGTCAAATATACCCTGTGCATGCTGAAAAAAACAAATGTAGTCTGGGAACACTTTATCGCTTCCCGAGGAACCAGGAACACCATGCTCAGGACAGGGTCAGTGCTGGCTCCTCTGGCAGCAAAGGGGTTAATATGCACAACCTGCGACTTTGAAGCAGTAAAAAAAATAAAACAGATGGTTTCAGGGCAGCTTTATGGTACATCACCGTTTGTGCTAAATGCAGAGAACTCTTTGGTAGGGAGACCTGTGCTATTTTCCAATGATGTCCATGAGTTTCCGGTTGCTGTGAGCTTGCTGGGCTATTTGCTCAGCTCTTGCCATTTCTAAGACTTCACGGAGCAAGTGAAAAGTCAGATCCAGGGAAATGGGAGGCTCTTCTGCACGCTTTGCTCTTTCTGTGGGCTCTTCCTGAGCACTGTAAGGGCTGTCTGCTCCATCCAAAGCTGCAGCTCTCTGCCCCGGCTGGCTGCTCCACTGCTGAGCCTGCAGTTGCTGTACAGCTCTCACAAAGTTACCGGCAGATGCCTCGGGAAGCTGGTTGGCTGCAATCAAGCTTGGGGAATACTTCTGGATATTGCCTAGGCGTAGGAAATACTCTTCTCCCATGCGGAGTAAAAAGGGCTGGGAATTGGACAGAGCAGGCAGGGGAGCTCCAGGAGAAGATTCTGGGGATTTACTAAGAGCTCGGCACTCATGACAGGGGAGGAGAGACACCAGTAGGATTCCTGTAGACACCCACAGCTGGAACTTCATATTACACTCCAAAGATCGAAGCTCAGATAAAACTGAAGCACAGGGGATCCCTAAACTGGAGGGGAACGGCACAAGGAAAAGGGCAGTGAGAAGGAAAAGAAACAAAAAAAGGGAAATTGGGGAGAAGGAACAGAGGACAGAGTTAGTTTCCTTGGTACTCAAGCATGGTGAGTTTTACATGTATTTAAACTGAAAGAACGTCAGCTTTCTATAACAAACAGATACTGTACAAGGAACAATAAGGAACAACATCATGGGATAAAATAAGTCACTACCATTTCCGCTGCATAGTTAATATATGGTCCCAGTATCTAAAGAATACATTCAACAAGTTCTGCACATCAGTAATTCTTACAAGGACTCATAAAGCATTTGCTTACTGTGTGCATATTGTGAAGTGTCACATGGATATAAATACATGATAAATATGTGATTTACGCACACAGCAAAAAAGTTCATCTTACTTGCTGACAGAGGCAGAGACCGTCTAGTCTCCCTGGGAAGGTGCTTGGCTGCTGCTGGGGTTATGTCCCACTGTAGCATGAAAGGTAAGTGATGTTGTGCCTCCTTGTGATGTTTTTAGCTTTTCGTCCTTAAGGTGCTGTCATAGTGTGAAATAATTCTCTACAAACAGAAGTCTTGAACCCAGGTTTTATAGCTTAGACTTTCTTCGGGGATCACGCAGATCTTGCCTAATAAGCTGACGCTTTCTTGACAACTGTTGCGTGTAACTCCTCTGCTCAATGAATAAATAATGGCTCTTCAGAGCAATGGGCAGAGTTTGCTATTACAACAATGACTCTTACATCCAATTATGTTCTCGGATATTTATTGCCTCTTTAGTGACGTAAATGACACCTTAACTGAAAGTGACGTTCACAAGTCTCCCATTGACAAGAAATCATGAATGAGGTTTCCCATGTGGGCCGTGCAACACCAAGGGACCTTTTACTACCAAAGGTCAAGCAGGCAGATATTTAACCCCATGGATGTATAGAAGGTGTGGTATTAATACGTCTGGTAGTGCTTGCAGAAATAATATTTTTATTAAGCCCCCAGCCACACCAGCACCAGCAGATTCTCACATACAAACTGCAGAGTTGATTTCAGCAAGAACGTGTTATGCTTGTCAGTTTTAATAGGGTGACATGTTTTACACAATGTTTATGTTTTACATTTTGCCCTGCCAGATTCTGTTGCAGAATCACGCAAAACCCTTAGTAATTCATTTAAATCAATGAACTGGTATGGGATCTGTTATCCGGAAACCCATTAACCAGAAAGCTCCAAACTATGGGAAGGCTGTCTCCCATAGCCTCAATTTTATTCAAATAATCCAAAGTTTTAAAAGTTATTTCCTTTTTCTCTCTAATAATAAAACAGTACCTTGTACTTTATCCCAACTAAGATACAATTAAACCTGATTGGAGGCAAAACAATCCTATATAATTTTTTAGTAGAATTGAGCTAAGGTGATCCAAATTACAGAAAGATCCCTTATCTGGAAACCCCTAGATTCTGAACATTCTGGATAACAGCTCCCTGCTTTGAAAACCAAATCATTACTGATAAATGCCTTCACAGACACCAGGCAGTAGTACTTGTATGGGACCCCTATCCAGAATGCTCGGAACCTGGGGTTTTCCAGATAACGGATATTTCTGTAATTTGGATCTTCATACCTTAAGTCTACTAGAAAATCATGTATAAATAAGATGATTTGTTTCCAATAAGGATTAAATGATATCTTAGTTTGAATCAAGCTCAAGGTACTGTTTTATTATTACAGAGAAAAAGGAAATTATTTTTATAAATGTGGATTATTTGATTTTAATGGAGTCTATGGGAGACGGCCTTTCTGTAATTCAGAGCTTTATGGATAATTGGTTTACGGATAATGGATCCCGTAACTGTAATAGGCAATAGAAAGAAACATAATTAGCCGTGTGTGCCTGCTTATAACCCACAATGTGCCAGGTTGTTTATTTAAAAAATAATTGTCAGTTCTAAATGGCTCACAGCACTTACTGCTGCTGTCGCTGAAAATCAATTGGCTTTATTTCAATCACTGTTACTTTGTAGTAGGCAGCGTGCAAAAGCCCTTATGGTGAAAATGTTTAAGCCTTATGAGGATGCTTTTATAAATCATTCTTTAAGCAGACATCAAAGAGGGATTGGCTTTTTCAAATTGCACCCCATCCATTATATTATAGGACAAGTTGATAATAATCATTCATTCTGTGGAATAAGTCTCATTTGGGAAAACAAAAACTGCAATTACCTATTACACATTCCCAGGTCTCATTCCCTGGGATAATGTGTAAATCAGTCCAATATTGAGCAAAAGATCTTGCCTTGTGTTTGTCTTCTGTCTTAACGATGATACAATAATATTACACACGGGCACTGGAAGCGTTGCTCTTCCCTGTTTTACACTGGCTTAATGGATTTAATTCACCATTTACTTATTAACATGGAGGCAGTGCTTGTTTAAAACCAGAATGTATTCTATTTAATATGCAAAACTGTCATTGTAAAAACTCCTTCCAGACAATCGATGTGATGTGATCCCAGAACTAGGACATGCTACATCCTTCCCCTTTTGCTACTGTGCAGATGTGGCTCCATCACAATTTGGATTGTACCTTTGAACTGTCCGTGTTTTTAACAACTGAATCTTGAAGTTCAATCTTTCAAACTTCAGTTTCAGGCTTTTTGATGCTGGTTTTCATTAAAAAACTTGAAAAATTAGATTTTTTTTATTAGGCGACAATTCAACAATTTTTCCGTTCAAATCGTGGTTGGGAAGTTTCATGTAGGTTAGATTTTTATGTAAATGAAGCCAAATCATGGTTGGGTTATTTTATTTTTAATATAATGAGAAAAATTCAAGTTTAATAAACACCCCCTACTAAAATCACTTAAAACCAATAGGATTGTTTTACCTACAATAAGGATTAATTATATCTTAATTATACCTTGGCTGGGATGTAGTACAAAACATTGTTTTGCTATTAGAGTGAAAAAGGAAATCATTTTCAAAAATGTTAATGATTTGATTATAATGAAGTCTATAAGAGATGGCCTTCCTGTAATTTAGAGCTTGCTAGATAAGGTACCTTACTTATACAACAGCGGTATAATTAGCGTAAGTGCCAGTGGGTATATTCTTCTGGTTGATATACAGTGTTTTTTTGTGTAAGTATTAACTGGCAGTGCAAGTATCTGCAAGTAGACTGATCTGTCTGGCTTATGGGTCTGCACCCGTGGGAGCAAACATAAACCCTGAAACAGAAAGTGTGAATATGGAGAAAAATAAAAGATAGAACATATTTTCAGTATTGATGTTTGGTCCATATGGCAAACAGTGATGAATGGACACTTGTGTCAGCTTGATCATGGGCACATACCCTTTAAGCTAAATCTGGAAAGGGCACATAATGTATGTATGTATGTCTGTATGTATGACTTTATTTGTAAATCGTTGTTAAGGAGCCGCATCACTGTACAAAGTACAATGTATTTAAGAGTGTACACGGGGAAGACAAATCACATAATAAATATACACAGAAACCATATCAGGACAAAGAGCTTAACCCTTTAAGTGCCACAGAACGTAGAATCTACGTTCTGTGGATCAAAGGACCAAAGTGCCACAGATCGTAGATTCTACGTTCTGCAGCACTTCCGGGTTTGCGAGCGGAGGAGCGGCTGTTAGAGCCGCTCGCTCCGCTCCTTCACGATCCCCTGCCCCTAGACAACGAGCAGAGCAGGGGATCGTGTGGCCCCTGGGGCGCGATCGCCCAGGGGCCCCAAAGCAGCAGCAGGGACGCGTTTCCTATGCGTCCTGCTGCTGCCTGCGCCGCACTTCCGCCCAGCTCCGCCCCCACATGGCTGATGATCGTTGGAGCTGGAGATCTGCTGCGTGGGACCCTTTCTGATCGATCTGCAGCATCTACCCCAGGTAAGTGTAACATTTACACACACAAAAACACACAAACACACCAACACACACTTATTACAGTAATATACACTTACATTCACACTTACACACACTCACACATAGATTTTTGGGGATTGGGGGGGTCACACACACTCACAGCACCCATGTACACTTGCACACGCGCACATGCGCAAATAACATGCAATTTACCCGTTGTGCACACGCATATGTACATATATGGCTTTGTGGCTTTTTTTTTTTTTTTTCTTATCGCATCGTCTCTTTTTGGGCTAAAAAAAATGTTTTATTGCCGTTCCGAATAGCGTATTCGCTAACCGTACTGTGCAATAGCTTTTGTATGTTATTTTGGTGGTTATATTGCAATTTTGGGTATTTTGGTGCATTTTTAGCCATTTTATTGAATTTTTAGCCATTTTATTGCATTTTCAGCTCTGCATTTGTGTTGTTCACTTGTTTCTGCCCGTATAATCGATTTGGCCCAGCTAAAATATTCAAACGGTAATTCTGGTGGCCGATTACACTAGTGTGAAAAAAAAAAGCATTGATTTTTGTGGTTTTATTAGTTTTTGGTGATTTATTTGCATTTCACACTGTTCTGTGTTATTTTGTTTTGCCTATGTAAATTTTATCTACTATATATCCATTTGGGGGTCTCTGTGCGCCACATAGTTTGGTATATCTATGCATATTGGGCATCAAAGTGTTCAGTAGACCCCTGTCATTCATATTTAGGATGTTTTATGCTGATACGTTACGAAATGTGGGGCACATAATGGGGTAAAATTCAAGCTTTGTGACGATTTTCAGAAATTTGATAAAAACCGTTATGTTCAGCATTGCTTTGCAGTTTGGCAGTTTGCTGTAGAAACACTTATTTACCCATTTTGGATTCGTCAGAATGTGTACTTTCTGAAAATATATGGTTTTCTGGGGTCTCTGTACTGTTAGGGGGGTCTAATGTCGCATAATACACACACCAGGTGCTTATATTGCAGCAGCCAGCGCGTCAGCTGTGAAAATGTCTATACATATTGTCATTTGGGGGTCTCTGTGCGCAACATAGTTTGGTATATCTATGCATATTGGGCATCAAAGTGTTCAGTAGACCCCTGGCGCTCATATTTAGGATGTTTTATGCTGATAAGCTACGAAATGTGGGGCATATAATGGGGTAGAATTCAAGCTTTGTGACGATTTTCAGAAATTTGATAAAAACCGTTATGTTCAGCATTGCTTTGCAGTTTGGCAGTTTGCAGTAGAAACACTTATTTACCCATATTGGATTCGTCAAAATGTGTACTTTCTGAAAATATATGGTTTTCTGGGGTCTCTGTGCTGTTAGGTGGTCTAATGTCGCATAATACACACACTGGGTGGTTATATTGCAGCAGCCAGCGCGTCAGCCGTGAAAATGTCTATACATATTGTCATTTGGGGGTCTCTGTGCGCCACATAGTTTGGTATATCTATGCATATTGGGCATCAAAGTGTTCAGTAGACCCCATGCGCTCATATTTAGGATGTTTTATGCTGATAAGTTACGAAATGTGGGGCATATAATGGGGTAAAATTCAAGCTTTGTGACGATGTTCAGAAATTTGATAAAAACCGTTACGTTCAGCATTGCTTTGCAGTTTGACAGTTTGCAGTAGGAACACATATTTACCCATATTGGATTCGTCAAAATGTGTACTTTCTGAAAATATATGGTTTTCTGGGGTCTCTGTACTGTTAGGGGGGTCTAATGTCGCATATTACACACACCAGGTGCTTGTATTGCAGCAGCCAGCGCGCATCAGCCGTGAAAATGTATACACTATTGTCATTTGGGGGTCTCTGTGCGCCACATAGTTTGGTATATCTATGCATATTGGGCATCAAAGTGTTTAGTAGACCCCTGGCGTTCATATTCAGGATGTTTTATGCTGATAAGTTACGAAATGTGGGGCATATAATGGGGTAAAATTCAAGCTTTGTGACGATTTTCAGAAATTTGATAAAAACCGTTACGTTCAGCATTGCTTTGCAGTTTGACAGTATGCAGTAGGAACACATATTTACCCATATTGGATTCGTCAGAATGTGTACTTTCCGAAAATATATGGTTTTCTGGGGTCTCTGTACTGTTAGGGGGGTCTAATGTCGCATATTAGACACACCGGGTGCTTATATTGCAGCAGCCAGCGCGCGTCAGCCGTGAAAATGTATACACTATTGTCATTTGGGGGTCTCTGTGCGCCACATAGTTTGGTATATCTATGCATATTGGGCATCAAAGTGTTCAGTAGACCCCTGGCGTTCATATTCAGGATGTTTTATGCTGATAAGTTACGAAATGTGGGGCATATAATGGGGTAAAATTCAAGCTTTGTGACGATTTTCAGAAATTTGATAAAAACCGTTATGTTCAGCATTGCTTTGCAGTTTGGCAGTTTGCAGTAGAAACACTTATTTACCCATATTGGATTCGTCAGAATGTGTACTTTCTGAAAATATATGGTTTTCTGGGGTCTCTGTACTGTTAGGTGGTCTAATGTCGCATAATACACACACACCGGGTGGTTATATTGCTGCAGCCAGCGTGTCAGCCGTGAAAATGTCTATACATATTGTCATTTGTGGGTCTCTGTGCGCCACATAGTTTGGTATATCTATGCATTTTGGGCATCAAAGTGTTCAGTAGACCCCTGGCGCTCATATTTAGGATGTTTTATGCTGATAAGTTACGAAATGTGGGGCATATAATGGGATAAATTTCAAGCTTTGTGACGATTTTCAGAAATTTGATAAAAACTGTTACGTTCAGCATTGCTTTGCAGTTTGACAGTTTGCAGTAGGAACACATATTTACCCATTTTGGATTCGTCAGAATGTGTACTTTCTGAAAATATATGGTTTTCTGGGGTCTCTGTACTGTTAGGGGGGTCTAATGTCGCATATTACACACACCGGGTGCTTATATTGCAGCAGCCAGCGTGCGTCAGCCGTGAAAATGTATATACACTATTGTCATTTGGGGGTCTCTGTGCGCCACATAGTTTGGTATATCTATGCATATTGGGCATCAAAGTGTTCAGTAGACCCCTGGCGTTCATATTCAGGATGTTTTATGCTGATAAGTTACGAAATGTGGGGCATATAATGGGGTAAAATTCAAGCTTTGTGACGATTTTCAGAAATTTGATAAAAACCGTTACGTTCAGCATTGCTTTGCAGTTTGACAGTTTGCAGTAGGAACACATATTTACCCATATTGGATTCGTCAGAATGTGTACTTTCTGAAAATATATGGTTTTCTGGGGTCTCTGTACTGTTAGGTGGTCTAATGTCGCATAATACACACACCAGGTGGTTATATTGCAGCAGCCAGCGCGTCAGCCGTGAAAATGTCTATACATATTGTCATTTGGGGGTCTCTGTGCCCCACATAGTTTGGTATATCTATGCACATTGGGCATCAAACTGTTTAGTAGACCCCTATGTTTATATTTAGGATGCTTTATGCTGGTAATGATACATGGACAATACGATGCTGGAAAGTTGAAGCTTTGAGGCAATTTTCAGAATATTTTACCAAAACCGCCAAATTTGGCAAAGCCTTGCGACTCAGTAGTTTGGGGCAGAAAGGCATGGGTACCCATTTTAGATTCTGTATAATGTGTACTTTCCAAAAATATATGGGTTTGGGGGGTAAACATATATTTCTGTGTTTTTACCCCACAAAAATGCAGTCAATGTGTTGATTTTTCATTAGCTGAAGTTACCCACAGGACTATTTGTATGCGCTAACTTCATTTTGGGGCCTCTAACTGCCATATACTTTGGTAAACCTATGCACAGTGGGCACCAAACTGTTTGGAAGACCCCTGGCAATCATATTTAGGGTGTTTTTTTTTGGTGCGTAACGATACGTGGGTGATATGGTGCTGAGAAGTTGAAGCTTTGAGGCAATTTTCAGATATTTCACCAAAACCGACAATTGTGGGAAAGCCTTGCGACTCAGTAGTTTGGAGCAGAAAGGCATGGGTACCCATTTTAGATTCGGTAGAATGTGTACTTTCCAAAAATATATGGGTTTGGGGGGTAAACATATATTTCTGTGTTTTTACCCCACAAAAATGCAGTCAATGTGTTGATTTTTCATTAGCTGAAGTTACCCACAGGACTATTTGTATGCGCTAACTTCATTTTGGGGCCTCTAACTGCCATATACTTTGGTAAACCTATGCACAGTGGGCACCAAACTGTTTGGAGGACCCCTGGCAATCATATTTAGGGTGTTTTTTTTTGGTGCGTAACGATACATGGGTGATATGGTGCTGAGAAGTTGAAGCTTTGAGGCAATTTTCAGATATTTCACCAAAACCGACAATTGTGGGAAAGCCTTGCGACTCAGTAGTTTGGAGCAGAAAGGCATGGGTACCCATTTTAGATTCGGTAGAATGTGTACTTTCCAAAAATATATGGGTTTGGGGGGTAAACATATATTTCTGTGTTTTTACCCCACAAAAATGCAGTCAATGTGTTGATTTTTCATTAGCTGAAGTTACCCACAGGACTATTTGTATGCGCTAACTTCATTTTGGGGCCTCTAACTGCCATATACTTTGGTAAACCTATGCACAGTGGGCACCAAACTGTTTGGAGGACCCCTGGCAATCATATTTAGGGTGTTTTTTTTTGGTGCGTAACGATACATGGGTGATATGGTGCTGAGAAGTTGAAGCTTTGAGGCAATTTTCAGATATTTCACCAAAACCGACAATTGTGGGAAAGCCTTGCGACTCAGTAGTTTGGAGCAGAAAGGCATGGGTACCCATTTTAGATTCGGTAGAATGTGTACTTTCCAAAAATATATGGGTTTGGGGGGTAAACATATATTTCTGTGTTTTTACCCCACAAAAATGCAGTCAATGTGTTGATTTTTCATTAGCTGAAGTTACCCACAGGACTATTTGTATGCGCTAACTTCATTTTGGGGCCTCTAACTGCCATATACTTTGGTAAACCTATGCACAGTGGGCACCAAACTGTTTGGAGGACCCCTGGCAATCATATTTAGGGTGTTTTTTTTTTGGTGCGTAACGATACATGGGTGATATGGTGCTGAGAAGTTGAAGCTTTGAGGCAATTTTCAGATATTTCACCAAAACCGACAATTGTGGGAAAGCCTTGCGACTCAGTAGTTTGGAGCAGAAAGGCATGGGTACCCATTTTAGATTCGGTAGAATGTGTACTTTCCAAAAATATATGGGTTTGGGGGGTAAACATATATTTCTGTGTTTTTACCCCACAAAAATGCAGTCAATGTGTTGATTTTTCATTAGCTGAAGTTACCCACAGGACTATTTGTATGCGCTAACTTCATTTTGGGGCCTCTAACTGCCATATACTTTGGTAAACCTATGCACAGTGGGCACCAAACTGTTTGGAGGACCCCTGGCAATCATATTTAGGGTGTTTTTTTTTGGTGCGTAACGATACATGGGTGATATGGTGCTGAGAAGTTGAAGCTTTGAGGAAATTTTCAGATATTTCACCAAAACCGACAATTGTGGGAAAGCCTTGCGACTCAGTAGTTTGGAGCAGAAAGGCATGGGTACCCATTTTAGATTCGGTAGAATGTGTACTTTCCAAAAATATATGGGTTTGGGGGGTAAACATATATTTCTGTGTTTTTACCCCACAAAAATGCAGTCAATGTGTTGATTTTTCATTAGATGAAGTTACCCACAGGACTATTTGTATGCGCTAACTTCATTTTGAGGCCTCTAACTGCCAGATACTTTGGTAAACCTATGAACAATGGCCACCAAACTGTTTGGAGGAACCCTGGCAATCATATTTAGGGTGTTTTTTCTTGGTGCGTAACGATACATGGGTGATATGGTGCTGAGAAGTTGAAGCTTTGAGGCAATTTTCAGATATTTCACCAAAACCGACAATTGTGGGAAAGCCTTGCGACTCAGTAGTTTGGAACAGAAAGGCATGGGTACCCATTTTAGATTCTGTAGAATGTGAACTTTCCAAAAATATATGGGTTTTGGGGGGTAAACATATATTTCTGTGTTTTTACCCCACAAAAATGCAGTCAATGTGTTGATTTTTCATTAGCTGAAGTTACCCACGGGACTGTTTGTATGCGCTAACTTCATTTTGGGGCCTCTAAATGCCAGATACTTTGGTAAACTTATGAACAATGGCCACCAAAATGTTCAGAGGAACCCTGGCAATCATATTTAGGGTGCTTTTTCTTAGTACGTAATGATACATGGGTGATATGGTGCTGAGAAGTTGAAGCTTTGAGGCAATTTTCAGATATTTCACCAAAACCGACAATTGTGGGAAGGCCTTGCGACTCAGTAGTTTGGAGCAGAAAGGCATGGGTACCCATTTTAGATTCTGTAGAATGTGTACTTTCCAAAAATATATGGGTTTTGGGGGGTAAACATATATTTCTGTGTTTTTACCCCACAAAAATGCAGTCAATGTGTTGATTTCTCATTAGATGAAGTTACTCACGGGACTGTTTGTATGCGCTAACTTCATTTTGGGGCCTCTAAATGCCAGATACTTTGGTAAACTTATGAACAATGGCCACCAAAATGTTCAGAGGAACCCTGGCAATCATATTTAGGGTGCTTTTTCTTAGTACGTAATGATACATGGGTGATATGGTGCTGGGAAGTTGAAGTTTTGAGGCAATTTTCAGATATTTCACCAAAACCGACAATTTTGGGAAAGCCTTGCGACTCAGTAGTTTGGAGCAGAAAGGCATGGGTACCCATTTTAGATTCTGTAGAATGTGTTCTTTCCAAAAATATATGGGTTTGGGGGGTAAACATATATTTCTGTGTTTTTACCCCACAAAAAATGCAGTCAATGTGTTGATTTCTCAGTAGCTGAAGTAAAGTCCTGAACAATTTGGATGCGCTAACTTCATATTTGTGTCTCTAAATGCCAGATACTTTGGTAAACCTATGCATAATGGATATCAAACTGTTCAGTGGACCCCTGGCAATCATATTTCAGGTGCTTTTTCTTGGTACGTAATATAGTTTGGGATATGCGGAGCAGCAAAATAAAACCTTTGAAATGATTTTTCAAAATTTTGAATTTTATTTTGAAAAACCGCTATGTTCAGACAAGCTTTTCTGTTTGGTAGTTGGGAGTAGAGAGACATAGTTACCCATTTTGTAATCGGCAGAATGTGTACTTTTCAAAAATGTATGGTTTTCTGGGGTAAACCTATGGTTTCAGGATTTTTTGCCTTGGAATCTAAAGCATGCCGTTTTCTGCCTTAGTGCTTTCAAAATTCAGTAATATACTGCCGGGAGTTTTTGCTGTACAGAAATCCTAAATCTCCCTAAAACTATACATATCTGGTATTGGCACGTTCGAGAGACATAAGGCTTTCCAAATCAGTTGGATTTTCATCTGTAAAATGAAATATTTTTCTGGTATAAATTGATATACAATGAAAAATGGTAATTTTTCATTTTTTTTTGTTATTTAGCACTATAAATTTTTTTGCACAGGTGGAAATACATGAAAACTCAGGCAGATTTAGAAAGCTCAGTTTCTACCGAAAAAAACAATGTATAGTTTTCCTAGGTAAACTATAGGTTTCCCCTCAGAAAATGCCCCTAAAGTGAGAGAGCACAAAATGCTTAAAAACGGCTGGCATTTCGCGTAACCAAAATGTGAAATTCTGCTGGCACTTAAAGGGTTAAAGGGCATGTAAAGGCAAAAAAATAAAATCCCATTTTTACTTTCTTTAATGAAAATGAAACCTATCTCCAATATACTTTAATGAAAAAATGTGTACCGTTTTTATAAGAAACCTGACTGTATGCAGTAAAATTCTCCCTTCATTTACTGCTGTGGATAGGAATTGTCATACGGTCCCTAACTGCTGAACAGGAAAACAATCATACTTATGAACAGCAGGGAGAGCCCCCGCCTTACTTCCCAGCCATGCAGAACTCAAGCAGCTTTGTTTATGACGATCCCTAAGCAGCCCAGACCACACTGAGCATGTGCACAGTCTTAGTTTTGCAAAGATGTTTAACAAAGTTACAAGATGGTGACCCCCTGTAGCCAACTTTGAAAGCATAAATTATTTGTTTGATTAGGCTTTGTGGTGCAGTAAGTTCATGTTTATATTTAGTATACAAAATACAGCATTTCTAGCATTATTCTATTTTAGACTTCTGCACTGAAATCCATTTCTCAAAAGAGCAAACAGATTTTTTTATATTAAATTTTGAAATCTGACATGGGGTTAGACATATTGTCAATTTCCCAGCTGCCCCAAGTAATGTGACTTGTGCTCTGATAAACTTTAATCACTCTTTACTGCTGTACTGCAAGTTGGAGTCATATCACCCCCTCCCTTTTCCCCCCCAGCAGCCAAACAAAAGAACAATGGGAAGGTAACCAGATAGCAGCTCCCTAACACAAGATAACAGCTGCCTGGTAGATCTAAGAACAACACTCAATAGTAAAAACCCATGTCCCACTGAGACACATCCAGTTACATTGAGAAGGAAAAACAGCAGCCTGCCAAAAAGCATTTCTCTCCTAAAGTGCAGGCACAAGTCACATGACTGGGGGCAACTGGGAAATTGACAAAATGTCTAGCCCCATGTCAGATTTCAAAATTGAATATTAAAAAATCTGTTTGCTCTTTTGAGAAATGGATTTCAGTGCAGAATTCTGCTGGAGTAGCACTATTACCGTATATACTCGAGTATAAGCCGACCCGAGTATAAGCCGAGGTACCTAATTTTACCTACGAAAACTGGGAAAACTTATTGACTCTAGTATAAGCCTAGACACAACTACAGCCCAGCAGCACACATTCTGCCAAAGCGACCCCCCCAGCGATGAACCGGACTTCTTTGCAAAGTTCATGGTGACAGAGAATTGCCAAACGGATTACTGTGTGCATTGTCCCACTGTCCCACTACCATGTGCAGAGGGTGCTGTTTGATATTGCCATCACTGTAAATCTTTCGTATAACCAACAGAGAGCGCTGTGTGATATTGCAGTCACTGTTATTCTTTCATATAACCAACAGATGGCGCTGCGTGATATTGCAGTCACTGTTATTCTTTCATACAACCAACAGATGGCGCTGTGTGATATTGCAGTCACTGTTATTCTTTCATATAACCAACAGAGGGTGCACTGTTATTCTTTCATATAACCAACAGAGGGCATTGTGGGATATTGCAGTCTCTCCCCAAGTGTTCTGTTGGTATAGAAATGATTAAAAGTGACTGCAATCTCAGCTACTCGGGTCGGGTACCGCTGACCAGAGTATAAGCCGAGGTAGACTTTTTCAGCTCATTTTGGATGCTGAAAAACATCGCTTATACACGGGTACATACGGTAACTGATGTGTTTTGAAAAAAACATGTTTTCTGATGACAGGATCCTTTTAAGTGCTACCTGTATGCGGTAAGAGACATAGGGGCAGATACACTAACCGGTGATTTTTCTCCAGCGTTCATTTCGCACCCATTGCAACACTTTGCCAGGCGCAAATGCACTCAGACTATGCCAATTCACTTATGTGTGGAGTTTCGTCCTAAGCGCCGAATGCTGGCGACTTTTCACTAGCGTTACTTCGGTAGTGCGAGCATTTCAAAGTGAAGATGCACTAGGATTTATTTCTGCCTAGCGAAAAACTCTCCAGCGATCTTGCGCTCAGGTCAATTTGCATAGGGTGGGAAATTTAAATTTGTATGCACTTTATGTTAAATGTTGGTGCAAATACTTACAAATTCCACTTTTTAAAACACAAGTCCAGGGAACCTTAATAAAGACAATAGAGTTATTATAATGCCCTACACATGAGCCCAATGTAAAATTAATGTTCCATATGTTAGGAAATGTCTGAAAACAAATGGCAGAACGAAAAGTCACCTGGCAATAAATTGCGAATGGCCGCTAGCAACGGTCCCGTTTGCTATCGCATTGGCGTCTGTTAGTAAATTGGCAATGTCCCTGTGGATGCCAACGCTGGCAAAAAGTCGCTAGCGTTAGTAAATCTACCCCATAGTGGGAAGCAGGTCCCTGCCCCGTAGAGCTTACAATCTAAGCATGAATAATGAATCTACATCCCATGTCATATATAGTAATAGAAAATAAATATAAGCGCATGCTGCAGACTACACAGATTTCTGTTGTGCAGCTATACAGAAGGCATCAGAATGAAAACAGCAATCCAGCCATACAATCTGCAAATTGTAAGTGTTGGTACGGTTTATTCTGCACCCAGTAAGCATCAAACCAATGCTTACCCTGAGCTGCATTAATCTGTTTCTCCCTCAAAACTATTACTTCTTCATAAATAAGCCAACTCATCAATTTATTTACAGCATTTCTGTGGAGGCAAGCAAGAAATGGTACAAAATGTAAATATTTTAAAGAGCTGGGGTTTAACAGCAATATCCATGTTTCCTGCATTACTCGCTTAACCACAGTGAATGGGGCTTTCCTATAGATTAACTAGCCCTTTTCTGGCCATTCAGAATGTGTGAATACCTATTTGAAATGCTCCTAATCAGGCGTATCCCCAGCAGAGAGTAAGGTTCCCATTAGTCCCCGCTTCCAGGGACAGGAGATATTTTAGACCCTTTGTCCCCAAGAAAACTGTCTCCAGAAACGCTGACTTTGTCAAAAGGAGCCCCTGTATAGTATGTTTTGCACAAAGAAGGGGAGATATTGTTTCTTTTTTTTAGAATCATCTGCCCATGAACAATATAATGATGATGTGAGAACCAGAAAATAAACGTTGCTCTCTGTGAGGAAATGTGTAAAATGTAAATTTATTTTTTAAAATGGGAGGAAAAAATATGTGGCTATGACTGAGTTGGTTTGGTTGGAATAAGCAGCTGTAGAAAAGTGGGTATACACACCCTCTCTTTCCTACGTGTCCCCGGATTTCACTTTGACAGATTGGAAAGCTTAAAAACACCTTCCATTTTTGAGTTTGAGCTCCCCAACCCTGCACACCCCCTTTGGTGCATCCTCTCTACCCAATAGTGTATTTTCTCCCCCTCACACTACTCAGTAATGAAGCATCTCAAAGTGTCACCAAGAATCTTCTTTTCCTTGCCTGTCCAAATGATCTAGAATTGCATCCTCATTCCTCACCAGCCCAGTTATGCATATGTCTATATTCCCCAGCAGCACATACTCTCCCATCCACCCACCCATGCAGTCTCCTCACCCCATCAATGCAATCTCTCCACAAGGAAAGAATCTTCCCATAGCAAAACAGGACATTATGTGTCTCCTAGCAGTGCATCTTTTTCACCCAAGCATGCATCCTCTCCTATTTCTAGCTGTGCATTCCTCTTCTCCAGTAAAACAGTGCATCACTTCAGCAGTATGTGACCGATCCAAAAGAGGACATCTCCCTACTCCCCAGCAGCACACCCCCTTTCCTTCCCCCAAGCAGTACATTATGTTTTCTGATATGCACCCTCTCTATAAACCCAGAAGCATATTTCCTACCATTTCAGCAGTACTTTTTCCCCCAACCTGAGGAATATACAATTCCCATCATGAGCATTGATCCTTTCTAGTCCCCAGTAACACATACCCCATCCACCTATTCATAACTACATATTATCTCCATAAAATAGGGAATTCAGTATTACCCCAAGAAAGACATTATTGCAATTGTCACCCAGCAGTGTATTCTCACCCTCCACATTTTGTAGCCTATCAGTACAACATACTTTGCCTAAAGGAGTGCATCATGATTCACCATCGTCCATTTCTAACTAACCAACTCCAATCTTGCATCCCCATCCCCACCCCCCTTACATGCTATACAACCCATCTATAAAACCTTTTGTAGTATATTTTCTTCTGGAAAACCCACAGCATTGTATCTTCTTTCTCTTCAACATTAAAGCATCTTTGGCCACCACTACAAATTCCCCCACCATTGTGTACCCTCTTTTCCATGCACTTCCCACAACTGAACATTCTATCTATTCTAGCTCTTCTCACAAACAACAGGGCATATTAATTATCTCACCACATTCTCTATCAGCACTGTGTTCTATATTGGTCCATAAGTGTATAAGCTCTAACCCCAGCAGTGTATCCTACTGATCACAGTAATGCATGTACTCCCCATGTAAAGTGCATTCTCTCTACCTTTAAGCTATGTACCCTATGTCTCCTACCTCAAGCAGAACTCTCACCCCCCTTTGCTGTGCAATTCCTATTACTCACCCAGAAGTGAAAACTTTCCATTCCCCCCGGCAGTGCACCTTTATTACTAACAGAGGGTTCTCCCTTACCCTACCCCTTACACTATGGGGTATATTTATCAAAGAGTGAAGTTAGAGATCACCACAGTCCTCTAGAGTAAATTCTGCCACTCTCCATTTATTTCTATAGGATTTTGAAAGCCGTTCTTATCAAGGGATGAACTTTCAATTTCACCCATTGATAAATACTCTTTTAAAAATCCCATTCTAGCAGACTGTGGTGATCTTTTACTTCACTCTTTGATAAATATACCATTAAGAGTATAAAGCCTCCATGCTGAACATTACCTCTTTCGCTACCTCACACCAGGTGAAGCACAGACCAAAAGAAGCAAGATCTTCTTCAATCTGGCGACTTTTCCTTTTTCGAAACGGAATTGCCTGCAAAAGTCCTGACCGGTTTTCTCACGACATTTCATAATATAGGGAACATTAATTTTACAGTGGGCTCATGTGTAGGGCATTATATTAACTCTCTTGTCTTTATTAAGGTTCCCTGGACATGTGTAATAAAAGTGGTAACTTCAAGCATTTGCAGCAACATTTATAACAAAGACGTCCATACAACTTTAAATTACCCACTGTAAGCAAATTGATCACTAGCGAATTTTCACTAGGCACCAACTAACGCTATTGCATCTTTGCTATGAAATGCTCGCACTTTCAAAGTAACGCTATCGAAAAGTCGCCAAAGTTTGGCACCCAGGGCACAACTTCGCATATTAGTGAATTAGCGTAGTGGTAGTGAATTTGTGCCTGGTAAAGTGGTGCAATGTGTGCGAAGTGATCGCTGGAGAAAATTCTCACTTTAGTGAATTTACCCCTTAGTGTCTCTTCATATACAGTAATGGTGTAAGATTGCAAATTCACTTACTGCCTGAGGATGAGCAAAGTTTCAGCACCATGGAGAGCGAGCATGCTCCTCAGCAATCTCATTTTCTCTCCTCTTTCTGCCCTTTTTCTCTTCTTCTTTCCCTTTTTATGAATAATTTTGCTATTCTTTTTTAGTTTTTTTTCTCTTCTCACTGTTCCTTTCGTTGTACTATTCCCATCCATTCTAGGGATCCCCTGTGCTTCTGTTTTATTTGAGCTTGATCTTTGGAGTGTAATATGAAGTTCCAGCTGTGGGTGTCTACTGGTGTCTTTCCTCTCTACCATGAGTGACGAGCTTTCAGTAAATTGACAGCATCTTCTCCTGGAGCTCCCCTGCCTGCTCTGTTCCTGCCCTTTTTACGGGAGAAGAGTATTTCATATGCTTAGGCAATATTCATAAGTATTTCCCAAGCTCATTTGCAGCCAACCAGCTTCCCGAGGCATCTGCCGGTAACTTTGTGAGAGCTGTACAGCAACTGCAGGCTGAGCAGTGGAGCAGGCAGCCAGGGCAGAGAGATGCAGCTTTGGATGGAGCAGACAGCCCTTACAGTGCTCAGGAAGAGCCCACAGAAAGAGCAAAGCGTGCAGAAGAGACCATTTCCCTGGATCTGAGTTTTCACTTGCTCCGTGAAATGGCAAAAGCTAAGCAAATAGCTCAGCAAGCCCACAGGAACAGGAAACTCATGGACATCATTGGGAAATAGCACTAGCCAAAAAGTTCTCTGCATTTAGCACAAACGGTGATGTATCATAAAGCTGCCCTGAAACCATATTTTTTTACAGCTTCAAAATTGCAGGTTGTTCTTCTTAACCCCTTTGCTACCAGAGGAGCTAGCATTGACCCCATGCATGGTGTCTCTGGTTCCTTGGGAAGTGTTAAACCATGCATGTCCAAAGTGTGGGCCGGTGGCCAATTGCGGCCCGTTTTCAAATTTACACCGGCCCTCAAGCTCCGTCATGAAATTAATAATAATGAGGACCCCCAGCACAGTGCGATCAGGAATCCCATAGCAGTAATATTTGGGCACATTAGTGAAATGATCTGCCACTTGGTCTATACTGCTGCCTGTGTGCTGAAGGTGTTAGCAATAGACACGTACTGGCATGTAGTGACGCGCCGCTCTCGCATACTTCTTTAGGGCTGAATGTGCAATAGACGTACAAGTATGGCGTCACTAAGTTCCAGTACGTGTCTTACACCTTCAGCACCTTCTGTCCCTTTCGTTGTGCAATTCCCATCCATTCTAGGGATCCCCTATGTTTCTGTTTTATTTGAGCTTGATCTTTGGAGTGTAATATAGACCAAGTGGCAAATCATTTCACTAATGTGCCCAAATATTACTGCTACGATTACTTGATTCCTGTAATTTAATGTTAATGGTTCAAAGAATGTCCGGCTGAATGGTTGGCACCCACACATTTTCACCTCACCAAATCTGGACCTCATTGCAAAAAGTTTGGGCACCCCTGCGTTAAATTGTTCCCAGACTACATTCGTTTTTTCAGCGTGCACAGTGTATATTTGACTGCAGTGAAAGGCAACAGATGTAGTTTGTAAATATATCCTATATATTTATTTTACAGACACAGGTTTTCTTGTGGTATATTTCCTGAGAAACACCCATTTGAGGAGGGTCACATTAAGGGATAAGCTAAGTCTCTTTTCCATTGGGAGGGGAAATAATTGTTGTCATTTATTTTGCATCAGAATTTATTGTATACCTTTCCATAATAAAACATATTTTCAGTGCTGGCACAACTTGGGTGTGTAACATAATGTTTCATATCTATATTTTTAATACAAACTGCAAACCTTTATGTGTTTACTATAATTTCTTTGTTTCTTGTTAACATAATAAACCCACACACCCACATGCATGAAATACATAATGACAAATCATCTCCCATCAGGTTAATGTAAAAGCCCCTTAATCCAAAGGAGGAAGATACACAGTTTGGAAAATGTATCATCTCTAGGCTATTGACAAGCACAAGTTTTTGTAATTTGTGCTGCACATTGTATAACAATGGTTATCAAAAATATAAACATTAGGGGCAGATTTATTATAAGGTCGAAGTAAAAATTCGAATATGAATTTCAAAGTTTATCTTGTACTAGCCTTTAAGAATTTGAATTAGACTATTTGCCACCTTAAACCTGCCGAATTGCTGTTTTAGCCTATGGGGGATGCCCTGGGATCAATTTAGAGTTGTTTGCAGCCTTTCTGAAAATCGATTTTCTGAGAAATTCAATTCAAATTCGATTGGAGTTTGCAGGTCAATCCCATTCACCCGTTTTTAAAAAATTTAACTTTTTTGATAAATTTCGATTGGTCATTTTTTAATTGAATTTCGAGTTTATAAGGGGTTATGGGAGTTTTTATAAACTCCCATTAACTCTAAATTTGACCTTTGATAAATCTGCCCCTAGGAATATGATACTTAGGGGAATTCTCAATACCATATTGTTTTCATGTAGAACTGTGACACCCTACCCCACAGGCAAATTGTTCCCATTCAAATTACCCTTCCTCCCCAAAGTGACTTTCCATTGAAATGAAAGGGGGAATTTTCTGCCAATGGCAAACATTGATACTCAGCTTGGCCATTGGCTGAGCATCTTCCAATAAGAAAAATCTGCAGTTGGAGAATGGTGTTTTAAGCAAAAAGATTCTTCCTATGAGCTTTGTGGCATTCAAACCCTCAAAAAGCACAACCTAACTGATTTTAGGAGGAGTGTGATTTTATAAGGACTTACTATTGCCAGACATACAAGTGCTAGGGGACTAGGAAGCACACAATTGCACCCATTTATGGCTCATGCACAGAGCACTTGCAACCAGGTCAATGGTCTGTGCAGGCTGCACTACATATCTTGCACTAGACCAATAATCAGGCACAAAAAAAACCATGGGACCTGTTATCCAGAAAGCTCGGAACCTAGGGTTTTCCAGATAACGGATCTTTCCGTAATTTGGGTCTTCATGCCTTAAGTCTACTAGAAATTCATTTAAACATAAATAAACCCAATAGGCTGGTTTTGCTTCCAATAAGGATTAATTATATCTTAGTTTGGATCACGTACAAGCTACTGTTTTATTATTATGGAGAAAAAGGAAATCATTTTTAAAAATTTGGATTATTTGGATAAAATGGAGTCTATGGGAGACAGCCATTCCGTTATTCGGAGTTTTCTGGATATCGGGTTTCCGGATAAGGGATACTATACCTGTACTTAACACCTGCCATAGGCTGTAAGTATTACACAGGGCAGACACTGGCTCTAAATGACACACAAACCTTTAAATGGAAGGCAATGACTATGTCCTCCAGCCAATATAAATGCAGTTCTGGCAAGGGCCACTAGAACTACATCCAGTAACAAATAAATGTATTAAGGGAAAGTTGAAAAGTGCATGCTTTTAACTTGTTTGTTTTTTCACTTTCCACCTTGCATGAGAATAATACACAAAGAAAAATTCATGCCATTTCATTTAAGTGCCCAATTAGGCATCTAATAAACTAAAATACTGTGTTCATTTTGAGTGTGATTTCAAAATACTGAGTGACAGTAAAGCCCTTTTAGAAAAGAAATAGTACAGGTATAGGATTCATTATCCAGAAAGCTCGGAATTACAAGAAGGTCACCTCCCATAGGGGCAGATTCACTAAAGGGTGAAGTGGCTAATACTAGTGAATTTTCACTGCGGATTTTACGAAACATTACCTTTTTCCCCAGAGTTGACTTCACCACCACAGACCAGGCGAAGTGCGAAAAAGAAGCCAGATCTTCCTCAATCTTCTGTCATGTCATATCCTGTGTGCCGAAAATGCATTAAAGTTCAAAAAATGCTGGTGACTTTTCATTTTTTAAAGCGGGATTGTCTGCAAAAGTCCTAACTTTTTTTGGGTAACCAGTTTTCTCCAGACATTTTATAACATATGGAACAATTTTACAGTGGGCTCATGTGTAGGGCATTAGATTAATTCTCTTGTCTTTATTACGTGTAATAAAAAGTGGTAACTTCAAGCATTTGCATCAACATTTATAATAAAGACCCCCATACAACTTTAAATTTCCCGCCGTATGCAAATTGACATAAGCGCATGATCACTAGCAAATTTTCTGTAGTCACAAATGAACGCTAGCGCATCTTTGATATGAAATGTTCGCACAACCGAAGTAATGCTAGGGAAAAGTCGCCAGCGTTCGACACCCAGGGACGAAACTTTGCATTTTAGTGAATTAACGTATTCGTATCGCATTTGCGCCTGGCGAAGTGGTGCAAGGGGTGCAAAGCTGACGCTGGCAAAAATTCGTCCGTTAGTGAATCTGCCCCATAGACTTAAATTCAATCAAATAATTATTTTTTTAAATGATACCCTTTTCTCTATAAAACAGTACCTTGTACTTGATCCTAACTAAGATATAAGTAATCATTATCGGAGGCAAAACAATTCTATTGAGTCAGTGGCGTAACTAGATGTTACTGGGCCACCACAGCAAATTCATTTTAAGGCCCCCAACATATCCAGAGGTTGTCCTTTTTACAAATATATGTTGAAATTTTTCATTAATTAAGGCCTCAAGGGGCCCCTATACGCCTGTGGATAATTAATCTTTAAACATAATTTTAGTATACTGAAGGTATGGTGACCCAAATTATGGAAAAATCCCTTATCTGGAAAACCCCAGGTCCCCAGTATTCTGGATAACAAGTCCCATACCTGTAATACATTTTCCAATAATTTTAACTACAAGAAACATTGGCATTTATCATCCAGAGGAAATATACACTACAATGGTATAGACAGCTAATAATACACACAAAGAGGATATTGCTATAGTGACCTAGAAATCAAATAATAAGCATACACATATATAATTATATAATTTATAATAATAAATACACATATATATGTACATTAAAAAAAATAACATGTGTAACTGAATAAAGAGTACAATAGTATATAAGCTGCAGTGTCAGACACAGACAGGATATTACAAACATGGAACGAGAAGCTTTTTACAGAAAGATAATGAGCACACTTATCAGATCAGATTGCTCTTTCTATTGGCAGCCAGTTAAATACATTTATTAAAGTACTATGACTAAAGTGCAAGACAAAAGGAAAATACCCATAAAAAAGTGTCACTGGCTGTTTTGCCAATATTTCTAGGGTCTGTTTTTATACCAACAGCATAGTTCTCTAACCTTAAAATAACCAGTGCACCCCTCATGAAGGGCTCCAGACATCCTGGTATAATATAAAACTTATAAGAGCTAGTGATTTGCCACGTTTTTAATTTTTACACTGAACTGTTCCTTTAAGAACATTCAGAGAATGTTTGTTTCTCTAATTCAGCCTTTTTAGCGCAAACAATTTTATTTTTATCATGATACCTTCATCCATTATTTTTTTCAGAATTCATCAAGTGTCAAAGACATAAAATCCACGAATGCAAAAGTACTCCAAGTAAAGGCTGTCGGGGTCATGTAGAAGTCAATGGAAGCTCACTTTCTTTTCTTGCAAAGGTCTGCCTTTCAGAGATTCAGAGATGCTTTTGTTTGTTGTTGTGCAATCGCTGGTACACGGAAAATAGAGGTTTTCTGGGTTTTTTTGTTTTTTTTTGGATCGCTCAGTGGCTATTTCCGTTCTTTTTGTAATCAGATCTTTTATTAACTTTCATGACATTCGTAGTTTTAGAGAAAATGAGTTAAATCGTGGTTTCAAAAATCTCTAATAATACTAAAGTTCAGCCAATGGGCCTCCCTAAGTTACTATTTATTCTTTTATAAAAATGTATAGAAACAGCTGGTGCTGTCAGTTGCTTGTAGTACAAAGTTACTGCACATACTGTATTATAATATTATCCTGGTTGCTAAGATTAAAGCTGCAGATATAACCCGTGTTTGACAACTTAATAAAGCCTTGCAGTGGGAATTACAGTAATTACTCTTTCCAGAAATCGACACTTTGTTAAACTGTTGTTGTGTCTGGATGCTGAACGCAGCACAGTAAATAAGAAAAAGTGCCATTAGTTTGAGACTAAACAAGGACATTTTAGATTTCCTACAAAGCTTCAATTCTCCTTACTGGTTAGTCCTGTAGAAATATACACATTCAATGAGTCACTTCCAGCTCTCTACTTAAAGGGGTTGATCACCTTCCAAACACTTTTTCTAGTCAAGTTGCTATTAAATTGTTCACCAAAAATAAAGACTTTTTTTAATAAAGAATAAATAAATAAATAAATAAATAAAGAATTTTAAATGTAATGTTCCTGTCTCTTTTTCTGGTGAAACCAAAGGAACTGAAAAAGTCTTTGAAGGTGAAAAACTCCTTTTAGAAGTTTGTATTGGTGCAAAGGTTCCCTTGATTCCCCAACCGGGATGGAGATACAGGAGGGTCAGTTTTATAATAAAAGCAGCACACAGTCAAATGGTGATTGAAAGTGTTTTTATCAATTTCTTAACAGCCTATGGCATTTCATAGGCTGAGAACTTCCCCCTCAACAAAAATAACACCAAATTTAAACAGAATGTACTGTAAGCGTGGCATACCGATATCTAGATATATTTGTCGGAAATAATAAATGTTAATTTTCTTTTTAATGATAATGGACACATCTTTGTCCTGTGCCTCACTTCCCTCCCTCTGTAGTTCATGTTGGCAAACATCTAGCTCCAACAGGGTAAATGTTAATTTAGAGGGGTTGTTTGCCTTTAAATTAACTTTTAGTTTGATGTAGAGAGTGATATTCTCAGAGAATTTGCAATTGGTTTTCATGTTTTATTATTTGTGTTTTTTGAGTTATTTGGCTTTTTATTTAGCAGCTCACCAGTTTGCAATTTCAGCTGGTTGCTTGGGTCCATATAACCCTAGCAACCATGCATTCATTAGAATAAGAGACTGGGATATGAATCTAGATATCTACCAATCTAGATACCAGTTTGCATACAGACATCACAAATTAAAATGCAATATACTCGCACAAAACAAAGGAAAAAACAAAAGTATATCATAGAAAGGAGGGAATCTGTTTTCTCTATTGTGATTGGTTAAGACATACACTGCTCTGATTGGTCACAACCCCTATATAAGAAATGTGCAGGTGTGTGCCCATTAGTCTATGAGTTAGTGCCCCAACAGGCACGAAACACGATAGGCCTTCTCTCATCATGTCCCAATATATACTTTTTTATTTTTACTCTTTGATTGATTTTTCTGGAGGGACTCACACCTATTCTTTTCTATGTTAAATAAAGTGATGCCCCTGTGAAGCACGAATAAAGGCGTTTTAATATAAAAGAATTTGTTGGTGCTGTCCTGGAGTCTTTTGTCAAATGAAGTTACAAAGACAGCTAGATAGTTGACAGATAGCTAGATAAATAACAGCTAGCTAACTAGATAGACAGCCAGATGATAGATAGATAGATAGATAGATAGATAGATAGATAGATAGATAGATAGATAGATAGATAGATATGTAGATAACTTAATTAGATTGATAGACAGACAGACAGATAGATGGATGGATAGATAGATGGATAGATGATAGAGCAAGATTTAATAGAAGATAGATATACTGTAGATGTTAGAGATACATAATTAAGTAAAAATAAATGTAATAATAGATAGATATATGATAGATAAATGATAGATTATAGAGATAGACAGACAGACAGACAGACAGATAGATAGATAGATACATAGATAGATAGATAATAGATATGTAGATAACATAAATTAGATTGATAGACAGACAGACAAATAGATAGATGGATGGATAAATAGATGGATAGATGATAGAGCAAGATTTAATAGAAGATAGATATACTGTAGATGTTAGCGATACATAGATAAGTAAAAATAAATGTAATAATAGATAGATATATGATAGATAAATGATAGATTATAGATATAGATAGACAGACAGACAGACAGACAGATAGATAGAAATAACCAAAGACAGACAGAGATTGAGACATTAATGGATAGATAAATAGGTAGATAGAGAGAGAGAGATAGATAGATAGATAGATAGATAGATAGATAGATAGATAGATAGATAATAGATAGATAGATAGATAGATAGATAGATAGATAGATAGATAGATAGATAGATAGATTATATATGATAGATAGATAGATAGATAGATAGATAGATAGATAGATAGATAGATAGATAGATTAAAATAACGTTTCTACATTTTATTGTGCATTTAAAGGGGGGAAAGCTGAATATAAATGGTGTTAAAAAATTGGATATACTTTCCATTGAATGGCCTAATATAAGCTTTCCATTATTGTTTAAGTGCAATGTTTCTCAATAATGCTCTGTTTTGCAGATGTTACAAAGGCTATAATAGAGCACTTATCTCATTACTGATGAGTGACTTTTATTAATGTCTGCTTTGGAGTTTATTGAGCAATCCCACAAAGTTGTACATAGTTAGTGAGCATTAGAGATCCCACCAACACAGATCTTTCCTCTTTATTGGGAAAAAACAGGAAAGGATTGCACACTGAAACACTTTCTAGTTATTATTCCTCTTTATTGGGAAGCTGATGATATTATTTGCAACTGAAACTGTCTGAACAGCTGATTAACAGAATTTAAAGATGTACAGCTGATTTAAAGATGTCAGACATCAGAAATATGAGTCACGTAAGTATTATTAACTGTTTGTGTATCTATAACTACCAGCATCACAAGCTTTGTTTAATCACACAAAAATAACCAATTCTGTTATTTTGCAATGCATAACTTCAATGCAAAAATATGAATGTCACCACATTCTGTAACAAACTCATACTGAGTAGAAGAAACAGATCGTATGTATTATTTACGCAAGATCATTTAAATGATCAATTTATCGGTCAACGTTAATCTTCCTTTAGGCGCAGTAGCAATTACTGGAAGAAGGGGTCTATTTATACAGAGCTCATTACTGCTTTTTAAACAAACTCTGTTGATTACAGGGAGGACAGTGGAGGAAAGAAGTAAAAGTTATGTCTTTTCGTGCTTTATTTGAAAAAAAATATTTGAATTCCTTCAAATTATTCCTATTCATTGGCTCTGGTGCAGTGCCCCCTCCCCCCACTACCCATTTGAAAAGCTGGAAAGAGTTGGAAGAACAAAGCAAATAATTGAAAAAATATAAAAAAGAAAAAATGAAGACCAATTGAAAAGTTGCTTAGAATTAGCAATTCTATAACATACTAAACTTTAACTTAATGTTAAGGTAAAAGACCCCTTTAAAGGGATTCTATCATGATTTTAATAAAGTATTTTTTAATACTATATTACATTGTTTACACTGCAAATCATTCACTCTAGTCTACAATATAAAATTTCATTCCTGAACCAGCAAGTGTATTTTTTTTAGTTGTAATATTGGTGGGTAGGCAGCCATCTAAGGTCATTTTGTCTGGTCATGTGATTTCAGAAAGAGAACTGCTTTCTGGCAGGCTGTTGTTTCTCCTACTCAGTGTAACTGAATGTGTTGCAGTGGGACCTGGATTTTACTATTGAGTGCTGTTCTAATATCTACCTGGCAGCTGTTATCTTGTGTTAAGGAGCTGTTATCTGGTTACCTTCCCATTGTTCTGTTGTTAGGCTGCTGGGGGGAAAAGGCAGCAATACTATTCTTAATTGGCACAATACTGAATCGCATTGTGAGCATGTGTCAGCATAAACTATATCACTATAGAATATCAACTGCATTGATTTTTTTGTTTCTTTTTTTAAAAAAACATAGAACTTACCAGAAACTGCCTCTTCCTGCCTTTAGCCATAGCAACAGTATCACTATGCTATTGCAACATAGCAAACGTATCTTGACTGCAATTTGTATTGAAAGATGTAAATACAGCTGCGTGGCGGTTTGTATTTTGTCTGTCAATCAGAAAAAAATGCCGACTTTGTTTTTTCGGAACATAGAGCAGCAAAGGTCATTAATATATTAATGACACAGGTATAGGATTCCGGAAACCCTTTATCCAGAAAGCTCTTAATTACGGAAAGGCCCTCTCCCATAGACATCATTTTATTTAAATAATCCAAATTTTTTAAAATGATTTCCTTTTTCTCTGTAATAATAAAACAGTAGCTTGTACTTGATCCAAACTAAGATATAATTAATCCTTATTGGAAGCAAAACCAGCCTATTGGGTTTACTTAATATTTACATGATTTTCTAGTAGACTTAAGGTATGAAGAGTTCCGATACTTGTAAGTACCAGTAAGTAAAGGCATCAAGGGCCTGAAGGACTTGGAAGAGTTTCTGACAAAAGAAAAACTGCAATGGCTCTTTGTTTTAAGTGATAATTACATGATTCCTATGTCAGTATCATTTTAAATCACTGTATGCAAGCTTAAAGAAGCCTGGGTGATTCCTTTATCAAGTCCATTTAACCACAAGCCAATCATTTACCTCCCTTAGCCTCTGAGGCCCAATAATAGGTGGTAATCCCCATGGTGCACGATTTATTGTGTACTTATTTTATGCACAATTATATGACGATAAGTCATATATTATGCTAGCTCTTTTTATAAAAATGCAAGCAATGTTCATGAACATTTGTATAACATTCCATACAATATTTCATTAAAGTGGCCAATTTGAAAGAGTCCTAGATTTGCACTAATCAATGTGTTATTAACAAGTTAATTCATCAGAGATGGCAGGCAAAGCTACTTAACACCTCAGAGAGATAAAACGCCACATCCACTTACTGTCATAGTAACACATCAGCGCAGCCTATCAAATAAAATATTAATATTAGAAATATAGGTCATTTTAACCACCATTTATTTCATGCTGAACCTATCCGAAACCAATAAATCTTCACATTTAAATCCAATAAACATTCACTTTGCTTTCATTACATCAAATAAGTCTCGCTTAGGAAACCCTGACCTGAGCCGCTGTGTGCCCAGACTACTAACTCTCTGTATGTGACACTCACACAGCAAATAAAGGTTTCAAGAGAAGAACAATTGGTCTCACCGTACCCTCAAATTAAAATGCTCTTTTGAAAGGACATCTCAGAAATAATCCATCACTTATAAGGGTCATTAGCGGAATTGTATAAAAAATGTCATGATGCTGCATTTCATGATGTTAAGAGATCTTCTGGTCTTTCTGATAGAACTGACTGCACTGAATTATAGAGGAATATTTTTAAAGAGGAACCATGAACTATGTATAGGAAGGGGATGTGTTCTTGTAGCATAACTAAGGTTTACTGGGTTCTAAGTCACACAGCTTATTACATGCACAGATTCTCCATATTTTAGATTAATGCATGAGTGGTCACTGCCATGATTCTTCCGGCAATTCTCGTGTCACTTAAGCTGGCCATAGATGTAAAGATTTTTAAAAGATTCAATCGTCATCGTGAGACCACGATTATCTCGAAATGATCGTACAAATGAATTTTCCATCAACTAAAAAGACCAATTTGCCAGGAAAACAAAGGGGAGCAGCCTGCTTGGCCCTGCAAACATAGACAGATTGCACTGGGACCGATAAAAATTTTTTAACCTGGCCGATCAATTTCCTGACAGATGTCGGCCGAAAAATCGTAAGAAGTACGATCGTGCGAATCCCACTAACTTCACGATGATTTCGAAAGATTGTTCGGACTTCGGTAAAATCGGTAGTTTAGCAAGAAAAATCTTTACGTCTATGGGAAGCTTTACTGCTACAATTGTTGCTGTGAATCAGTTTATTGACAAACCTTTAATACACCCACACAAACAAACATATTACAATTAGCATTCTCTTTAAAGGACAAAGAGGACTACCCGACATCCCTCCAGGCCCCCCACAACTGTGGTTTCTGCTTCCTTAATAGTTATGCCATTGAAGGAAACACAAGCATATGTGGGTTGGACTGGCATTTATTGTAGTACAGTTATGGGACCTATTATCTGGGACCTGTCATTTTCCAAATAACGGATCTTTCTGTGATTTGGATCTTCATACCTTAAGTCAGTGATCCCCAACCAGTAGCTCGTGAGCAACATGTTGCTCTCCAACCCCTTGGATGTTGCTCCCAGTGGCCTCAAAGCAGGAGCTTGTTTTTGAATTCCAGGCTTGGAGGCAAGTTTTGGTTGTACAAAAACCAGGTGTACTGCCAAACAGCCTCAATGTAGGTTGACAATTCACATAGGGGCTACTAAATGGCCACTAACAGGCCTTATTTGGCACCCAGGGACATCTTACATGCTAGTGTTGCTCCCCAACTCCTTTTACTTCTGAATGTTGCTCATGGGTTCTAAAGGTTGGGGATCCCTGCCTTAAGTCTACTAGAAAATCATGTAAACATTAAATAAACCCAATAGGCTGGTTTTGCTTCAAATAAGGATTAATTATATCTTAGTTGGGATCAAGTACAATCTACTGTTTTATTATTACACAGAAAAAGGAATAATTATTAAAAAATGTATTTATTTCATTATAATGGAGTCTATGGGAGATGGTCTTTCCATAATTCGGAGCTTTCTGGATAATGGGTTTCCGGGTAACAGATCCTATACTTGTATATTCTTTAAATGCAATGTTTATTGCTATATCCTATAGCCATTTAAAGTCTGTTAAAGTTTTGTAAAGCAAATTGCAACAACTAAAATCTGAGCAGAAAATTCAGTGTATGTTTTGTTCATTAAAGGGGACCTGTCACCCTAAGAAATAATTTCAAATTCTTTTCTACCATATTAGTTGAGCAAAATAAACTTTACTTACGCTGTATTTATTATTTAAATTTTGTTTCCTTCTGTCTTGGAATTATACAATCACAGCAAGCAGGCAGCAGCCATTTTGTGGACACGGTTATTAAGAGAAATTGTGTATCATCCCAAAATCTTGTGTATGCACCAGAATGGGGGACCTAATGTCCATGTGCAGTGCCCTACACAATTATAGAGCCTGAGGAGGGAAGGGGGAATGTGAGGAGAGCAGTGACATGTAGGAAGTGCTGAATGGAAAGTGAAAGTAATTGACTGCCCCTCCTCTATGCCACGGGCATAGAGGCGGGGCAGGTAATATTTGATTGACAGTTTAGCTATTTAAACACCTTTATAACAGGTATGGATGTTTTAATGAAAAAAAATTTTGGGGTTTCATATTTAATTTGAAAAGGACTTTCATTATGCAGCTTTTTATGTGTAGGTGACAGGTCCACTTTAAAGCAATTTATTATTATTCATTAGCGCTTCAACTATTTTCTAGCAATTGTGTCTGTTCTAAATGTATGCAAACAGACCTGGCCTCAGGGAAACAGGGATCTGACCTTTATTAAAGCCAGCAACACTGAGGGCAGAAATGATTAAATATAAAACCAGGGAATCCAGAGAGATTCCCAGCAGTTCTATAATATGCACAATTATTGACAGTCAGGAAAGTGAACGAATCAACAATTATGACTGTGCAAATCTGAGTGTTGCTGCTCAGTAGCAGCAGTTAGCTTCCACCCTTCCAAGCGTGATGCACATTGCAGGCAATGTATAATAATTTCAGAGAGACACTTTGTTCTATGATGGAATTAATCACTCCATCAGAGAATAGAGACTGTTAGATATGTAACGATTGGTAAAAAAGTGCAGTCAAATGTAAATTGTCCCCTCCGTACAAAAAAGGCTCCGGCTACTGTTGCATAAAAACTAGCATAGGCAAAAACTGGAGCAGCCACAAAGCAAAGAGGTAAAAGGTCCAGCAGTCTAATAAAAGTGCATAGAAACTTGAAAAAATGAATAGCATGTATATTCTGACCAAACTATAGCAGTTTTAAAATAGGTTTACTAGTTTTGAGCCACTTTATTCTCATATATATCAGTAGATCAAGTCTACAGATATGTCATTTTGCATTAAATTCCAGCATAACTGCACCTGTATAAATAGTGTGACACCTTTCCATTGGAGTTAAACTGAACACTGCAGCTCTCTAAATATTTATTTTATTTTCCATGACTTTTTGGGAAGTAATATACACACCTTATAAATATAAGTTGTAAGATGTGAGCAGACTGCAGACCTCTTGGATTAATATAGTTCAAAAGCTGAGTTACTATGGTGTTATACACTGTAACACTGGGGAGAAGGGGAGCCCAATGCCCTTATCTGTCAAGTTAGTAAGCCCATTGACCAATTTACTGTTCACTGTGTAGCTCAGTGAAAATCTCACTAACTTACATTTTTAGAGGGTGAACATACCTGAAATATGTCACAAACATGAAGGCTGAGTAGTAAACAGAATCACAACCTCCATGTTGGCTCATTGTTTGGTAGCTTTCAACATTGTGAGTCATTTTAAATGACATAAAATTGGTCTCATTTTTTGTATTACCATTTTAAACATGGCTACTTGGTTAGGTTTATAAATAGCCAGTTGGTTGCATTTATAAAATGCTTTGGTTTCCTGGATACCTGACTCATTAGAAATGTTTCCAGAAGATTCAATGTTGAAGACACAAAGTCCAACTGATTTGTGTGTTTTATCATGTTACACTAGTTTCAGGACCACAGTCTGGGTGATAAAATTCTGAAACAATTAAATAATTGTCAGGTTACATAGGGCACCGTGACTGTGAAATAAATTGGTCTCTTTGATAGACATGCCCCAATATGCTCCAATTTTGTGTACAAAAGAGACCAACTAAAAGGGTGAATCTCAAGTCAGATACGATCATTTTTTAAACTTACACAACTTGTAATGCTTGAAAACTGACTTTACTTTGTTGGAGAAGTTTACAGGAAAGAATGTTTCAACGCTGAAGTGATGTAAGACTTAATGGAAAGCAGCCATATGAATTACTGTTCTGTTTGTAAGCTCCTGGGAGCCAGGAGTGAAGGGAAATTAGGTACAGAGGGTCTTGAACACTTGCTTTGCTTCAGCCAAATTGGGCAGATTGCAGAAGAATAATTGATGAATTACTGTAGGTAACGTTCTAATTGGATTCATGAAGTTCATCGTGACTTAACTTGTGACTGATTGGCCTAAAGCAATATGAAACAACAGACCTGGGAGCAAGACAGACACCAAAACAGATGAACAGATTGCCTGAATTTGTAAGTGTCATGTAGTAACCTGCTGACACTTTCCGTGAGGAAGTAATGATGGAAGGAGGTTGTTTTCTAAAAATGTCCACTGTAATATGTGAGAAATATTATCATTTCACTGTTTACAGAAATGAAAAGTTTCAGCTCAACTAATTGGTGTAACATACATGGACATCACAATCCATGCACTTAAAGGTCTGCGTTGCCTATACTGAACTGCAGTTATTAATACTGGCAGAGGATGCAAAGAGGCTCATCTCCAAAGACAGATATTGTAGATAGAGAAGTGGCACCTTAAAACAATATTTGATATCATGAATGGCAGTGACGTTGTGAATAGAATAGATCAGAATTTAGATCTGAATAAACACAATTGCTTTTCCCGCTTTCACTAGCATGTGTCTGTCTCTCTTTCCTATGATGCTTCCTCTTTCCTTTCTGGCAGAAAAACTAAAGAGCTTATCTTGCTTTAGGATAATGTTGCTTCCCTTGACTTTCATAGTAACTATCCGAAACAAAAGGTAGATTATTAAAAGGTAGATTGTTTTTGGACCTACTAAGCACAAAAGGCAAAGGGTATAATTCAGTCAATCATTAGGGATCAGTCATCAAGCAGAATATAAAAAACCAATGTGCATTTTTCCAATTTGTGATTTTCAGTTAGAGAGGAAGTTTATCACATTATAAGATGTTATCATATCTTTATGGATGTAGTAACTTAACTAGAGTTTTGTTCCCTAGAAATAAGTACAGGTATGGGACCTATTTTCCAGATGGCTCGGGACCTGGGATTTTCTGGATAATCAGGATCTAGAAGTTAAACCTATCAGTCTATCAGTCACACACAGACTAAGAAAAGACAGTACCACAGTATGCATTAGATCTTTCAATAGGGATTCTAATTTGCATCTGGTTTGGCAAATCAACACACGTTGCACTGCATGCAGTTTTGCTAGAATTTTAGATGAAAACACTACACACATTGTGGTTAGAAATATGGCTATAGGTACTTATTGTGTTCACTTTGCACTTTAAAGTAACACAATTCATATTGTGCTATGCTCCTATTTCCAATTGCTCCAATTAATTTTTATTTACTAGAGATTTTGTAAGCCACACCAAAATAGTTATTAAGGCGATGTCTAATATTGCCTAATAAAGCATGCTTGACTTAACACCAGTTATTTGGGTTATACGTCCCTCTGTTTAACATAGTGGGTGGTGCATAGATTCTCTGGAAAGATAATATAATGTTGGAGAGTCTGGCCACTTCGCCCCGCCCCTTGCGCATGTGCGCCAACACGCACGCGTAGTGATGTCATAGGGAATCGACATGGAGCAGGTAAAAACAAGAAAGTCCAGACTAGGCAGGTGCCTACCCTTAGTTCCAGCCCTGCAATGCTATCTAGATTATGGGGCCGATTTATCAAGGGTCGAATTTAAAAATTTTGTGTACTACAATTAGGGAATAGTCCAAAATTGATTCGAATTTGAAAAAAAATCGAAAATTAGAATATCGAAATGTATCATGTTTATAATTTCGACTTCAACCATTCGCCATCTAAAACCTGCCGAATTGCTGTTTAAGCCTATGGGGGACCTCCTTTGTAGGACTTTGAAAAATCTACGTTTTTTTTTTTTGAAAATATTTCTAATCTAATTCAATTGAATCCAATCTTACTTTGATTTGAACGATAGAATACAGCCTATTCACCCGCAGAAAAAAACTTTGATTTTTTTTTTTGTAAAGTTCAAAAAAACTCCCATTACTTCGAAATTCGACCCTTGATGAATCTGCCCCTTTATGTACATACAAAATACAATACAATGAGGCATGTTTATTGAAATTTGCAGAGACTCCCCAACAATTCTCTCGAAATCTTAGTTCAGTTGCATAAGGATTTAGGGTATTTTTGAATGAATGGCAATGCAGATCAAGCAGCCTATATTCTTTGTGGCCCATTATTTGCACAGTCTTTGCAGTACCAGACAGTTTTAAGAACAATTGAACAAAACCTACATTTTACAATGATTTATTGCTGTCTTTGAATAGAAAATGCAGATTTTCATTTGCATTTTATTTGCCTGGCAATATAAAGACCTGAATGCTTTAAATACCAATTTGACGTCACAGCTAAAGTGACGTTTCAGTGTCCTATATGTTTGGGGTCAAAAGTCAGATGGGAAAAGTATATGTAAGCAGAAACATCGAAAAGCTTGATTTAGAAGCCTGTTTTTACATATTCATTTTTTTATTTTCAGACAAAATTCCTTAGTATATATAAGTAGTGATAAGCGAAATTTCACTTCACCAAATTATTGCAAAACCATGGAAAAATTCATGAAACTGCAAAAAAAAAAAACTCTTTGAGCACATTAAAGGTCATGGAGGTTTTTCATGTAAAATACACTGAAATCTATAGACTTTTTTGCACTTTTTTTTTTCAAGCGAAATCCATTGAAGGCAATGAGCATTTTTAACACTGCATTTTTTATTCATTGTTTTTTTTCTTACAATGTTGAAAATGTTTGTGCCTTAATTTTGCTGCAATTTCGGAAATTTTTTTTTAATGGTGGCCAAACATGGAATTTCACAAATCCATGCCTGGTGAAAGATTTTGCTCATGTTCCATATAAGGACTGTGGAACATGGGTCATTTTGACTCCCACTGTGCTCAGGCAGAAACGTACCTGTCACCATGTGCTATAGTGATACTGTACATGGGAAATGTACTTCCTAAGGGCTCTTAAACACAGGAATTTTTGCCAAATTTAACACACTGGTTTGAACTAGGGATGCACCGAATCCTCTATTTTGGATTCGGCTGAACCAGCAAATCCTTCGCAAAAGATTCGACCGAATTAGGATTCTGATTTGGTTCGGTATTGGGTCAAATTAGGTTCGGCAGGGCAGAAGGATTTGATTGAATCCGAATCCTGTGGAAAAAGGCCGAATCCTGGCCGAATCCAGAACCGAATCCTGGATTTGGTGCATCCCTAGTTTGAACATACCTAAACACATCAATTCTTAATAAGACAGTTCCTAGAGGTATCCAAGTGATTTTGCAGGTGTAACATTTAAAGGAGAAGGAAAGGTCCAGTCGATGTTAGGGCACCCCCGAAGATTGTACCATTTACCTAATACCCCAGACCGGTGCTCCTGTTAGCAGAAAACTGCCCCAGCCCTTGCAATCAAGTAATCCTCTTCCTCCATTTTGTCTTCACATAGATGTGTGATGAGGGGGAAGAGACATTGAGCACTCCTTACACAACAAATACTTAAATTGCAGAAAAAAAAAGTAGAATTTTGAATGTTGATAAATTTGCAAAAGAATTAAAAGTTTTTCAATACTGGTTTTCTTTATTTAAAATCATCCTAATGGCATATCCAAAATATCTCCTTCACTAAAACTAGAGAATAGTCGCCTCTGTGAAATGATTATTAGTTCAGTGGTGGCAATCATAACTCCATTATCAGTCTTATTTGAAAGTAAACGGAAAGTGAGAGACCAATCTCATTGTGCAATTTGCATTAGATTCATACAGACATTTCCTGATGCTCAGTGGTAGGGGAATCGGCAACCGACCAGCCAAGGCACGTAGAAGGATCACCGGCACTCAGGAGTTTGGTAAAGCAGGGCAAGCCCTTGCAATTTTATTAAATGCAGTGCAACGTTTCGGGGCACGCCCCTTTGTCAAGTTCTGGCAAATGCCAGAGGGACTGCTGTAAGATGCCATAGACAGTTACAATTAATAACAATGATGTGCAATAGTTTTGACGCAAGTCACTTTTCTGGCGCGCGTGAACATTTTTTTGACACCAGCAAATTTTCAGGGCAGTTTCGCAAAATTATTCACCGGCTGTGAAACGCGGAAATTCGCTGTGAATACATGCCTGCCGAATTTCTTCGCCCATCGCTAGTTGTATGTTTTATAGCAGGATTTGCCACCCAAGAACTTGACAAAGACTCATAAATGTTTATTGGAAACAACTCAGATTACAACTGTAACGGTAGTCTGTGCCAATAGTAATCAAAATGCCCTATTTAGTCTGCTACAGGAAAATAGGTAAAGTTCTCCTTCAGTGAGGAGCAGGTCACTAAGCCTTTGGTCTAGTCAGACATTTGTTCCAGAGTGATATAACGTTATACCAAGTGACATTTATTCAAGTCTCAGATAAACGGTTTCATTAATTTAGTTGAATAAAAAAAAAAACATCGAAATCTGCTACAGATCAAGGGCTGCCAAGACCATTCAAAAAAGGCTGCTGTTCAATAGAATCGGTGTTCTATAGAAATGATTACAAAAGAGAACTGCAACAGTCCTGTCTCCCATAATGGCATTAGTGATTTAATGTTCCTTTCAATGGGTGCTACATTAAAGACTTGCTCCTCTTAGATGTCATGGATAAACTAAATTGAGCTAAATTTGAAGCAGCTATCTACAGTGAACCTCGTCTGGGTAATGTATC
The DNA here is from genome assembly GCF_017654675.1 of Xenopus laevis. Taxonomy (NCBI): domain Eukaryota; kingdom Metazoa; phylum Chordata; class Amphibia; order Anura; family Pipidae; genus Xenopus; species Xenopus laevis. The sequence continues at coordinate 104,509,930 of NC_054382.1, forward strand.
ACTTAATTAGCATATTATGTAGAAAGTTATAAAAATGATTTTCCATTTTTTATAATTAAATGCAAATGTGCTTATCTGAAAGGGCCAATGTACACTTAGGGGCAAATTTACTTATGGTCGAATATCGAAGGTTAATTAACCCTCGATATTCGACTGCCGAATGGAAATCCTTCGACTTTGAATATCAAAGTCGAAGGATTTTCCGCAATTCGTTCGAACGATTAAATCCTTTGAATGATTTAATCCATCGATCGAATGATTTTTCTTAGACCCAAAAAAGCTTAGAAAGCCTATGGGGACCTTCCCCATAGGCTAACATTGACTTCGGTAGGTTTTAGGTGGTGAACTAGGGGGTCGAAGTTTTTTTTTAAAGAGACAGTAGTTCGACTATTGAATGGTCGAAAGTCGAATGATTTTTAGTTCGAATCGTTCGTTTCAAAGTCGTAGTCGAAGGTCGAAGTAGCTCATTCGATGGTCGAAGTAGCCAAAAAAAACATTCGAAATTCGAAGTTTTTTATATTCTATTCTTTCACTCGAGCTAAGTAAATGGGCCCCTAAAAGTTTCCTGTGGAATTGTGCGTAATACAGGGGAACGCCTATTGTTCTGCCTCCCTTTCTAAGCATTGAAAGTGTGATCTCTTTAACTTATCAAGTTGTCTTGAGATAGCAATAACTTACAACCTCAGGAATGTCAGCAGACAGTTAACTCCTTGAGAAGTTTATCTGTAGAAATAAGTCAAATCAACCGGACTTGCTGAGTTTTTTCCTTGAAGACGTTTCACCAGTCATCCCACTGTCTTTCTCAATTCACAATAACTTGTAAATAGGATCTTTTTGCGTGAATATATCCTTTGAAGTGTTGCTTCAATCAGCATAATCTGTTTATCATAATCCACGATGTTGTCATGAAGTTAGGTGTTGATTGTATTAGCATGATTGGAGCTTTGAGGTGCTATTAAACCTTCCAGGGAGAGGTGCCAAAATAGCATTGTATGTGGCAGACAATAGATGTCCCATCCCCATATTCAAACTTGGTTTTTCAGTTTTAACATATATGGCCTCTTTAACACCTCTTTTTAACCAGTCGCTCTCCCGGTCTAGAATCTGAACTTGGCAGTCTTCAAACGTGTGTCATTTTTCTTTTAGATGTACGTACATGGCTGAGTTCTGACCAGAGAAGCTGGCACTTCTGTGTTGAGCCATTCGCTGGTGTAACTGTTTCTCCCACATACAAATCAGAGCACTGCACTGCATACACAATGTTACTCTTCTTGTGCTTTGGAGTTGGGTCTTTTGGATGAACTAATTGCTGCCTCAGTGCAGTGTGTTGCTGGGTTTAAAGCAGAAAGGCCCAATCTGGATACCCACATGTCTTTAGGGCCCCTCTGAGATGTTCCATCTCTTTCAGTTTAGCCTCTGTGCTGGTGGGGTTCTTGTCTGCTCTGTGATGTAGAGTTTTGATGACCCCCAGTTTGTGATTCCAAAAAAGCCAGTGTGTTATCTTGCACAACTTTTTCTGTAAACCTGATGTAGTGGTTCATTGTGTTGATGTGTTCAGTGAAAGCCTGTACCTCCTGTGTGTGTATTTTAACCCATGTGTCATCCACATATCAGAACCAATGACTGGGAGTGATTCCTTTGAAGTCTTTCTTTCTACTTCCTCCATGTGCAAGTTTACCACAAAGGGACGAAACTGGCGATCCCATGGCACAGCCATGCTTCTGCCTGTAGAACATATCCTTGTACTTGAAATAGGTGGTACTTGACATAGGTCCAGTAAGGAACATACTTGCTCTGGGTTAAGCTTTGTTCTGTTGTCAAGGGTATTGTCTTTTAGCAACCATTTTCTCACTGTTTTAACTGACTCTGCAATGGGAATGGACATAAAAGAGAAGTAACATCATAGGATACCATGGTTTCTTCTGTGTCCAGTACCAACCCTTGAGTTTTGTTAGTAAAATCATCAGTTGTGGATGTGATGCTCTGTACTTCCAACCAAATTTTGCCATGTTGTAGGTCACAGAGTTAATGCTGCTGACAATAAGTCTGAGAGGGGCCCCATCCTTGTGTATCTTGGGAAGTCCGTGTATACATGGAGGGAATTCCCCAGGGTAGAGGCGATGATATGTGGCCTGATCAATAGCTTTGTCTGCCTTCAGCTGTTTTAAGAGGTCTATGACATTTTTTTGTAGCTTTGGTTGGGTCCCTTCTCAGGGTTTCATACATGTTGTTGTCACTTAGAAGTGTGGTCACCTTTGCATGGTAGTCTGATGTATTAAGCACAACTGTGCATCTTCCTTTGGTGAAGGATGGTGATATTCGAGTCCTTTTTGAGGGATGTCAGTGATTCCCTTTCCTATGACGTCAGGTTTGATGAAGGTGGTTTAGCACTGGCTAGGGCTGCAGACACTTTGAGGCGAAGTTGTTCAGCCTCATTTCGTGGTACTTTGTTGTTATGGATTGAGGCTTCAGTGGTTACAATAATATCTACCACAGGGATGGTTTCTGGAGCAATTGCAAAGTTTAACCCTTTGGCTAGGACCTTCATCTCTGGCTGGGTAAGAGCCCTGTCAAACACATTCTTTACCCACTTTTCTTTGTTTTCCTGGGCCCCAGTTCCTTCTTTTCTCTTCCAGTTTAATTTCCCTTCTTTTTGGTTGTTCCCAGAACAGGATACCAGAATGGAGAACTTGTTCTGTTGCCTTTCTTTGCTCTTATTGTGCTAAAAAAAGCTGTGCTTGTTTCGTGAACCCCCTCACTCTCTCCCAGATTTCAGTAGGTAGTAGTGAGGTCAAGCTTTGTTCTACCTGAATGATGTTGTATTGTAAGGCATCAACTGTAAAATGGGTCTGTCTTATATGTTCGTTTAGCAGTTGTTTTTGGGCCTTCTGTAGAATCTGCTTGGCTTTGTAGCCCGGTGGACCCCCAATGCACCAGTCCGACCCTGCATAGATTACCTGAAAGAAGCAATATTATATCTGGGCTTTAGTTTTCATTAAGGTGGTGACTATGTTTCCTGCATTTGTCTTCCTAAAGACATACGGCCATTTTATGGTGCCAAAGAGGATAAACAAATAGAGTTTGTTTAAACAAAAACATTCTGAAGGAATTCAAGACGCTATTGTTTCGAGAACAATGGCAGTGTAGGTTGGTGTTGATAGTCTGCAGCTGTTTGTGTCTGTATGTGTATATGTGTGAATGGGCAACAACAATATGCTGTGTGCAGGCAAACCTGTGTATAGTTATATGTGTGTAGAATCACAATTTTAAGAAGCATTATTTTAGTTGACGCCATGTTGTATTCTATATACTTATCTTCTTCCAGAAGTAATATTTGTTTTAGGAAATCTAAATGAATCAACGTATATATATATATATATATCTGTAACCCACTTTCAAAAATCCACATGTAATTTCTTTTATATGAATCCAGAAGCCAAATGTTTGTTGTATGACTAAGAATCCCAGCAGGGCACATGCTTTTACACATCTGACAGCCTGCAGTGGGTGAGAAACATCTGACCTTTATATTTATCTCATGAAGACACCCAGTCTTCTATTTTTGGCTTTAGATAATAGATGACAATGAATGATCCGAGGACAAGACTACGCACTGTTGGTGTGACTGAAGTTAAAAATGGACTAAAAATTAAAAATATTACAAAATAAAGGCAAATAAATAAAATATAGCTTTTTGGGAAATGCGTCAAGTTATAACTGATCTATTTTGTTCATGCATAAATAGCCAAGTGCTCCTGGATGTACTTGAAGGATTGAATGCATATAATTGCACTACTTTAGGTATGTTCAGTTGGGCCTTGTCTAAATATATTTCATATGTTCTACGGCTATACATATATATATATAAATATATAAGTCCAGCAGGTACCTGCACTCTTACTCCAATATCAGTTTGTGGGTGCTAGGTCAATGAAGATTGTATAATTCTTATAGAGGGACCCGCACTCCAGATTATCGTGTTGAAAAAACTCTTTTATTTATTCATCACTCGTGCATTCTACGTTTCGGCCCACATTGGGGCCTGTGGGCTGAAACGTTGGATGCACGAGTGATGAATAAATAAAAGAGTTATTTCAACACGACAATCTGGAGTGCGGGTCCCTCTATAAAAATTATATAAATATATATGTAATATAAGAATTATATAAATATATATATAATATATAGGTATGGGACCTGTTTTCCGGATAATGGATCTTATTATTATCTAATGGGTGTGGTTAGCAAGAAGATTTATCCTCCTGTCCCTCTTATAAGTTCTGCCATTTTCAAGGAAAATCTACTAAAATGTATTTTTTTTGACAGATCAGTTTAGCCAGATTGGGCCTATAACCTAATTCACCATTGCCCAAGCATACAAACAAAAGCACCTTACAAACACTTTTCCACTAATAAGATGACTTTGAAAAGATGACTTTATGAAAATAAAAGGTAACAGCCAAGGAGTTTATAACTGGTAAGTACTGTGGATACTTTCCCTACCCAGCATGCTCTAGCTTATAACACAATAATAATATATCTGCATTTGGTCCACCGAACCAACAATATCTTTGTTAGTTATCACATTAAAGTCTTGTATAATAGCTGTACCTTGTAAAATAAAGTTGGTCTCCACAGTGGAAGACTGACATCGCTCAACCCTGTTCATAATTACATTTTATGTTCGTTTGCTACAGCCAAAAGTTGATCGTTCTGAATACAAATTCCTACCTACTGAAGATTTACAATATAAAGAAAAATACCCAAAAATCCATTAAAATGTATTCACTAGAATATGTTGATGAACCTGGGCAGAGACATTAATCTGCTGAGTTTACTAAAATGTACGTGTACAAATAGTTAATAGTAAATTCTTTAATAAATATTAAGCAATCGGCAATGGTAGATTTTCTACTAGCGTTGACCGAGGAGAAGTTAAGTTATTATGCCAAAGAAAATCTAATGGTTTTAGTTTATTTGGGGGAAGCAAAGGTCTGAATAAAGCAACATGACTAAGACTGGTATAAAAGAATGCTTGGGACCCTCTATAGAAGGCAAACACAATGTCTCAGCAGCCACTCCATCATAGTAATTGGTACTCTGGTTTTTTAAAGGCCAGAGAAATTTTAATGACTATGAGACCATGTTTTATTTTAAGCATTGGCCTAAAAGGCTTTAAGGTTGTCATAGTAGCTGAGAACCCATGTTTGTTTTCCAAGCCTATTATATCGAAATATTGCTTCCTTGTGCGTTCTGAAGATGAGCCTTTGACATAAACTTGCCCAGCTGGTGGGCTCTAAAATGAATGTCCAAATGCTAGAGAAACCATCGTTAAGTCAGTAGGTCACTTTGCCCATCATATCAGTATTCTATATAATGGATTTAGCAACTGCAGGGACATTGTTGCTCATCCAAACATTTGCTCTTTAAAACAGTGCTTTCATGAAGGCCTCTGATCTCATGAGATAGATATTTCGGCTATTTATTATGTTAACCCCCTGGAACATATGTGGACAGAAAGAAAAATGAAGGTTAGAATGCAAGCTACTGAATTTATTTTACTTATCCATCATGTATAAAAGTATATGTGTCTCAACATTCTCAGATACAAGGGTTAGTGTTGGTATTTTGACAAGCCAGGGCCATTTCACAACTTCCTGCCACCCCCTCCCTCATCCCACTCCCTTAATTTTTATGAGGCCGACTGGGGCAAGAGGGGCCCGGATCATTAGTGCAGTGAGTGCAGGTGAGAATCCATTCCCTGCACTAGTGGAGTCAAAATTCTGATTTAAACATTTCAGCCCTTAACTTCTATTTTAGCTGATCACTGGGCTGAACTGGGTAGATCCAGCATTTTTGGAACAAATAATACAGGTTCTTGTACAATAAAGAAAAACAATCCTATTGGTTTTATTTAATAATTTAATTATTTTTAAGTAGACTTATGGTATGGAGATCCAAATTACAGAACGATCCCTAATCCGGAAAACCCCAGGTCCCAAGCATTCTGGATAACAGGTCAGGAGAAGAGTCAAGTGGAGAAGGGCAAATGGCAATTATTCCCGACCTTAAAATCGCCTTGAAAAAAAGCCTCTCTTCCAGTGCAGAGCACAAAAAACTATGCATGTAAAAAAAACTCTTGTCCTGTGCCCTTATATATATAACATATACATTTTATTAACTGAATTCTAGTTAATGTTGCCATTTAGAATAATTAGAAAGATTACTCCAGGGCCACTACATCTGCTGCTGAATTCAGATTCATTATGTCCTCAGCCATGATTGTCTTCTGATGAGTGAAATTTTAATTAAACCTATCGAGCCATCTAATTATTTAGATTTACCTTCCCAAATTAATTTGAATATTCATGCAATCCGGTTTCTCAAAATTACCAGCATTTATGACACAGAAAAAACATTTTCCTGTAGGGTTGCCATTGTTTCTGAAAAGAATTTCCAGCTTTTCTATTGATGTTAGTTTTCTTGTCAATGGATTTAACTATAATTTTTTCCTTAAATTCAATCAGAACTTTATTAAAGGCAACAATAAATGATTTAATGCATCAAAACCACTGGGAAATCCAGATTCATCATTTCCCTGGCCATGCAAGTGCTCTAGCAATAATACTAATAAGTAAAACCCATAAATATGAATAGATTTATATTCAAACACAGAACAAATTTCAGAAAATATATGGAGACTTTACACCAATTATTTTTTTTGATTGCAATGACACACAGTATACCTTTAGGGACAAAAACAGCGAACACCTTTTTTATTCATCATATTAACAGAATTTACAATGTAAATGTGCTGCTCACGTGGTACCAAAGTCTGCAAATGCATATGCATGAAACATTCATGGTGTCAGACTACATGGTCCATTAGAACATTAATCAGACTACATGGTCCCTTAGAAAATTAATTTCGAAGTTTTACTTAAAAAAACTTCGAAATTCGACCCTCGAATTGAAATCGTTCAAGTTCGAATATTGAAGCCAAAGGATTTTTTTTTTTATATTTAACTTTTTTATTGAGTTTTTCAGATTCATAGTAAAGCAATCAATAGTTGAAGGAAGACATAGAGAGAAGAAAGAGCATGTAAGTAAGAGGGGGTGAGAAAGAGGGGGGGAGGGGGGTAATGATCCTTAATGTATATTCAATACATTGTCGGTGGAGCTACTACTTCAGAAGTCTATACTTGGTCAACACTGTGTTTAATCTCTGCTGGTATCTTATTGGTCGTGATAGTTGAGTTTCCACTTTTGCCATTTATGGTAGGTGATGGTATCTTTTGTTAGTTGTTGAGCGCTTGTTGCTGTAAATTTTTCATATGTAAGATTAGAGTCCGTGAGGTTAATTAAGCTTTCCCTGTTGGGTATCTCAGTCTTTTTCCACATTCTTGGGATTAGTAACCTGGCTGAGGTAAGAATATGAAAAATCTGTTTTCTGTCGTCAATGTGAAAATCTTGTAAGCCATGATTTAACAGCGCTAGTGATGGAGTTAGAGCTATCGGGGTTGTGGTTGCTTCAATTATTAATCGTGAAACCTCTTTCCAGAAGGGAGCTATTAAGTGGCATGACCACCAAATGTGGAACAAAGTCCCTTTTATTGTCGTGCACCTCCAGCAATTGGCTGAGGTGTCTGGGTACATTTTTCTCTGGTTTTCTATGTGGTTGGTGCATTTAGAGTATTTATAGGCTGCATTGGCTGCTTGGAGCCATTGTGGTAATGTGAAAGTTGTCCCAAGGTCGTGTTCCCATTTCTGGATATGAGTTGGTTTCCCTCTGTTGTGTCAGTTGAGATTATTTTATAGATTTTAGATAGGCCTTTCTTTTGTGGCGTGAAAGCATATTTGTTCAAAAGGCGTACGTTGACGTTGAATAGTTTTTTGGTATGGGTCTAGAAGGTGTCGGATTTGGAGATATTTGTAATGATCTTGTTTTGGAAGATGGAATTCAGTTTGTAGATCTGTATACGATTTTATCAGCAGAATACAGTTGAGCCAGTGTCGTTAGTCCTAGAGTTTCCCAGTTTCTAACGGATAGATCAGGTATCATTGTTTCCATAGTTCTGATTGGCGAAGTCATAGGATTTTTAGCATATTCGATCAATCGAATGAACGATCGAATAGAAATCGTACGATCGAACGATTAAATGGTTCGAATCGAACGATTCAAACAATTTTTATCGATCAATCGAAGGATTTCTATTCGATCAAAAAAAACTTAAAGAAAAGTGCTGTGGAAGGTCCCCATAGGCTAACATTGCACTTCGGTAGCTTTAATTTGGCGAAGTATGAAGTTTTTTGTAAAGAGACAGTACTTCGATTATCGAATTGTCGAATAGTTGAACGATTTTTACTTCAAATCGAAGTCGAAGTAAATTCGAAGTCTTAGTATCCTATTCGATGGTCGAAGTATTCAAAAAATGACTTCGAAAATTCACTCGAGCTTAGTAAATCTGCCCCTAAAACAAAAAAAGTTTTCAAAAAGAAATGCAAATGATGACATTGCTGTCTATGTTTAAATTTTAGACAACTGATTTATTAGAAACAAATCATTTATTTCTGTACAAATGCAGGAATACTATGCATACCATAAGGCTTTTTATTCATGCAGGATTTGTAAGTGTCAGGAAAAGAAGACATTAACCAATGTGCCAAGAAGGCATGATCCTTGCGCTGCAAAGCTGGAAATAACTGGGACCTCCTCAAGGTATTCTATTACATGAATTTTTGCAGGAAAAGATTAATTTTCTAGGCCTACCAGCTCAATGTATATTGAGTAGAATTACAAGTAACCAGTATAGGTCTACGCTATAGTAGTAGTAGTAATCCATTTTACTTCTGAGCAACACAGAGCATGACCCAAATGGCAAAAGCTTGTTCACAGTAATTATTTTTATTAATCATGTAAGCATGGAACCTAAGATACAGATGTGCCTTGTATAAGTCTTGGAATCAGAACAGACAACATTGATAATTGCTGAATTATCATAAAGCAGCATAAAAAACTGCTGTATTATCTATTGTAAAAGCCTGCTTGAATTTACATAGTTGTATCAATTTTTGTGCTAAAAGAAGGCTACTAGTCTTGGAACACCTATGGTTGATCATGCTGATTTACATTATGCTATTAAAATGTAAAAGTGTACCTACAAATACAGCACTTAAAAGAGAACTTAAGCCTAACTAAAGAAGTAGTTAGAAATGTTGTACATTATGTTTTGGACTTCTGTACCAGCCCAAGGCAACCACACCCCTTTAGCAGGGAAGATATGTGTCTCCAAAGATGCCCCAGTAGTTCCCCATCTGCTTTTCTGCTGATTCACTGCACATGCTCTGTGCTGCTGTCACTTACTGAGCTTAGGGACCCACTCACAATATACAGTACACAGAGGCACATTTATTAAAGGTCGAATTTCGAATTCATGTGAGTGAACTCTATTAAATTTGAATATATTCGAATTTTGACTGAGGAGTTATGTATAAAAAAAATCGAATATCTAAAACTGGGACAAATTTTACCAACTCAAAAACTCATATCGAAATCAAATTAGACTAAACTCGATTCAGGTTTTTTCCTCCGAAAAAAACTTGAATGTCATGAAGGCTACTAATGTTCAAATTGGTACTTGGACCTCTACCATTGACTTATACATGAACTCTGCAAGTTTTAGGTGGTGAATAGTCAAATTTGAATTCTTAAAGGGCCAGATGTGATAAAGCTCGAAATTCAAATTAAAAGTTGAATCGAGTTTGGCCATAAAAAAATTTTTAATTCGAATTTTCAATTCGACCCTAAATAAATCTGCCCCATAGAATCTAAATGTAACAATATAATGCTGATTAGTAATTAATACAGATAATTACTACATGGCAGCACAGAAACCAGTGCAATTAGCATCAGAATTTAATAATCAGCCCTGTAGCATCAGCTTATATTACAGGCCAACCTCATTTTCTACTTGATAATTTGTGACGACCCCTAAGCTTAGCTTCTGAACAGCTGCTCAGAGCCCACTGAGTATGTGAGTGTCGCAGAGACTTTCCAAGATGGTGACCCCCTGTGACAAGTTTGAAGTCCTGGATCCAGGGGCGATGCCGCCCCCGCTCCGCTCTTAAAAGTTCGGAGCGGGTCAAAAGGTGCGCCATTGCTAGTGTAATGAGTGCGTACTGCGATTTCTGCACTAGCAGAGCCGAATTTCCAGTTTAAAACACGGAAATTCGGCTCTTAAATTTACAGGAGGCGGCTTTTTCCCGCCCCTTGTAACTGGCCATTCCCTGCCGCGAGGCAAGATGCTCACCTTGCCTCATGGCAGGAACGGCCCTGCCTGGATCATTGCTGCTATTGAGAAGCTGAAACTTGAGGTTGGTGCAAAAAGTTCAATATGTTAAATATGGCATTTTTAGCCATAATCATTTTCAGGGATTAGTTCTACTTTACGGGGTAATGTAACTAAAATCACAAGCGATGTTTAAAATTGCATTTTTTAATGTTACGAGCTGCTCGAAATATTACATCTATCATCATCGAAAAGGTTCGCATTTACACCTGCTCTGGAGTTTCATTAAATATTTTGGCTAAAAAAAAGCCATTTGTTGAGGCCTGAAATCGGTCAAAAAGGACCCAAATAATGAAAATATTATTTGCTATAATTCACAACAATCGTTGAGAATGTTTTTTGCGCTAACAAAACATATTATGTTCCCCCATAAATTCAGTTAATTAAAAAACTCCCAGTATGATGACTGAATACAAGAATGTAGGCTAACTACCATGGGAAAAGAATGCTCAAATCACCTGAAATTTTGGGACAGTTTTAATCGAAACCTTGGTGTTGAGAAAAGCAAGCCCTACACTTAAGGTTATATAACCCAGTCAGCGACAGTTTATTCACTACATATTGTTATTGGTGGATCCTCTCCTACAGTAACTGTCACACCACATCAAAATGCATTGTATCCCGGTGACATTGAGGGAATCCATGTGACAGACACTTTGACACATAGGTAAATGGAAATATTGTACCCTTGGCGTGCTGACCTTTATTTTTTATTTCAGTTGTTCTGTCGAGGCTTATGTAGTATACTTCATGCCTCACTGGGGCAGAGGCTGCCATTTCACCCCCCCTCCAGCACATATATGATCTAAAATTGGAACAAATAAACAAAAGTAGAACAAATGAAATAAAGAGAAGAGGTTGAATTAATCCAGGTCTCAGTAACAACTAGAAATTTGAAGGAAAAAGAGGTAAAATTAAGGTGTGAGTTTATTACAGGGGGAATATTTATCTGACATGGTTTCTGGTTTTAAGTTTAGAAGGCGTTGGGGAGTAACCAAGTCTCTAGTTACTAGTTGTAGGCCTACAACCACCGGTGCAGAGAAATCACGCGCACACTCAGGCCCTTCAAAAGGATACCACTGGTGCCCAAAGCCTAATGGCACTCCCAATAGTCCAATATGAAGAAGCAAGAGGCTGGCACACGGAGCGAATTTAAACCGGGGTCCTACCCCTGGTGTGTTTATTGCGTCAAACAACGTTTCGGAGGGCGTTCCCCCTTCGTCAGGTGAACATCATCACTAATCCAGTATTTCCTGACATTCTTGAATTGGACCCAAAATGAGATTTTCTATTGACCCAAGGCTTGCCTTACAGCAAATGAATAATCTTGACAATTTTATATCTTCAAATAAGTATTTGGTATTCCTGCAGAAGAAAATGTCCTTTTATTAAAGGAGGTGTACACTAAAAGAATGCAAACACATGTTTATGCTTTTACTTAATGCATTCTTTTAATACTTTATTAATATTTTTATTATTATTATTATTTAAAGCTACACTGCTAAACACTTGTGTATAATAACCTTGTGAAAGGACAAACAAGGTTTTCAGATGCATACAAAGTAGAGGGCTTTTATATTTCCTTCTTGTTTTATATGTTTATTTAGAAAATCCTATATGAAACTTTCATATCAGGTGATCTCATGTCATAAAATGATAATTGATATGCAGTAGAAGGTTCATACATAAATACAAAATGCTAGGTGCATCAAGGAATGCAAAATATTATGTTTCTTAAGGAAATGCAGCTTTTTCTTTTAGCTTTATTTTCTAAATAAGTTGCAAAGCATAGGGCACAATGGCCCAAGGGAAACCTATAATTTTCATCTGCCGTGAGGCATTTATTACTTCCAGGTAAACGAGCCCTTTGCACTTTTTGACTGGTGAATACATACAAAGAGGATAATTATGTATTTATTATTTTTTATTTATTACACCACTGGAAATCATGCAATTCACGCACACACTGATGCATGAAAACCACAAAAGCAGCTTTACCAATACAGGGCTTATTTGTGCCTATAACTGTAGGGGGTTTATTCACTAAAATCCGAAAATGTCTCACTATTTTCTTAAAACCGTTTTAACCAAACTAACATATATATTTTTACCATATTTATCAATAAAGTAACTTTTTTTGGTGAGGGAAGACTCGTATGTTTTTTTGGATTTGAAGGCCAAAAACCACAGACTAGATGGATTATTGTACGAAACCTAGCGCAGATCATTAAATCTTCCAATTATAAGTGGGACGTCTGCCGTTGACTTCTACATGACCTCGGCAGGTTTGAGATGGAGTACTTTTTTATTCCGATTTTCAGCAGCATCGGTGTTTAATAAATAATGAAAAAGTTTAGGGTTTTTTTTCTTTTGAAAAATGGCATTTTCCCCTTTAAAACTCCAACCAGAAAAAAATGGACTTTAATAAATAACCCCCTAAATGTATGCATGTTGCTGTATATTTTCTGGGAGGGGCACCTTTAATTGTGGGTAAACGACATGGCATTTTGCATGTGTTTTTACACCTCATTCACTCATTAATGAACCCTATTGTGTTTAGGGCTAAATATTTTGGTCTATAAATGTACATATGTATTAGTGCATGTTAACTTGTCAGCTTGACATTTGAAAAGGTGCCTATTACTATGCTATTGTTTTCAGAGTTGACACCTCGGATATAATCGATCAGCATTTTTGGGCTATCATCCATCAAGCAAAGGACTTATGCTGAATTCTGAAGCACGGATGTACGTAGATTAATTTGTTATTAGTCGGTTGTAAACGATGACTCAAGGCATCCAGGCAAATTGCAGTCATCTATAATGATATATAATTTCTCAAATAGTTTGCAAAATGTCATTACAAGTTAATTCAGTCTAGACAGTTCCTTCTTTAAAGTCTGTCTCCTGAGTACGATGCTGTTGCACAGCTATTTCTCAAGAGTAGATTATCAGTGACCTGTTCAGCATAGCAGTGTTTTATGTTGTGCAATGAAAGATCCTAATACACCAGGTTTAGCCTGAATAAATGGCTATGTTATACATCAATCAACAAATTCAGCTGAGATAGGACTAAGCAGCTGATGGTAAAACATTGAAAATTGGATTCATTTTGGAACGTATGCACAGAAAAACTGCAATAGTAAATACTTGAGTGAAAGGACATACAAAATATATGGAAAGCAGAATGACCATCAAAATAGGGTTCAGATGTTAATCAGAGTGCCTAAGGGTGGCACCACATCTAACTCTGGATAACAGATCCCATACTTATATAATGAGAGAGCAGTTTTGTTTTACATAAGTTTTATAGTTAAACAGCATGTTTATTTTCACTCAGAAACCAGAAAATTCTTAACTGTTCTAAAGCTACATCACCATATATCGACGTCAATAGGCTGCACTGTGGTTTCCAGACCTGGAAGGGATTTTTTCTTAGAAGACTTTTCAGCAGATGTGGGTTTCGGGCTGAAATGTATTTATTAAGGTAAAGGTACATGACAGGCTGATGACCTTTTCTCAAATCCCAGAAAGGCACTATGTGACTTTTGTTATTCACGTTTCTGGTTCAAGTCATTTCACTGATTTATGGAATTGTATAAAGTCAGTGACCTTTATCTCTAACCAAGTGGTGGTTGTTACTGCTAAATGCATTACAAAAAGACCATCTTTACTAGGTGGTGTTAAGAGCATTTGTCAGACTGATAGTATTGCAAATAGTAGAGTAGATACATATGGAAACGAAAAAGTAAAAATTTTGAAAAGGACATAAAAATACATAGTGGTGTGTGGTATGATTAAGGAAGCACCAAGAACAAGGGAGCAATGGAGTGTACCTCGTATGCAATGTACAGGTATACAGGGCTGGAAATAGCAGTAGGTAGAAGAGGCACCTGCCTAGGGCGCAAAGATGTCGGGGCGCTGGGTAGGTACCTGTTCAAAAGTTTTCTGCCTACCCCTAGTCCGGCTCGTTCAATCCCCTGTTGCTCGATTCCCTCCTCCCCTCCGTCTGTCACTCCCCTCCCTCCAGGGTCAGACTGGGGGGCCCAGGGCCCACCGGGACCGCTGTCCAGGCCCCCCCTCCAGACCCCCTGGCCTCCACACTGAGCCACACAGCGCGCTTCAGTGTATAGAGTCGCATGATTCGCATGTGCGCACGGAGCCACAGTGCGCTGTGCGGCTTTGCAAAATGTTTTCAGGCCCAGTAGATCCTGGGGGTCTGGTTTGGCGGGGGCCCATGAGGGCCAGGGCCAGTCCGACCATGCCTCCTTCTGTCTGTCACTCCCCTCCCTCCATCACTCCCTCATCACGCCCCTCCTTCCATCACTATCCTGCCCTTTCCTTTCCCTTTCTTTAATCTCCGCCTATAGCACATGCGCAATAGCGCATTCATGCGGTTGGGGGGGGCGGGGTAGCCAACCGGGTGCTTAGTGCGCCCTGTCGGCTTGGCCCAGCCCTGCAGGTATGGGACCTAGAATGCTGCGGACCTGGGGTTTTCCAGATAACGGATCTTTCCATAATTTAGATCTTCATACCTTAAGTCTACTATAAAATCATGTAAATATTAATTAAACCCAATAGACTGGTTTTGCTCCCAGTAAGGATTCATTATATCTTAGTTTGGATCAAGTACAAGGAAATCATTTTTAAAAATCTTAATTAATTGATTATAATGGAGTCTTTGGGAGATGGACTTTCTGTAATTCTGAACTTTCTGGATAATGGGTTTCTGGATAACGGATCCCATAACTGTATTTATGGTTTATTAAATAACATTCTCATCGTTCAGGTAGAGAAAGTCAGGAGCTCCACGTTTATTACATTTTACAGAAACTTTGCTAATGTGAATTTTAATTAGGAAATAAACAAAGGCTCCACCCACTGGCAAGAGGTAGTTATTTATAATACATTTCATACGCTTCTCCCTCTGCCCTACAGCAAAGGCTTAATAAAATAAACAAGCTTCCAATATGAGGTTATTCAGAATCTATTTAATTAGAAGCTGGCCTTCCTTTGGCGTTCTTAATTATTGCAGTATAATGGGCAAGCTCAAAATATTGAAACACACTGATTTTTTTTCCTGTGCTTTTCTTGAAAACGTCAGGGAAATATCTCTGTCCAAAATTAATTAGAGAATTGATCTTGCTACCAAATGTATTAATAACAACAGACCCATTTTAATGAAAGTACATTACTAACACATGTCTAGTATGCAGGTATATCTATTAAACAGAGATCATTTTGCTTGGCATCACTCTCTATCCCAGACAAAATGTGACTTATTACAATATCAGTCGTGGTAGGAAAATGAGCCCCGGGACTCCATTAGGAGATCATTCATGCTGATCCACCTGTGCTCCTGTGTGACCATCCCATATCTCCCAACTGTCCCGTTTTAGAGGGACAGACCCTCTTTTGACAGCTCAAGCCGCAGTCCCTCATTTGTACTGGAAAGTCATGTTTGTCTCTGCACCGAACAGCCAGAAAAAGAAACCAAGTTAGTTTCTAACTTAATTTGCTTTTGGCATAGAGCATAGAACAGCCAGAGCAGCAGATAAGGTACTTTTGTAATAATTTTGAGATAAGCAAATAAGTACTTGTAACAATGAAAGATAACAGGTCCCTTGGGAAATGTTAGACTCACAGCTTAAAGGGCAATTCAACTTCATTAGCAAAAGTGTAATAACTGAAAAAAACACAGAAATATGTCCACATTTTCATAACCTGCCAAATTTTTTAAAATGAACATGGTAATTACGGGTGTGGCCACAAAAACGGGCACGGTCCAAACAATTCGACAATTGCGGCAACTTTTTTGTCCCTCTTTTTATTTCCAAAATGTTGGGAGGTATGCCATCCATAAAGCATGCACACTTTGAAGACAGCTTTGGAAATCTATGTGGTTGCCTAAACTGAGAAACCTCATCCCATTCATTATAACCTGGCAGGACGCGAATGTCAAATGCCTTAAAGGAAAACTATACCTCGAACAATGTAGGTCTCTATAAAAAGATATTGCATAAAACAGCTCATGTTTAAACTCTGCTTCATTCTGCTTCATGTGAATAAACCATTTTCATAATAATATACTTTTTTAGTAGTATGTGCCAGTGGGTAATCATAAATAGAAAATTGGCATTTTAAAAAATAAGGGCCGCCCCCTGGGATCGTATGATTCACAGTGCACACATACATACCAAACAAACTATACTTTTCAAGTCACATGAGCCAATTAACAGACAGAGTTGTGTCTTTTGCTTCCTCACTTCTTCCTGTTACAGTTAGAGTTGCAGTATTTCTGGTCAGGTGATCTCTGAGGCAGCACACAGACCATCACGAAATGGTGGTTCAAGGCAAGAGATGTAAAAGGGCAATATTTACTTAAATATATATTCCAGTTTGATAAGATTCTTTAATATGCCACCTTAATTTGATATAAACTATATGTTGCTTAAATATTAATTCTGAGGGTATTGTTTTCCTTTAAGTCCAGGTGGGTACTTTATTCTTTATTATAGACTAGCATTTTTTGTAACAGCTCCTTTCATTAGTCTCACAATAAAAGGTGACAAGCTTCAGCTAGCTCCTACAAGAGCAAACAGGATAATGTCAGAAGAAAGGGGGTCATTTACTACATGCAGGGCAGGCTGCAAAAAAACCCAGCACAATCTGTTATGTTTTTAACTTTAAAGCCTGCCATCAAATTGAAGCTCATCTCTGTCCTAAAGATTGCACAGAGACATTGCATTAGTCTTTGAATACAGCATTCAATCACCAACACCATATACAATTAGTAATTGATCAACACCCACAAGTCTATTCTGTTTGGAGGGCCAGTTAATTACATGCAAGCTTAACATAATGCTAGTAGGGCTCTTACTCACGAGCGGTTGTAGCTGCGCTCCCCTGCGTTCCGTTTTTCTGCGTTCAGCCACAGGGGAGCGCAGGAATAGAAGCATTACATTTTTTCCAATGGGGCTGTACTCACATAGGCGCGTTTAGGCGCCGAACGCAGGTTAAGACACAACATGCTGCATTTTTCCTGCGTTCGGCGCCTACACGCGCCTGTGTGAGTACAGCCCCATTGGAAAAAATGTAATGCGTCTATTCCTGCGCTCCCCTGCGGCTGAACGCAGAAAAACAGAACACAGGGGAGCGCAGCTACAACCGCTCGTGAGTAAGAGCCCTAAGACATCTATAGTATGTGCTAAACCGTAGTGACTATTGCAATATGTGTGGATATCATATAGCAGGGGTCCCCAACCTTTTTTACCTGTGAGCCATATTCACATGATAAAGAGTTGGGGAGCAACACAAGCATGAAAAATGTTCCTGGGGTGCCAAACAAGAGCTGCGATTGGCTGTTTGGCAGCCCTTATATGAACTGGTAGTGTACAGGAGGCTCTGTTTGGCAGTACACCTGATTTTTATGCAACCAAAACTTACCTCCAAGCCAGGAATTAAAAAATAAGCACCTGCTTTGAGAGCAGTGGAAGCAACTTCCAAGGGGTTTGTGAGCAACATGGGGATCACTGTCCAGCATTGCTGGGTTCCAGAGTGCAATGCTGTCAGGCTTTGCTGCACTTTGCACTCACTAGCACTGCCTAACTTGCAAGTCTGACTGATGCACCAGCTGGGGGGGGCAGTTAGGAGATTAACCACTTGCCGCCCTAGCCCACCCTTCTTAAATACAAAACTGCCAAATGCAAGCAGGGCTGTATTCATAAAGGTCTCCGCTCTCTATTCTAGCATGTAAAGTGCAAAAAGTGGGAGAGGGTGCAAAGATGCAAAAAAAATCAGATGGTTTGTGGCAGTTAGCTAGAATTAAATGTGTACTTCTAATAACCACTCCTGCTACATTCATTTAGCAGCTGAAATGAAGTATGAAAGTTATTTGTGTGCCTTTCAGAAATAGTGGTTATAACTTTTTCACAATTGATATAGATTGTCTGTCAAGTTCAACACTAATATAATTAAGAAAATGGTATATACTGCTTTTAATAATTATGTTTTGGGAGCACAATAAGGCTAACTCCAGAGATCAATTGTAATGCTATTGAATTGTTTATCAACTGTATTGAGAATCTGTGGCTGGATGAATAGGGCTTCCATTGATCTAAAATAAGCATTTGACTTGTACCACAAGCGTTTTTTAATATTATTATTCCATCTTTAAGGGAATGAGCACACGGGAAGATTTGTCACCAGCAATTTCTTTTCACACGGCTGCAGGCTACAAATCTCCCAAAAATGCCTCTCAATTGCCGGTAATTTAAATAACTGGTGGTATGTTTAACTTATCGCTAAATCGCCCGATGTTTTCTCCAGAGGCAACTTGGGGAGATTTAGCGATAAGTTGGACATACTGCCAAACTATTTTAACCTTATTACTTTAACAAATTTATCTGGCAGGAGGGCAGGCAAAACATGCAAATGTTTATAGAACCCCTGCATATGCCTTTATGAATGATGATGGAGTCCCCTGGCCTTACATAACAACCCACATCTGGGGTGGATCAGCCTATAGAACTTCTGCATTGATCAAAGAACACTTTTCTAAAGAAAAATGCAAAAAGAAGCAAGGTGCCAGTCTATAAAGAAAATGACCAAAGGTACTGTAAATTGTTAGGACTACAAAATGAGGTTTACCTACATCTGTTTCTTGTGTTCAATGGTATTATCCTACATTTGCAACTAAAACCTCTGATGTTTACACTTAAATCACTGAACTGATCATTCCTTTGTTTGTAAGACAATATATTTTATAATATTCAAAATTTTCCATTCCTTGCCATAATTGGTAAAATTACAATAAAAGCCCTTTAATGTGCTTAGCCAAAAGAATACTACTTTAAATAAAGTGAATAAAATACTCCCTATTGTAAAATATAAGGATATTATAAGTTCCCAAGGAGTTCCATGACCATATACAAGCACGAGGCCGAAGGCGAGTGTTTTTATACAGGTCATGGAACTCCGAGGTAACTTCTAATATCCTCATATTTTCCAACATTATAGTATTACAATATTTATTATAATACACAAGTTTTAGTGCGTCATGTGGAAAAAATGACATCACTACTTACCGTTTAAAACTGATGACATCAGTAGTCACAGTTTATAAGGATATAATTTACAAGATATTCATGGCTTTTGTGTATTATAAGGAAATATCCTGGCTCTGGCTGGAATAATATTACAATAATTTGTGCTAAAGATTAAAGGCACCTTCTCAATCATTGTCCGTAGTAAAGTTGCCTTTTTAGCGTCTGTGTTACTGTATTGTTCTTACGTATCACACATATTTTCCCATCTGGGTTCATTTTTATGATTCATATGTAGTGCTCGCTTGCGTCAGTGACTCATTTTCTTCTATTACAGGCAGATGATAGGTGCAGCAGGTGAATGGCTGTAATTCCTACGTACCCAATTGTTTTTCAATGACTGCAAGAGAGTCGTTGGAAGCTTATTACAGGATAATATGCTCTAGGGCTGCAAATTCAACTGCATTAACAATAACCGAGCCTTTATGTTCTCCTCTCATAGATAGTGATATTGGCTACGTTTATTGTATACAGTAGTGATTTATGTAGGCTTGCTATCAGGTCCGGACTGAGAATCAAAATAGGCTCTGTCATTTCAGGTACACAGAGGCCCAATCAGCCCACACAGAGGCCCAAACAGCCCACTAAATACTGACTTTCTATGGCACCTGTAAGGGTTTAGGTAGCTGGGATCATTTTCCTGGGGATAGCACAGCCCATGGCACAAGCACAACTCGTGAGAGTAGTCTCTTTTTGGCAGTTTATTATATCTTGCAGCAGAATAAACAAAACAAACAATTCAAAATAAAATCCTTGCCACTTAATGGGCTTCTAACTAATACAGGTCAGTTATCCTAACTAACCAGGAGTAGACCTAAATGAAAAGGTAGTACAAACAAAGTTCCAACCTTGTAGGGATTCCAAAATCTTTCTGTGCTCACACAGACAGCTTCCCTGTGTCTTTCTTTCTCAGACTGCAGCTTCCCTACTCTGGCTTAAGATGCCTTTTTAATTATTCACCTGAGATGCCTCAGGATAACACCAAAAACCCGGGCTAGATTAACAGTCCCGGAACCCCTCTGTTAGGAACCTGGGGCATAAATAAGCTCCGCCCTGGACTTTCCCAGGTATCCTAGTGGTGACCTTACCACATACCCCCCCCTCCTTGTTTCAACCCAATGGTTGGAACAACTGAGGCCCAACAGGAATGAACCCGGGACAGGGCATCAACATTACCCTTTTCTGACCCGGGCCTATGTTTCACTGTGAAACAGTAGTCCTGCAGCGTGAGGAACCAACGATTCACTCGTCTATTGGTCTCCTTCTTTTGGGTCATCCATTTTAGAGGTGCATGGTCAGTAATAAGGTCAAATTTTCTGCCTAAGAGGTAATACGTTAAGGCGTCTAAGGCCCACTTTATGGCCAAACACTCCTTTTCAATTGTGGCATACTTCTTTTCACAATCATTGAGCTTTCTACTTAAGTACACCACTGGATGCTCTTCCCCGTTATAAAGCTGGGATAATACTGCCCCTAGCCCCACATTTGATGCGTCTGTCTGGACCACAAAGTCCTGTGAAAAATCTTGGGGTTGGCAGTAAGGCCTGCTTTACGGAGGGAATCCAACACAGCTTGAACTCTATGCAGGTGAGACTCCCAATCTGTACTGTGTATAACTACATCATCTAAATATGCAGCCGCAAACTGTTGGTGAGGTCTTAATATTCTATCCATAGCTCTTTGAAACGTGGCAGGGGCATTTTGTAGGCCAAAGCGCATTACTTTGTACTGGAAAGAACCGCCTGGAGTGACAAAAGCAGTTTTTTCCTTGGCCTGTTCCGATAATGGAATCTGCCAATACCCTTTTGTTAAATCCAAAGTTGTCAGATAACGAGCAGTACCCAGCCTGTCTATGAGCTCATCTACCCTAGGAATTGGGTAAGTGTCAAACTTGGATACCGAATTAAGCTTGCGAAAATCATTACAGAACCGCCAGCTAACATCTGGCTTGGGAACAAGAACAATCGGGCTAGACCAGTCACTATTGGACTCTTCAATTACCCCTAACTCAAGCATTTTTGCCACTTCATCAGCCACCGCTTTCCGCCTAGCTTCGGGAATCCTATAGGCTTTGAGTTTAACACGAACCCCTGGCTCAGTGACAATATCATGCTCAACAACGGGAGTCTTTCCTTGGAGGTCAGAGAAAGTATCTCTATTCCTCATTAAGAACTCTTTTACCTCCTGTTTTTGGGAGGTGGACAAAGTTTCTGCAATGGTAACCTCAGGGACCAGAGGGGTCTCGCGAGTTACCTTAGAAACAGCATAGGCTGGTACTGCAATCAATGATATCCTGTCTTTCCAGGGTTTAAGTAAATTAACATGATAAATTTGTTCTGGCTTCCTCTTGCCAGGTTGGTGTACCTTGTAATTTACCTCCCCAACTCTCTCAATTACTTCAAAGGGACCCTGCCATTTTGCAAGGAACTTACTTTCCACTGTGGGAACCAAAACTAGTACTCTGTCTCCAGGTGAAAAGACACATATTTAGCATTACGGTTGTATATCCTTTGTTGGGCTGCCTGGGCTTGGGCCAAGTTTTCTCTTACAATGGGCATAATTGAAGCAATTCTGTCTTGCATTTGTGATATGTGTTCGATTACACTCCTGTGGGTGTCACTTCCCCTTCCCAGGTTTCCTTGGCTATGTCTAAGAGTCCCCTAGGATGTCTCCCATGAACAGTCTTACCCATTGCCAGGGTGTACCTCCCTTTCAGGTGTGGAGCCCAGAACGATGAGGAAGGGGTGCCAAAGTTCTCAGCGGCAAAGTACCTTTCCACTAACTCCACAAGGTCATCTGCAGTTTTAGGGTCTCCATGGGTCACCCATTTGCGCAGGGCAACAGGAAGGGACCTCAGGTAGCGATCCAGCACCACCCTCTAAATAATCTCAGGCCCAGTCAAGGACTCAGGCTGCAACCATTTTTTCACCAGGTGGATCAGGTCAAACATCTGGGAGCGTGGAGGCTTGTCCAGGTTATAAGCCCAGCTGTATACACGTTGGGCACGAAGTGCCAGGGTAACGCCAAGGCAGGCCAGAATCTCTTTTTTCAGTTTCTCATAATCCTTGGCAGTAACAGAGTCAAGATCAAAATATGCTTTTTGCAATTCACCGGTTAACAGGGGTGCCAAAAGACCTGCCCACTGCTCTTTAAACCAACCCTCTCTTTTGGCGGTCCGCTCAAATGTAGAGAGATATGCCTCTGGATCATCCTCTGATGTCATCTTTTGGAGGAAGCGGCTTACATTGATTTTGGGTACATTGCTATGTACTACTGCAGGTGGCTCCTAGGGTCTCTGGGCCAACTGTTGGACCAATCCTGTCAGTACCTGCCGGTCTTCCTCTGCGTCTTCTGCCAGCTTTTTAAACATGGCCATCATCTGCTGTTGCTGTGCCTGTTGCTGAGCCATTGTCTGTTGCTGCAACTGTAGGACCAACTCCTTATGGCGTGCTTCCGCTTGCTGCTGGGCGGCATTAGACAGCACTAACTGTTTTACAATCTCCTCCATGCTGCACAGTTCTTAAGGGATCACCGCCCCTTTATTTCCCAGTCTCTGCAATATTATACTGCCTTTTGTTGCTTTATTTTGTGCCAGAGCACCCTCCACCATATGTAAGGGTTTAGGTAGCTGGGATCATTTTCCTGGGGATAGCACAGCCCATGGCACAAGCACAACTCGTGAGAGTAGTCTCTTTTTGGCAGTTTATTATCACTTGCAGCAGAATAAACAAAACAAACAATTCAAAATAAAATCCTTGCCACTTAATGGGCTTCTAACTAATACAGGTCAGTTAACCTAACTAACCAGGTGTAGGCATACTGCCTGTCTCCTCAAACCAAATGAAAAGGTAGTACAAACAAAGTTCCAACCTTGTAGGGATTCCAAAATCTTTCTGTGCTCACACAGACAGCTTCCCTGTGTCTTTCTTTCTCAGACTGCAGCTTCCCTACTCTGGCTTGAGCTGCCTTTTTAATTATTCACCTGAGATGCCTCAGGATAACACCAAAAACCTGGGCTGGATTAACAGTCCCGGAACCCCTCTGTTAGGAACCTGGGGCATAAATAAGCTCCGTCCTGGAATTTCCCAGGTATCCTAGTGGTGACCTTACCACACACCTTATAGCAGCCTCTCTGGCATTTGCCAGAACCCACAGATTGCCAGTCCGGGCCTGCTTGCAATATACCTTCTTGTCCCACTCTAGCTTAGTCCATCAGAATTACACTGAAATGCCTGTACAGTTTGTCAGTATAGATGCTGAAAATAGATGCTGAATGATCAGTAGAAAAATCTCAAAACCTCAACATTTTGTGAACAAGCGAATCGTTTTTTGAAAACCATCATTTGGATCTTTCGAAAAACCACGAATGAAGGACAGATCTTGGCAAGAAAGTAAGGGCAACTTCCACTGACTTCTACAGGACCTCGACAGCTTTTACTTGGCATAGCTTTGTACTTGTGGATTTTATGGATTTTACACTTGATAAATATAACAAAAAACTTGTGGGTTAAGGAACTATGAAAAAAATGCTATTTGTGCTAAAAAGTCAGAATCGGAGTGCAGAGTGTGGGTAAACCCGTGGGTCCCGTGGGTATCAGGCCGGCCCGCACATCACTACTCTGAGTATATTCTGTGTAATATTCCCTTGGACTTGTTACCAGTAATTGTCATCACACACCAGGTAACCCATAATGTAATATACCATCTCCAGTGCAAGGTAAGACTGATTGTATGACATGCCACATGATAAAGTAATTGAAACATGTTTACTGCTCATGGATATTCAGGGTGTATAGAGAAGATCTCTTAACTTTATTCTTTGATATCAGAAGATTAATGGTATTTATTGGCACTAACACTAGCCCCTCTGGCCTTCGGTGACAGATAGGGATGTAGCGAACGTCGGAAAAAAAGTTCGCGAACATATTCGCGAACTTGCGCAAAAATGCGAGCGGTTCGCGAACCCCATAGACTTCAATGGGAAGGCGAACTTTAACATCTAGAAAAGACATTTCTGGCCAGAAAAATGATTTTAAAGTTGTTTAAAGGGTGCAACGACCTGGACAGTGGCATGCCAGAGGGGGATCAAGGGCAAAAATGTATCTGAAAAATCTGCCTGTGTGTGCTTGGAAGAGATAGTGTAGGGGGAGAGCTGTTAGTGATTTCAGGGACAGATGATAGTAAGTTTGCTGGCTAGTAATCTGCTTGATACTGCTCTGTATTGGAGGGACAGAAGTCTGCAGGGATTTGAGGGACATTTTAGCTTAGGTAGCTTTGCTGGCTAGTAATCTACTGTTCTCTTTAAACAACTGCCATACGTTGACCTTGTAGGCATTGTTTGCCCAGTTTTTTTGGACGCAGCCACTGAAGCACAGTTGCCAGAAAAAATATGCCATATAAATGCTGAAAATAGTCATTTTTCGCCATACGTTGACCTTGTAGACATTGTTTGCCCAGTTTTTTTGGACGCAGCCACTGAAGCACAGTTGCCAGAAAAAATATGCCATATAAATGCTGAAAATAGTAATTTTTCGCCATACGTTGACCTTGTAGACATTGTTTGCCCAGTTTTTTTGGTTGCAGCCACTGAAGCACAGTTGCCAGAAAAAATATGCCACATAAATGCTGAAAATAGTCATTTTTTGCCATATACGTTGAGTCAACGTATGGCAAAAAATGACTATTTTCAGCATTTATATGGCATATTTTTTCTGGCCTCTGTGCTTCAGTGGCTGTGGCCAAAAAAACTGGGCAAACAATGCCTACAAGGTCAACGTATACACTACTACAGCGGTGGATACGGATTACGTAAAATATATGAATGCTGCTTGAAAAAAGTGACTCCGGTGTTTTTTCTGGAGACGGTAATATTATGGATATTTAGACAGAATGTGAACAAGGTCACACAGCTCGATGGCGGGTTGAAGAAAACAGTGTGCAAATAATGCCTACAGGGCAAATAATGCCTAAAAGGTCAACTTATACACTACTACAGCGGTAGTAAAATAAAAAAAAGTAAAATAAAAAAAAAATGAATATTAAAAAAAAAAAATTAAAGTTGGTGCTGCTGAACTACTAGGAGCAGCAGATTAGCACACCAGTCCCACTCCCCAACACTGCTAGACTAATAGCACTGGGCTCTTATAGTAGTAGTAGTAGTAGTAGTAGTAAAACAACAAAAAAATAAATAAAAGCAGTCCTTACAAGGACTACTGTTATTGCAGCAGTCAGCAGATGAGATCAGAAGCAGGACAGCTGCCCACTGCAGCTACATACAGAGCACTGCAGTAGAAGGTAGATTACTAGCCAGCAAAGCTACCTAAGCTTAAATGTCCCTCAAACCCCTGCAGACTTCTGTCCCTCCAATAACAGAGCAGTATCAAAACGATTACTAGCCAGCAAACTTTCAACTGTCCCTGAAATCACTAACAGGCAGCAGCTCTCTCCCTACACTATCTCTTCAGCACACACAGGCAGAGTGAAAAAACGCTGCAGGGCTTCGGTTTTTATAGGGAAGGGGAGTGGTCCAGGGGAGAGCTTCCTGATTGGCTGCCATGTACCTGCTGGTCTGGGGTGAGAGGGCAAAAAAAAGCGCCAACAATGGCGAACCCAAAATGGCGAACGTCGCGCGACGTTCGCGAACTTCCGGCGAGCGCGAACACCCGATGTTCGCGCGAACAAGTTCGCCGGCGAACAGTTCGCGACATCTCTAGTGACAGAGCACATCTGTCACAGGGAACAAACATCTCTATGGAGAACCTTGCTCACAGTGTGCGAAGCTCAGCACTTGTAAATGAGCCCTAATAAGTATGAGGTATAGTACTGCATGCACATAACACTCAGGGGCCCAATTACTTAGCTCGAGTGAGGGAATAGAATAAAAAATACTTCGAATTTCGAATGTTTTTTTGGCTACTTCGACCATCGAATTGGCTACTACGACCTTCAACTACGACGATTTCGAATCGAACGATTCGAACTATAAATCATGGTCCAGACTGAGACTTAAAATAGGCCCTGGCATTTCATTTTACACAGAGGCCCACTCAGCCCACACAGAGGCCCAAACAGCCGCCACCAGTCCACTAAATACTGACTTTCTATGGCACCTTATAGCAGCCCCTCTGGCATTTGCCAGAACCCACAGATTGCCAGTCCAGGCCTGCGTTCGACTATTCGACCATTCAATAGTCGAAGTACTGTCTCTTTAAAAAAAACTTTGACCCCCTACTTCGCCACCTAAAACCTACCGAACCTGAATGTTAGCCTATGGGGAAGGTCCCCATAGGCTTTCTAGCCAATTTTTGATCGAAGGAAAATCGTTCGATCGATGGATTAAAATCCTTTGAATCGTTCGATCAAACGAATAGCGCTAAATTTAACTTCAACAGTCGAATATCGAGGGTTAATTAACCCTCGATATTCGACCCTAAGTAAATGTGCCCCTCAATCTCTCTAATGTGCATTTACTTTACAGTTGCTTGCCCTTTTGCAACAAATGTCTCAACTAGACAACCACAGTTAGCAATATAGTTATCCTTCTCATACATGAAGCCAAATATTCAAAGAAAAATTTTGTGTTTACAAATAACCTAAGCCCTCATACTTCACTGCCTGATTTACAGTTGAATAAATGGATGTCAAACATTACTAGAAAAAGTATGTTCTTTCTATACACATAACAACATTTTAATTGCCTCTTTTAGGTTGTAGGATGATGGTTTTCTAAATAGCTGAACTTTTCTCTGGCTTGTAAGGTGGGTGCTTCAACCCTACAGGACCATGCATGGCTGCCTCCACTGCTGCAAAGGCAAGTATTTATGTTAAAGGAGAACTAAAGTAAAAACTAAAGAAGTAGCTAGAAATATTGTACATTATATTTTGGGCTTCTGTACCAGTCAAAGGTAACCACAGCCTTTTAGCAGGGACAATCTGTGTCTCTGAAGATGCCCCAGTATCTCCCCATTTTCACTTCACATGCTCTGTGCTGCTGTCACTTACTGAGCTTAGGGACCCACTCACAATATACAGTACACACAGAATAGAAATGTCACAATATAAGACTGATTCATAATTAATACAGATAATTACTAAATAGCAACAAAGAAACCAGTGCAACTAGCATGAGAATATAATAATCAGCACGGCATCAGTTTATATTACAGGCCAACCTCATTTTCTGCTGGATGATTAGTGACGACCCCTAAGCTTAGCTTCTCAACAGCTGCTCAGAGCCCACTGAGCATGTGAGTGTCACAGACACTTTCCAAGATGGTGACCCCCTGTGAAAAGTTTGAAGTCCTGGATCATTGCTGCTATTGACAAGCTGAAACTTTAGGCTGGTGCAATAAGGTAATTATATAAAATATGGCATTTTTAGCCATATTCATTTTTAGGGTTTAGTTCTTCTTTAATTACATGGTTTTATTTTACGTTCAGGGTACAGTTTTTGCTGTGACTGATACTGAAAAAACTTTTGGATGAATCCAAATAAGTGTTCTTGTAGCCAAACGTTTGTTTGCATATGATTAGCACTAATTACACCACTAATTCTTTGACTTCTTACTGACATTCGGTGGTTTTACATAAAATAACATATTAGTTCCCCATCAAACAAACACAGCCGTTTCTATTGATTCATAAATTGTATTTAAATGCCACAGTCAATATCCTAATTTGTTGTATTGCTTGGTGTGCTTAATGAGCCTACAAAATCTGCCATGCCAAGTCCGTAGGGACCCAAAATTCCATATTCAGGAAAAAGGTTATTGATTCTGGCATCACCCACCTGAGCACAGAATCTTGTCTCCTTATAAATTCAGGCACCCTCAAGACAGATTTAAGGTTGGAAATTATTTGGGAAAAATAGATATTGGGGTTCGTTTATTAAAGTGCGGTAAAAATATGAGCACAAAATATAGACAAATTTATCATCTAATATGTTTTCGCCAGTTTACTAACCTGCGGTAAATATAAATTTGCGAATTTTCTTGCGCAAGAATATGTGTTCGCCAGTTATCGAATTCGCTGAAAATAGCTCTACGTACACATTAACGCCCGGTTTACTAAACAGCGAAATGTGTGAAAGACAAAATTAACGCCAGAATATTCGCAAAATTTTACCGCCATCTAGATAGTGGTGGTAAATTATTTTTTTCACTCAAAAAATTTGCAAGGGAAAAGGAAATAACACATAATACTCTTTTTACCCATCATTCTTTGCTGTAGCCATTTCTCACAGGTGAAAGATCTGTAGCTATTGCTGACTCTTTTGGCTTCTGCTTCTATCTGTTGCTACAGCAGCAGTTTCAGCTCAGAGGCGTATTATTGGCAATGGCTGTGTATATATTTTATATTTTTGATTTCTGTAACTTTATGGGGCAAATTCACTAACCTGCGGAGTTGCGCTAGCGCAGGCTTCGCCACGCTTCGCCACGCTTCGCCAGGCGAAGTTTTGCCAGGGCGCCGCTAATTCACTAAAATCTGAGTTGCGCTCAGGGAGGCGAACGGTAGCGAAGTTGCGCTAGCGTTAATTCGTCAAGGAAAGGAAGTTACGCTAGCGATGCCTAATTTGAATACTGCGCCAAGGTAAAGTACAATGGACGTATATGTAGCAGTTTATACATTACACTACACAAGCCTGGGAATCCTTTCTAAAATAAAATAAAGTTGTTCTATTGCCCTACACATGTGCCCACTGTATAGTTTAGGTGCCATATGTTAGGAAATGTAGGGGGGAAGGAGGGTACCCCCAAAAAAATGTACGTCCTTTTTCAGCCTATCACCATTAAAAAAGGAAAAGACTCCAGCGTTTTTTGGGAAGCAATCCCTATCTACTCTATTGCACTTCGCCTGGTCTGAGGCGGCGAAGTAAAGTCTGGCGCAAGAGGTAACGTTCAGTAAAATCCGCAAGTTAGTGAATTAGCGAAATTACGTCCCTTCGCCATAGCGCAATTCGTCTGGCGTAAGGGTGCGAAGTAGCGCTAGAGTAGGTCCACTTCGCTAGCGAATTTACGCCAGCACCCGTTAGTAAATCGGAAAAGTAACGAAATGACATCACGCTGTCGAATTTGCGCTAGCGTTAGGCGATTCGCACTGAATTTGCCCCTATGATCCTATTGGCAGGGGGTTCGGTTTCATTGTGATTGGCTACATTAAACTGTGCATTTATATGATGCAAAGAGATAGACTGGTATGATTTCTTGTTCACGTGATTCTATTGGCAGAAGGGTTTGCGACTGGATGGATGAAGTATCGGTTTATATGATGCAGACATGTTTGATTGGTGTTACTCTGGTAATGTTGTTGGATGGTATAATCATCAGTCAATAAAGTTTATGAGTTTTGAAGATGCATTTCTGGCCATAAATGTAACAGTAAAAATCGCCATAATAACCACCATAAAACAAGACTATATTATAGCATAAATATTCATAGACGTAATTTGTCGCCAGAAAATTCACAACTCGCTAAAATTACCGCTAACGTAAGCTGGTTCATTAACGTAGTTACAGCAAGTGATCGCAATGACTTCTGAGCGCATCACTGTTTAGCAAACTTAGTTGCTGCGAATATTTTGGCGGAAAAATATTCGCAGCGATAACATGCGAAAACATATAGTCAAATTTACTTTAGTAAACGGACCCCATATGATGTTCAATAGGATACATTGCCAGAAAAAATAGCTTTCTAACAGTTTATTAGCAAGCTTTAGACATGATAAATACAAATAATCAATAAGCAATTATTTTTAAAGCTCTTGAAACAGTTTAAAGATATTGATTATATAAACATTTTGACAGGTTCTCTTGAAAGGCAGCTTATTCTCATATTATCTTAATCCATAGTTTAATAAAGCTGACAGCTCTTAAACCAGAGGACTTAATTATGGATCTTCCAAAAACCACAAGCCACTGTTTTCTTGTTCCAGTGGAAGTTTGATGTAAAATTGTAAAACATTGTACTTTTCTGTCCCCAGGGTCCTAATAGGATTATGGAGTCCGTATGTTTATCGTTCTTAGGTGCCCCCTTGTGTGACAGACACAAAAGAAATAGTTGCCTCATCTTTTCTTTGTCTCTCTGCTATTCCTGTAGGTAGTTGCTGATAAACAATCATTATTATCCTATTAAACCAAATTTGTCTAGCAAATTCTTCATTACAACACAATCTTATAACAGCATCTGTAACAACCATGTAACAAGCCATATCACCCCCCAGACCCAGATCCCACTATGGTGTCAATATACAGGTAGGGGATCTCCTATCTGGAATGTTTGGGAATGTTTTGGGTTTGGTTAAATATTTGTATGATTTGGATCACCATGCCTTAAGTCTAATATAAAAACATTAAATAAACCCAATTGTTTGTCACCAACATGGATTTATACAGCTTTGTTAACATCAAGAACAAGGTACTTGGGTATTTGTACTTTTTTTTTTAACAGTAATAAATTCGAATGTACTCACAACTCGAATGGGAGGTTATTTATGAAAAAAAACTCGAACGTCTAACATTCAATCGAATAGGAATGACCTGACAATTTGAATCGAACTTGCCTCCGAAAAAAAACTTGAATGTCAGGAAAGCTATTAACATCTTCAAAACGGACCTCTGCCATTGATTGGAATTCGGCAGGTTTTAGGTGGCGAAGTATCGAATTAGAACTGTTTCCAGAGTGGAGGTGTGATAAATCTCACATTGAATTCAAATTCGAGTTGGTGGTTTTAAATTCGAAATTGTGAGTTTTGACCCCAAAAAATTCAAAAATTTACCATTCAAACCTTAGTAAATCTGCCCCACTTGTGTCTCGCACTAAACACTAATGGCTCTGCAATATCAACACATGTGTGTTGCCCATACTACTTTCTAGGAAACCCCACAGGAAACAGCATAAATCTAATTCATTGGGGCTCAAAAACAATCTGGGCAAATAATCTCTAGTCCAGAAACATAGCAAAATATCACATATTTTCTTAAATTTTCTTCCCATGGCAGTCTGCTCAAAACTAATTATTATGGACCAATTTACCCATACTTCACCCCATTCAGAGAAAATGTCTAATATATGAATTAAAGAAGTTAAATATACGTGGAAAGACAATAAAAATGTCTATAAAACCATTTAATATAATGTCATAAAATGTTAAACCTAAAAGTTCTGCAAATTGACTTGAATTCCAAAGCTAAAAATAAGGCTATTTTTGCACTCATAAGAGTGAGTTGAATTTAGAGATAGATGAGTTTTTTTATATATATAAATGAACAGCATATCTGCAATAGGTCATTACTAGACATTTTTAATGTGTGCCAGAAAATGTTTCAGAATGACAACATATATATATAGCAAGAAAGATATTTTTGATCACATTTCTCACCTCATATCCTGTGTCTTTGACCTGAGATCCTCATATTCACTTCAGTCAGACAAATGCCTCCAGTTTGCAGCAATTTAATCTTTGTAGAATATTCTCTTTTTCCCCCGCTGGGATTCTGCTCATGGAAAATGAACTGACCCGAAACAGTTTTTCTGCTAGCATAGATGTAATGCCATAATTAAGCATTAGATACAGTTCTAATGGAAATAGAGATTGGAATTGAAGAGAAATATAATTCTTAAATGTGTTTTATAAAACGATGCAGTGCAGTCAGGTCAGTAATAATACAAGCCCGTTATATTAGCTTTTGATTTCAGATTATTATTAGTACGTAATCTTTATTTGTATAACACCAATATATTCCCCAGCTCTTTAGCTTCACATAGATCTCTGTCCCAGCTGAATTTACAATATAAGGTTATGAGATTCACACAACCCACAAGAGAGAATTTAATCAGTAGCCAGTTAACCTGTTTGTAGGTTTTTGGAGTGGAGGAAGAATGATATCTGGAAGATACCCACGCAATCTTGGGAAGAACATTCAAACTCATAGCCGATGGTGCTCTGGATGTAATTGAACCTGGTTCCTCAGTACTAAGCTAAACATTAGCATTTTGGATATCACTTTGGCCACACATCATCACCACAGAGCTTTTGAGGGTTGTAAATACTTTCAAACCCATAAATAGGGATTAGAAGCAGTTAGAAGGTGCAATTTAGGACTCCCTTAAAGAGCAATTCAACCCCCTCAACTAATAAAAACCCCTACCCTCCAAAGTCCCCCCTTCCTGCTCCCCCCCGCACAGGTGTTTTGTAAATGCCCCTAATTCTATAATTGCCCCTTGTCAGCGCAGTGGAGCTCACGGGCACCATCTCAGCACATGCGCAGTTGGAGCAATCATGATAACGGTGCTGAAAGTGACTAATATTGCCAAAGGGAAGGAAGAAGACCCAAAGATTACCAAAGTGCTGGAAGATGGCGCCTGTGAGCTCTGCTGCGCTGACTCTGCAACGAGGAGTAATTATAGGATTAGGGGTATCTACAGATGTTAACACCTGTGCGGAGGGAGCAGGGAGGGGAGACTATGGAGGGTAGGGGTTAGGTGGGTTTGATTAGTTGGGGGGTTGAATTCTCCTATAAACCTATACTACAGAATGCAGGGTAACTAGCATTGGCCAGGTTGTCTCTTCCCTTTCATTAATTGAGTAGGTGAAGATATATTATTTTAAACCTCACAGGCCTCACTGTATGATCAGATCAGCATAATTAAGCATGGGTGGCCAAAACAGGCCCAGATCTGCGTGTTTGGGGACCCAGTCAAACAAGTGGATCTGACAGTGTATGGCCAGCTTTACATATTGCATATATTTAGAGCATTTTATTGTACTGTATCATATTCCTGTTCTGCTCCATATTAGTATCCAAGCATTTATGCTACGACTAGAACCACTGTGTAAAACTTTACACACTTTTTAATAGTCAATTATTCTAAAGTCTTAAAAAAAGACACCATTAACTGTGAGTCTCTTCTTGCTATTGCTGAACTACAGCACCAAGTATACTTTATCAGGGATTCTGAAATGATTATGGAAGTTTTGCTAATGTAGAGTACATATTTGGAACAGCTGAAAAAAGGTGGCATGATTGGAAATCACTTCACACCAGTCAGACATGATGTTGAACTCTCAGGTAACAAAAAAAACTCTAATGAAAGTGAAACAATGGGGGTGGAAGAACTGGTAGGGATTAAGGACAAGGGAATTGATATCACCAGGAGGTGCACCCAGGATAATAATTTACAGCTGTCAAGAACTTTTCAGATTCAAACCCTCGACTGTGTAATAATCTTGAATGTTTTTTGAACCACTGAAGGCTTTTGGAGCTCAGTGTAAGACATGCAGTGTAAAGCCTTATGAAAACAGAAGGTATTTACATGCCTCATGCTACACACATAGCACTGCATTTATACCAAAAATGAGATTTTAACTCTCACATAAGGCATTATGGGCAGGGTATTGCAAATCACTTTATGTCCCTGTGACTTACTATGCATCCAGAACTGATGGTTTTATAGCACAGATACAGCCTCATAGTTTAGAGCCATATATCAAAATGTGCAGACAGCCTGTTTCGATCTTTTTAGATCTCATCAGTGCAAGATATTGGAACATGGCATCTGAGTAGGTAGGACTTGGAGAGTAACGAAACAGAAAAACCAACCTGGTTAGGGTGAGATGGGCTAAAAGGAGCGGAAGGCAGTGCTATGTGTGTAGCATAAGGCATATAACCCTAACCAGGTTTGTTGCTCAACTTCACAAGTAATGAAAGAAGTCTCCAAACTCATTAAGGCCACATGCCAGTACTGTAGCCATCAAGGGCCTATAGTCTACCTTCTTGCTACCAATGTTGTTTTGTCAATACACTAACTAGATCCAGTCAGTTGAGTATTTCCAGAAGCTTTTGCATTCCTGTTAGGTTATTAAAGACTATTACCCGTTCTTGTTTCTGTGGCCCTTTTTTTGGTTCCGGAGTTCCTGGTTGATTCCTTTGTCTCTGCTGATAGTGACCTTAGCTTTTTAATTGGACTCTGCCTTGTCTGACAAGACCATTGTTTGTTTATTGCCACTCCTGCTTACTGGCCTCTTTATTTGACTCTTCCTTTGTTTTCTTCCATACATTATGAGCAGTTAATATACTTTGCTGCTTCAGCAAACTGTTCATGGAACCATTACGGTAACTGGTATCATCCAGCGTACAGGCTCCAGTCCAGCTATACCCAGTTGGTTAATTCTGGCTCCAGCAGGAAACATGGGGGCAAATTCACTAAGATTCGTAGTTGCGCCAGGCGTAACTTCGCCGCACTTTGCTGCACTTTGCCACACTTCGCCAGGCGTAGTTTCGACAGCGCTACGCAAATTCACTAAAATCCGAAGTTGCGCTCAGGGGTAGCGTAAGGTTGCGAAGTAGCGCTAGCGTTGATTCGCTAAGCGAAGCAAAGTTACGCTAGCGATGGTTAATTTACATACGGCGCCAAATTCAAATTTCAATGGAGGAATATGTAGCAGCACTACAAATGCCTGGGAAACCTTCAAAACATCAAATAAAATGTTTATTTTGCCCTACACATGTGCCCACTGTATAGTTAAGTTGCCATGAGTTAGGAAATGTAGGGGGAAAGGAGGGGAGCCCCAAAAATTTTTTCGATCTTTTTCAGCCTATCACCCATAATATAGAAAAAACGCCAGCGTTTTTTGGGACTTAGAAAAAATTTTAACTTTTTTTGAAGAAATCCCTATCTACTCTATTGCGCTTCGCCTGGTCTGAGGTGGCGAAGGAAGTCTAACGTAAAAGGTAGCGTTCAGAACAATGCACGCGTTAGTGAATTTGCGTAGTTACGTCCGTTGCGCAAATTCGCCAGGCGTAAGGGTGCGAAGTTAGTGAAGTTATGCTAGCGAAGTTACGCCAGCGTTCGTTAGTGAATTTGCGAAGTAACGAAAATGACCAACGCTAGCGAATTGACGCTAGCGTTAGGCGCTTCGGCGCTTAGTGAATTTGCCCCATGGCCTTAAGCTACTTAAGCCCCTGCTATAAAGATGGTTTGTATTTAATAAGTGTGCTCCTGTGATTGCCAGCTTTTGTTTCTGATAAAGAGAAGATTAGATATGAGGTCCATATAGCAAATATATTTGAATATTTACATATCTCATTTAATGAACACGTGCCAGTGTTATAGTGTGCTTATTATTATTTAGAAGCCTATCCACTACACTGCTGTTTCTTATACTAAAGATCTTCTCAGGACAAGGTTACCCTCCCCTTCTTGTTTGTTGTGATGCAGAGATAGAACATTTTGGTATTTAGTCTAATTGTGCTGTCCCCTTGTCCCCTTTGCCTGATTATTAGAGAAAGTCTCTCAATTTTTCATCTCTTTTAAAAGCGGTTAATATAATTCCACCGGTTCAGATTAAATGCTCACATCGAGACTGGCCAAGAATTGGCAGCGATGTGACACTTGAAATATGGTCATCCATTTTACCGGTGCGCATGAAATGATTCAAGGGTGTCTCGTGGGGTTGTTATGCGATTAGAAGTACTCCGCTCAATTAATTCTAGTGTTCCAAGAAGGCTACACATCCTGTCAACAGACAGAACCGTGTGAAGAGAAAATAGATTACTGTGGAGTGTGGGACATTATAACATGCCAGAAAAAAATTACAACTAAAGGTCACTGGCTCGTTTATTTTCCGCCCATTTCATCTTAATCATTATAGGACATGATTTTATAAACTTTAATTTGTGTTTTACTTTAAACCAGTTCCTGTACAAGGACACAACACAATAACAGTAGCTGGAGTACAGCGTATTTCAATTATCAAAGACTAACACATCTGATTGAAACATGCCCTATTACTTAAACCTTGGTTAATTGGCAACATATAGGCAGGTTGTCTTGAATGTTTTAATTGCATTTCTGTCCAGGTAATTAATGGAAGCAGCACCATAGGGCCTAAAGTCTATGTTAATTAGGGAAATTGGTGTGATGAAATAGAAGCTGATTCATTACCTTACTCAGTGTAATATGGTCAAATATTCTAAGTTTAAGAAACAATATTGTAGGAACTTGAACTTGAGCAATAAAAGTATTAAAAGTTCAGCCAACCCATGAAAGTAGTTCACACAGTGTAAGTAATATGTTTTACTCTAAAAGTCATGATCTTTGCATTTAAAAAATATGCTACTTTAAAGGACGTTAACCCAAAAAATAACCGTTTGCCTAATGTAATTATAAGCAACTTTGCATTATACATCATTTACATTTCTATTGTTTTTAAGTCATTTGTATTTGTCCATTTCTATTCTCTATTGAAACAATGTAACACAAGCTAATGGACTGACAGACCTGTCTTGATGGAGGAGACTCACTTTTGCAACATTGTTTAAAAGTAACAACCAGGAGTTAATATGAATCGCTGTCGGGTTCTAAGAGAGCTTAGTTCATTTTTAGACAAGCCCCTATTTCTGATTTTCTCCGATTCGCTTTCATCTGGTATGGTGCCTATGGATTGGAGAAAAGCTGATGTCATTCCAATATTTAAAAAGGGATTACAATCTCAGCCTGGCAATTATAGGCCAGTAAATTTGACATCTGTGTTGGGCAAATTATTCGAAGGCTTGTTAAGGGATCACATTCAAAATTTTGTCCTAATGAAGGCATTATGAGCAGCAATTAGCATGGCTTTATGAAGGATAGATCATGCCAGACAAATTTTATGTCAGTGGGGGGGGGGGGTAGTAGATGTGATCTATTTGGATTTTGCCAAAGCATTTGATACTGTGCCCCACAAACGACTGCTTTCAAAACTAAGGTCTGTTGGGCTTAATGAAGTCATTTGCACATGGATAGGAAACTGGCTACAGGATCGGGTACAGAGGGTGGTTGTTAATGGTACATTCTCTACTTGGAGTAAGGTTCTTAGTGGGTTCCCTCAGGGCTTGGTATTGGGTCCACTTTTATTTAACTTGTTCATTAAAGACTTGGGGGAGGGTATTGTAAGTAATGTATCAGTGTTTGCAGATGACACAAATCTATCCAGCCCAATTAATTCCATCCAGGATGTGGCATCCTTGCAATAGTATCTTGACAAACTGGCAATCTGGGCAGCTAAGTGGCAAATGAGATTCAATGTTGATAAATGTAAAGTCATGCACCTGGGATGTAAAAATATCCAAGCCACTTATACCCTTAATGGGACTGCACTAGGGAAATCTATTATGGAAAAGCACCTTGGAGTCCTTGTAGATGATAAACTTGACTGTAACAAGCAATGGCAGTCAGCAGCATCAAGGGCAAATAAGGTCTTTCTTCCACTATATAGAGCACTGGTAAGGCCCCATCTACAATATGCCGTACAGTTTTGGTCTCCAGTGCTCAAACAGGACATTATTGTATTAGAAAGGGTACAGAGAAGGGCAATTAAGCTGGTAAAAGTTATGGAAAATCTTAGCTATGAAGAAAGACTGGCCATGTTGGGGTTGTTCACGTTGGAGATGAAGCCCTTAAGGGGTGATTTGAGAACTATGTATAAATATATAAGGGGATCATATAATAATCTCTCTA
This sequence comes from Xenopus laevis, assembly GCF_017654675.1. Taxonomy (NCBI): domain Eukaryota; kingdom Metazoa; phylum Chordata; class Amphibia; order Anura; family Pipidae; genus Xenopus; species Xenopus laevis. The sequence continues at coordinate 104,547,877 of NC_054382.1, forward strand.
ATGCTTTATTTACCAGTTGGGGTTCCTCAAGGCTCTGTTCTGGGTCCCTTATTATTCTCTCTCTATACTTTCTCACTTGGCAAACAAATCAAATCATATGGTTTCCAATACCACCTGCATGCTGAAGATACTCTATCTCTCCTCTCCTGATCTCAACCCAGAGCTCTTAACTCAAGCCTCTCCTGCCTGTCTGATATCTCTACTTGGATGTCAGAATGCTACATTAAATTAAACCTCTCCAAAATGGAAATAGTTCTCTTTTCCCCAACTAACACTCATAACAACCCAGAAGTATCTATCATAGTTAACAATTCCACTATCACCCCACCTCCCCAGACCCCGTTCCTTGGGGTTATGCTAGATTCTGCCCTGTCCTTCAGTCCTTATTAAATTATGTCACTTACACAGAAACATATCCAGAATACAATCATTCTTCACCGAAGATGCCACCAAAATTCTTATTCACTCTCTCATCCTATGACATCTAGACTATTATAATTCTCTATTAATTGACCTACCCTGCCAGAGACTGTGAACTCTCCAGTCCACAATGAACACTGCCACCCGGCTTATGCATCTCAGCAACTGCTCCTCCTCTGCCATGCCACTCTGCAAATCCCGGGGCTGGCTTCCACTAACGTTCATAATAAAATTCAAACTTATTTTGAGAGGCTGACCCTAGTACTGTTTAGCTACCAAATGCAATACCATATGCTACACCTCTCACCTTGCTTATTTATGGTCTTCACTACTCCCACACCCCTTGTGTCTTAATCCCTTCCCATTTTAAAGTGTAAACTGTCATGCACAGGGCCTTCTTCCCCTTTTGTATGCATTACTGGTCTCTATGTATGTAATTCTGTATGTTCTATGCATGCAATTCTGCATGGCCCTTGTACATATTTTACTGCGCTGTGAAATATGTTGGCACTCAAAAAATACATATTATCATTATTATTAATAATAATAATAATAATAAAATAAAGTGGTATAGACTACATAGAGCCTCTCTCATTTGCAAGTATGGCAGGGATATGATTTTTTAAAAAAAAGTATAATGTTCAAGATAACCTGCATATTCAATGCTGGTGGTTCAATCATGCATGGCAAGGTTCCCAACACTAAAGAAGCTTTGATGTGTATGTCCAAGTATCAGAATAAGTTTCTTTCATTCCAGGGTAGAAGACCGAGCGCCTACAGACTAATCAGAAAAAGGTGAACTATCAAAGCTGCATATATCTTATAAGACAGGACTGCTACTGATGAAAGTAAGCAATCAGTAAGGCATTAATCACTGCATTTCCAAAAGAATAATATTCATAAAGGTTTAGTTGGCGTTGCCTTTTAAAAAAAGGAAACAGAGACTACTGCACTCCACAATAAACAGATCATAATGAACAGATAGATAGACAGACAGACAGATAGATCGCTAGAACCATACATGAAGCAAAAGCTACACTTTGCCAAATTAAGTTTTATTATATACTCTCCAGACTTAGAATATTAGAATATGTGAAAAGAGAATGATATATAAGTGTGTTAAGGGCTCTTCCCTGTTACTTTACAAGATATCTTGTACATCTAGATTTTCAAGTAAAATACTCAATATATGATTCATCTCTAGCAATTTCTGCTATCAGGCTGCAATTGGGAAAAGTTCAGAATGTAATAGTTGCAAATGAGAGAAACAGCATGAATATTAATGGCATTTTAACATAATGGTTTTAAACTGAATTTCTGCAAAGCAGATGCCATAGAGTTCAGTTCTACTTACAATATATAGCTAGAAATAAGCAATGAAGGAGTTACTCGCTTTGCCATATTGCATTATAATACACAATATTGTCAAATGTATAAGAACTACTGCCTTTCCAAAATCTTATTCCCGAACCATGAAAATAAATATGACGTTGGTCCACTCTTTGCTGCTGTAACAACCTCCACTCTATTGGGAAGGGTTTCTAAAACCTTTTGTAATATTGTTGGTGGTATTTACTCTTATTAAGCCACAAAAGCCTTAAGCCTCCCATAGACACAAAGATTTTTCTTTGATGAATGACCGATTTCAGTGCAATCCAACCAATCCATCAAATTATCGTTAGGTCAGCGGGATTCAAACGATCGTGAATCTAACGATTTGTCGTCCGACATCAGTCTAAAAATTGATCAGCCAGGTTAGAAAATTTTCATCGGTCACAGTGAAATCTATCTATTGTCCAATTGTTTGCAGGGCCAAGCAGGCCGCTCCCCGCAGTTTTCCTGGCTTCAACTAGACAACATTACTTGAAATGGTCTTTTTAGTTGATGGACAAATCATACATTTAAACAATTGTTTCAAGATAAGCTTGGTCTTGTGATAACGAAAAGATCTTTAAAAAATCCTAACATCAATGGCCAGCTTTAGTGAGGTTTAGCTCTCTAAAGTTGTGCATGTGCATTTAGGCCTGAAACTCATTCAAGGTTATCCTACAGGTGTTCAATTAGTTCAGTTGAGGTCAGGGCTCTTTGCTGCTCAGGTTCTTTAACTCCCATCTCAGCAATCCCATTCTTCCACTGAAACCAGGAGCCTAAGCACAAAATAGGCATGTACTGAATGCAGAATTTGGTTTGGAATTCGGCCAAATCCAAGCCTTATTCAGCAGGATTTGTATTCAACTGAATTTAGTTTGGAATTAAGCTGAATCATATGTGAATATGGGATTCGGCCAAAAACAGAAGAGTCGGATTCAGTGCAACCCTAGCACAAACCATGAAAAAAGCTTTAGACCATTATTACCCTTCCACCAAACTTTTTTTTTTATGTATTCAGGCAGGTAATGTTTTCCAGGTATCTGCCAAAACCAGGTTTGTCTATCAAGCTGCCAAATGGATACCAGTGACCTGTATGTGACTCCAGTCAACGCTTGGCATTGTGCATGGTAGTTATGTTTGTGTGCAGCTGCTCACCCGTCAAAAAAAAAGAAAAGTCCCAACAAATACTTCCTGCCCTGAGGTTGCTTCCAAAGAAATTGATGTATCTACTGTATTTAAGGATGTCGTTATAGACAAAATATCAAGATACTGGCCAAAAAATCTTCCTGGTTATGTTCGGCAATACAGTATAGTGTATAGTGTAGTGCATAATCCTAATCTGGGAAGGGCAGATAGGATTCCTTCATCATTACTCCAAGGTAGGTGCCTGGACTCATGAGTCCTTACCAAAATAATGGAAGGATGAATGTAATTTCAATAATTCTGCCTCTACCAAAAAGAAGATTGGTCTTCATCTCCCTAGAGAGTGAGGTAAAGAGAAAACTATAATTCAAAGTTAGTGTGTATGAACATGGTGTTTATGCTTGGCTTCATGTGTCTGTTAGTTAGGCACTTGTATAGTGAGGGAGAAACCCAGCATCACACTGGGAGGTCTGGGCCCATTGGGGCTGCCAAATCAGGGCCCCCTCCCCACAAGCCACTCCAGCCGCAAATCCCTACAAGCCCCCTGCACAGGCAGATCCCTCCCTGTCCTCTTTAACCCACACAAACTTGCATACCTGCTTGTGCATCCCTTTGTGAGAGTCAGAAAAAAGTCCCGTTATCCTTTGGTGAAAAATTAGCGAAACTCCGAAACTGTGAAAAATTTGCAAAACAAAAAATTTTTTACACGAGCAACAATTTTTTGTCCAAATGCATTACAGTCAATTTTTACATGTCAATGTGCGGCAAAATCATTTTGATGCGCGACAATTTTTATGTGCTCTACAATTTTTACACGTGCGACTGCTTTGTCCAAATGCAATAAAGTCAATGGGAGTCAAAATTATTTTGACGCGCGACAATTTTTATACAAGCAACTTTTTTGTAGCCTGCGAATTTTCACAGCAGTTTTCGAGAAACAATCCGCAGGTGGCGAAATGCAGAATTTAGCCTGCCGAATAAATTTGCCCATCGCTGACCCTGGAGAAACCATGTTTAGTGCTCGGATGTGCAACAGTTTTATTTTCTGCATTTTATGGTTGGTATCAGAAGTGTCTTAAAAGAATCTGAGCTGCCTGTGCACTGTTGGTCTGCTATGATATAAGGTTTTACTGCTTTTTGTGCCCCTGTCCCTTCTATGCACAAATATCTGTCTTGCCTATTGCTGTATTTATATTAATCCCCACACAGAAGCTATTGGTGCTGAGAGTGCTTTCGCCCAGATGGCACACTGCGTCAGCCACAGAAAGTCTCACCTCATCATATCATAATCTCGCAAACGTCAGCTGTGGGTTTTAAAAAGGAACTTGAAAAATGTCTTAACTGTTGTTGCCTTGTGTTTTAGCTCTTAGGGATGGGGGTTAGCCACTATTATTTCAATTTAGATCATTACATTCACCAGACAGCTTGACAGCATTGTACATATTGGGAATAGGGCCGCAAGGAATAAACAAAATGCACGTAAAGGAAGGAATAGCTGTGCAGCAGTACTTAAATGTCCCTTTACTCCCCCAACAACAATATAATGTGCATTTGAGCTATTCCCACTTACCCTTTACACACAAACTGTAGTGAGACAAGCAGGGAAGCTTTAAGTCCTGGCTAACTAGGGTACAACTATGAATACTTATACTAGGGGTAATGGAATAGCAACTAGAAGCAATATTAGGCAAAACTATATATAGATATGACAGACAGACAGATAGATATTTCAGACAGACAGATACATCAGACAGATAGATAAGATATAGATAGATAAGATATAGATAGATACAGTAGATAGATAAGATAGATAGATGATAGATAGATAGATAGATAGATAGATAGATAGATAGATAGATAGATAGATAGATAGATAGATAGATAGATAGATGATAGATAGATAGAGAGATAGAGAGATAGATAGATAGATAGATAGATAGATAGATAGATAGATAGATAGATAATAGATAGATAGATAGATAGATAGATAGATAGATAGATAGATAGATAGATAGATGATAGATAGATAGATAGATGATAGATAGATAGATAGATGATAGATAGATAGATAGATAGATAGATAGATAGATAGATAGATAGATAGATAGATAGATTTTTCAATCATTTTTTTTTCTATGAGACTATATTATGTGCTCAGCACACTGGGAAATATTCTGTGCCTTGTCCCTGCACTGGTAAAACTGCTGTGTTTGTTTCAGAAACTCTACTATGGTTTATATAAACAAGCTGCTGTGTAACCATGGGGGCAGCCATTCAAACACAGGATGCACAATAGATCACAATAGATCACAGATACATTCTGAAGAATCCCATTTTACACTACAGAGCTTATCTGTTATCTGATGTGTATCCTGTGTATCTGCTATGATATAAGGTTTTACTGCTTTTTGTGCCCCTGTCCCTTCTATGCACAAATATCTGTCTTGCCTATTGCTGTATTTATATTAATCCCCACACAGAAGCTATTGGTGCTGAGAGTGCTTTCGCCCAGATGGCACACTGCGTCAGCCACAGAAAGTCTCACATCATCATATCATAATCTCGCAAACGTCAGCTGTGGGTTTTAAAAAGGAACTTGAAAAATGTCTTAACTGTTGTTGCCTTGTGTTTTAGCTCTTAGGGATGGGGGTTAGCCACTATTATTTCAATTTAGATCATTACATTCACCAGACAGCTTGACAGCATTGTACATATTGGGAATAGGGCCGCCAGGAATAAACAAAATGCACGTAAAGGAAGGAATAGCTGTGCAGCAGTACTTAAATGTCCCTTTACTCCCCCAACAACAATATAATGTGCATTTGAGCTATTCCCACTTACCCTTTACACACAAACTGTAGTGAGACAAGCAGGGAAGCTTTAAGTCCTGGCTAACTAGGGTACAACTATGAATACTTATACTAGGGGTAATGGAATAGCAACTAGAAGCAATATTAGGCAAAACTATATATAGATATGACAGACAGACAGATAGATATTTCAGACAGACAGATACATCAGACAGATAGATAAGATATAGATAGATAAGATATAGATAGATACAGTAGATAGATAAGATAGATAGATGATAGATAGATAGATAGATAGATAGATAGATAGATAGATAGATAGATAGATAGATAGATAGATAGATAGATAGATAGATGATAGATAGAGAGATAGAGAGATAGATAGATAGATAGATAGATAGATAGATAGATAGATAGATAGATAGATAGATAGATAGATAATAGATAGATAGATAGATAGATAGATAGATAGATAGATAGATAGATAGATAGATGATAGATAGATAGATGATAGATAGATAGATAGATGATAGATAGATAGATAGATAGATAGATAGATAGATAGATAGATAGATAGATAGATTTTTCAATCATTTTTTTTTCTATGAGACTATATTATGTGCTCAGCACACTGGGAAATATTCTGTGCCTTGTCCCTGCACTGGTAAAACTGCTGTGTTTGTTTCAGAAACTCTACTATGGTTTATATAAACAAGCTGCTGTGTAACCATGGGGGCAGCCATTCAAACACAGGATGCACAATAGATCACAGATACATTCTGAAGAATCCCATTTTACACTACAGAGCTTATCTGTTATCTGATGTGTATCCTGTGCCTTTTCTCCTTTTTTTAGCTTTGAATGGCTGTTACGGGGTGTTACTTTTCCTTGAATAAGGGTCTCTGTATACCTGTGACCCTCACCTAACACCAGCAGCTTATTATGGTGTTAAGTCCTTCTTTTTATCAAAATGCATTGCCCCCCCCCCTCAAAAAGAAAAAACAAAAGACCCACTTCTGCATCAATTCTTGCAGGTAGCTGTTATTAACCACCCTTCCTCACTATCCTTGGATGCATCTGCTCCCACCATGCTTTCTTTCAACTGGCAGATAAGAGGTTTCCTGTTTTTTACACAGCAAAATAAATATGCCCCAAAGAGTATTGTGCATAGTTGTGAATAGCTACATACAGGATGTAATCATCTTAACATACTGCTATCTTCCCCTCTTTCCCCATTGTTACATAGTTAAATTGGGTTGAAAAAAGACAAAGTCCATCAAGTTCAACCCCTCCAAATGAAAACCCAGCATCCATACACACACCCCTCCCTACTTTTAATTAAATTCTATATACCCATACCTATACTAACTATAGAGCTTAGTATCACAATAGCCTTTGATATTATGTCTGTCTAAAAAATCATCCAAGCCATTCTTAAAGGCATTAACTGAATAGGCATCACAACATCACCCGGCAGTGCATTCCACAACCTCACTGTCCTGACTGTGAAGAACCCCCTACGTTGCTTCAAATTAAAGTTCTCATTGTAACAGAAACCAAATGCTAAAACTCTCAGTTTTGGCTGAACAACTACTTGTTGGGTCTCACTCTGCAGTTACACTGTCCCTGAAGGTTTAAACCAGGGTCCCCAACCTTTTTTACCCATGAGCTACATTCAAATGTAAAAAGAGTTGGGGAGCAGCACGAGCATGCAAAAAGTTGCTGGGGTGCCAAATAAGGGCTGTGATTGGCTATTTGGTAGCCTCGTGTGAACTGGCAGCCCATAGGAGACTCTGTTTGGCAGTGCACATGGTTTCATGCAACCAAAACCTTCCTCCAAGCTCCTGCTTTAAGGTAACTGGGAGCAACAGCCGAGGGTTGGTGAGCAACATGTTGCTTATGAGCCACTTGTTGGGGATCACTGGTTTAGACTCTTCAGGTCTATCTCTCCCTAACAAGAGAACCATCCATCCCTGACCTCATAACTGCAAGAGGCGCCTCCACTTCCAGTTACGTAAGTCGTTTTTCTAGAACAAACTTGAGATGAGTACATATATATTGAAAAGATAACAGTTTAACACTCTATGCCTCACAGCTTCCCACATCTTTGCGACCTCTTATCATCCTTTCTGTATCTTTATGTTATGTTACTCCTGCCCTTAGCTTGCCCAGTCTCTGTTCCCTCTATCCCTTTGTTTTGCTGTTTTGCAAACAGGTCACAATTTCTGTTATGGATAGAGTCGTCATTAGGCTTTGGTACTGCTGTAGGGGGTTCTCCTTCTCCTAAGCTAGAAATGCAACAGCTGGGTGCTGATGGGTCACTTGAATTTAGTCATAAGTGTCTCCATCATTTCACATTGCAACCCTCAGGATTAAATATAAATCATTTTTACATTTCATTTCATTTCTGTGTAATACCAAAGCTTACTGAGCTTGCAAAGCATTGATTTACATTTATAATTAAAGGAAATGACCAGCTTCTTGCTTCGCTTGGGGCATTCACTACCTCAAAACTTCATGAAAACAGCACATACTGTATTTAATGTGGAGACATAAATCTGACAAGCTCAGGACTTGCAAAACCACTTTTCTAACACAGATCTAAATTTTTCCTATTTATCACATTTACATAATTCCACCTAAAGAACACGGGAGCTCAAACATGCCAAAATCAATTCAAACCAATGCCCACATTGTGGGTTGTTTGACTAATAATACTTCTTTTGCTGAAGAATTTTCTTTACCAATAATGTAATATAACCATAACCGCAGCTTTTGGATTGTTTCATGCTTAACAATAAAAAACAAGTGACAAATGAAAAATACCCGAGAATAAAAACCCACAAGAAAGGTTTCACGTTACTTCTCACACCTGAAATTCTGCTAAAAATATGGAGAAAATGTTTGAGAAATTTCCCAGAATTCCAGTTTACGCCACTAAACTTTTGCAAGTGAACAGTGTAGAAATAAAATAGAAACTGGTGCAAAAATTTGAATTGTTGTCTGTTATTCGAGATACTTTTTATACTAGTATATTTGGTCACTTGACACATCCATGTCCACTGCTTTTTAAATATGCAGTTAGAATGTTTTGTGTTTATTTCTGGCATAATAACATTAACATTGTAGATGTATAAACAGGGTCCCTGGTGGGATATGGGAAGAGATAAAAAGGCAAGGGTTATGCCCCTGTCCATAAAGCATTCATTATTTTGAAAACAGCACAGTTTCAAAAACAATGCAGAATACATTAGAATCACAAATGTGTCCAAAATGACTTTTCACAGTTATCATTCTATTATGAGATTTTATGAAATACTCTACTGTACTCTCTAGGTTTTTTTAAAAAGACATTTGAATACATTTGCATGTGGTTTGTATTTATTTTTTATGACTTTTTTTTTAGATATACATATTTACATTGCACTTTATTGTATGGTATGTCAGAGAAAGTAATCTAGAAAATAAAATCTTTGGTTGTCTTGTTGTGTTGTTAAAAATTAAATAAGCAAAGGATAGAATCCTGGTCTTCCCTATGCTGCCCTCCAGTGGTCAAATGAAAAATCATGTACACAGAACAATGACCAGCTATCTAAAGTTGTGATTATTGTGAATCATAGAATTGAAATCTAAGAGTGTATCACTGCAGGGTTAGTATAACTGCATAGTAAATGTTATGATGAATTGTGTACACTATGGGGCAGACTTATCAAAGGTTAAATTTCTAAGTTACGTGAATTTTTTTTTTAACTATAATAAATACAAATGTACTCGCAACTCGAATGGGAGGTTATTTATGAAAAAACTCGAACACGAACTACCCAAAGTTTCAAATCGATTTAATTGAATTCAAATCAAGTTTTCCCGCTGAAAAAACTTGAATGTCAGGAAGGCAATTAACAGCTTCAAATGGTTCAACAGACCTATGCCATTGACTTGTAAATGAACTCAGCAGGTTTTAGGTGGCGAATATTCAAATTAAATCTGATTCGAGGGCCGAGTTGTGATAAATCTTACATTCAAATTCAACATTTGAGTTGGTGGTTTAAAATTCAAATTTGTGAGTTTTGACCAAAAGAAAATCGAAAATTCTAATTCAGTTCTACCATTTAAGCCTTAATAAATCTGCCACTAGGGCTATGGGCACACAGGCTGAAGGCTCCCACTGATCTCAGTCTCTGTATTTATTGCTTTTATAGAAAGATCTCAGTGTGTGTATTTTTTACTTTTATAGAAGCAGATTTGCTTGGTACCCCTGCTCCATTAATTTGAATCAGATCAGCCTGAATGCACACACACAGCAGAACTAAAGCAGAGGTCAGCTCAGAGATGCATCCTTTCGGGTATTTGGGCTGACTTCAGCTTCAGCTTTGCTGTGTGTGAGCACACGCAGACTGACCGGATTCAAATCAATGGAGCAGGGAACACGGAGCAGATTTCTCAGCCTGCAAAAATACCCAGGCTGAGAGCAGCTAAACCCTTCAGCCTGAGTAGTCAGTAATACCAATCCTTAGGAGACCAATATTAGTTCATTATCAAGGCAAGACTTGGTCAAATGTCTCAGCCTTGTTTTAAAAAACCTGAAAGCTCTTTTACTGAAAATATGTACTGTCTGTTCTTTTTACATAAAAATTTGTACTAATTAATTTGTTTTTATTGCGTAATTTACACTTATTCTATATCCTGTATAAAACGTCCCCTAAAAGGATTACATCCAGTTTACCTGACAATTTTCCTCCGACAAACCAATAAATTGGATTCCTTTGTAAACTGAAAATGCACATAAGTTTATTTTTTAATTAAAACCGGAAGAATGCATTTTCAACACAAGCCCTATATATTTAGCTATACATTGAACAGAGGTGTATTCTGTTCCTTTAATGCATTTCTACATTATAACGACATATTGATTTGATGACATATTTCCCCATATACCATAAAATCATCAATATTTTACGCCTGTGGATAATTTAACTAAAAAATATATATATATATGCATATACTGTATATCTAGCAGTGCCGGGACAGCACGGCCAGCATAAGAAGCTAATTTTTTAACAAATTACCTTTCTATTCTTCCAACTTGAAATTACAGTTTAGTTGTAAAGCACAGCAACCCTAGCAACCATAAATTAGAGCAGTAGATAATCTACATATGCAATCTTACTCTCATTTTGTTACTTATCTTCCTTATAAGGAATTCTCCTTTTATTTTATTTGAATCCAAATCTTGAGAGCTGCAGAACAGAATCTTTATTAATGCTAAGTAAATTTAGTATCTATGACAAAAGCCCTGGACTAAGTGGGTCAAGTCAACTGAACAGTTTAATACTTATTTTCTTTTAGGGATGCAGAGAGAAATCATGTGACTTTTTGTCACAAAACAAGGAAGTAAAATTGTTTCCCCTTCCCATCCCTAATTTGCATATGCAAATTAGGGTTCAGATTCGGTTCGGTCGATTCTTTCACAAAGGATTCGGGGGTTCGGCCGAATCCAAAATAGTGGTTTCTAGTTATGAGTGTTGCTTCTTATTGCTTTACTTTAAAATGACCTAATGCTGGTTAAAAATAGTTTTCTTTAAAATTACCAAATTTTAAAATGTATAATGTAATGTTTTTTAAAGAATTAAGTTATTAAGTAAAGTATTAAGTTATTGTATTGCAAACTTTAATTTAGGGGGGTAGCAACGCATGCAGGCCACAACACATACTGCTTGCCCTATGGTAGCCTATATGGACAAGGCTGGCCTCTGCCAACCTATGCACCTTGCACCTGACTTTTCTATTCAGCATGAGGTGCACTCCCCACCAAGCTCAAATATTCTATGACCTTTCCCAGCATCTATGTAAATGACCCCTAATTTGTCTTTAGCTGGTACTCAGGGCCGGATCCCTGTCTTCACCGCCTCAAGGCCTCTTCGCGCCGCAGGGTCCTAGAGCCCAGCACCTTCACACCACAGGGTCCTAGCGCCCATCTATTTCACGCGCAAGCCCCTGCAGAAGCGTGCATGCTTGCGATGAAATGCCGGCGATTAGTGCCTCTTCAATTACGGCTGGGCAGCATGCCGCCCCTACCTTCTTGCTACCCTAGGCCCTGGCCTTTGTGGCCTCACCACAAACCCGGGCCTGCTGGTACCTAAAAAAGCAACTACAAATAATTTATGCATGACTATATCACTCCAACTTGCAGTACAGCAGTAAAGAGTGATTGAAGTTAATCAGAGCCCAAGTCACATGACTTGGGGCAGCTGGGAAATCTGTTTGCTCTTTTGAGCAATGGATTTCAGTGCAGAATTCTGCTGGAGCAGCACTATTAACTGATTCATTTTGAAAAAAATTTTTTTCCCATGACAGTATCCCTTTAACAGTGTCATGGATTTAGCTGTCGTAAAAGACAACTAAGGCCTGACTAAGAATTAGACTTGAAACAGTGTCAGATTGGCCCACCGGGATACCAGGAAAACTCCTAGTGGGCCCAGGTGTCAGTGGGCCTCTTGCTTCTAACCAATTGGCCTATATCATGGTCATTGCCTATTTCTTAGGCTTAATAATGGAAGAATAAAGTATTGTAAGTAGATATAAAAGACTAGGAGAATAAAGAGGTTAATTGAGGAGAGAAGAGGAGAAATAATAGTTTGGAAAGTGGACCCATGGTCTAAAGTTTTCTGGTGGGCCCCATGGTCTAAGGTTTTCTGGTGGGCTCCTAGCATCCCAGTCCAACACTGACTAGAAATGCTGTAACTTATGACTTTTGTAGCAGCCTAGAGTTATAGCACCTTAATATTTGAATGCCTCCTTCAAAAACTGCATGAACAAAAAAAGGCCACTGGCTCTGGAGAGCGGGAAAAAAGTTGTATCAAGCAGTGTTGCTTGAAGAATTTAGCTTTGATGTTGTTAGACCACAACTTCATAAAAATGCCAAGATACACTAAAAACATTGCAAAACCAACTGGAAGTACTTGTGATATGTGCACCCTAATTCAACGATGACAAAGCACTGAATGCTGCCAGTAAGTCAGTAAACAGTTCTCAATATGCTAATTTGCTGGGCATTGGAGTGCAGTAACATCTGGTTTGCTCTTGAAGTTTTAGTCCACCTTTAAAAGCAGCTTAAAAGATAATAAAGGTGGTAAAGGAAACTGGAATAAAAGTCAAAGGGGGGAATTCACAAAAGTGTCGGGAACGAAAAAATGTCTTTAAAATGTCGTAGAAAGTGTCGTAGCAACAGCCGACAAATTCACAGAGCATTTCTCCGCCAATTTTCCGACATGTGCGACACTTTTGAATTAGTTTCGTTAAAAGTGGGCGTGGTTATTTCGGCGCCACTTTTCCCGACATTTTTATGAATTACTCGTAAACTCATTTTTTTTACCGACAATTTTTCAGACACTTTAGGCTCTCCAAAATGAAAATGTCAGACAAATTGTCGTTTAAAAAGTCTTGGTAAATGTCGTTTGTACGATGAAAAGATATACGACATTTTAGAATATTGTCAGACTTACGAGTCATTCAGAGATGGTAACATCTGCCTTTGTGGATTTGCCGTTCATACGACATTTTACAAATTTGTCGACCGCCACTTCTGGGTTACTTTTTTTACCGACACTTTTGTGAATTCCCCCCAAAATGTTAAAATGGCTTGGCAGGAAATAAATCTCATACTTAAGAATACATGAATCTAGTCTACAACTAAACAGCCAGCATTAAGAATGAGATTATTTAGAAACTTGCGGTCATGTCCACATATTTTTTCTAGATCACAATGTAACTTTGCAAGCTTCTTGTCAAAGAATCAAAGGTAGAAGTGAAAATTTGAGCTTGATTGATTTTGAGCTAATTTTTGTGTACTACTAGGGGGTAGTCCAAATTTGAAATCGACTTTGAAAAAATGTAGAAAATTTGAATTTTGAAATTTATCATGTACAGTCTCTTTAAAAATTCGACTTCGACCATTCGCCATCTAAAACCTTCCGAATTGCTGTTTTAGCCTATGGGGGACCACCTAGAACCTATTTGGAGTCTTGGTGGACTTTGAAAAATCAAAGGGTTTTTTTTTGGAAAAACTTAGAATCTAATTCGATCAAATACGCTATTACTTTGATTCAAACGATTCGAATTTGATCGAATACAGAGGTATTCGATTGAAAACTGACCTATTCGACCAAAAAATTTATTTCAGTTGGTCTTTTTGAATTGGAATTTCGAAATTTTTCAAATTCGAAATTTGGCCCTTGATAAAGCTGCCCCTTATTTCATAATCAATACCTCTACTATGTAATAAGTCATATTTATAGAAAATGTAATTTCACATGTTGAAGGGCACACCATTTGCATTTTTACAAGTATATTTTCCAGGGTACAAGATGAGATCTAAATACACTCCAAAATAAAAAGCAAAAGCCTACTGTTTCCCATTTTCTGGACAACAGACACATTTTTTAACCTATCTACTGATTTAATAGTTTGTATTTATAATGGCAACCAGAGAATTTGAGTCTGACTCTTTAGGTCAGGCATAAAAAGCCGAGATATAACCATGATCAGGGGCAGAGAGTTGCAGAAATAAATGCAACAGTTCTGGGACAATTTGTGTTTAATTGCAGGGAGTTGCAAGGGAATAAATGCTTCTGAAGGCTCCGCTACACTTTGCACCACTTTGGCAGTAGTTAATTCACAGCGCATACGCTAATTCATCAAAATGCGATGTTACGTCTCGGCAGGCTAATGATGGCTAGTGAATATGGATGGGCGAATTTGTTTTGCCAAAAATTCACCGCCGGCGAAATGTCACTGACGCCCATAGACTTTAAAGTTTCTGGGTGTCAAAAAAACGTTAAAGTCTATGGGCGTAAAAAAAATTTGTCGCTCAGCGAAATTTTTTTTGACGCGCGTTTTTTTTTTGACGCACGCCGCCATATGTCCCAGTCCTAATACGCTAATTCATCAAAATGCGATGTTACGTCTCGGCAGGCTAACGATGGCTAGCGATTAGCGAAACTTCATTAGAACTTTCGCTACTGTTCATTTCTGCTAGCGAAACTTTGTTAACACATTATGCTTATGTCAATTTAAATAGGACTGGGACATATAGGTCATATATTTGTCTTTATTAGAGATGGTGAAATTGCTGGAAGTGGCCACTTATTATTAAAACAGTAACAACTTTTAAACGTAATCCCACTTTAATTTTTTTTTTTTTTAAAAACAGCGTTTTTACTTTTTTTTGACTGTTCGGCATACAGGATATGATGCCACTGACATAAGATGGAGAAGGATGTAGCTTCATCTTATCCGTTCCCCAGGTATAACCTGGCGAAGCAGACTCTGGCGAAATGGGGAATGTAATGGAAAATTCGCACTTTATTGAATTTGAGGAGCAACGCTCGCTCGTCTGAGCAAAAATTTGCCCGGCAAAAGGGCGCAAAACTTTGTTAGCAATGTACTCTTTCACTAGTGAATTGTCCTCTACGCCTGTTAGTAAATTGGCGTTGTCCCTGCAGATTAGCGTTGTCCCTGCAAAAAAAGCTTCTGAAGCCTCTCCAAATTGCCTCAGAGGGGGAAAAAATTCCTGATAATTGGTGTTTTTTCACTGTAAAATGCTCAGTTATGTCCTTTATACTAAACAATTGCCCCCTGGTCCTTGCAATGGAAGTACTGTATATGTAGGGAAATGGGGTTGCAGATTCTACCTTTAGTTAGCAGCAGTTAGAGCACATCAAGGAGGAAAGTATTCCATGCTTTAAATGATGACCCAGGCCTTAGAATTTTTAGGCTGTCACCCCATGTATGATGTTATAGCCATACCTGAGTTACAGTGAGAAAATATGACATTTGGAAGATCAATCACTTTAAATACACTAACCGGCGAAAAGTCGCCAGTGACTGATTCACACCCATCGCTACACTTGGCCAGGCGAAAATTTGCACAGACAACGCTAATTCACTAAAATGCAGAATTTCGCCGTGGGCGCTGAACACTGGCGACTTTTCGCCATTTCTGCCTAGCACAACTTCACTAGAGGTCTTGCGCTCAGGTTAATTTGCATACGGTAGGAAATTTAAAGTTGAATGGACGTTTTTCTGTTATATGTTGCAGCAAATACATTACATTTCCACTGTTAATTAATGTCCAGGGAACCTTAATAAATTAATATAATGCTCTACTCATGAGCCCACTGTATAGTTTATGTTCCATATGTTAGAAAATGTATGGGGGAAACGGTTACGGAAAATATTTTTTAAGGACTTTTGCAGGCTATTACTCTGAAAAAAGGAAAAGACACCAACTTTTTGGGACTTTGATGCTTTTTCCACTCAGAATATGATGTAAGTAACAGAAGAATGAGGAAGATCTTTGCACTCCAGTTTACTTCACCTGGTCTGAGCTGGCAAAGGAAAGTCTGGCGAAAGAGGTAACGTTCAATAAAATCAGTATTTTTATTCAATTTGCGGCTAACGTCCATTTGCCAGAGCGAATTGTTGCCTGGCGATAGAGTGCGAATGAGCGCTAGCGCCTATCCCTTTCACTAGCGAATTGGCACTTGCGCCCGTTAGTAAATCTGCGATGTCCCTGCGGGTGATAACGCTGGCAAATTGGCACCAACTTTTGCCACTTCGCCCTTTAGTAAACCTGCCCCATAGTATCTATTGGCAGAACCTATCGGTAACATTTTGCCCCCCTCCCCCCCTCTTGATACTTTAGTTCTCCTGTAAGGCCTATCTAGGCCTTAATAGTAGAGTAGGGGTAAACTATGGTGTTTATTTATGAAAACTCAGTATTTTTTAGCTAGCATTTCAGATTTCAAGATATGTTTCGGCTTGGAAAAAAAATCTGAACAAGCAATCCAGAGAGATGCTGAGCTCTAAAACTCTAGAAGAGCCTTAAATTCAATATTAAAAATCAGCATTTTTAAGTTCCAAGGTGTGGCTTTTTTCCACCCCTGGTAACTCGTGGGCTACCACCGCCTGAGGCGAGATTCTCAACTCACCGCGTGTAAACCTCAGGCGCTTAGTGATGGCTAATACGCCATTGTGAGTGCATTTTTTAACATTTGTTTATTAAAGATGTTTACAATTTTACGCTATGTCAGTGAATTTCCATAGTGGGATGAAGCTTTGGAGCCGCATGTAAAATCCACTGCTGATATCTACACCTCTTTTCTGCACAATATCCCTTAAGCGTTCGTGAGTACCCCTCTATACAAATCCGTATGAGATAAAGTCTAGGATAATACGTTGGAGTGGATACAAGGGACACTTTTACTTACTTATTTATTTAGTGTATATGCTAATCACATAAAGGCGTGTGTACACATTTGGAAAATACTACACCATATTGGCGAAAATCTCTCTTTTCTCTTTTATTCTTTTTCTCTGTTTTTCGTGGATCTGACCTCGTGCTGTGAGCGCTGGTTTTCCTTTGAAACTTTGAATCCTTGCTTTAAGTCTGAGGGAGAACAGACAGACAATATACCGGCAGAGGAAGTGGACAACCAGAATCCTTGATATCCTTTTTTTACAGTTTCTCAAACTCACCTCAAGGCAACACTGACCCAGCTGTGCCTTTCAGTTTTTCAGGCTTTATAGGGTTATGGTCAGTGAGGTCAATGAGGCAAATACATAAGGGCCTTTACAAATGTGAAACCAGTACACATAAGTACAATTTGTAATGCAATGCGACACTTTTTTTTTTTACCCACAATGCAGTATTTTCCTACAATCTCCAAGTATCATTGAGAACAAGCATATGTCAATACAACAATTATGTCATTGATTGTGACTAGGGATGTGGAACTACAGCAATCAGCCGGCATCATGAGGGCTACAATGAGACAGCTGCTGGACTGGGCTACATCATATATATCACAGTGACAACACGGAGCTTATTGTTTGTATACATGAGACGTTTAATATTACCAGCCACACAGGCATTAACTGCTTGCACATTGTGTGAGTTCGTACGAGTCAATAAAGCTTCACAATTGTTGGGGGGAAGTCACGTGGCTAAATGACGACTTACGACAGGAAGTAAAATGCCTGTCGTCGCGCAGGTTCCCGGATGATTACACGTGCTTCCGGTCACGCTGTTAGAGAACATGGCAGCGCCGGCAGCAGAAGAAGTGTTGGCCCGAGTCGAGAAGGAGGAGGCGGAAAAGCTAAAGCTCATCTCTGTGAATAAGGAACTAGAGCTCGAGTTTGATCTGGGTAATCTGTTGGCCTGTGACCCAAACGCCCCCAGCGTCAGCGCCTTTCGGCAGCAGAATAAAGATGAATTCTTGCGAGCTCTGGCGAGAGACAACACGCAGCTCCTTATCAATCAGGTCTGGACGCTGCCCACAGAGAAGCTGCAGGAGGCTATCGTTGCTAAGCTCCCCGAGCCTGCCACTCGGCTACCCAGGGAAAAGCCTGTGCCCAAGCCCAGAGCACCCACACGCTGGGAAGAGTTTGCTAAACTGAAAGGGATCCAGAAGAAAAAGAAAACCAACCTGATGTGGGATGAGGTGAATAAGGAGTGGCGAAGGCGCTGGGGCTACAAGCGGGCAAAGGATGATACCAAAGACTGGATGATAGAGGTGCCACACACTGCAGATCCCAATGAAGACCAGTTTGCCAAGCGAATGAAAGCGAAGACGGAGAGGGTGGCCAAAAATGAGCTCAACCGCCTTCGAAATATAGCTCGGTCTGAGAAGATGAAGGTTCCCGGAGTGGGGCTGACACCGACCGACCAGCCCACCAAAGCAGAGTTGGGCAAAGCCATGCATGTGGCCAAGGTGTCCACTGCGTCTGTCGGCAGGTTCCAGGATAAACTCCCTAAGGAGAAGGAGCCCAGGAACATGGGCAAGAAGAGGAAGTTTCAGCCCCTGATTGGAGATTTCGCTGCTGAAAAAAGCAAGCAGCTAGACATACTGAAAGTCATGGACAGCAAGAAGCCAGTCCTGAATATGACCAAGGCAGTCAACAGGCAGATGAGGGAGGAGGATGCAGAGGAGGCTGCCAAAAGGAGAAAGGGGGGTAAAAAAGGCAGCAGAGGGGGGAAGCAGCAAGGTGGCAAGAAGGGAAAAGGTAAAGGACCAGGCAGAGGAAAACAGGCAAAGGGTAAAGGATTTGGTGGGAAGAGGAAGCACAAATAATACTGGGACTAGCACATCCTTACTGATTTGCACATAATAACTTGTATGGTTTATATCATTGCATAATGAACTGTATGGATCATCAAAAGGTCCTTCTATTACTATCAACACTGCATATACCTGTGCCAGATAATACTCGTCATTCAAGGAAACTTTGTATATTCATCTATTCGTATGTAGTGACTAGAAATCAGCTAATGTTAAATGATTTGTGTATTTGAGGTTATCCATCTACTATAGAAAAAGTTTTCTGATTTCCAGGATATAAACTTGAATGAGTTTCCACCTTTCTTCTGTTAAAGGGATTCCCGTCTCCTTCTGCTTTATTAAAAAATATATATATAATAATATTGCTGGTTATGAAATATATCTATTAAAATGCATATTTGTGTTAAAGTTTTATTATTAATTCCCAAATTGGAGTTTTTCTACCAGTGTTCAACACTAGTTTGGTGTCCGGTGCAGTCAGGTGTAAGGCCCAAAGCTGCCAAAGTCCCCAAAAATGTATCCAAACAAAACAATATACCAATGGTAAGACTGATGCAGTTGAATCGGTGACAGGTCTTTATTAGCCCATAAGCAAGTGGCAATGTTTCGGGCCCAGGCTTGACAAAGGGCCCTGTATAGGCCCGAAACATTGCCACTTGCTTACGGGCTAATAAATTATTAGGCTCACTATGGAGACTATCATTAGGAATGTATATCATCTTGTTCACACCTAAAGCAAATGTTCACAGGCAGGAAAATTCATACAGTGTCAGATTCAGTGCTGCAAATAGCTTGGGACCCAAGATTGTAGCCTTTTTTTTGTATTCCAGTCTTAAAGTCGTTGTTCACCTTTGAATTAACTTTGAGTATGATGTAGAGTGTGATATTCTGAGACAATTTTCAATTGGTCTTAATTTTTTATCTTTTGTGGTTTTTGATAGGGATGCACCAAATCCAGGATTCGGCCTTTTTCAGCAGGATTCGGATTTGGCCGAATCCTTGTTTCTGGCCGAACCGAATCTGAGTCCTAATTTGCATGTAAATTAGGGGCAGGTAGGTAAAAAGACGAGTTTTTTCACTTTTTCCTTTCCTGTCCCTAATTTGCATATGCAAATTAGGGTTCGGTATTCAGCCGAATCTTTCACCGGGGATAGTGGATTCAGTGCATCCCTAGTTTTTGTTATTTGGCTTTTTATTCAGCAGTTTGCAATTTCAGCAGTCTGGTTACTAGGGTCCAAATGACCCTAGCAACCATGCATTAGTTGGAATAAAGACTTGGAATATGAATAGGGGAGAGACTGAATAGAAAGATGAATAATAAAAGTAGCAATAACCATAAATGTGTAGCCTTACAGAGCATTTGTTTTCAGATGTGGTCAGTGACCCCCATTTTAAAGCTGGAAAGATTCAGAAGAAAAGGGCAAATAATGGAAAAACTATATAATAAAAAAAAAAATAATGAAGACCAATTGACAATTTCTTCCAATTTGCCATTCTATAACATAATAAAAGTTAACTTAAAGGTTAACCACCTTTTGAATGTTGGCTCCCTTGGGGGCAAAGCAATATGCAAAGAAAAAAATGGGATAGGTTTAGGGTTAATGCTAACACAAATAAAACAAGTGACCAGTCAAATTTTGAGGGGGAAAGCAAGGTAAAGGCAAGTTGCTTCTCTTGGACCTACCTTCCTTTTTTTTTTTTTTTAAGATATCATTATATTAACAGTTTTTACACTAATATCATGAATGTGTAACCATAACACCCCTACTAATCTTTTTGGGCAAGCAGGCTGCAGTAGGCACTCTGGTTCAAATTCATTGAGTTAGCCATGTAAAAACAGAAAATGGGAAAAATGCTAGGGAGAGCACCCTTTATGTTCCTTTAAAGGGGTTGTTAAATTGACTTTCAGTATGATGTAGACAATGATATTCCAAAACCATTTGCAATTGGTTTTATTTGTGGTTCCTCGGTTATTTAGCTTTTTATCTACCAGCTCTCCAGTTTGCAATTTCGGCAATCTGGTGACTAAACTCTAATTTACTCACAAGCTTGCATTAATTTCAGTAAGTGACCGGAATATGCATAGGGGAGGTCCTATATAGAAAATGGAGTAATAGAAAGTAGCAATAACAAATTTGTAGCCTAACATTTGATTTTTAGATGGCTCAGTGACTCTCAATAGAAAAGAGAAGGCACATAATTAAAAAAAAAACTATAATAAAGAAAAAAAGACAAATTGAAAAGTTGCTTAGAATTAGCCATTCTATAACATTAAAAACGTAAAGGTGAGCCATCCCTTAAAGGAGAAGGAAACCCCCTGGGCGCAAAATTCCCACCCCTGTGTTGCCCCTCCCTCCTCCCCCCTGACTTACCTGTCCCCCCGGGCAAATGCCCCTAACTTGCTACTCACTCCTCTGTGCAGGTCCTGTCCACGGTTAGGGGCATTTGTCCAGGGGACAGGTAGGCCAGGAGGGAGGGGGGGCAACACAGGGGAGGGGGGAAGGATTTTTGTGCCCTGTGGGTTTGGGTAAAAAAGTGGGAATTCCTTGGGCAGGTCCAGCTTTTGCTATTGCCAAACCAACCACCTTGATCCCCTGAGCATTACCTTGGCTGTGATCTTCCAATGTTTGTGATGCCATTGGCAGCCCTATCCCCTCCATGACATCACAGTTGGGTTGGTAAAAATATGGGTCTGCTGTCCCAGGTGTGCACGGGTTCACTAGTGGCAAGTTAGGGTTGGGTGTGCGTAGTTTTTTTTTTTTTGTTTTTTTTTTTTTTCAAGGGTGCAACAGCAATGACAGAACTTGCTCCACTAAAAACAATGATCGATGTAAGTATAATGCTCTTTATGTCCTTGTGACATCAACAAGCTGGACAATGGAAGCAATTATACAGCAATGTTTCCATTAGACAAAAGGGAACAATTAAGTGATCGTTTTTTAAAAGTCTTTATTTGCATCAAAAAACACATACATACTGTAGTGAAACACGCTAATACAATAATAAATAGGGGTTTAGAATAAAATTGTGGTTGGCCTGCACACTTTCTTCAATCTGCCTCAGCAAGATGTGATATTAGTATTAATATTTATATTAACCAGTATACTCCATACCAGTGATCCCCAACCAGTGGCTCATGAGCAATGTGTTGCTTTCACTGGCCTCAAAGCAGGTGCTTATTTTTGAATTCCTGGTTTGGAGGCAAGTTTTGGTTGGATAAACAGGTGTACTGCCAAACAGACTCCTGTACACTACTTATTTTGCAGCACCCAGGAATATCTTTCATGCTACATTTTACATTCTTTTTACATCTGAATGAGGCTCTCGGGTAAAAAATGCTGGGGACCCTTGTTTTATACAATGGATTAACAATAAGGGTAGAACTACACAGGCATTTTGAATCCGACACTTTTCGTTCCGACGATAGGAAGTACAGGCGCCGCGTCGGATGCACCGAAACTATGCTAAATAATAGGAATGTCGGACGTTGTCGCAACATGCATCGTTCGCATCCGACAGTCGCGTCGTGTCAGATGCACGCTGCGACAACTTCCGACATTCCATTTACTTACCTTAGATCTGGCGTGCCGCCTGCACTTCCTCGCGTTGGAACGGAAGGTATCTAATTAAAAACACCCGTGTAGTTCTACCCTAAGGGTAAACTTCTTCAAAAGATTTTTATCAAATGGGCCATAAACTGTGGTAAATATCCACTTTAGGGCTAGGCATTTTAAATAAGTATCTAAGTCAGACCATACCACTTTTTATTCATAACTCCTATGCACTATTTTTTTAAATACGTAATATAAAAACAACTTCAGGAGTACAGGTATGGGACCTGTTAACCAGAATGCTCGGGACCTGGGGTTTTCTGGATAACAGTTTTTTTTTTAATTTGGAACTTCATACCCTAAGCCTACTAAAAAATAATCCAATAGTCTTGTATTTCCCCCAATAAGGATTCATTATATCTTAGTTTGGACCAATTACAACATAATATTTTATTATAACCAAGAAAAAGTAGATTATTTCTAAAAATGTGAATTATTTGGTTAAAATGGAGCCTATGGGAGATAGCCTTCCTGTAATTCAGGGCTTTCTGGATAATGGGTTTCCCTGTACCAGATCTGATAACTGTAAATAAGGAATAAATTATCTTATATACCAGACCTTAATGAAATTATCTTCTGCTAATATTTGTTATTGACCTAGATGGCTGGTATATAACTTTTGAAAGGATTGCAGTTTGCAACTTGCAGTGGCACAATTGTGTGGCAATTTAAAGGGATGATTATTGTTTTCAAAACTTGGGTCAAAAAGGCCAAAATAATGGTCCTGTAGTACAGTATATGGGGCTTTCTAGAAATGAAACAATTAGAAGCTCACATTAGGTATGTTATTAGACCCAGGGCACACAGAGCATTGCCTCCACTGCCAAAGGAGAAGCGAATCAGCTTTGCGTCAAACCCTTAAGCGCTTCATTTACAGATCGGCACAAAAGGGGAGCAGACACGGTTGGCGTCCCCACCGTGTGTGTCCCCGCTGAACCACCAGGTATTCTCACAGCAACTGTACTGGGAGAAGTGGAGATTAGCCCAAAAATGCCTGTTTTTCTCTGCTATGTGTATCTGCATGCAGATGAAATGTCACGGCCGGCACCCTAAATCCAGAACAGGTGCTACGCTCCCTGGTCACGGCTCTGCTTCCGTCTGTAGCAGCCGCCTTTCACTTCGGGAGGAGCCCTCAGATGCCACCAGGTCTTAATAAGAGAGGAGCCAAGAGTTCTGGACAAGCAAAGGGGCACGATTGTTTACCAAGGATTTAGGATGGAAGGCAACATAACTAAAATAACTAATAAAGAAGGATCAACTGGAATAGTGTGGTCCGACAGGCCAGGTCAGTACAGACAGAGTTCAAGCAAGGTCAGACAGGCCGGGTCGGTACAGGCAGATTTCACAGGAAGTTATCTAACCTGTTTCATGCTTCCATGTTACAACCTACGGTACAGGTCCACCAGCAGTCATGTCCTTCTCAAGGGTTGGTAAAGGACAAACGAGTTGCCCCGAATTGCATGGGTTCCACCTGAGGAATAGAAAACCAGGGAGATAGTGATTCGTCAGTATTGCATACAGTAGGGAAACGAGAAAATCAATTCATACTTACCGAGATTTTTTTTTCCTGAACATGGCAGTGGGCACACTATGGGTTAATCCCTCCTGACACGTGATTGGACAGGTTTTCCTCTATAAAAAAACGTACTTCCGCCCCTGGCCGCCATATTTAACCTACTGGAGTCTTCCCCCAAACCTTTGTCCACTGCCATGTTACAGTCCAGGAAAAGAAAATCTCGGTAAGTATGAATTGATTTTCTCATTTCCTGTTCCTTCCACATGGCAGTGGGCACACTATGGGATGTACAAAAGATCAACACAAATTGCTGTGAGGGAATATTTAATTGTCAAGTAAGGCAGACTGCAGAACCGCTGAGCCAAATGCAGAACATTTTTTCATGAAAACATCAAATTGGTAGTGCTTAGCAAAGGTGTGAAGAGAGGACCAGACTGCTGCCCTGCAGATGTCTTCCGCCGAACCCCTGGAATGGAAGGCCCAGGACGCAGTCAATGCCCTTGTGGAGTGTGCTTTTACCTTGGAGGGTACACTGTTATGTTGGGGGTTATAAGCCATATGTTTACACTGCTTGATGCAGTTGGTTATTGTCGACTTGGAAGGCTGAGTTCCTGCTTTGTTCCCGGAAGGGATTATCAAGAGGGAGTCGGACTTTCTGTAGCTCGCATACTCTCCTAGCCAATGTAATGGCTAGCAGGAAGCACATCTTGAGTATCAGGAACTTAAGGGGTGCTTGATCCAAAGGTTCAAAAGGTTCCATTGTTAAGGAGTTAAGGACTAGGTTGAGGTCCCACGGGGGGACATGTGATCAGACTCTTGGTCTAAGTCTAGTCAGTCCTTGGAAACATCTTCTAATCAGGGCCTGTTGAGCCCAAGGTGTTTTGGTAAAATTAGAAATTGCCAAAACCTGACCTTTTAAGGTAGAGTTGCTGAGGCCTTTTCCAACCCCTTGCTGAAGAAATTCTATTAGTTTGATTTCTGAGAGGTTTTGATGGTTCATGTCGTTGGACTTTCCCCAGTCAAGAAATTTTTCCCATGCTACAAAATACTTCTGAATCGTGGAAGTTCTCCTAGCCGCCAATAAGGTGGAAATGGAGTTGGCAGATAGCCCTGAAGATCTTAAAGGACAAGGAAAGGCAAAAAAAATAAAATCCCATTTTTACTTTCTTTAATGAAAAAGAAACCTATCTCCAATATACTTTAATTAAAAAATGTGTACCATTTATATAAGAAACCTGACTGTATGCAGTGAAATTCTCCCTTCTTTTACTGCTGTGGATAGGAATTGTCAGATGGTCCCTAACTGCTGAGCAGGGAAACAATCATACTTATGAACAGCAGGGGGAGCCCCCGTCTTACTTCCAAGCCATGCATAACTCAAGCAGCTTTGTTTATGATGATCCCTAAGCAGCCCAGACCACATTGAGCATGTGCACAGTCTTAGTCTTGCAAAGATGTTTAACAAAGTTACAAGATGACAGCCCCCTGTGGCCAACTTTGAAAGCATAAATCATTTGTTTGATTAGGCTTTGTGGTGCAGTAAGTTCATGCTTATGTTTAGTATACAAAATACAGCATTTCCAGCCTTAATCTATTTTAGACTTTCCTTGTCCTTTAAGTTCCTCCTTTCAAGAGCTAAGCCATCAGGTGCAGTCTTTCTGGATGAGGGGGGAGTATTACTCCATGGCTGAGGAGATCCAGAAGGATTGGAAGACTGAGAGGTTTTTCTACTGATAGCCGTAGGAGAAGAAGGAACCAAGTTCTCCTTGGCCAAAGTAGGCTACCAGTACTTCTGCTTGGTCTTCTTTGATTTTGTTCAAGAAAATCAGGGGAACGGAGGGAAGAGGTAAGGTCTGTAGAAGTTCCACTTTCTTGAAAATGCGTCTGCGAAAACTGCCCTTTTGTCTGGGCCCCAAGACACAAAGGTTGCCAATTTCGAGTTCTTGCTCGTTGCCATCAGATCTAGGGAAAACGGACACCATTTTGACTGGATAAGGAGGAATGCTTTCTGATGTAGTTCCCATTCCCCCGGAACTGAATGGGAGCACCTCAGTTTGTCTGCTAGTGAGTTCAGACTGCCGGAAACATGTACTGCCTTCAGGTCTGTCAGATGATGTTCCGTCCACGAATACATAAGAGTGGTCAAGGCTAATAGCTCTTTGGATCTTGTTCCACCTTGCTTGTTGATGTATGTCACTGCAGTCATGTTGTCGGACCTGATCCGTACAGCTTTTCCCTGGACTATGTGTTGGAAGTTGAGAAGACTCAGATGTATGGCTTTCAATTCCCTCCAGTTGGAAGATTTGAGTAATTCTTCCTTCTGCCAATTCCCCTGTATTCTGAAATTCTCTAGGTGAGCCCCCAGCCTTTCTTGCTGGCTTCTGTTTTAATGGTTATCCAACTTTTTGGGAGAAGACATATAGGTTGGAGGAGATTGTCTTCCTGTAGCCACCACTTGAGGGATGCCAGGGTGAACTTAGACAGATGAGCTGATTGGGATTTGCATGCTTGTGGTCCCATTTTGAGAGAAACTCCCTCTGGAGAGCTCTGGTGTGAATTCGGGCCCACTTGACATATTCTGATGTGGATCCTAGTTTCCCCAAGATTTGTTGACATATTCTTGCTGTTGTCATGGGGAACCGAGTGAGAGATATAACTGCCCCTCTGGATATCCGGAATCTTCCTTGCCGGGAGGCTTAGGGATATCAAGACTCCCAAAAATTCTAACTATTGAGTTGGTTGAGTGTGGCTTTTTTCCCAGTTGATCAACCAGCCCAGGTTTTCTAGGTACGAAGTGTCATTAGAAGGTGCGAAGTCAGAAGTTCTCTGGTAGGGGCCATGATCAGGAGATCATTGAGGTATGCGAAAATCTGTATACATGCTAGTCTTCGTTTGGCTACCACAGGTGCCAGGATCTTGGAGAATATTCCTGTGAAGCTTTCTTACTTGGATGTGTCGGTAAGCATCTATCAAGTCTAGCTTCACTAACCAATCCCCTTTTTCTATGCATTGTGTGATTGACTTCAGGGTCTCCATTCTGAAGGAGGGGAAATGAAGGTTGTAGTTGAGATTCTGCAAGTTCAGGATCACTCTGAAATCTCAGTTTGTTTTTCTCCGAAGAAAAAGATGGGAGTATAAGCCTTGGTACCTTTGGTCCCTGGGAACTGTTGATATGATCTTTTTCTTTAACAGATCTCGTATGATCCCGGTTAGGACTTTTTTCCCCTCTGGGGACATGTGTCTATCTGAGGAAATAAAATTCATAGGTGGGGAATTTTTTAATTCCAGTTTTATCCTTTTGACACATTGTCCATTACCCATGTGTCTTTTATTTCTCGAGCCGACTCTGTCTGAAAAAGAGATATTCTGCCTCCTGCAATGGACGGAGGGGCTCACCAACCTTCATGCTCTTTTCTCTTTTTTTTGAACTCCCTTCCCAGGAAAGGACTTGTCCTTTGGTTTCCATTGCCTGGAAAAATGTCTGCCTGGTTTGTATTGTTTTACATCTTTAAATGTAGGTCTAGAGGTGTATGCTCTGCCTCTGACTGGTCTCCCATCTCTTCTTTCTTGAGGGAGAAAAGGCAATTTAAATGTAGGTCTAGAGGTGTATGCTCTGCCTCTGACTGGTCTCCCATCTCTTCTTTTTTGAGGGAGAAAAGGCAATTTTCTAGCTGACACTTTGGATATGATTTGATCCAGTTCAGGTCCAAACAGGAGGTTACCCTTGAAAGGTAGAGAGCAAAGGTTGTGTTTAGATTGAGGTCGGCATTCCAGTGTCTTAGCCATAGACCTCCTCCTCGCAGTCACTGAGAGGTTCATGGATTTCCCTGCCAATTTGACGATGTCCATTGAGGCTTCGGCTACAAAATCATTGGGCACCTTTATGTCTTGTAGCATGTGGGTGAGTTTGCCTCTGACACCTTCGTCCACTGGGAGCGTGGTTCTCCTGGCCACACGAGTGATCGCTGCATCAACTTTGGGAGCGAATTCCCAAATCTTAGACTGATCTGCTGGAAAAGGGAACATTTTCCTGAATTTCCTAGAGATCATGAATTTCTTATCTGGACTTTCCCACTCAGAGTCCACTGTTTTCTTAATAAAATCATGAATTCGGAAACAAATGATTCTTCTTAGCTACAGACTTGAACATCTTGTCTTTTTTAGTTCCAGGTCCAAGGTTTTCCTTAAGTCTTTAATTAAAGGTTCAACTAGATCTGTATTGAAAGCACAATCCTCTATGGTGGAGCAGTTTAAAGATAATTCCCCGTCTGAATCTAGGCTATCACCAAGTAACACTGGACTGGATTGAGATATAGTCACTGGTGTAGGTTGATCTATTCCCCTTGTGTAACCATGTCAGCCATGGCTTTGTTGAATGAATTTTTCATCCAGGTCATGAATTCCTTGAATTGAGCAGAGTTCCCTGCTTAATCTTGTGGGCATCTAGCACAGGAGTTTCTATCTGGCTGGGTCATTGCAGGATGCACATTCTATTTTATTTGATTTTCTTCTCTGACCTCCCGGAGAACTAACGCAGAAGAAAAAATAGTTAACTCTGTTCTAGTTATGTGACAATTATTTCTATGTTGAATGATAAAGAACATCCGACTTCACCTCCCATAATAACTCACCCCCTTGAGCCCGAATGAGAGCGTCTGGAACTCATTGTTTGTAAGAAGAATGGCAATGCAAAATCCTATTATGCTGACCCTGGAAGGAGAGGAACATATGTATCCAGGGTGTCCACTCATTCATGCCAGCTAATGTAACAAGCAGAGGTGTACTTACAGTTGTACCCTATGAACCGCACAAACGCACTCCAGGCAAACTGTTTTTTTTAACCAGTCTGGCAGCTTTGAGGGGAGAAGGCGCCAAGAATTAAAATTTTCCTTGCGCCTCAGCATCTATTCAGCGTGCGTCAGCGTAGATGCGCCTGCGTACCTTGCGCCCGCAACTACATGACGGCGTCCGTCGCCATGTTGGAATTGGGAACATCGGTGTCTAATAGCGCATGCGCCAAATACATGGCATTGCGTCTGAGCACACCGGAGGCACACTTTGGCCATAAGCCCGTCGGCTTCTCCAAGAGCTCTCACAAGGACTTAGGCCTCGGGTCAGGAGCTTCAGCAGAGGAGAAGCAGTCTGCTGGACATCAGGGGGGAGTGACAGGAGGAAAAAAGATGGCAGCCAGGGGCGGAAGTACGTTTTTTATAGAGGAAAACCTGTCCAATAACGTGGCAGGGGGGATTTATCCATAGTGTGCCCACTGCCATGTGGAAGGAACAGGAAATATGTACCCCCTTCAGCCTGCCTTTCCCTTTGCCTCCTATCAATTTGGATGTATAACTTCATGAGGTCATCCAAAGTGGATGAAGGAGGGTAATTAATCAGGCTCTGTCTTTACAGAGTCAGAAAGCCCCACCCGGACTTGGCTACGAAGAGCTGTATCATTCCACCCGTCTCAATTGACCATCGGCGGAATTCCGTACAATATTCGTCAATTATTCTTTTCCCATGGCGTAGTTTACGAATCGCGGACTCAGCAGAGGTAGCATGATCCGGGTCATCGAATAATATGGCCATGGTAATAAAAAAATATCTCGGTAAAACAGGCAGGGTCAGTGGGGGGTAACCTTAGTGCCCAAACTTGTGGGTCACCTTGTAGTAAGGTCATAACGAATCTTACTTCCTCCTCACCAGTAGAAAAAGTGTGAGTGTGAGGGAAAAAACTGAGGTACAACTTGCATGCCTCTTGAAAAACAAAAAATAGGCAGGCAGGCAAGAATCAGGATTGGAGAGTTTGGATTAGTCAGTAGACTAGCGTCAAAACCAGGATACAAAGTAGGATTCACGTAGAATAAGCACCCAGGAACTAAACAAGTTAGACCTAACAATGGGCAAAAAATTCCCTTTAAATACCTCTGAATTTCGCACAAAAGCGTGAAGACGTCATCACGCAGGCACGTCAAACCGAGAAGTGCGCCACATATGCACCATAGAGAAACCGGTGCTCAAGGAGGAAACAACCACATGGCGTGGTCCCCACGGCCACTAGACCACAAGTCTAAGCGTACCTTACATGAAAGTTGTGATTCAGTACAGCTACAGGGTGTTGCAGAAGGGAGTTGACTCGCATCTCAGACTACAGGAAAAAACAGACAGCAGCAGAGCCAATGCTCCGTGTGGCCGGGGCCTTGTGGGTACATATTTTGTCTTTCATTTTCCCTTTATTAAAATTTAAGTTGAACATTTAAGCCCTTTACGATAACAAATATGATAATCAGCATTGCTACAGTGTGCGTTGTTTAGTTCTTACACAGCGAGGAGCAGGTTCCAGCGCAGTTATACCCCTGATGGCTGCTGTGTACTACTGATTGTAGCAAGCCCCTCTGCATACACTTTGAGACAAGATAGTACCTCATCATGGTATGTACAACAAGGTTGCAATTATTTAAAATGATTTATAAAGAAGCAATTGTTAAAGCTATTTTACTCTGTCTTAAATATTATCAATCATTAACAAAAAAAACAATAACTTTGTCTAATCTAATCAAATTAAGTTGTCCTTCTCCTGCCTGTTAGCACACAATCCTTTTGTTCTAATTCAGATATTACCCACAGGTACAACAAAGCATTGGTTTTATACAACTTAATGAATTACATATAGACCATTGTGCACTGGTTTCTGTGTTTCTGGAGGTCCCATGAATTAAGAACCTGCAGAATGACTCTGTAGTTTTTGTGAAATTGCTGAAAATATGCCAATCAACAATTTTACAGATTACAGATACAATTGATCAGAATAGATGCACAGTTACAATTGCATATTGTTAGGAAACTATAAGGGGAGGGCCCTGTCCATGAGGCAAATTTACTAAAGGGCGAAGTGACTAACGCGGGCGAAAATCGCCAGCGTGAAGCCATTTCGGTACTTTGCAAATTTACTAATGGTCGCTGGTGTAACTTCACTAGAGAAGGAGATAGACTCTAGCGGTACTTCGCTCCCTAACGCCTGGCGAATTTGCGCTCTGGCAAATGGACGTAACTACGCAAATTCACTTAAATGCGGATTTTACTGAACATTACCTTTTGCGCCAGACTTGCCTTCGCCACCTCAGACCAGGCGAAGTGCAATAGAGTAAATAGGACTTCCTCAAAAAATAGTTGAAAATTTTTCTAAGTCCCAAAAAACGCTGGCGACTTTTCAGTTTTCAGGGTGATAGGCTGAAAAAGAGCGTAAAATTTTTCCTGGCTTCCCCCCTACATTTCATAACATATCGCACATAAATTATACAGTGGGTTCATGTGTAGGGCAATATAACAACTCTATTTTATTTTAATAAGGTTCCCTTGGCTTGTGTAGTGTAATGTATTTGCTACAACATATACGTTCATTGAAATTTAACTTCCCGCCGTATGTAAATTAGCCAACGCCAGTGCAACTTCGCTTCGCTTGACGCAGTAACTCTAGCACAACTTTGCCAGCGTTCGTCGTCCTGGACGCAACTTTGGATATTAGTGAATTAGCGTTGTCCTGGCGAATTTAACCCATGAGAGCTTACAATCTAAGGTGTTCGGCAGATTTGGATACAGGATGAATAGGGGGTAAGCTGGGGGTAAGGGTAACAGTTGATTTGCTTTCAATTGTGACAGCTTGGAAAAATACACAGGGGTAAATTTATCAAAGAGTGAAGTTCCGCCACTAGAGTGAAATTCCGCAGCTCTCCATTCATTTCTATGGGATTTTGAAAGGCGTATTTATCAATGGGTGAAAGTGAAAGTTCGCCCTTTGATAAATATACCTATAAAAATCCCATAGAAATGAATGGAGAGTGGCGGAACTTCACTATTAACTTCACTCTTTGATAAATATACCCCACAATTACTAAAGGCTTAGTAAAATGAGGCTGTAGCTGAAACCCAACCCACTTTACATTGAAGTGAACTAAAAATTTGCAGATGACAGAATAAGCCTGAAGGCATCAGGGATCTTCCTACCCACAATTATGGCCCCCAACAACTGCCATTATGGCTGCAAAGGTTCCTGTCTCCCTGGGTGTTCATATAGGTTCAATCTGTATTGCATATTGCATAGTAGTAGCTATAAGTTACAAAGAACCTAAGAAAGTCAGTTATCCCAAGGTCCTACTGGGATCTTTTACCAGAATGCTCATGACCTGGAGTTTTCTGGATAAGGGATATATCTGTAATTTAAATCCACATGCTTTAAGTGTACTAAAAAATCAGCTAAACAATAAATAAACCCGATAGGTTTTGTCACCAATAAGGATTATTGATAATTATTAATTACATATATTTTATTTGGAATCAAGTACAAGGTACTGTTTTATTATGACAGAGAAAATTATTCTGAAAAAATGTGAATTATTTAATTGAAATTAAGTCTATGGGAGATGGCCATTCCATAATTCGAGCTTTCTGGATAACGGGTGTCCATATAACGGATTCCATACCTGTAGAACTTAAATGCTATGATTGGAGAAACCCTCTGCCAACCAGCTTTCTGTATAATGTGGCCAAAATGACTACAGGGGTCTTCGAGTTACATACAACCGACTTACATACAACTCTAACTTACAGACAGAGGCTATTACAATAATGTACTGTGGTTTGCTTGACTTTTATTAGCATTTAGAATTAATAAACCACCTGCCCTAATCCCCTCTGGTGTTTGTTGTCTACTGCAGAGCCCAGAAAGGTAAAAATAAATACTATGTAAAACAAACATCTATCTAAGTTGCATTTCATAAGTAAATGTATATGTTTCAACTTACATACAAATTCAACTTAAGAACAAACCTACAGACCCTATCTTGTACGTAACCAGGGGACTGCCTGTATAAAATCTAAAGTAACCCCCTGACTGCTTCCAATAAGGGTAAGGCCACACTGAGGCAACTTTGGACGACTATTGAAAACGCATCGTGCGTGTGCATTAGCGCAGGCGACTTTTCATTCTAGCCTATGTGGAAAAACGCTGAGGCAGTTCAGGGAGATAGTCGCGCAAAAGACGAGGCGATTAGTCGCCAGGCGAAAAAATCTCCCTGAATCTCCTCGTGTGGCCTTACCCTAAAACTGTGTAGTACGGGCATTTGGAAGGATTATGCCCCTTAGTTGCTGATCAAAAAGTACCTGGTTATGTATTGAATGGGCTAATTCAGTGTTTATTTATCCACATATACTGTATGAAGTCTTCTGCTGTTCCTTGATTACCCCAGGACTTATTTGTTCCAGTATGCACTGTTACTGGTGTCTGTATGCTGTACACAGTCACAACCCATTTTGAGCAGTGGAGGGTGGGCCTCTCGCAACCAGAATAGATCAAGTTACTGCCTGGCAGGAGTCAAAAGCCGGATAAAAAGAGAAAGTTTTGCACTCAGGAGCCAGCCCTCCAGAAGCAGACAAGGGAGCACTGTAACAGGGTATGTTACACATATACTATTTCATTCAAAATCCAATTATGCATCTTAATTTCTCTGTGAGACTAAGTTTAAGACATATAGTATTGAGCTCAACAGTAGCAATGCTTAGTAGGAAGGGGGAGAGCTCACGGCCTGGAATGTAGCATGACAAGGACACCATACTAATGTCAACTTGTCTGCTATATGAAGTGCTCTTTAGTGTACTCTTATAGAGTAAAACTAAGTGCTTTAGATACACAATGTAGACTCACTATTCTCAGTCCGTTGTCTCCAATCAGTATTCTGCATGCATTAGCGTTTGGGCTCAGTATTATTCAGCATGCTATTAATCCGTGTGCATTGGCATTCTGAGCAGGTTGCTTGTTGTGTTACTATTTGCTAATGTACAACCTGGGCACAGCTATTCCAGACAGGCTTGTGCGTCAGTGCAGTGGGACAAAGCATGACGCACACATTCAGACAGGCTGATTCATTTGATATAAAAGGCTTCAGTATTGATTACACATATGTTAATACACTGATCGATTTGTAGTCACAAGATGATTTATTTTCTTTGTGATTGTTTCATTTTGGAGTTTAGGGCTGTAATTATAGTGTTTCATCACTTCATTCTAGCTTTGTAAAGAAGTATATGGTCATTTAATCTTGTTGTCCAGGTCAGAAGGTTTAGGTTATATAGTAAGTGCTTTAAAGTATAAGCATTTAGCTGTAAGATGCTTTTTGAAATGTAATAGGCTTATAAGCTATTGAGGCATTCAAATTGAAATCAGAAACAGAGCACGGGATAAGACCTTGATCATAGTACAAAAGCAGGGTCAGTAAACTTAGTAAAATTGTGAAGCGCCAGATATGTTGAAAAAGTTGGAGACTAATGTTGACCTGGTACCTAATGATTAGTGATTTATTCATGACCAATGAATATGCTGGTTATGGTGTTGATTTATGTGTAGCAAATTAAATTGTAAAAAATAACTTCCTAGTTGCCATTAAAGACAGCAAAGTAGCCAAAATTGTGCTGTCTGCTGAGCCTACTACCATACATGTTCTAGTTGTCAGTTTCACTGCAGAGAAATCCTTACTCTTTGTGTCTTATTTGTAAGACCAGTTATTGATATATGTCACACCAGAGACGGAACTAGGTGGGGGCGGGCGTGACTGCCGGGAGGGCCCTGCGGGGGTGCGGGCCCTGGCCCAATTGCACCCCCTGCTCCCCCGGTAGTTCCGTCACTGTGTCACACTAAAGATTTGTACTTCATGATGCTTTTAGCTAGTAAGCAATCAGAATATTTTAGAACTTATATGGATGGTTCACATTTAAGTACATTTTCAGTATGCAATAGAATGGCCAATTCTAAGCAACTTTTCCATTGGTTTTCATTATTTATTTTTTATAGTTTTAGAATGATTTGCCTTTTTCTTCTGACTTTTTCCAGCTTTCAGATGGGTGTCGCCAACCCCATCTAAAAAGCAAATACTCTGTAAGGCTACACACTTTTTTATTGCTCATCTTTCTAGTAAGGTCGTCTCCTATTCATATTCCAGTCTCTTATTCAAATCAAAGCATGGTTGCTAGGGGAATTTGGACCCTAGCAACCAGATGGCTGAAATTGCAAACTGGAAAGCTGCTGAATAAAAAGCTAAATAACTGAAAAACCACAAATAATAAAAAATGAAAACCAAATGCAAATTGTCTCGGAATATCACTCTCTACATCATACTAAAAGTTAACTTAAAGGTGAACAACACCTTTAAATTGATTGACGTATGTTCTTACTCTTATGCCTTCCTCAAGTCACCATTACCAGTGTAAGCAGATCATTTGGTTGCTACCAGTCTTGGAATTATAAACTATAATAGTGCCAGTGTTTTAGTTAATAGAAGTCTGGTTCTTCTCCAAAGTTTCTAGTGGGCAGGGTTGATCCTCCAATTCATCTGGTTCTTCTCCAGTAGCTCGTGAGTAACATGTTGCTCTCCAACCCCTTGGATGTTGCTCCCAGCGGCATCAAAGCAGGTGATTATTTTTGAATTCCAGACTTGGAGGCAAGTTTTGGCTGCATAAAAACTAGATGTATTGCCATACAGAGCCTCAATGTAGGTTGACAATTCGCATAGGGGCTACTCAATGGCCAATAACAGCCCTTATTTGGCACCCCAAGAACATTTTTCATGCTAGTGTTGCTCCCCAACTCCTTTTACTTCTGAATGTTGCTCATAGGTTCTAAAGGTTGGGGATCCCTGCTATAGATGAAGCAGACTGGTTGCTGGGGTACCATACAGATATAGGTGGGCAATGAGGCACAGAGTAGTTTCTAGATATGTTTATGTACAATATCTTATTCTCATTGTTTAGGGGCCACCCTAAAAGAATTTTGTAGAGGGGCACCTAAAAGTAACGCTTCTATGTTCCAGCTCTTTGCTGTGCCAACTGTTATGCACATTTAGATTATTTACAGAATCAGCACAGCTGTGAATGTCACTATCAGCAGGATACATACATTAAAAAAATTATATATTTTGTGTTTACTTTTTACAAACATGAATGTCCCTTTGGGCAGGTGTACACACTTCCAGTACATTGCTCAATGCATTTTTTTTTTTCGACAGCAGTGTGAGCACAATCCGTGTATAATCGGTTCCTATACAGAGGTGTTTTATCGCGATGGCTGCCGGACGCGATGGAGTGATCCATTTATTGAGACAACTGCAGCGAGCATCGTAAGTTGTGAACTAAGAAGTGTCCTAAATATTTAGTGGCACTTTGTTATTTCCTAGGGTCACTGAAAAACTATTCCAACAAGAGCAGGTGGGGGAAGATACCTAGATGTACCAACTCCTGCCCACTACCGTCATTCAGATGCACAAGTTGGGGAGAGCTGGCAGGGTCAAGGTTACAAAGAAGCCCTGTACTGTAGCTTGTGGTTTTTTGAATTATTAGGAATCAATGTAAAACAGTATTTGGTAGGCATTCCCCTTTAATGTTGCAAAATGCTGGGTTACTTCACATAAACTGTCAATATACTTAAGTCGGCATAGCATGTCACTAGGGTTATCTTTCCTACAGAAAATCAGCATTTACAGTGGATAAAAAATACCCAGCAAGAGGCTGGATTGTAATGTTATGTATATTCTCTTGAGAAATAGCATTTCTGGTAAAGGCTGAATAATCTCTAGAAATTATTTGTCCCTTAGTTGTTAGAATCAGAAGTATCCCATATCAATAACAGTGAACAACGGATGGATATAGAACACTGAGATTTTCAGTGAGTTCCGAAACTTTCAGTATGTCGGGTTCTGCAACACCTGAGGTTTGATGTAGGTGGAACTTCTGGATAACTAATACATGCCCTGTGTCCCAAAGCTATTTGTTACGGACCTCAAGCCCAGACCTAGAATGCAGAAGAAAAAGACATGGCATAAAGATGTTACATTATCATAGGAGAAGGATGTGTCTATAATAATGAAGTTTATACTCTGCAATAAGAGATACCAATTTCTGATTTCTCATTGATTGATTCTTATCTGAAAAGAAGAGCAGAAATCTTAAAACAGAGTAACTTAAATTTGAACGTTCAGGTGCCAGTGTGAACCTCAGTCAGTTACTTGTTTTCTTTGTGTTTTAGATGCAGGTGTCCGGCTCATTCTCACACTTATTCTCAAGGTATATGGATTTTTTTTTTTAAATGGCAACATGTTGCCCACTAGACTAGTGTGGGAATGTAATAAAAGTTATTCATGGAAAAACTATGTTATATGCAAAAATATTTTTTTGTGTGTGCGTGTGTGTGTATGTTTAATACAATTATGGGACCTTTTATCCAGAATGGTCGGGACCTGGGGTTTTCTGGATAATGGATCTTTCCGTAATTTGGACCATTATACGTCTACCATTAAATCATTTAAACATTAAATAAACCCAATAGGCTGGTTTTGCTTCCAGTAAGGAGTAATTATATCTTAGTTGGGATCAAGGACAAGGTACTGTTTTATTATCACAGAGAAAAAGGAAATCATTTTTAAAAATATGGATTCATTGATTATAATGGAGTCTATAGGAGATGGCCTTTCTGTAAATTGAAGCTTTCGGGATAATGGTTTTCCAGATAACGGATCCCATACCTGTATAGTGCCTTTATCTGGCAGTAGAAAGACAATTGTGCACTTTATAGTTTGTGCCACTGTGCAGTATATGCTCCATACATATTTTTGGTCTTTTTCATGCATTTTTCCACCACAACGTTTATTACAGGAGTCTTAAAAAAAAGCTGACAGGGGTTTCAAGGCTACCTTGAAATCTTGAGGTGTTTGGAAAAAGTTTTACAAATATTTTGGAAGTCGAACTTTATTTAAAAAGCACCAACACATTCTTCAATACTATTATTAGTCATGATTTATACGTATAAAATAAGCTTTTTCTTCTATTCCTTCCTTAGCTCCAGCTACTGCAAGAACAACAGACTATGCATTTGAGGTAAAAATGATTTTATATAATACAGAATAGCCATGAATATCCTGTTAATTATATCCTTAGAAATGGTGCTTAGTGATGTCATCAGTTATAATCATTGCTCAGTGATGTCATTTCCGTCTCATGTCTCAGTGGAACATGTGTATTATAATAAATAATGGATATTAGAAGTCGCCTCAGAGTTTCATGACTTGTTTAAAAGCACAAGGTCGAATTTAGCCTTGGAACTCCTTGGTAACTAATAATATCCTTATATTTTACAACAGGGGGTACGTTATTTTCTAAACAATGTCAGGTAACAACGAATGACAAAAAAACATTTTTCATTTATAATTAACTTATATTTGAGGTATTGTAATAAAAAATATTAAGTTTATCCATAGCCATACCATAGCAACCAATCAGTTGTTTATTTTCAAACAAAGCTGATCAGTATATGCTACCTGCTGATTGCTATGGATTTCTAGACAAATAGCAAACTTTTATAACATAACCATTTTAGTTTGATTATTCAAGTTAGTGGGACTCATTTATACATTTCGCGCAGGACAGATTGGTTCACACAATGAATATATTTGCCCTGTGCCTGTTTATATTTATAAAGCTGAATGAGAGCGTGCAAACAGATTTCCGCAAAGACCCGTCTCATTTGTGATCCATTTGTGAAAATCTATTCACAATGCGAATTCACAAAAGCAGTTCAATATTATAGCGTTCAGGAAAAAGCATGGGCAAAACAACCATTTGCAAATAAATTTGCGCTGTGCGAACTTTATAAATGACCCCCACTGGGGCTCATTTATAAACTTTGCGCAAGGCAAATTGGTTTGCACAGTGAATATATTTGCCCTGCGCCTGGTTACATTTATAAAGCTGAATACTAGTGTGCAAACAGAATTGCGAATTTTTTTTCACACTGCGACAATCTATAAGAGCTTTTTAAATATGGCAAAAATCGCAAATTGCAAATATTATGTGCACACTCTGTATTTGAATTACGCCACAACTTTAGTGGTGGAGAAAATATTCGCAAAACAGTTTTGCAATTTGCGAATTTAAGTTACTGTCAATGCAATTTTCGCACACAACAACCTCGCACACTGGGCGCACACTCTCTAAAAACCGCTCTCATTTGCGAGCCATTTGCGAAAATTTATTCTCAATGTGAATTCACAAAAACCAGAAAGTGCAATATTTTAGCGTTCAGGAAAAAACATGGGCAATACAATGATTTGTGAATAAATATGTACTGTGCAAACTTTATAAATGGCCCCAGTATGTTTTATGTAATAATGCATCAAACTTGCATCTCCAAATTGCATTTAAAAACATGCTTTGCCCAGGTTCTGTCCTTTACGTAGTGACCTGCACCAAAGGCCGAAAACAAGATATTCATCTATCAGTATAAATATATTTCTTCTCTTTGTAGATGGCAGTCTCAAGCATTCGATATGGAGAAAATGTTACCCAGGAAATTGGCATGGTAAGACCTTATTTTCAGATGGCAAGAATTTATCACAACTGAATAAAGTATCCAATGGTAAAATGTAGTGCAGACATTATATTAAAGAAAACCTAGTCAAGGAAGGATTTCTTTCTCTCTCTCTCTGAAATATTTTCCTCCTCTGTGGGACTGTTTGTTTCTCTGTTGTGCAGGACTTGCAGAATTGGGGAACCAGGAATGTCTGTGTGATGACTGATAGGAACCTTTCAGAGCTCTCCCCTGTAAAGGCTGTATTAAATTCACTAGTAAAGAATGGCATCAACTTCAAATTATATGACAGTGTTCGGGTGGAACCAACCGATAAAAGGTATTGTTTCATGTTTTAAAATTTGCGGTTCTCCAAATGTCTTTGACTGATGTGTATTGAATGCTCTAACAGCCAGAGTATATATTGAAGAGCCTTATGATTGTGATGTTAAACAGGGATGAATTTCCAGCAGATTTTGACATGGTTGTGTGTTCTCCTTTCTACAGCTTTATGGATGCTATTGAGTTTGCTAAGAAAGGACAGTTTGATGCCTTTGTTGCTGTTGGAGGAGGTTCTGTAATTGACACATGCAAAGCTGCCAACTTGTATTCTTCCAGCCCTGATTCTGATTTCCTGGATTATGTCAACCCTCCAATAGGGAAAGGCAAAGCAGTGACTGTGCCTCTTAAACCACTTATTGCAGGTAAGAACAGTGTATCTTACTCCATAGCCCAACACCCTAGTGATTGCATATTGAACACAAAGGTTTGTCTGCTTTCAGTTAAACCTTGTGACTTGTAAATGAATGGAGTCTGGTTACTGAAATATACAAATCAGCAGATGGAAATTAAATTCAGTCTGTAAAGTTGCAAGTAATAGTATAATTTGGTGTTGTTGGTCATTGGATAAACTTAGACTTAATGGGGTTGTTCACCTTCCAAACACTTTTTTCAATTCAGTTGTTTTTCTGTTCCCCAGAAATAAAGACTTTTTTCACATACTTTCCAATATTTATTTTTTACTGTTTTTCAAAATCTAAGTTTAAAGTTGAATTTTCGAGTCTCTGGTGTTTGAGTCTCAGTAATTCAGGTACAGACTCTAAACTGTTACAATTTTGCAACACTTAAGCTCCCCATAGATGCAACGATTCTTCTTGCCGAACGACCGATTTTAGGGAAGTCCGACCAATCTTTCGAAAATTATCGTGCGGTTAGTGGGATTCGAATGATCGTACATCTTACGATTTTTCGGCCGACATCTGCCAATTGATCGGCCAAGTCAAAAAATCTTTGTCGGTCCCAGTGCAATCTATCTATGTTTGCAGGGCCAAGCAGGCAGCTCCCCTTTGTTTTCCTGGCAAATTGGTCTTTTTAGTTGATGGTAAATTCGTACGATCGTACAATCGTTCTGAGAAGATCGTGGTCTCACGATGAGGATCTGATCTTTTAAAAATCTCAACATCTATGGCCAGCTTTACTCGATACATTTCTCAGCAGCATCTCTGGACTATTAGCAACTATTGTATCGATTCTAACAGCTGCCTGTAATGAAACCCAGAGATTCTGCTCAGCAGGGACACAGAAAAGAAATGTATCAACTAAATGTATCCATTTAGAACAGTTTACAGGGTCGGCGACCCCCCTCCCAGAGCTGCTTTAGAAGGTGAAGAATGACATTTTACACTTCAATATTAGAAAAACTGTCACACATAGAAAATAGAAAGTCATTGGAAAAAATCGGTGATCTATCTGAAAACAACTAGTTGTTTGTAGGTGAACCACCCCTTTAAAGAATGAAAACCATTGCAATTGCCTCTGCCTTCCATGATGGCTAAATGGTTAGACAAACAATTTGCTGACAGTCATTAACAGCGCAGCCATTTGTCAAGGACATCACTAGTGATTGTCTGGTGTCTCATTGTCTGTTATTTAAAGTAATAGAAGCCACAATGGGGCATTGATGGTTGCAGGAGTCGCATCATGAAAAACGTAATGCATATATAAATAAAGTGTTAAAGTACTTTTCCATCCTTGGCATAATTATAAACCCTCTACTAAAGTGTATCATTGCTATATTAATTTAACACAACTGCAACCATTTTTGCTGAGACACAAACCAGCCAAATTGAGCATAACTCAACAGCCAAGGGTGGATTTGGCCCTGGGCTGGTTAGAAGCCCCAAAACGGTGCAGCATTTCTAGCCTTATGCTGTGCAGAACCTTATTTTTCATTTTAGGGCAGTTCTGTTTCACAAAACTAATGGAAAATGTTTTTTTTAGCCCTATGTCTTTGAAGGTTTATATTCATCCTGGTCATGATATACAAACAAGTAATCTTGAAGATTTCGCCATCCATCTGAGCAGCTTCTACCATCACATTTCTAGTCCTACATCTCAAACAATTACCACTTTCCTGCATGAGTTCTGTGGCACCATTGGGACTAATCAGAATACTTTGAAACTTGGCATTAGTTTTGCACACTCTAATTAAAAAAATGATTTTGTTGCAGCAGAAAAGTTGGTACATTGAGACTCCTGAGACCGCACAGGGACCGACACCTACATCTGCTAAAATTAATGAGATGAGTTAGAAAAGTGACCTTTATAAATGCTTGACTTCAAACCTCAGCATGATAAGCGGAATCAGATTAAAAGTGATTTACAAGTTACTTCTGCTAATGGCATTCATTCTGTTGAACTTCAGCAAATAATACATGTCCATTTATTGTAGGAAAATATTTAAAGGAACAGTTACACATAATGCAGAGTTAATATTTTTAACTAGGGTTTTATTTTTAACCTAGAACAGTGTTTTTGAAGTGTTCTACAGGATCCATATGCCATTGAAGGTCTTTATTATGGGTCCCACAGCTGCCACAGTCAGTTCTAGCAACAGGTTTAACCCTCCCCAGTCTGCTAACCTCACACATCAGCCCCTTTAACAGAATAGCTCCCAGTGCCATTTCCTAGCAAATTTTAATACATAGGTTCAGCAGAGTTGGTCCCCTAGTAAAGCCCACAATTAATAGGGAACATTAGACTATAGGCCTCCTTGGAATAAGAGTTTATTGCTGTCTGGGATATATATGTAACAAGAGCAGGGTGGCAGATACAATAATGTTCTTATATGCCTATAATCTTTTTGTTAGTAGAGAGAAGCCCTAACCAAATATTAGTCTAAGGTGGTATTATGTCTAGGAAGTGTGAAAAATGTCAGTTGTAATGT
The DNA here is from genome assembly GCF_017654675.1 of Xenopus laevis. Taxonomy (NCBI): domain Eukaryota; kingdom Metazoa; phylum Chordata; class Amphibia; order Anura; family Pipidae; genus Xenopus; species Xenopus laevis. Next base: position 104,590,471 of record NC_054382.1, read on the forward strand.
AACTATAAATTTTAGTACAGAAGAGTAACCTGAAATACTTTATTTAAAGCGGAGGGGAGATCTATATTGTACATGGAGACATATATGCTCCATATTTAAAATGACGACATTCTTTACATAATATTATATGACATCCTATTATCCTGCAACAGTTCTTATCCCTATTAAAGGGCCAGCACTGATATGGTATAGTTATATACTTTATAGTTAAAGTATAAAGAAAAAGCAAATTGTATAGTAATAGATTGGTGGGGCGGTGATTTTATGCTCTGAAGTCTGCATATGAATAAATTCGTCAAAAAAATGTCAAAGTGATGGATTTAATGAAAAAGAACATTAAAAGTGTGAACTTGTAATGTGAACTTTATCTGACAGTCCCAACCACATCTGGAACCGGAAGCGAGACAACAGGAATTGCTATATTCGACTATGAAGAACTAAAAGCCAAAACAGGTGCGTGTTATGCATTTCATTTTGTTCCTTTTTCAAGATGGACTGCTATTCAGTTTTAAATTGCAATCTAGCTACTTGGGTCCAAATGATTCCCCAAACTAGGCAGGGCTTTGAAAGCCAGACTCGGGGAGGAACAGTAGATGGCCGAAATAGAAAAGTATGGAATAGTGACTGGTCTGTTGTGCTTTGCCAAGAAATTTGCTGAAAAATTTGCAAAACTATGAAATTCATTGGAGTCAATAGGAAAGCAAATTTACATTGTGCTTAAAGGAACACTAACACCAAAAAAATGAGTGTTTTAAAGTAAACACTTCCATCAGGGGCTGGCTGCGCTCTGCACCTCACGCTGGATTAAATATTCATGAAATAAGTATATGTATTTATACTGATTGATAGTTACACTTGTTTTCTGTTTTAGGTATTGCATCTAGAGCTATTAAGCCCACTTTAGGTTTGATTGACCCAGCACACACACTTTCTATGCCTGAAAGAGTAGTTGCAAACAGCGGTTTTGATGTATTGTGGTAAGTATTATTATTATTATTGTCATCGTCAAATTACACAGCGCTTTACATCAATGTATAATGAACAGGGGTCTTTTACAATATATTAAACAAATGAGAGTTGGAGAATAACAATGGGATCAGCAGACCCTGCTCACAAGAATTTATAATCAAGGGACATGCAAGATTTGAAGCATAAGGAAGGTGAAAACAATTGGTAATTTATGATAAGATAATTCTTGATCAATCACATATTTCATGATCATTAGTAACACGTTTATAAAGTGCCAACATATTCTGCAGCACTGGACAATAGAGGGGAGCACTCACCAAACATATAGATTACATATACAAATACCGACTGATCGTTTGAGATCTGAATAATTAAAAGGAGTAAAGTGTAGGTAGGATTTCATTTATTTGTTTGTAATGCAACAGATATCCATATTGTACAGATCTATAAAGACAACATGTCTGCTTATGGCACAAAATATCTATGCGTGTTTGCTAGGGTAATTTGGGCCCTAGCAACCAGACTGATGAAATTACAAACCAGAGGGCTGTTGAATAAAAAGCTGAATAACTCAAAAAAACAAATAATAATAAATAAAAAGCAATTGCAAATTGTCTCAGAATATCACTCTCTATACCATACTAAAAGTTCATTTAAAGGAAAAGAAGTAGCTAGAAATATTGTACATTATGTTTTCGGCTTCTGGGAAGATCTGTGCCTCTGAAGATGCCCCAGTAGCTCCCCATCTTCTTTTCTGCTGATTCACTGCACATGCTCTGCTCTCTGTCAGTTACTGAGTTTAGGGACTGACTCACAGTATACATATAAATGTCAAAATATAAGACTTATTGGTACTTAATACAGATAATCACTACATGGAGGCTCGGAAACCAGTGCAATTAGCATCAAAATTTAATAATCAGCCCTGTAACATCAGCTTATATCACAGGCCAACCTCATTTTCTGCTTGATAATTAGTGACGACCCCTAAGCTTAGATTCTCAACAGCTGCTCAGAGCCCACTGAGCATGTGAGTGTCACAGACACTTTCCAAAATGGTGACCCCCCCCTGTAGCAAGTTTGAAGTCCTGACTCGTTGCTGCTATTGAGAAACTGAAACTTTAGGCTATAAAATATGGCATTTTAGCCATATTCATTTTTAGGGTTTAGTTCTCCTTTAAAGGTGATCAACCCCTTTCATTGTAGGGAAGATGGAGCATGAAACATTGGTAGCAGTTAAATCATAGTTACCTACTGATGGAGTCATCTGAGTTAAACAGCACTGCTGCAATTAAAATGATTTGTTGTTTTTTTTAACATGTTGGTCGTCAGGATGAAATAATTAAATATAGGTGTGTTACTCTTTATCTGGCCAAAGGTGACATTTCTACCATCATTTTCGTTTTGCTGGATCATGTCCTGCTTATGGTTTATAGAAATGGAGGCAAAATAAAGATTTTCATGTGTTTCTTCCAGCCATTCCCTTGAGTCCTACACTGCCCTTCCATATAACATGCGCAGCCCCTGTCCTACCAACCCAATTAACCGTCCAGCTTATCAGGGGAGCAACCCTATTAGTGATGTTTGGGCTAAACACGCCTTGAGGATCGTAGCCAAGTTTTTAAAGAGGTAAGCTAGCTTTATTTGCTAATCAAAGCAATCGTATATGTATGAAGCCATGCTTTCCTGTAAGCTAATCTTCTTGCTCCATCTTTACATGGATGTAATCCTCCATCATTTCAATGACCTCCCTTCACATTCACTCTGTCTTCCTTCCTTTACATTAGAATTAAACTTCTCTTGTTAAAAAAAACTGTTTTGTTTTTTTTTGCCTATCAGCGTTGGTGTATTTTTTTTAAGGAAATGTAAACCCTTTAAAAAAATAAATGTAAAAGTGCTTTTTTTAAGAATCTCTTTATTACACATTTGTTTTTTTTTGTCTAGGTTTCTACAATGAATTCATTAGCAGAAATGAACAGCAGGTGGCACTATTGTTGCTAATTCTTTTTTGGCGCAAATTCTTTTAAAGCCTAGGATAAAATATATGAAAATATAAAATATAATTTGAATTGCAAAACATTTTACATTTTCCTAAATAGTTTTTCCTATACTCTATACCTAATGCCGAGGGCAGTGTTTGACTGGCCCACCGGGATACCAGGAAAACTCCCGGTGGGCCAAGGTGTCAGTGGGCCCTCATGCTGCTAAACTTTTGGCCTATTTCATGGTCATTCCCTATTTCTATGAGAACAAAGAGGCTAAATAGATGGAATAATTGATTAAAGTATGTAAAGAAAACAGACTAGGAGAACAGAGGTTGAGGAGATGAAGAATAATAGTACTGAGAGTTGGCCCCTGGTCTAAGGTTTTTGGGTGGGCCCCTGGTGTCCCAATCCGACACTGGCTGAGGGGCAATATTAAAATGATGCATTCATAACAGACTATAAAGCCCCTTGCAGGGCCACCAGTTAGACAGCACCGCTCAACTTTTAACTTGCTGTTCCTCTTTACAATATATAATTTGATCGACAGAGCCGTAAGGAATCCCGATGACCGTGAAGCTCGGTTCGCCATGCACTTGGCAAGTTCATTTGCAGGAGTAGGCTTTGGAAATGCTGGGGTACATCTTTGGTGAGTCCCATATAATAGCCATCCGATATTGTCTGTAGGTTTGGAGGTGCAGCCATTGAAAATTGTTCGCCTTTGTATTAAGTTATCATTTTAATATTTTGCCCAGCCATGATAATATGGTTCTACTATTTTCAGCCACGGAATGTCGTACCCTATTGCAGGACATGTGAAGACTTACAGAGCCAAAGATTACAAAGTGGATCATCCATTAGTGGTAATTCTATGCTATTGTTACAGTTAAGGTGTGTGTGTGTGTGATGCCTTGGATGTATGTAGCTCTGAGCCCCTCGCTGGACCTTTTGTGGGGCCCCCAATTGTGTACAACAAAGTCAGGTTATAGCACTGGGGTTCTGTAGGCAAGCAGCAGTTTAGCCAAAGAACTAAGCAGAGAAGATGAAGAAGATAGTGATTATAGCTAACGAAGCAGAGTTCTAATCTTACCAGTCATAACTATGTATTTGCCATTAACGTTTTTTTGTTGTTGTTTTTCTGTAGCCCCATGGCCTTTCTGTTGTTCTCACATCTCCGGCAGTATTTTCATTCACAGGATTAATGTGTCCTGAGCGACACCTGGAGGCAGCAGAAATTCTGGGTAGGGTTTCCTCCTCCTCTTTTCTTTTAAGTAATTTTTAGTCATTTGTATTGATTTTTTAGAATGTTGGAACCTGTTGTACTAGATTTGTTTTTTTTATGTGGAGCCAATAAAGAAAGAAATGCTGTCAATATTTAGGTCACAAATCGATAATCCAGTTAATAGGCTGTGCCTCATTGAGGGGCCTATTTGTTAAACCCCAAATTTTTCTGGTCGAGTTTTTAAAGGGGAAAAAGTAAAATTTTTAGAGGGGGAAACAGAGCCGTAACTAGAGGGGGGCGGGCCCTGGCGCAGAACATGCAGCCAGGCCCCACCCCTCCGTACGGCCAGAAACGGCCGCATTAGAACAGTGGCGCGAGCTGCCGGGGGGCCCTGAGGGGGTGCGTGCCCTGGCCCAATCGCACCCCCCTGCTCCCCCGGTAGTTACGCCACTGGGGGGGAAAAATCTGTATATTTTTCAAAATGTATTATGCTCTGAAGCTGCAGCCAAAACCAAATTCAGGTATAAGTCAGATGGCCACTTTAACAATTGGAACATCTTCTTACCTTCAGTATTCTCAATAGTTTCGGGCTGTTTGCGCTGGTTTTCATTTGATAATCTGATAAATTTGAGTTTTCAGGGTGACAATTTGATAAAGTTGAGTTTGTTTAGCAAAAGTTGCACAATTTCGAATTGACGCATGATTTTGTCTCAACTTTTTGTCATCCTGATTTTTTTGAGAAGTTTTATTGGTAAATCAAGGGGATTCAGGTTTGGAGGTTTTTTCTACTTTTTTTTTTTAATAAAGTGAGAATAGAAGCCTGGATGTGCCATCTCCATGGTGGCTTCCTAGGGCTGATAGATGTGTAGAAATGCTTCAAAGGGTGGCAATCATTATGGGCCTTATAGTGCTAGACTTAGGGATGAATGTTCAGGTAATTAACTCAATATGTGGCTAAAACACAGCAAGTCACTTAGTGGTGCTCTGTTGCTCAATTTCTTACTTTTAAAGGGGATCTATTGCGAAAATGAAAATTTTATATAATCTTCATTTGCTGAAATAAGAGACTTTCTAAATACAGCCAATTAAAAAATCTGTACCGGCAAACACCCTGCACACAGAGAAACTGGATTTCCATCAGCGTTGGTTATTTTTAAAGAGTTTTAAGACTGAGCACCTAGGTGTAAGGAGCACCCAGTGGTCCTCTCCTCTTCGGCGCCACATGCAAGATGACTGTGCCCAGGGAATAAAGATGCCATGTTGCGGGGTAGTGGCGTGCCAGCGTCAACACGCACCGATGTGGAGTCAAATTCAAAATAGATGGCAAAGTGGTTGATTCATTGCCTGTGAATAGGTTCTACTTTGGATGTTCCTGTGTGCGCATTTCTTCTTCTGTGGACTGATTCTTGATCCTGACCTTCGACTTTTTCCCCTGACTGCAAATCTCTGCTGTCAGTACTGACCTTCTGCCTGGATACAACCACAAACTTGTTTACCCCTTTGGATATCCTGCTTGGATCTAGTTACCCTTAGCTTCCTCCTTGGTCCCTACTTCAATATTGGAGCCGGCAGGTCCTGACACTGGGTTAAGGGTGCAACCCCCCCCCCCCCCCAAAGGATGCATTAGACCTAACTGTCAATCAAAAACTGACTCCACCTACTGCATGAAGACAAAATGAAGAGAGACAGTTTGCTCAGAGAGGGGATAGTGAAGAGTAACTTGATTGTTTTATAAATTGAACAGAATTTTTAATTGATTATATCTAGAAAGTTTCTTATTTCAGCAAGTTGAAGCTTATATTAAATTTCCATTTTTGTAATAGATCCCCTTTAAGTAATTACTTCCTTTGTGGCTGGTTTGAAAATGGGTATGGGATCCATTATCTGGAAACCCATTATCCAGAAAGCTCAGAATTACGGAAAGGATGACTCCCATAGACTCCATTTTATCCAAATAACCCACATTTTAAAAAAAGAATTTATTTTTTTCAATAATAATAAAACAGTAGCTTGTACAAAATGACTGGAGGGTTCCAAGCTAGGCCTAACTACATAAAGGGTGGCAGTATTTTCAATTGTATGACCAGATTTAATAATTGAGTAATTCTGTATATTCTGCCTTTATTATAGCAATTATTCCAAAAGGTGTTGATAATTTTACACTGAATATGTTAATGAGAAATAAATTGCCTGTGCCAATTAGATTTGCTATGAGTCTTCCAAACTCACAATCCTCATTTTATTCTAAGAAAGTTCCAAAAGGTTCATGATATAATCTTTCAAAAATTCCAATTAGTAAAAAAAAAAAAAAAAAAAGGGGATAGTTCATTATTTTAAAGTTAAAAATACAGCCAATACCCTTCTTGGTCCTTGTGGATTACGGTAGCCTTAGAAATCACAGCAAAAGCTATTTTTGAACACTAGGGGGGCTATTTATCAATGGTCGAGTTTCGAACTCTTTTATTATTAACTTTAATAATAATAATAACTCTATTATATTGAATAAATTTGAAAGTACTCACAACTCGAATGGAAGGTTATTTATGATAAAACATGAACGTCTAACATTCGATCGAATAGGAACGACCCGAAAATCCAAATTCAAATCGAGATTTTCCTCTGAAAAAAAAAACTCGAATATCAGGAAGGCTATTAACATCAAATGGTTTAACGGACCTCTGCCATTGACTTCTACATGAAATGTCACATTCTAATTCAAATTTGTGTTGGTGGTTTTAAATTCAAAATAGTGAGTTTTGACCCAAAAAAATCTGAAAGTTCTAATTTACCAATCTGCCCCTAGGTGTCCCCAAATACTCACAGTTGAACAGCCAAAATGTCAATAACATTTCCTTGTCAGCAAATTATTTTCTTTCAATATGTTAAATATATCTTTTGGATAATAATGGTATCCAACTTTAATAAAAGAAAAAGTCTTCTGCATTTACATGGCCTTTTATCCAACTTAGCAGAAAAATAAACGCTTGTAAATGGCAGATTCAGGTCTAATGTAGAGTGAGTATGGGGCAATGACTATTTATAAATTCAAGCAGTTTTGAGGCCAAATTAAACCCAGTACAAGCTTCCTCCTTATTTTTGGAACCCACAGTCAAACCTTTATTTCTTTATGTAGGAGCTGACCTCCGGACTGCCAAAATCAAAGATGCTGGGCTTATCCTGGCAGACACGCTACGGAAATTTCTGTATGACCTGAATGTTGATGATGGTTTGGCAGCTGTAGGATATACTGCTGAGGATATACCGGCCTTGGTGAAAGGAACTTTGCCCCAGGTATGACGAAAACGATATTTAATTTGGCACTTTCATGTCTGTGATACAAACATCATTAGAATTAAGAATGTTCAGCACCACAAGCTTAATTAACTCTTTAACCTACTGAGATTTTTAGCTCTTCTTTGGCAATAAATAATCAACTGCAAGATGGCAGCCCCTGTCCTAGACAAGCTAATAAAACAAGTACAGTGCTTCAGCTAATCTTAATAATCTTCTATAGTGCAGGTATCGGATCTTTTACGCAGAATGTTTAGGACTTGGGGTTCCTGCTAAATGAAGTTTTTTTTGAGTAATTGAATTATAATGTACTATTGCCCTATACTAGTAAAAACTAGTTTGCTTCAGAAAGAATACTATAGTTTATATAAACAAGCTGCTGTTTAGCTTGGGGGCAGCTATGCAAAGCTGAAAAAGAAGAAAATGCACAGGTTACATAGTAACTAACAGATTAGCTCTGTAGAATCCAATGGGATTCTACAGAACTTTTCTGTTATCTACTATGTAACCTCTGCATTTTCTTCTTTTTTCAGACTGAATTGCTGCCCCCATGGCTACAAACACACTAGTTTTACCAGTGCAGGGCAACTGCACATTATAATTTAATTACTTTAAAACACTTTTACTTTTTAGTGTTACTGTTCCTTTAAGGGTCAGGGCACATGCTCAGATTCGGGGAGATTAGTCGCCCTGCGACAAATCTCCTCTTCTTCGGGGTGACTTATCTTCGTCGGGATGGCACTCCGAGCGATTTGTTATCTGAAGTCGTCTGAAGTTGCCTCACAGGAAAAGTTCGGGTGACTTAGGAAAACAAACCGATTTACATTCTTTCCGGCGGCAGGCAATTCGGGGAGATTAGTCACCCCGAAGAAGAGAAGATTTGTCGCCGGGCGACTAATCTTCCCTGAATTTGAGCGTGTGCCCTGACCCTAAGGGATCTTTACATACTTTGGATCACCATAGCTTAAGAGGCCCATTTATCAACATTCTCATTTTAGTGGATTTAGAGGTTTTTTAAACCAGATATAAAACTAATTTTCTCTAAACCCACAAATGCCTTGTCATTTATTAAAACATCGGAATATAAAAAAAGAATGAGAAAAAATGCTGAACGATGCGCTTAAAAAAATGAAATCCTCTAAAAATTACAGTTTTCTGGACAACTACTAGTGAAAAAAATCAGAAAACATCTAAAAGTTCAAATGGCTAAAAGTCCAATAGGGTCAGTGTATTCTATAGAACCTTGACTACTTATACTTTGCGAAGTTTTGTATTAGAGATTTTTATGGTTTTGACACTTCATTTTATAAAGTTTAAGGGAAATTTTTAATAGGTATGCACCGAATTCAGGATTCGGTTCGGGATTAGGCCAAGATTCGGACTTTTTCAGCAGGATTCGGAATTGGCGAATCATTGTGCCTGGCCGAACCGAATCCTAATTTGCATATGCAAATTGTGGGGAGGGCGGGATTTTACATGACTTTTTGTTACAAAACAAGGAAGCAAACCAATTTTTTTCCACTTCTTCCTTTCCTGCCCCTAATTTGCATATGCAAATTAGGATTCGGTTCGGTATTCGGCTGAATCCAAAATAGTGGAATCGGTGCATCCCTAATTTATAAAAAGCAATTTTCTAGAGAAAACATTCGATTTGTGTCAAACAATTGAAATGTGAATGTCAGCAAATAGGCTAAACCATTTAAATATTAAATAAACCCAAAATAATTTTTTGCCACCATAATCGATTCATTCAGCTTAGTAACTATAAATTACAAGATACAGGCACTTCGTATTTTTAAAAATTAGAATTATTTGCTTAAAATGCACTGTGTCTTCCCATAATTTTGTGCTCTCTGGATAACAGTTTTCCAGATTCCAAGCATCCTATACCTGTCTATTTATATGCAGAGCAGTGCTCACATTTAATGAAACTGGTTCTGGATATTCCATTTCAGTTTAGTCATTTCTATCCTCTACTAGTAAAAATTATCTACAAAATTAAAGATAAGTCATTTTTAAGTAAATATATCTGCATTCTTAAAAACAAATATGTTAATAAACAGGTGGGGTAAACATTATGAACAGTTTCTCACCCCCTGTGCCCTCTGAGCAGCTTGCAGGGCACAGTGGCCTATTTATGATATTCCCAGTATCAGTTCCTTCTAGGGTGCACTAAAGCCAGAAGTGAAAAACAAGACCCACACTCCAACAGAAAAAACTCCAAAGCAAAGCCTAATGCTGGAAGCCAACGGCTACGAGCCATGAAGGCACGAAATGCATAAGGCTTTGTTTTGACATGCTGTTTTATAAATAAAGACTTTTTTACTTTTCTGCTTGACTTGTCCGGGTCATTTTCACCGTATTCTACTCCACTAACTTGAAGGTTTGGGACCTATCCAAGCCCAACATCAATTTTAGTAAATTTTGTACTGCTCCATTGAATTGGGAATTTACTCTTCTATAGTGCACTAGAAGTAATATATACTGTAAAAAGTGGCAGAGAGTTCTCAGCAGAACGAGTGAATGTAATGGCCTCCATGTACTAAAAAATGTTTTTTTTTTAAGCAAGGGAAAGTACAGATAAAAGCTGCAAATGTTCTCTTCGTTGTAGGAACGAGTAACAAAGCTGTCTCCTCGAGCACATTCTGAAGAGGAACTAGCTGCGTTGTTTCAGGCTTCAATGAAACTTTATTGATAATGTGCACATTGGTTGTCGATCCATTCAAGAACATGCAAGTAAAAATATTACCTCTAATAAAATTGGGGTCTTGTACATGTGAGTTGTCTTTTTTTGGGTAGAGGGTTATGCAATCCCTGAACCTCACCTTAAAGGACAAGGAAAGGCACAAAAGTAAAATCCCATTTTTACTTTCTTTAATGAAAAAGAAACCTATCTCCAATATACTTTAATTAAAAAATGTGTACCATTTTTATAAGAAACCTGACTGTATGCAGTGAAATTCTCCCTTCTTTTACTGCTGTGGATAGGAATTGTCAGATGGTCCCTAACTGCTGAGCAGGGAAACAATCATACTTATGAACAGCAGGGGGAGCCCCCATCTTACTTCCCAGCCATGCAGAACTCAAGCAGCTTTGTTTATGATGATCCCTAAGCAGCCAGACCACACTGAGCATGTGCATGGTCAGGGTCAGGCTAAGATGTTTAACAAAGTTACAAGATGACAACCCCCTGTGGCCAACTTTGAAAGTATAAATCATTTGTTTGATTAGGCTTGTGGTGCAGTAAGTTCATGTTTATATTTAGTATACAAAATACAGCCTTTCTAGCCTTATTCTATTTTAGACTTTCCTTGTCCTTTAAAATGAAAGGACAAACATAATGGTTATGAGGCTACCTAGCCAGTAGGATTATTAACTCTGTCTATGCATAAGTCATCCCTAGGAAACCTTTATAGTCTGTAGTTTCTTGCCTGTAGGTTTTCTCAGTCAAGGCTATACAAGACATGTCTCCCAAATCCTTCTGGTGCTCACAATGCTCTTATCCACATTCTTAGAATGTGCAAATGTACAAATTGGTTTCCCTGAAAAGCTGTGGATTTTGAACTTGCCACCCTCACCCCCCTTTTACTCACAACAATGTTACAGACACATACAAAATATTGAAAGACAATATGGGTATCCAGAACTGCAAACCTCCCTATATTTGTTTCTGTTTAGATGAGAAATCCTGTCCCTACACTACTTTGGACCCCTCTAGCTGAGCCAGCCCCACAGTTCGGGAACAACTACTGTAAAAAGTAATGTCTTCCAAGGGCGGTTTTATACCACAATTTCCCCAAAGAATCCATAAATGTCTTACCTAACACTTAGGGGGTTATTTATCAAAGTCCGAATTTATCTCAATATTTTCTGAAAAAAACTCAGACCAAATCCGCACAGGTTTTCTGGGATTATTTATTAATACACTTTCCCGATTCTGATTTTCACGATTTTTCCGGATTTTTCATCCGATTTTCAAGATTTTTTAGACATTTTTACCCGAAAACTCAGAATTTTGCCCAAAATCTTCGAGGTATTGCCAAAAACTCAGCGCACATCAAAAAATCATTGGGACTTCTCCAATTGATTTATATGCAACCTTGACACGTCTGAGATGCCGGATTTTCAGATTTGGACTTTTCTGTCCTCGGGGCTTAATAAATTCCGGAAAATTAGTGATTTTTTTAAAAGTCAGATTTTATATAAAAAAAATCTTGAATTTTTCGTGATTTTTGCATTTGGAGTTTAGTAAATAACCCCCTAAACGTCCCAACACAATAAGCTTGAATTTTCCAACACCATCTTCTATGTAAGGATATCTTATCCTAGCACTGTAACATAGTTGAGAGTTTATCTTTCTTTAAAAATCTTACACTAATTCTAGTACCAGAACCAGCTTTTCTCTACCTTGCTGGTAAGGCAATCAAACTAGGCTTAAACCATAAACATTGCAATTTTTTGTAGGCCCCCTGCCTCCTTTGTTTCATTGATGCTCCTGTGGGACAATCTTTTTCTTCAGGATTTTTCCTCCCTTCTCTTGTTCCTGAACTACAAATGCCCCTGTGACCAGTCATATAGTACAGTGGGGACTACTGGAAATAATGGGACATGAAGAAATCCCTGGCTTTTAGTAGCCTGCTGATGGCTGAGAGCCTGGATACTTTTCTTTAAAATGTGGTAGTATACATTTTCCGGCAAAAATCAGCTGACACTGGCACTTGTACTTTCAGCCAGTTCTTATGGGGACACACGGAGGGTGAATTTTGTTCCCAAGTATTCACACTAATACAAAAAAAGGCCCCAATCTCCAGATCATTCATTATCTTTAGTTCAATGACCTATGCATGGAAGTAAGGGGGAATAAACAAAAGAAAGATAATTATACAGTAACTTGCATTGCATACATTTCTAAAGAAAATGAAAAAAAAGTTGGAATAATGGCCCTTTAAGAATTGGAACAATGGGTTAAAGGGATTGCGAAATTTTTTACAATGGAAAAGAGGAACTGCAACAAGATATTATCAGTGTAAATAATATATATATTTATTATATATAAAGTATATAAACAAGCCAGGCGCCTCTGGCGTGTTTATACAAAGACACTGTTGTTTTTGCTCCCGTTCCATATTGCCTGATGAAGCAGGAAATGCCTGTGAAACGCGTTGCAATACTGTTTTGTGAATAAACTATTATTGAAAATTACCACTTTCGTTGGTGTCTGCTTGGAGGAGGTATGTTCATTTCTACCTCCTCTGAATTACCCATTGGGTTTTTAAGTGCTTTTAGCTATTTTTTATCCTTTTGGCGCCTCTGTTTTGTCTTACTACTAATGTATCAGCCTGTACAACTGATTCAGGGAGAGAATTCCACATCTTCACAGCTCTCACTGTAAAAAAAACCCTTGTGAATATTTAGGCGGACCCTCTTTTAATCTAATCAAAATGGGTGACCTTGTGTCAGCTGGAAAGACCTACTGGTAAATAAAGCATTAGAAAGATTATTATTGCAGGTAAAGTTGCTGTACCGTGTTAGCCAGTAAAAATGTTACAGAGCAACCCTTTTAAAATAAAAAAAATAACAAAAGTGGTATAAAGGTGATACCTTTATTGGCTAACTAATATAATCATAGCAAGCTTTTTCAAGCTGATCAGCTTAATTATAGCATACATCTACAATTAATTTGCTGGACTCTTTACAATATGTGAAGAACTCCACCCATAAGACTTCTGCCCTCTCATTTCCTAACATTACCTCCTCCTGTATATAAGCTTTTAAATCCTGCCTAAGAAACAGACATACCCCTCCTCCTTTTCTATTGCCTCTGTCCCTCCGAAACAAAGTATAGCCACAGTCAGACTCCTTGCATTTGTAAACATACATTTAATACTGGCACCATATTGAACATATGACATGTGGTCCTCCCTATCCTTAACAGTATCCCCAGCCAAATCTCCTCCCCCATTTTCCCTTTCTTTGCCCACTATCTCATCTAACCTGTCTTCCACTGAATCCTTTACTGAACCCTCCCCCCCACACCTAGTTTAAAATCTCCTCCAACCATCTAGCCATCTTCTCCCCCAAAACAGCTGCACCATCATCATTGAGGTGCAGCCCATCCCTAGCAAAGAGCCTGTAGTCGACTGAGAAATCAGCCCAGTTCTCCAAAAACCCAAAACCCTCCTCCCTACACCAATCTTTCAGCCATGCATCAATCTCCCTAAACTCCCGCTGTCTTCTTAGCGTTGCTCGTGGCTCAGGTAATATCTCTGAGAAAGTTACCTTGGAAGTCCTCGCCCTCAACTTTGCACCTAGTTTTTTTAAATTGTTCTTGAGGACTTCACCACCTCCTCTAACTTGGTCATAGGTACCTATGTGTACCAAGACTGCCAGGTCTTCCCCAGCCTCCCAGGGTGCTCTGAGAGTCTGCTCCATACACGCCATTTTTCGCCAAAAATGGTGAATTTTTTGTTTTGGACAAGCTGCCCTACCCTTCTGTCCCCTACTTCCCCTCCTGACTGTCACAAACCTTCCTCCCTCATTAGCCTCCACTGCCCCTTCTCCTCCCCCCACTCCACTATCCCCTGCCAGTGGTTGCTCTGTGAGCTTCCTTTCCTCCCCCTCATTTGCCGCTGCTCTCAGTGCTGCAAGTTCACCCCTTAGAGTCTGCAGTTCAGATTCCAAGATGAAAACCCACCGACATCTCTCACATGTAAATACTGCATGGAACTGCTGCTCCAACACCACATACATGTGACAAGACACACACTGAGTAATACCAGCAACCCCACTTGCACTCATATTTACACTGGGTACCTACAGTCTCCCAAATGCAATTCCTCACAAACGCCTTTTTGGTTTTAAACGCTGCTTAACACTTAATTCACATGCAACGTTTAGATCACATGCAACACTCGCTTAGCAGCTCCAACACTCGCTTTGAATTCACAAAAGTCAAGATTTCAAACAAGAGCACACAAAGCCTGATCAGAATTAACTCCTCCCCCTTAATTAGCAGAAATAGGGAAACAAAAATGCTGTTTGCTACCAGGAGTACAATAACAACCCCTTATTAACTTTTTTTTTTTTTTTTTTTAAATGTTCCCCTTAGAAACTCTAAAGCTAAAACACAAAAAGAAAAGAAATGCAATTAATGTATCTACGGGTTTACCCCAAACACAGAAAAGAAAAAGCTGTTTGTCTCAGTCAGATAACTCACAGCAGTCAGTTATTAATATATGTTATTTACACGTTTGCACTTTTTTAACCATTTGAAGCTCATTTGTTTTGGGTGCGCTCATGTCTAGGACAAAAGAGAATTTCTTTTGTCTTGATTTTGCTTCCTTGGATATTTTTAATAATAAGTGGCCAAACATATGACCTTTATGTACCCGCCATATTTAAATTGACATAACGTACATAAGTACGTTAACAAAGTTCCACTAAAAAGAAAGTAGCTTTAGAGAAAATTCAACTTTTTCTCTGACCAATTTTCGCTGGGTTCTTGGCCCATGCAGCCTAAATTGATGTGGCATCTCAAAGACGGATTTAACAAAGAAGACTACGATAGCAATACAATGTAATTATACTGCTATATTTCTTCATCTAAAACATACTGGAGATAGATTCTGATTTTTTTTCATTTGTGTTTCAATTGTATTACTTTCCATTTGATTCCAAAAATACCTGTATTTGCAGGTATGGAAGGATTAATTAAGGTCATTCTATGAACAGCAGGGGCTTTGTGAGCTCTGATACAGGTATGGGACCTGTTATTTAGAATGCTCGGGACCTGGGGTCTTCCAGATAAAGGGCTTCCATAATTTAGATCTCCATGTCTTAAATCTAGTAAAAAATCATTTAAACATTAATTAAACCCAACAGGATTGTTTTGCCTCAAAAAAAATCTTTTTTCAGTTATTTTCATATTGTTCACCATAAACAAAACTTTTTTCAATTGCTTTCCATCTTTTATTTTTTACTGTTTTCCCAAATTTTAAGTTAAAAGTTTAATTTACACTTCGATATTAGAAAAACGATCACAAATAGAATATAGAAAGTAATTGGAAAAAGTCTTTATTTACTTTATTGTGCCGAGCTGTCATTGCAGACACACACACACACACACAAAAAAAAAACACTTTTAATTTGGTGTCTATATTTTAATGACAGTATTATCTTGACTCATGTTGAGACATTAAATCCCCCAATAAAACACAAGCCCCGATCAAACAGCAATGGCTGGGGCGCTGATCTTGTTATGCGTAGGTAATGGATTTGTTGTGATCACTTGAATGAGCAACAATGGGAAGATAAACAATTCCTTTGTAGGACAGGCAATTCTCCATCTGCTGAGGCTGTTTAGTGCTCAGGGGAGACAGGCCAAGAGCAGATGAACACGCCAGCCAAGTCTAATGCTAATGGCATCAACAAGAAAAGCTGGACACGTGTCTCTATAAATCAAATTGTAATTGAGTCTCCGGGTCACATTTCAGACTCATTGTTAGATGTGCACTATTGTCACCAACAAAGGAAATGTCGTGACATGTTAGATTTTATGGCCCTTTGTATTCACAGGTACAGTAGCTGCACTGTAGTATTCCACCGGTCATTAATGTATTTTTAATGTTGTTATTATTATTATTATAGTTCTGATGGACAACATAGATAAAGAACACTTATTAACTTTGCCATACTGCTCCATCATATCTTTAGTGGCAGGCTAAATATAGAAATGGGAAAAAATAGAGAGATAAACAGACACACCAAAATATGTATAAAAAGATTTACTTATAAAAATACCACAAGTTGACAAAAAAGGTAAACCCAACCAACAGCTGCCCAAATAACAGGCCATTAAGGTCTCACTAAATCAGTGCTTAGTTTGATTTAGACAGTCAGCCTTTGGTACAAAAATCGGAATTCTTCTGAGTAGTTCAATCTAAAAAACCCACCCAACTAGAATCCACGATTGGAGCTTATTTATTATAAAAAACACAATTTTTCCCTGAATCGCTCAATTTTTTCAGGCTTTTTCCCTGAAAGTCCGAATTTTTCAGAATTTGCTTGAAAAGTCTGAAATAGTCAGATCTTGGGGCTAATTCCAGCACAGACCATATAAACTTCCAAATAGGATAAGGACCTCTCCCGTTGACTTATATACAACCTTTGTAGGTCTGAGATGCCAGATATTTGGATTCAGACTTTTTCCATCTTCGGGGTATAATATATCTCAAAAATTATTTTATTTCCATTTAAAATTCGGATTTTAAAGTAAAAAAAACTTGATTTCTTGGAGTTTTTGGCATTCAGATTTTAATAAATAACCCCCTAGATGTAGATGAATTACAAACCCTGTGTCGGACTGAGGTTCTGGGGCCCACCAGGACTGCCACCTCAGGGAACCCCATAGCCCCTCAGCTACAGATCAGTGCAATGGCCGCAGGATGAATCTGAGCATTTACGGCTCAGCAGGCAGGCGTCAAATTTGACTGACTACAGTTCTCACCTTGCCTCATTGCAGGAGTGGCCCTCTTCAACTATCTTCATATACTGTTCCATGGTAATTGCTGTGACACTGACTGTGCTACCACAAGTTAGACAGTTACTGCTTGGAAACACTCACATATGAATTTCTGAGCCTGACTAATGGATGCACCAACAGGGTCATGGTGATTACTATAGAAGTCTATGAGGAGGCAAATCCTCCCTGTGTGCCACAGCCTTAAATGTTCTTTCCTAAAGTTAATTTGCTTAATCATCTTGATGATTAAGGGACAGATCTATTAATGCTCACATGAGCAATTTGATATCTTTGGCCTTTAAAAAAAAAAAAGGATCTACTAGTCTTATGGTTCATACCCAGACGAGTCTAGGGGCAAGGTTTAAGTGTATATTTCCATTGGTATCCATGAATTGATTGTTGCCATAATTACAGCCATGGATTCCATAGTGATCATTAGTAAATCTGCCCCTTAATCTTTGCTAGCAATTCACATCCTCTTTGGGTGTATGTTCAGGCATTGGTTTTAATTACATAAATAATTAACAATAATAATATATTTAATAGATTTCACTTTTTTATACTGTAACTATTTTAAAAGTTTTGTATGAGATATGTTACATAAATTAGCTGGTAGATAGTTGATAGATAGAACTATAAAGTCATAATGTTATAAAAAATACTGTACAAGCAAAGAGATGGTGTTAGTCATTTGTGATGGAACAGGAAGCAATGAAGCACAACTGGCCCTGGGGTGTAAAGATGGTTCACTGTCAGCTTAGGCAGCACTCCTTTGTGAATGGAATTCTTTGGAAGACAGATGGGAGTACATAATGTTACAATGTGGAATACGGAATGAGATGAGATCACAGCACCAGCCTGTCCATCCTTTGTAAACCTGGACAATGATCAGGGGTGCAGAATCCTGCGAGCGTATTTAGGAGCTGCTCATTCTGGTTTCATTCAAGCTGCTGGACACAAGTCTACCTCAGGGAGAAATGATCAAGCTACACAGAAAGAGCTATAAGAACTTAAAGAATATCAGAGCTACTTCTCCTTCCAGGGGTAAGTGACTATAAAGGGACCTGCATGCTGCCTGTATATCCTTTCTCTAACACAGCCTATACACTTTACCATAAATCACTGCAATTTGGCACATTATAAATGGCCACTTCTGACATCAGAGAGAGATGTTTATAATTTATACAGGTATGCATGATTATGTCATGATTTTTCAGTTTAACTTTAGTTATTTTGTTACACTTTAATGCATAGAGCTCTTTCAAAGCTAGCTCTTTCAATAATAGCTGTCACTGTTCTAAGATGCTGTTCCTTTTGTGTGAATGAGGCTCACAGTGCATTTTGGGAATTGCAGTATTTTCAAACATGGTCTATCTTAAAATAAACAAAGGACACAGTGACATCAGAAAAAAATAAATGATTCCTATTACAAAGTCTGTCCTCCTATGAGCAACAACCTTATAGTGCATCATGGGAACTGTAGTCTTGCTGCCCATGCAAGTGAGGAAATGCTCCAACTAGAGTGTGTATGTGTAGTTGATGTGATGGCCAGGGGCGATCCTGGCCCCTCTGCCGCCTGAGGCAGCAGCAGTTGCTGCTGCCCCCCCCTCCCCCGGAAATTCGCTCTTAAAGTACCAGGAGCAGCATTTTTGCTGCCCCTGGTACCTAGTGGGGCGCTGCTGCCTGAGGCGACAGCCTCAACTTGCCTCATTGGCGAGGCACCCCTGGTGATGGCATAGATCAGATAAATGAAACCTTCACAGTACTCTGAGCTGCCGTTTATTTCAGCTGACTTCCACTCTGTACCACTTTTTATATAACCCTGGGAGGTCTACAAGGATGCTAGAGATGTGAGCTTATGGTAGAGCGGTGGAAGGCTTGGAATCTGTTAGTAGGGAAGGCTGAGTGTGAGAGAGTGAGAGGGTAGTTGAGTATCAAGGACCTGTTTATGCAATATACACAAGGTGGAGTTGTATTGAACAAGGAAGTAAGTAATGTAAGCATGGTAGATAAGGGACAGTTATCATGCAGAATCATTGCTTTATTTCTGTCTTGAAACCATGACAGATTTTATATTCATTTATTTTCAGCATGCAAATCAGCCAGAGAAAAGACTTCAGCTGCTCAGAAGAAGACCCATGTGAATAAGGTAAGGATAAGGTATTATGGTATGATTGCTTGGTGCCACTATCCACAGATAGCAATGGCAAGCAGAAGGTAGCCCTCAATCCATGAGTATCAGCCCAGAATATACACACGCAATAGTCCTTATAGTAGCCTGTACTGTAGAGAACAGAGACTTATTGGCACAAGATATTCTGCATGATTAATTATATGAATCAGAAATATACAGGATAATAATGTTAATAATACACGAGAGACCATTATTGCTCCAAACAGACTATGAAAACCGGGCAGGCCTGTCCCCTGCTTCCTGTGCGATATGACCAATCTCAGGCTGCCACATCACTAACCCACCCCTTTGCATCACTTGCCCATCCCTTTGTGTCACTGACTGGCCCCTTTGTGCCACTGGTCTGCCCCTTTGTGTCATCAGCGCTGCCTCTGATGTGACTGGTGAAGCCCCCTGTTCGCAGTCCAAGGCAAGAAAAGGTGGCAACCCTAATTATAAATAAAGATACCATACACGGGGTACAGCATGTTGTCCTGTGCCCACAATTACTAGACTGAGGAGAGCCCAGTTGCTATCAGTGTCTTTCTTTAGGGCCCAACTGGTTTAGGGTTTCTCTGCACCATTGGCTGGCAGTTCAAGTCAATGTACTCGGAGTCACCATCTACAGAGGTGAAGCATTGTTTGTCAAGTACCCTGGGAGAGGGAAAAGAACTCCATGTGTAGTGCATACAAATTGAATTAGATGACAAGGTAATGAATAGGAGTCACAGCTTCTATTTAACTCTGGCTGTTCCTCCAATAGAAAGGCAGCCACTCATACAGTATTCATCTGTTTAACCTGCAGGCCAATCAGCTGGAAACTATACAGGGTTGTGCTGCCTATGGCTATCTTTATGAGCAAGACACACATTGCAAATTGCAATAATGTTTACACTTAGCTCTTTCTAAAGGAGACCTATGTGAAGTGATGTGAATATATGTGTTGAGGTTAAACTGTGATCAGACCTATAAAAATAAATTTTCTTTAACTTCTGAACTGTAGGGGGCACTGTCTTGTGATACACATCCCCACCTGGCTCAGGAACTTGTTGCACAGCAAGTGGAGCTCCTGCAAGCTCTTCACAGAAACAATGACATGTGGAGACTTGCAGTGGAGAACACTACGAAGCACAGTAAGTATGCAAGTGTCCATTCACCTTAACACAGTATCAGTTGACAATGGTATTTGAAGACAATTTTTAATATCTTTTGCAAATGACACAATAAAAAATAAAATGAAGCCCAAGCGAAAATTGTGTCAGAGCACCATACCAACCTACAGTACAGTAAAATAAATTACTGTGTCTTCTTGCCCATAGCTAACAATCAGAAAGCAGCATTTTATAGTCTCCAGGTTTGGTGTGCGCATCAGATTGGTTCTTATGGATTTCTAAACCTTGTAGTCTATGGCTTTTATTACACTACCTCCTAAGAATTGTCTCAGGAAGATAAGCATTCTGGGAAATGTTTTATTTGGAAACGTATTATTCAGCAAGCTTTCATCTTACCATGAATCATATTTTTTTTAGAATGAAATTAATTTTTTTTGTTGTTGTTGGATGTGGAAATGTTTATAATGCCTTCAGTTATAGCAGTTTAAGTTATGGAAATGACTAAGAATACCCCAGATCCCAAGCCTTCCAGATAATAGAACCACAATACTGTACTACTGTTAAAGCCATTCTCTCAAACTACCAATTCATTGGTAGAAATAAGGTTCCCGAGAAAGACCTTCTCTCCCAGTCAGGACCAAGTTATTTGTAAAAATACACAGACATTTCCATTGTTATAGTATTATTCTAATGTATGCCTTGGAGTAGTGAAGGGGTTTGAATATCTTTTATTTATATAGGGCAGCCAATAATTCTATGACTTTATTTTGTAGTTCAAAGCACTGAAAAAAAATCATCACGATTTAGCCGACGCAAACAAACTGCACAGCCCAAAACTGTAAGTCTCTTTTTTTGAAATGTGCAAATATTTTGTTAGATTTACATTTGGATTTATAATCTATGCAATATTTTGATGGCATAGAATCATTTCAAGGGGTTGTTCACCGTTAAATAAATGTTTAATATGATGTAGAGATATTCTGAGACAATTTGCAATTTTGTTTTCATTTTGTTATTATTTACAGTTTTTGAGTTATTTAGCTTTTTATTTAGAGACTCTCCAGTTTGCAGTTTCAATAGGATCTAAATTACCCTAGCAACCATGCATTGGTTTAAATGAGAGATTGGAATATGATTAGGAGAGACCTGAATAGAAAGATGAAGAATAAAACGTAGAAATAACAATACATTTGTCGCCTTACAGAGCATTTGATTTTAATTTGGGGTCAGTGACCCCCGTTTGAAAGCTGGAAAGGCTTGGAAGAAAAAGGCAAATCATTGAAAAACTATAAGAAAGAAAAAATGAAGTCCAGTTGAAAAGTTGCTTAGAATAAGCCATTGTATAACATAATAAAAGTTAACTTAAAGGTGAGCCACCCCTTTAGGTTCAGGGCACACGCTCAGATTCAGGGAGATTAGTTGCCCGGCGACAAATCTCCTCTTCTTCGGGAGGACTAATCTCCACTAACTGCCTCCCGCCAGCGATTTACATTCTCGTGAGGCAACTTTGGGCACTTCGAAAAATTAAGTGCTGCGAGTGCCATCCCGCCGGCGCTTTACATTCTAGTCAGTGGCAGGCAGTTCGGGGAGATTAGTCGCCCCGAAGAAGAGGAGATTTGGTGCCGGGCGAATCTGAGTGTGTGCCCTGACCCTAAAGGCCATTTATTTGACTTCTTTGCTTAAACAGTAAATTATTCCCAGTTTTTTTTCTTTCTTTAATTATATAAAATAATTGGAATATATTTCTAATATTTACATCATTTACCCAGTACCCTGAATTAAGCCCTGACTATATAGGGTTCTTCTCTGCACAGCTGCACATTAATTAGTGCAGTCTGCCCCATGGGTCTACACTTTTAATTAGGACACTCAATTATATATTTTTTTAGTTCAGGGAGCCTTGCTACTCTGCATAGTTTGGTTTTAGAGACCGATCAAACTGTTCTTTATCAATTAATTCTCCTCCACAGACATCAGTGAGACAGTAGGGGTCATTTACTGAGACCCAAGACACATGTGTTAGAGTACAAAGGGTTGCAAAATATTACCTCTGCACCTAATGTCTTATTAAAATTCCAGCCATAAGTGCAAAGTACACTGTGGGCCCAGTAATTTCTAGTTATGCCACTACTGGGGGGTTGGCAGTAAGTACAGAGCTCCCGAACTTGCACGTCTGATTGACTTGCAGAATACTTGCTTAACTTTTTTTACTAGGAGATTTTTTTTTAAATCACTACAGTGTCTCAGTAAAGGATATTATTCTTGTTGTTATTATTATTATAACATATTTATAAAGCATTAATATATTCCAAAGTACTGTACAATGCAAATATATCCATTTATATAGACATTCAGTATATACAGTGATACCTTTTCTTATTCCCTCCATAGTCATCTTTTTGCCATATATATTAACTGGGTGTATTTTGCTTACATTATATAGAAAAGCCTTAGCACACCGCCAGCCTGCAGCTCAGACAAACAGAATGCCCCCAATGTTCCCGCTTTGCCCATCAGCTATGAGACACTGGGGTAAGTTGGCTTGCTCTATGGACTCCCCCTCTCATGACTACAAGTACAGATGCTGCTCTAGTGACAATAGTGTGCTGTGTAATTAAAGTAGGTCAGGTCACTTGTACTCCCTTGACTTAAAACAGTGACAGGTGGCCAAGGTTAAAGGTCATCTCTTTACCATAAAACTGTGCCAAGCAAAAATTATCTCAGTTCAAACACCAGCATCCAGTTAAAAAAACCATATATTGATTTTATTGTGCATTTAAACACTACTGCTGCTATAAAAAATGTTTCATATAAATATGGGTAACAAGGATATATACATCAGTATAACAGTCCTTTATCTAGGAAAAATAGAAATGCCCTTATTATTATTTTCCAACCTCAAACTGGGGTTAAAGGGATACTGTCATGGGAAAACATGTTTTTTTCAAAACGCATCAGTTAATAGTGCTGCTCCAGCAGAATTCTGCACTGAAATCCAATTCTCAAAAGAGCAAACTGATTTTTTTATATTCAATTTTGAAATCTGACATGGGGCTAGACATATTGTCAGTTTCCCAGCTGCCCCAGTCATGTGACTTGTGCCTGCACTTTAGGATGGAACTACTTTCTGGCAGGCTGTTATTTCTCTTAGTTAATGTAACTGAATCAGTCTCAGTTGGACTTGGGTTTTACTACTGAGTGTTGTTTTTAGATCTACCAGGGAGCTGTTATCTTGTATTAGGGAGCTGCTAACTAGTTACCTTCCCACTGTTCTTTTGTTAGGCTGCTGGGGGGGGGGGGTAATATCACTCCAACTTGCAGTACAGCAGTAAAGAGTGACTTAAGTCAGAGCACAAGTCACATAACTGGGGGCAGCTGGGAAACTGACAATATGTCTAGCCCCATGTCAGATTTCAAAACTGAACATAAAAAAATCTGTTTGCTCTTTTGAAAAATGGATTTCAGTGCAGAATTCTGCTGGAGAAGCACTATTAACTGATGCATTTTGAAAAAAACAAATTTGCACATGGGTAGCCACCCATAGCAACCAATAAGTGTTTGTTTTTTTAGACAGCTGCAGGATGATCAATAAAAGCAAACATTTGATTGGTTGCCATGGGTTACTGCCCAGGTACAAATTTGCAAATGATCCCCCTATTTGTTGCACAGCCATTTGGTATTGGTGCTTAAGCTGCAAGTATCACGAAACAAGTAAATCTGCCCATTTTGGATTGGATTTTCCAGACTGGTTGATCAATATATTTGGCATTATTGGAAATCAGCTGGGGTGGCTGTCATTTTGGCCCCATTCAAAATCAAAAAGCTGTCACTCAGGTCGCTCGTGTAAATGAGAATTTAAAATACATCAACATTATGACACAGATATGCACTTCAAGCTAAGGATAATGGCTATTTTAGCTCTGGACTGTATAATTGTAACTACAGCTGATATTTCCAATTATACCATGAGGATACACCCCAAAAAGAGATGCTTCTGGCAATGCTATAACCTTATAGGTGGGATTGCAGTGCACAGATTAATATTCCCATTGATATCATTCATCAGGTGCAGAGATCAGCGACCACAGAACCCCAAAGATGAAGCCACTTTGCCCCTTACTACCCAGACTGTCCCAAAAAGAGCACCAAGTCTACTGGAGAAAATTGGGTTGAAGCTAAAGAGGACTGTGGAATATATTGGAGCTTCTAACTGTGCCTTTGAAGACGACTGAAGGAAGACATACCAAAATAAACAGCTCAGCCAGGCTCTACACTTGCCAATGACTGTAACAAAGCCAAAAAATGCTGAAAATATATTTATGCTGTAACTCTTTCACTGCTGGTGCACTAGCAACTCATTTGCACAAAGGAAAGAATAGCACATGATTCTAGGTTATGTGGTGTCGAGTTCTTGGTTGTCTTGCTACCTCCTAGAAATATTGTTTGGAATAACTGCCATAGCATTAACACCCTTATCGAAATGAGGAGGACCCTAAATCAATTGGTTTCACAAAATATTTTTATTATTTTAAGATATTTAATGTTTCAATCCAGTGATCCTTCCAAGTGTTAGATTGTTTTCACATGGGCAACCAACTGGTTCATGATGTGAAATGGGAATTCAGCTAGTTTGCACCAGATTATATTTTAGAGGAATCACTGGAATCACACCGGTAAAACATTAAATATCTAAGATATCTGATATTGAATAACAAAGACTGTTTTGTGAAGCTAGTTAATTAACTACATCCTCTACAACATGTTTTATTTTAAATATCTGAAAGTTTTCCTGAGAAAAGACAATAGAGACTATAAATGTATCTAAAGGCACTAAAGGTTTCTCATTGGACAGAATGAGAATGGACATTATATCTGGTTCCTAAAATAGTAGTGCGGGTAGGGTTGCCACCTTTATTGGAAAAAAATGCCGGCCTTCCTATATATTTATCTTTTTTCCTTATTAATAACATTAGGATCAGCCATAATTTTAAGGACCAGGCCGGTAAAATACTGGCCAGGTGGCCTAAGTGCAGGCAATTTGTGGTGGATTTTCTGGTCCCTCAGTATTCAAGGCAATATGGCTTTTGCCCTATGTTGTTGCCAGTGTCCCACTTAAAGCCTTTCAGCTTGTAAAACCAAAAAAAATCCATTGTTCCTTTGTTCAATTTAAGATTCTGAAGAGGGCAGGGGGAGGGTATGAGCCTGCTCCTTGCTGTGTTTTTGTGCTCTCCACTTCCTCTATTGCCCAAGGCAGACATCCACCGTGCCTAACCCTAGTCCTTATAATAAACTAAATATATTCAGCCTTTAAGGTCAGCTCACCAGATCAAGCTGAAATAAGCTTCCAGTAACAGAGCATGCTGTGCCAATATTAAATACTGTATAAAAATGTTTCTTGACCACCATTATCTTCTAAATTGACATGTGGTTTAAATGGTGACACTAATTCCAAAATGATGACCATGGAGAAGGAAAATACGTCTCCTGGCCTAATATGTTTTATATTATTTATGTTATTTATTCAAACCTATATTATTTATCTGTGAAATGTTATTTGCACTTTCATAGAAATAAACTGTGTTTAGTGTTGATTGCCATTTTCTCTTCTTTTTTTATTCATCTTATGGTTTTAAGATCTCACAGGCATAAAGGCATTAGAAAGACATTTGGATAAATGGCTTTTCTCCATAGATTAAAATAATATATTCCATTCCTGGGAGATTCTAGGTTCAAAGGTTATTTCTTTGCAATGCAAGAACTCATCCTGCAATTTTATCTGGGCACCAGAGGACACTGTTTCAGTATAGACTCGAAAGCATGGCAAATTCCATATAAATTCCAAATTACTGGAAGGCCACCTGCTATAAATGCCATTTTAATCAAATAATTAATTTTTTTTAAATGATTTCGTTTTTCTTTTTAATAATAAAGTAGTACCTTGTACTTTGGCTCAACTAAGATATAATGAATCTCTATTGCAGGCAAAACAATATTATTGGGTTTAGACTTTAGGGTTTTAGACGTAAGGGCTATATTTAACATCGCCCCCAAAGCAACAGCTTGACATCACTCAGGTGTGCGTGATCTCACTTCCACCCTGCCATGCTCCAAGGCCTACACCCTACCCCCAGCTCTGCCCAGGGCCGGATTTACATAGTGGGCGCCCCTAGGCCCACTACCGTTCATCACCCCTGTCACTCCAGGGTGACAGGAGCAATGGGGATTGGCGCACGGGAAATTAAAAAAATGATTGTCTCTCCAGCGCATCCCCAGTGTTAAAATCCTGCCGCCCTAGGCCCGGGCCTAGGTGGCCTTTCCACAAATCTGGACCTGGCTCTGCCAGCAGATTCTGCAGTAAGTATTCTGTGTTTTTGTATTTTTTTCAGTAATTTAGGAACCTGAGGGCCACCCTAGGCACAGGCCCTTGGGTGTCTATATATAATTATGCTCCTGATTAAGTATGGAGATCCAAATTAAAGAATAATCCCTTATCCGGAAAACCCCAAGTCCCAATCATTTTGGATATACAGGATAACCTGTATAAATAAATGCAAACATACATATATAGTAATTAAGACTTAAGGGACAGACTGGCCTAAGCCAATATATTTTAGGGACCATTTATGGAAAGAAAAGTGATTTTGGCCCTCACATACAAGTAGAGGATATTTTCCCTTAAACTACTCTGAGGCAAGTCTGAAACATCAAGCAAAGGCTTCAAGTCACTCAAACCTCTGTTGCCTTATTTCTGACAGATTTAGTTGTTTATGAGGATCATGCATTTATTATATCACTCAGAGTGCCAGAAAACAATGTTAATCTGACCGCAATCTTCAGAACGATATGCTGGATAATGTATTGTGTTTCAGAAATTTATACTCATGGTAATGGATCTCATAGCAGAGCAGTCTGTTTGAAAGACAAGATAATGGCCATAATAGGGATAATCTCTCGTACTGCAATGCAACTAGCTCTATTTCAGAAGGTTTTATTTCACTTAATGCCTATGACTCTGTAAAATGATCAACCTTTCTGAAACAAGGGCACAGGTGGGCCACAGGTTGTGCTCCTCCCTAAGCATAAGGTGCAGCATTTTGTTATGGATATTCAGTGTTTCTAAACCTCCCGTTTTCATGGCACAAACCAAGACAAAACATCTAGCAGGAGAATAAATTTTAATTTCAATATTTTTCTACCATACCTGTTTGTACTCAGAGCTGACATGTTAATTTTCCTTTCAGAGCTATTATTATACAAATGTAACATACATTGGCCACAAGAGTAGCTGTTCCAAATAAGTTTATAGATATTTCTTTGTAGAAAGAAGTGGAATTTAGAGTGACACCCTTTTTGTGCCAACAAAATAATTTATCATTATACAGGTATGTGACCTATTATTCAGAATGTTTGGGACCTGGAGTTTTCCATATAAGGGATCTTTCTGTAAGTTGGATTTCCATACATGAGGGGGTTATTTATTAAAGTCTGAATCAAAAAAACTTTTTGTGAAAGAATTTTTAGTGGAAACCTCAAAATGTATAGGATTTATTAAACTGCGAGGATGGAAATAGTCTGAATGCAAAAATACTCAATCTCAGACCTGCAGAGGTTGTAGAGGTTGTCAGTGGGAGAGGTCCCTATTCTATATGGAAGTTTCTGTGGTCAGCGCTTGAATTAGCTAGAAAATCCGACTATGTAGGGCTTTGCCGGCAAAAATCTGAAAAATTCAGACTTTTTGGGAAGAAGTGCGAAAAAATCGAGCAATTTGAGAAAAAAAATCAGAAAAAACATACAATTCGGATCTTAAGTTTTTATCCAATGCGATTAAATCGTGCTTATTTAATAATAATAAATAATGTTGTGGATTCTAGTTCAGTTGGACTTTTCTATTTAAATACTCCGAAAAATTCAGATTTTGATTAATAAGGACTCCTGTCTGCTTAACAGTTATATAAACATTAATAAATAAACCCATTAGGATTCAGAGGAGCTGCGCCAGTGAAGCGAGTTAAGAAACTCAACTCAGACAGCAGCACCCCACTGGTTACCATGGGTGGCAAAACTGCTGCTCCTGGTAACTTACAAGGTACTATTTCTTTATTACAGAGAAAGGGGAAATCAATTTTTAAAATATGAATTATTTAATTAAAATCCAGTCTATGGGAGATGGCCTTCCCATAGTTTGGAGCTTCCTGGATAATGGGTGTCCAAATAACGGACCCCATACTTTACTTGATATAGTTATTATATTTTTGTATAATGTCATATTCTACAGGGTTTTACAAAGATTATACAAAGATTTCTCTCTCCCAGTGGCAGGGCCGGATTTACCCTTCTTGCCCCCCTAGGCCCAGCTACTGTGCCGCCTCCCCCCCCCCTGCATTTTCTGGAAGCGAATCTTTATACAATCATTTATGAAAAATAAAATAACACAGACAATAAAATGGAAATAATTATGTATTAAACCATAAATAACTTTTAAATATATCCAATATGTATATTATTATGACGCATGCGCAGCTCAGTCATGTCGCGTGACAACATCACTGTGCACACTGCCCGGAAGCGTCAGCGATCATCTGCACCGCGGCCACCACAGGCAGCTCAAAGACAGAGTAGAGCTGACAAGTGCGCTGCGCACACAGCAGGAGCCAGGAGTGGCAGCAGCGGCTGCGGGGTATAATTTATCATGATAGTATATGTCATTCACAATACGCAAGCTGCTGAAGAGATGTCAAGGGCACCTGCTTGCCGCCCCTAACATCTTGCCGCCCTAGGCCCGGGCCTAGGGGGCCTTTCCGTTAAATCCGGGCCTGCCCAGTGGCACTTACAATCTAACTAAGGTCCCTATCACATTGATGCACAATGGTCTATGAATTATGATAGTGTGAGCAAAAATATATTAAACAAATTATGAAAAATTCGTGATTTTTTTTAAGCCTATTATAACACAAAAAAATATGAATTTTTTGGATTTCGGGGAATTTTAGGCATTTGGAGCTTAGTAAATAACCCCCTTAATGTATGTCAGATACCTAATTATTATAGGGGTTATTTAATTACTGGTCTGGTGCCAGACAAAGAAGAAAATGTAAAAACTATTGTGATTTAGGTAGAGAATAGCTGGGCCTAGCAGATAGAGAGAAGCCTCCAGGGCCAACCATGGCATAAACACTGTGTTCAGATGAAGGGGGAACACTGTGATCAATTGATTTTTAGAGGTACTGTGGATACTAAAAATGTGAGGGGGTAAGGTTCCTATTTGAAACTCCTATCTTTATAGCAAGTAGGCAATGGGTATCCTAGAAAGGGTTTTTTAAGTAAGGAAAGGGTTCCTAGTGGATGCGCGTACTTGACTTTTAATTCATTGTGAATATAATGCCCTGAACTCCCTATGCAAGGTTGCAAGAGTTAAGGTCAATATTGATCTTGCAGCAGGTGGTTTCTCAATGCTTCCCAGAAGCTAAACCTTTACGGTATGATCAAAGGCATTACGGAGGCCAACAAATCTTCTTTACTTAAAGGGATGGTTCACTTTTAGGTAACCTTTAGTATGTTATAGAATTACTAATGCTTAGCAATTTTTCAATTGGTCTTCATTTTTTATTTGTTATAGTTTTTGAATTATTTGCCTTCTTCTTCTGACCGTTTCCAAATTTCAAATGGGGGTCACTGACCCCATCTAAATAACAAATGCTCTGTAAGGTTACACATTTATTGTTATTGCCACTTTCCAGTACTCCTCTTTCTATTCAGTCCCTCTCCTAATCATATTCCTGTGTACTTAAATCAGTGCATGGTTGCTAGGGTCGTTTGTACCCTAGCAACCAGATTACTGAAATTGCAAAACAGAGAGCAACTGAATAAAAAGCTAAAAATTCAAAACCACAAGTAATTAAAAATGAAAACCAATTGCAAATTGTCTCAGAATATCACTCTCTACATTATAATTAAAGTTAATTTAAAGGTGAACAACCCCTTTAATTGGGGCCCATTACCTCAATTTAAAGTTGGGATCTGAAATCTCAGAAGCACAGGAGCAAAGGAAAGCGCCCATTGCCTACATGTAGCATATTACAGATGTTTGATGTAACCTCAGCCACTCTTTTCTGCTGATTTGCACTTTCTACACCAGCTGGCTGTAAGAGATAACCACAGTTTGTGGTGAAAGTATTACTTGCAAAGACAGGTGTTTCCTTTTGTACTGAACACAGCTCGGATATCTCCTCAACAATGAGACGCATGTTCTCTCCTGGGTGAAAACATGGTATCAATAATCATTTAATCTGGATCATCTAATAGGTCGGATGTTCTGAGCCCTATTAAATGATGAAAAATGCTGATGTGTGTTGGATGATGCGCAGCTGCATTTGAAACCACAGGACTGTCATGTTTTTTAGAAGTGATATTATTCAACAAATGCAAATATGTTGTACGACTGATAATCAATTGAGTTTGATTGGATGCTAATTCAAAGAAGGGAATGTCCCAGCTGTAGGAGTACAATTGTCAACATCTCTACCGGTGTACAAAGGAATTATGGGAATGGTAGTGTGCTGACAATGTTCTTTCTATTTCCTACAAGCCTTAGGTTGAAGACACATGGAGCTACTGTACTAGCAGCTACAAAACGTCAGAAAATACCCTGCCATAGACAATGCTGAGAATTGCCTCTGCTAGAACACACATAAAGACAGCATATTGTCTATGTTTGTAGCTGCTACTAGTAGCTCTGTGTAAATGTCAAGCTGTTTCTGTTCTAATACCTTGACTAACAATAAATTGATGGAAAGAGCATTTGAGCAGGTTTGAAGTTCCTCTGTTATTTTCATTCCTTCAGACAGGAGCTTTTTCTCTGCATTTACCCAGAACTGTTAACACAAAACAGGCACCGGGAGCTCTTTAAGGAAAAATGAACCCTATTTAAGACTTGCTTTATTTTGTAAAAATGTTTAGCAAAACCAGGGTCGGACTGGGGGGCCCGGGGCCCACCGGGACCGCTGTCCAGGGCCCCCCTCTGGCCCCCGCTACCTACTTTGAGCTGAAGCGCCGATCAGCATACTCCGTCAGGCGGCGCATCGCGCATGCGCAAAAATCACTAAGCGCGCATGTGCAAAAGGCGCTAGGCGCGGGTGCGCAAATGGCGCTGCGATGCGCCGAAATAGTTTTTTCCGAAAAACTGTTTGGGAGAGGGGGGTCTGGCCCGGCGGGGGCCCACTAGGGTCGGGGCCCACCGGGTATTTTCCCGGTGTCCCGCCGGGCCAGTCCGACACTGAGCAAAACACATTGTCATAAATTATTCTACCCAGGAAAGTTCAGTCTGTGTTTTTGTACAAGCATCTGGGAGTCGATCTAACGAATGCTCTGGCAAGTACATATTTGAGCTCAACATTTGTAGTTAGTGTATTATCTTAAATATTAACCACAGATTTTTGTAAAACAGTAATCATCATAAAAAAATGTTTCTGTGGCCCTACAAAGCAAGAACTTTTTAAAGGAGAAGGAAAGTTGTTTCACACTTGCCAAATGTTAGGCACCCCCACATGAATGTATTTACTTACCTGGAACCCCAGACCGGTGCTCCTATCAGCAGAAAACTTCACCGGCCCGGGGTTATTCCAGCGAGTACCATGGAGCGATCCTCTTCTGGCTTCTTCTTTCTTCAAATTTTCCAGGGAAGACGCATGAGCAGTAGAATGAAATAGACGACTTTTTAGCTATAGTTCGGCTTTTTACTCTAATGCGCATGTGCAGCCAAGAGAAGAAAGAAGAAGCCGAAAGAGGATCATTCCATGGTGCTCACTGTAATAACCGGTGCAGTTTTCAGCTGATAGGAGCACTGGCCCGGGGTTTCAGGTAAGTAAATGCGTGTAGTTGGGAGTGCCTAACATTTGGCACCCTCAAGTGTGAAATGACTTTCCTTCTCCTTTAAGTGATGTATTTCTCAACCATAGTATTCTGGTAAAGTTAGCTACACATGTGCCCAGAGCCTTTTGGCTTTTTAGGACAAAGGCCTCGTTAAAATCCTGCTGGCAAATGCCTTTCAGAGGTTGTCCTTGTGGGTTTGAAAGAGCCCTTCTTGCCATCCAAACATAGGGTGGCCAAATGAATAAATGTGAAGTATTGTGTCTAGGAGCTAGATTATATTCATTATGGCTTCATAAAAATATGTTTATGGAGCCCCTTGTTGAAGTGCCTTTAGGGGGTGCACATAGTATTGTCAGCCTGACTGCATTTGCCCTTGGCCACTCTTAACAATTGCAGATTTAAAGTGGATCATGTCAAACAGCGTTCAATGGACATTGATTACAGGTAATGCTAAAATGCACATAAAAAATAAAACAAGTTAGGGACCGCCATTCGGGGTTTACCTTGACGTGGTATGGTGGCTTATCAATTTTATGATCATAACTTTGTAACAAAATAACCCCTATTTGGGTACATATGCAATAGCATTTATTATACTTATATATATATATATATATATATATATATATATACTTTAAAGCCTTTAGAGTGCTCCCACAACCCCCCTGTTTTGATATTGTATATATATATATATATATATATATATATATATATATATATATATATATATATATAGTCAAATACAAGAGTCCTCTGCACTCAACCCATTATCAATATATTTAAGACAGAGACATTTGCTGCATACTGCTACTAAAAAATGCCTTACCCTTTAAACAAAACAGGGATTGTTTGTCCATATATTGCAATATATTTAAGCTGGCCAACTACGTCAAAGTCATCCCATATCTGGCCAGTCCTATGCTCAATTTTATCTGATTCATTAAGAATTCTATTGCATCATTATACAAAGGGACTAGGTTTTATCTGCAACTTACTTGCTGCTTTCAAAGTAAACCCCCATACTTGGCTGCCCTTTTATTAGACACCAGTGGGATCACCTGACTATAGCTGGGAAGGGTGGGAGCTACAACATGGAGCTGGTCACTGCTCCTGTATAAACTATAACAAACAAGGGAAAGTTGTGCTCACCACTATTTTTAAATAGTATATATATATATATATATATATATATATATATATATATATATATATATATATATATATATATATATATATATATATATATATATATATATATATATATATATATAGACACCTGGTCTGATATTATTTGAAGTATTTGATTCATTTTAATTATTTGAATAAAATGGAGTCTAAGGAGATGGCCTTTCTGTAATATGGAAATTTCTGGATAATGGGTTTCCCGGATAATTGATCCCCTACCAGCATAGGTTAGATGTACAGAAAGGAACAGTTTCCTTAAACTCTTACACAGAGCAATATGTTCCAATTTAGGGGTAAAGGTTGTTAGTAAAGGGGACATAAAATAATGTAGATACTGGGTAGTTTTGAACCTTCTGTTAAGATATATCAGGTCTATTAGTAATGGGTGGCGTGGTAAGGCAGAGCTCAAGGAGTTGTGCCCATTTCTATGCCACCCAAATCACTGTGAGTTCTCTGTTTCAAATTGCATCTTGAAATGCACAAGTTATACCGTTGTGCTTAATAGAGGAAATGGTGTCCTCAAAAATCTGATTCACCTGCAGTAATACAAGCCAAGCATAAAAGAATGCTAAAGGCAAACTATTATATAGCTGTTTTTATTTTCAAAGATTTTTGTAATATTGTAGGGTTTTTGTATCCACGGGATCGTTACCTTACTATGTGCATATCTTTGAATTCTAACATTTTGAAAAGGCTTGCAAGCAGTAAAGAAGTTAATGAGCTTTAAATTAACATTAACATTTTTTTTTTTAACACCAAAATGTATGCGACCTTTTCATACATACACCAGATGACCCGCCTGTCACTCATGTAATTGCTTTCCATCTGGTGTCTGGAATAGACAAAGCTTGGGCGTTTGGCAGACCAGGAGGATGCATGCATGCTGGTCCACTTCTAATCAAATACCCCAAACACATGTTGACCTTGCTTTTTATTTTTCCCTTGCCTTGAAGGGCCATTCATGAATTTGTAAACTGATTGTCTATTGAATTATACGGCCTCCCTCTCTAACCAGTGGCACACTTCTGTCAGTCACAAAGCTGCACAAAAGACAAAGACAGACTTTGGCCATCAATCACTCTCACAATAAGACAGTTTAATGGCACAGAGATACTCAACAAGGTGACACACTAACATTTGTTACTGGTTGAAGTTACTGTTTATCATAAATTACAATTTTATTGAATGTTTTTTCATGCACCTCAGCAAGGGTCACAGGGATGGATCATTATAGAGAACAATTTTTTATGATGTATACATAATTATAGAGCTTTAGGTTAAGCACCAAGTTGAACCCAGTGGAAAGCAATAAACTCTGCTTCCAATTTGAGTAAAGACGGTAACAGGCAAATTTGTTTAATGTGAATGTATTTATGGGACCTTATTTAGATAGTCTTGTTACCTACAGTAATAACTGAGCTGGTTGCTGAACAAGTTGAAAGCTTAGTGGCCAGTGTATGGGTGCAAATCAATGAAATCCCTCACCAATACACCAGTAGGAGCTCAGTTGGATATTGATTGGGAAAGATTGAAAATCTCATCAGTTTTCAATCGCATCAAGTACAGTGAGGTGCAAATCTTTGTGTCCCTATTTAGTAACCATAAAATATAATAATAACATTACTAGGGTTTTGGGCTCAATTAACGTATCTGTAGTATTAAACACAAAACCTGATTAGGTTGGAGTCTTGTGTTTATCAGAACTACCAGGCCTGCATTTTTAGTAGGTAATAAGCAACTCACTTCAATAAAAACGTGTCTTGCGGTTGCCACCATATACGGAGTAGAAAATCATCAGTGTATGCATTCTATATAAGGGAAAATATTTTCCTTTTTGTTTGTTTGTTGTTTAGTTTAGTTTGCTGCCATGGAAGTCCTTTCACTCTTGTCTCTGAAGAGCCTCTAATGTAGCCCTTCACCAGATCAATTTTCTTTAGTTCCGGTTGATAAGTCCACAGTGATGTTCCCATAAAAGGATGTTTTGCGGAACAGAAAGTGCAAAATCCACTTATAGTATAATACCACTGGATAAAAAAAAGTTTGTGATGCTGTTCTGTTATCACTTAGAATCTGTACCATATCAGTGTTTCGTTAACTTGGAACACCAACATATCACATGAATACTGCCAAGACTTTCACTTTTTTTGGTTGCAATTGATTTGCTTCGTGTCCATAGAGTATGCCTATTATACGCATACAAAAGGTATAATGAGGCCCAATCAATGGGAAAAATGTAAATAAGGATGAACTTAGAAGATAAATCTGATTTTCTCACTCATTAAAGTAGAAACAAACCCTTAATTAAAAAAAAAACCCTACCCTACATATACCCCCTCCCCCCCAGCCTGCACAATCTGCACAGAGGGGTAAGTAAAGAATTAGGGGCAGCTAGGCTGGGGGAGAGGAGGGCGGGGATCTATATAGGGTAGGGGGTAGGGTTTTTTTATTAAGGGGTTGTTTCTCCTTTAAAAACAGTATATATATTACATAGGGGTGCAAATTAATAACAATGAAAAGTGTAAATCTGGTTTTGTAGCTGAAATGGGGTATACATTACAGAAAAGTGAACAATTACTTTGTTTTTCACTCAAATTTATTAGTTGGTAGAAAAGCATTTTTTGGGTCCTGAGTGAGAATCAGGAAAAACATTTTTTTGAGAGAGCTTAAATGGGGTTTTCACCTTTAAATGCACTTTTAGTATGTTAGAGCAGGGTTCCCCAACCTTTTTTTTTTTTACCCATGAGCCACATTCAAATGTTAAAAGTGTTGAGGAGCAACACAAGCATAAAAAAATGTGCCTGGAGTGCCAAATAAAGGCTGTGATTGGCTTCTTGGTAGTCCCTATGTGGACTGGCAGCCTACAGGAGGCTATGTTTGGCAGTACACTTGGTTTTTATGCAACCAAAACTTGCCTATAAGACAGGTATTAAAAATGAACACCTGTTTTGAGGCCACTGGGAACAACATCCAATGAATTGGTGAGCAACATGCTGCTCAAGAGCCACTAGTTGGGGATCACTGTTGTAGAGCATAATATTCCAAGACAATTTGCAACTGGTTTTCATTTTTTATTATTCATGGTTTTTGAGTTACTGTATTTAGCAGCTCTCCAATATGTACTTTCATCAATCTGGTTGCTAGGGTCCAAATTACCCTAGCAACCATGTACTGATTTGAATAACAGACTGAAATATGAAAAGGAGAGGCCTGAATAGAAAGATGAGTAATATGAAGTCGCAATAACAATAAATGTGTAGCCTTACAGGGCATGTGTTGTTAAATGGGGTCGGTGATGCCTATTTTAATGTTGGAAAGACTCAAAAGAAGGCAAATAATTCAAAAACGATAAAAACAAAAAAAAATGAAGACCAATAGAAAAGTTGCTTAGAATTAACATAGTGAAAGTTAACGTCATTTGTATTCATTTTTGGCAGGAATTGTACTGTTTTCATCCAGCCATATGTCATATGGGAAATCATGATCCACTCCTGGCCTTTTCCAGACTGTTATCTCCTTCATGACATAGGGCTGGTTGAGAACAGTACAAACAGTACAATTCTTTCCAAATATGAATACAAATTAAGCTCTCTCAAAAGAAAACAATGGCATTTATGAAAGGAAGGTTTCCTTTCCTGTAAAGATAACATGATGTTGTTATGGTAGATTTTATTAACATTTCCTGTAGAAGCAAAATATCCAAGGCTAGTATATATGTATATATATATATATATATACAGTATATGTGTGAAGGGGTTAAATTTAAAGGTCTTTTGTCTTTCAACTCATATTAACAATTTAACTGTAAAATATTGCAAAATGAAGAGTCATCTTCTGCAGTGACCAAATTATCCTGAGAAATAATAGAATCCTTGCTTGCCTTTATAAAGCCAAAAAGGTCTCAGACATGGAAAATCCTTGCTTTGTTTAGCAAAATGGGATACTTACATAAAACGAACAAAAAAAAAAGAAAATCTGATGTAAATAAGGATCCCCAGCCTGCGACCCTTCAATTCTTGTTGAACTAGAACAGATGCTGGATTTGTAGTTAAGCAGCAACTAGAGGGCTTAATATTGGACATCCATGTATACCAACCAAAGAAATAAAGACTAACCAATTGTAATCCCTTTGTCAGGCTGCCTGGAGCACATTGATACAAAGATTCTTGGTGAAGGTGCAATTAACATTACACGACGAATAGAATTATAATTTGCATGCCATTATTGCCATGTCACCTCTTTATTTTGTATTATTTGTCAGTGTCAGATACAGCACAAGCACCTGCATTCATCATGCATCTTGACACTAAGGGGTGAGAAATTCGGTTATAAATCAACACATTTTCCTGAAATGATCCAGAGGATGATTGTGGCCTTGCAAAACAGAAGGGCTATTGACTGCACAGCATGGGGCCCATGCTCAGAGCACAATCACATGCATTTAGTCTCCAGCATAGCAGACTGCACAGACAAAGGCCAGTCAATGGGATTATTTCACGCTACACTGATGCTGAATGACCAATACAGCTGACCTGGGATGAGCATTCAATTCATGGCAAAACCTTTTATTTCCCCTTGTCCATTTGCATTTTGCAAGTAACAACTGAGGATTTGGGTCTAGCGCCAGAAATAAAAAGCTACTGGGGCTTGAAGGGGGGTTGAGGTTTATATGTAGTGATTGGGGAGCTGGACAAATTCCAGGCTTGTAACATATGCATTAGTGAAAAAGGGTGTTTGTGTGGCCTGGGGCTGCCTTTACATGCAGGGAGATCAGAGACCTCCACTCAGAGAAAATAAAGAGACTCTTGAAAACCCCAAATATAGACATAATACAGCTATGCAATATGGGCATCAGAAGACAACACAAACAGACACAAAATCGTAGTTACTAAAATGCCACTGTAGACAAGGCGCAAACTCTAGTACAGGTATGGGATCCGTTATCCAGAAACCCATTGTCCAGAAAGTTCTGAATTACAGAGGGGCTGTCTCCCATAGACTCCATTATAATCAAATAATCCAAATGTTTAAAAATGATTTCCTTTTTCTCTGTAATAATAAAACAGTAGCTTGTACTTGATCCCAACTAAGATATAATTAATCCTTATTGGAAGCAAAACCAGCCTATTGGGTTTATTTAATGTTTACATGATTTTCTAGTAGACTTAAGGTATGAAGATCCAAATTACGGAAAGATCCATTATCCGGAAAACCCCAGGTCCCGAGCATTCTGGAAAAAGTGTTCCATACCTGTATAACGTTCTACATAATGGTTTCCCACCATAAATATGTACAGTATTTTGAATGTATTGTAGCATGTAAGGAATAAATCAAGCCAATGGCTGTACAGGTATGGGACCCCTTATCTAGAATATTAGGGACCTGGGGCTTTTAGTAATTTGGATCTTCATACCTTAAGTGTACTAGAACTCATATAAACATTAAATAAACCCAATAGGCTGGTTCTGCTTCCAAAAATGATTATATCTTAGTGTGGATCATGTACAAGGTACTGTTTTATTATTACAGAGAAAAAGGAAATCCTTTTTACAAATTTGGATAAAATGGAGTCTATGGGGCAGATTTACTAAAGGGCGAAGTGACAAACGCTGGCGACGATTCACCAGCATTGCCGCTTTCAGGCACTTTGCCGATTTACTAATGGGCACAGGCATAACTTTGCTAGTGAAAGAGACAGATGCTAGCAGTCATTCGCACTCTATCATCAGGTGAATTTTCGCTCTGGTGAATGGACGTTACTCTGCAAATTCACTAAGATGCGGATTTTACTGAACGTTACCTCTTTCGCCAGACTTGCCTTCACCACCTCAGACCAGGCGAAGTGCACCGAGCTTCCTCAATTTTCTGTTACTTACATCATATTTTTTAGAGGAAAAATTTTCTAAGTCCCAAAAAAACGCTGGTGTCTCTTCCTTTGTTCAGAGTGATAGCCTGCAAAAGTCCTTAAAATTTTTTTTTGGGTAACCAGGTTCCCTCATACATTTTCTAACAAATGGAACAAAAACTATAAAATACTGTGCTCATGTGTAGGGCATTATAACAACTCTATTTTCTTTAGTAAGGTTCCCTGGACTTGTGTAATGTAATATATTTGCTGCAACATATATGTCCATTCAACTTTATTAATTTCCCGCCGTATGCAAATTAGCCTGAGTGAAGACCTAGAACGAAGTTGCTCTAGGCATAACTAATTGCTGGCGCATCTTTACTTTGATTGCCGCAGTAACACTAGTGAAAATTCACCAGCATTCGGCACCCTGGAAGCATTTTAGTAAATTAGCGTTGTTTGAGCGAATTTTCGCCTGGTGAAGTGTTGCGATGGCTGCTAAGCTGTCGCTGGCGAATTTTCACCACTTAGTAAATCTAACCCTATGTGAGACCATTCCGTAATTCGGAGATTTCTGGATAACGGAACTCATGTTTGTACTAGCATGGTGTACTAAATGCTGCTTTATTGTACACATACCATATAGGGCCACTGTCCAGATCTATTCTGTAATTATACTGTATTATTTACTGTATGTGTGTTACATGATCACACTCCCACTGCTGTTAATTAATGCTGCATTATTTGATACAAATAACTGACCAAATCACAATCCAAATGTTTTTTTTAACAGTTTTATTTTATGACTTATGACATCTGTAAACAAAACGAATGTACATGAAACTGGAAAATGTAAGAATAGAATGCAGAGATACAGATAATTACTCTGCTTGCCCATTGTCCCGTGGTGCCCAAAGGAGCCACAAGACTGCTATGCCTTTAGCTAATTGCTTTGGACACAACTGTGAAGGAAAGGAAAACATACTTAAAATAAAGCGAGCTCACATCAAATGCAGACTCCAATGAAGCTGCCCAAATAATATTACATGTTTAGAAATAAATATTTACTGCCAGTTTCAATGCAAGTGTCACTGCTGCATTAGGGGTTTTAGTGTTTAGCATTATGGAGGACACACAAACACACAAAACATACACAATAAGCCATAGAAAGGGCCTTGAAGTGAATTGTATACATTTCTGCAAACTAATATTAAGTTAATGGCACACATATGCTATTCCTCTTGTATTAATCTTATTCAAAAATGAATGGTATACAGACACATCTACCCCTCAAAACAAGCCTGCCCACATTACCATATTCAGGACCTGTCCTGCAGAAGTCTGTGCAATGTCAAAACTTGAGGAATGTGACATTAACCTTGGCAGGGGGGAGGCAATATGCTCAATTTACTGTACATTACAATATACAAAGTTATTAAGGCAAATAAAAAAAGTCTTTACCAGAAGCAGGTGCCAGATGTCTAATGACGTTTGCACAGAAATAATATTTTGTGTGATTTTTTCCTACTCCCAGGATAAAAGAAGAATCCTGCATACATTTTTGGCAATAATTGGTGCCAATATTATTTGTATTAATATTTGAACAAAAAACAACTCCGCTTTATAAAAAAGGCTTATTGTTACAATGAGAAAGTCAGGTTGTGAGTTGCAATTAAAGAGATACTGCCATTTCCTTACAAAATACATTTTTAAAAAATAGTTCTGCTTCAAAAATGAAGCCCAATCAAGTGCCTCAATTGTTTTCTGCCTGATATGGGGCTAAAAGATTTCAAATCTAAAGCCATTATCTGTCCATGCTTCAAATGCAGGTGCAGAACAAAAAAAATACAGTATTCTCCTAACAATCCGAGGGCCATGAGTCTGATATTACATTAGTTATCTTATCAACGTATTTCTTTTTATGCATCACTGTTCCATTTCTTTATGAGTACAGTGCATGTAATGCTCATTCATTCCATCTCTCAGTAGCAGCCCATTCTGCTCCTGTCTTTAGCAGCATTTATTGGAGGTGGAGAGGAACTTCAAATGTATAAATAAAAACAATACAATACCAAACTACAGTACAGCATTCTACCAGTCTGCAAATACATTGCCAAGCGCTCCATTTTTACTACATACAGTACTTTCTCTACGTTACAAGCAAGACAATCCATTAAAAAATATATATATATATAAATAATAAGTGCAAATACCTAATAGTAGGCAACTAAAGCAACTGAGGTTGCTTTTATCAAACGTGCAAAGCTCGAAGAGGCCAAATATATTAAACAAACAAATCCTAAGCTGAATTGTTCTCTAAAATGTGACAGGTAAAAAAATGTAAAAAGCTTAAAAAGTGTTGCATTCTGGAAAAGTGAATTGACAATACCAGAGTAGAAGGTTTGTTTCCTTGCAGTACACTGATGCATCAGAAATAACCGCTTTTCTGTGGGTGTTGTTCTTCCGAATACATGATTTAAAATATAGTGCAAAAAACATGCTGGTTATGTTCTTTTTAGCAGAAGTTACTGAAACTCAACCTAAAAGCCTGTCATGCATGTAAAGCAGGCAGAACTGCAATAGGTCTTGGTTAGCTGCTAAAACAAGAAATAAAAGGAAATTGTTGCAAACCTGCATGTATATATATATATATAGACAATGACCTGTATCTGCAAGCATGAAGCAATGCAGGGGGAGGACGGAACTCATCATGTTCCCACACCCTGTAGAATACATTCAAACATCCTATCACATTTCTCAGCCTGAGAAACAAATACTGATACATTCTATCTCAGAAAGACAAAAATCCCCTTGTCGGCTACCTATATTGTAAGTACTCATTTATATATAAATATCCATAACACTGTAAGTATTTTGCGGTGTTCTTATTCACCTTACAGAGTTCTATTAGTGCAACTGCTCGGCCTTTCTGACATCTAAATGAAGTACCAGACATTTTTAATCATTAAAAAGCATTGGCCACAAACGCACACACACACAAAACGAGCATAAAAGAAAAAATCTCGTATGAAAATCTATTACAAAAGCATTTGTCAGAATAAATAAATAGAGGAGTTGACTGTCTCTGTACCCTTTCACTTGGAAACATTTAAACGGTGGACTTTTTTTGGAATATTGATTTACAATAAATATGTATTTCCTGAATGATATCACTAGTCAGTCTTTTAAAAGTCTTTTAAAGATGACTTTGATTGAAAACAAGGAGTAAATTCCAGGAAAACAGCCTTTACCAAAAATGTAAAAGTAGTTATTTATGGAGGGATAAAGCAGGAGAAGCTGCCTGACCATAATTACTTTATCTTGAAATTATGATCAATTTTTGTATTAAAAACCCAAGGAGATAAAAGAAACGAAAAAGTCTAATTTATCTGGATATCAAATACAGCACAAATCTCTCCTACATGGGACATATAAATCTATATATGTCATTAAAATGTCTTTAAATTGTTAGCAGTTTTGGTACTAAAGATCCAAATACAGAAAAATATACATGCGACTGTTAGTTTTAAAAAGCATGTTGTGAATGAAAATAAAATTCATATTCTTATTATAAACAGTCACCTAGAGAACTTTGCCTGTAGTGTTCTCACTTAAGCCAGATAATGAAGAACTACATTCTCCTATTATATTCTAGTCCTGCTCAGGATGGAAGTAAGCGTAAGTTCTACAGAGCTTGTAAAAACAACTAACTTTTCTTTTTAAAGCTAAACTAAATAATACATTTTATAATATTAATATGATACAGGTGCTGCCAAAGTTCTATTGTACAATTTGTATGCAAAATATGAATTATTTTAGTGCACGGTGTAAAAAAAGGGGGCAACTGGCATCACCAGTCATTATCCGACATTCATAAAATGAGGTGCCTTAGTCCAGAGCTGGAAGCTGGTTTGTAGGTATCAAGGTATCTCCTTGCTTGCTCAGTCATGATTAATTGGTCTTCTGTCTTCCCATATACAACAGCTTCCCATTCGCAGAGAGGCTGGAAGGCAAATACAAAATTGTAAGACTCAAGTATAATGGTGTCTCACAAAGGACTGAATAGCATACATTTTTCTTTATTGTTGTTGAATGTTGATCAAGAACTGCAATACCATAAGAAAGTGAGAACAACCATCCACTTCTATTAAACTCCTATTAAAACGGGGAAAGGCTTTTGTTAAAGGACAAGGAAAATTAATAAAGTATAACTTTCCCATATTACTGTGTACTCTAGTCCCTTGACCAA
The DNA here is from genome assembly GCF_017654675.1 of Xenopus laevis. Classification (NCBI taxonomy): domain Eukaryota; kingdom Metazoa; phylum Chordata; class Amphibia; order Anura; family Pipidae; genus Xenopus; species Xenopus laevis. The sequence continues at coordinate 104,633,887 of NC_054382.1, forward strand.
TGCCATATACACAGCTTATTTTGCCATATACACCGCTTTAATTTTATTAGAGCAAGGCCAAAAAAAAGACAATATTTGCTAAATGCAGTTGCCATATTGTTTTTTGCTGACAACATTAGAACCTGTCTCCATTTCTTTCTCTTCAACCTGTGCATGCTCCTATCCCACAAAGTGCATCATCAGTTTACTAGGCTTTATATTCAAAATTTGCAATAATGTTGCTGCACATGCGTTTAGGCCTTGGTCTTGTGAGTGCTCACATTACCAGAGCTGACATCACTTAACTGAAGAAAGTTGCTTGATTTCTTGGACACTGCTGGGGCAAGCAATCATTTTTGGAACCTTTGATATGTGCACATACCCTCTTTCTAATGTGTCCTAATATATGGCCCTTACTCAGTTGTGGGGTTTTCTTGTCCTTTAATGTGTATTTATGCAGGAACATTACAATTTGTGAAGGGTTTTAAAACTCATATATTCAAGAACAAATTATAACTGATGATATCACTAAGCACAGTTTATAAGGCTATACTTTACAGATCATGCATTACTCTGTGGATTATACGTATACATTTTATAACTGCTATTCAATGATAAAGAATCTGCATTACTGTTTATTCTATTTCTCTTAGAAGAGTTCCTTATTCCGTGTTCCATACATGACCAGGGATGTAGACGTCAACTGACCTAGGATCCATTTGCAGATCAGATGTTAATGAGAGACAGAAGCATTCCTATTTTTACTCCGTTGTAGGCTGTTCAAATGTGCCATTCAAAATACTGTGTCTTAAAGGAAAACTATACCCCCCAAACAATGTAGGCCTCTATAAAAAGATATTTCATAAAACAGCTCATATGTAAAATCCTGCTTCATGTAAATAAACCATTTTCATAATAATATACTTTTCTAGTAGTATGTGCCATAGGGTAATCATAAATAGAAAATTGCCATTTTAAAAAATAAGGGCCGCCCCCTGGGATCGTAGGATTCACTGTACTGACAAACATACCAACAAACCATACATGTTAGGTCACATAAGCCAATTAACAGACAGAGTTGTGTCTTTTGCTTCCACACTTCTTCCTGTTACATAGTTACATAGTTAAATTGGGGTGGAAAAAGGCAACGTCCATCAAGTTCAACCCCTCCAAATGAAAACCCAGCAAAAAACCCAGTTAGAGTTGAAGTATTTCTGGTCAGGTGATCTCTGAGACAGCACAGAGACCATCACGAAATGGTGGCTCAAGGCAAGAGATGTAAAAGGGCAATATTTACTTAAATATATATTCCAGTTTGGTAAGATTCTTTAATATGCCACTTAATAGGATATGAACTGTTGCTTAAGTGTTCATTTTGGGGGTATAGTTTTCCTTTAAAGGCATAAAAGCTATCATTGGCAAACTGAGGCTGCAGGTTTATATGGCTATCTAGGATCTGGGATGGTGACGACATAGCACACTTTTGTAGCATGCTTTCTTCTTTGTTCCCAGCTTGTATTGGTTTTACATTTTGAAGGTATTACTGCTTTCAGATGAAATTCTTCTGTGGGAGAAATTGACCTTTAATAAAGGATGACTGAAGCATTTGTAACATACCTGCACCGAACTCTGCAACTTGACATTTCTCATTGGAGGAATGTACTTTTTCCTTTGCATTACATTTCCTTTACGGGTTTCAGTGTTCCCATCACACTTTTGGATTTGTCTCTCCCCAAAAGGTATCATGACAAAAGACGTAGGAAGTGTATTCCCATTCTGATAATAAAAAGGCATTGTGGATTGTTGTTTTTATTGCCCGCTAGCAAATAAAGTACCAATGTACACCAACAAGTGTTAGTGTGATTTTGTATTTCAATGACAAATATTCATCACTTTTGACAGGTAATATTAGCAAAGGTCTCTAAAGCTGGCCATATACGCAAAGATTTGATTGTACGAATCTCCGTTTCGTACGATTTTCGGGCCGTGTGTGGAGTGTCCCGACATTTTTCGTGACATGGCGATCGGTCGTTCAGTTGTTTGGACAGGTTAGAATATTTCTGTCGGCTACCGATAATATCTCTGCATGTATTGCTGATATCAGTGGGAGACTGTCACCAGCTTTTGTCGGACATAACTTTCGTACGATTGCTGTCAGGGGCAGAACACCGGCTGATCTGTTCTTTTACTACTTTATCTGATCTGAATGGTTAATGGCAGGTCGGGAGAAGGCACTAAATGATCGTTCGTCCGATATGAAGACAAATCTGCACATCTATGGCCAGCTTTAGTGTCCTAGAAAACCTAAATAGTTCACGTTTTGCCTGAAAAAGTTCATCCTTTTGTAACTGTAAGTGTAGGTAATTCAACACACAACCACTCTCAGTGAGAAAGAAAGAATACCTTAATTGTATTATATACTAGTTTTGACATAATTTCTGTGTGGATTGTTTCCAGCTGGCCAATACAAAAAGAAAATATTCCATACCTGTGATTCAGAAACTTCATCCGGAGCCAAGAAATCAGCACCAAGTTCCTCTTTATCGCAGATGTCAAGGATCAATGATTTGCGAACTTTTCTTGCAGTAGAAACATGCTAGACAATAACAATATTGTCCATTATATCAACTGCATATATATATATATATATATATATATATATATATATATATATATATATATATATATATATATATATATATATATATATATATATATATATATATAAATATATATATATGAATGATGAAACTAGAGAAACATAACTAAAGGTCTCATAACGATGCTGTATGCCAGGATGTACTGCACTTAAGGAACCCCTGGATGAGCTCAGGTGCAAGTTGGAAACTAATGTGGATACCATACTAAATGAGAAGTGGCAGAAGGCACAAGAAGCAGCTCAGCTGGCATCTCCAGACTATAGGTTATGTATGTTCCAAATATATGTTTTCCACACGGCATATTATAGCCCGGTCAGACTGCACCATATCAATCCGGACACTACAGACACATGCATCAGGTGCAGGCTAGATAAAGGGACTTTCATACATATGATGTGGACTTGCAGCCCGATTAAGCCATATTGGGTGAATATACCCAATACTTTGGATGCTGTTCTACACATTACAATTCCAAGAACACCTAAATTAAGTATCCTAGATGTGGTAAAGGATCTAAAACTAAACCAATATCAAATGATCCTTCTCCAGGAGACGCTTATTTTGGCCAAAAAATTAATTATGCAAAAAACATAGAAACATAGTTAAAAAAAAGCCTTACCTCTCGTTTATTTGGTTTACAATCAGATTCCTTTTCCTCTTTTATGAAGACCTCTTTCCCAGTTTCTTCCTTCAAAACCTCCATGATATCCTCTTCAACAAAGACTAGAGGTTGCATCTGAAACACAGCAACACAAAATGTATAACTAATTTACATATTAGGCCCTTTTAGTGACACATTATAAATATCAATACTACATCTTTTGACTCCTTCTTTTAGCAATTTTGTGCTAATGGCAATGCTCTTTTCCTTGATTATATCTAGATGTTTCTAGTATGTAATCTCTCTACCCTGGCTAATACAAGTGTATATTTGTGGGTCTTGAATTATTTCCTGTTGTGCTTTGTTTATACCATGAACCATATAAGTTGTAATTCTATAGATAGATTTTTGTCCTATTAATATGTTGTTGTAGACAGGGCTTGCAAAATTAAAAGTAAAATTCAAGGTGATCTGATCAGTGACCTATTCTGCATGTGAAAACATGGAAAACGAAATGGCCCATCACTGAAAGTAATTACCATAGAGATCAATGTTCCGTATTCACTTGTAGCACTTGCATACACTAGTGGAGAACTGTAGTATGGTTACACTTCTATGCTTTGGCCTTTAGAATGAATTCCATAAAATGAATTACATCATTTCACCAGATTGTTTGTAGTGACTTTTGAAAGCTTGAACTTACAGTGTAAAACAGATTCTCTATTTGGTCATTAAAAATAAACTTGATTTGCAGTGATCTGCTAGAGGCATTGTTGTGCATTCCAGGAAAACCCTAAACAACCCTATTACTGGCTTTGGCTAGATACTAGTGTAATAATAGTCAGCATGCTTGAATCTTCTATAGTAAAAGTAACCAAGGGCAGCGAATAAGATCTTTACTTTCAAACACATTGCTACTTGATGATTGGATGCTATTGGTTACTAGATCTATTGCAAACATTTATAACATGTTCCATAGGGAATGTAAATCTCCCTTCCTTTAGTATGGGTTTCTTGCAACCAGACACAGTTTGCATTCTGGTTAACATCCCTGGCTGTACAGCCTGGAAGCAACAGTTAGCAGTGCTGAACAATCCCAAGCCTTTTAAAGGTGGCCATGCATGCACACATATTTTGTCCGATATTCGGTGTGTGTAGTGGGTGGCAAGGCAGAAGCCTTGAATATCGGTTGGCTTGTCAATAGACCAAGACAGAATAATTTTATCGAGCTTCCAAACATCAGCAGAAGGTTAATCCTGAATTGTAACATGTATGGCCACCCTTATTTTTATTTACAATATAAAATAAGCTTTTCAAATTATAAAAGCATCAAAAAGGTGCTGACCAGGCCCAGACTGAGAATTAAAAAAGGCACTGGCATTTCAGGTACACAGAGGCCCAATCAGTCCACAAAGAGGCCCAAACAGACCCCACCAGCCCACTAAATACTGACTTTCTATGGGACCTTATAGCAGCCCCTTTGGCATTTGCCAGAACCCACAGATTGCCAGTCCGGGCCTGGTGCTGACTATAATAAGTAATCTGCTGCTACTAGCAATGATAAACAAGATGCCTAGCAGTAGCCCTGCACCATTTATTATTGCTGCAAGCGTGCAGCAATACTAATAAAATTATTATTCCCAGTGTGCATTTCCTAGTGACCTGTAGCAATATTCCAATCATTGAATCTTTTGTATTCGCAAAAAAAACGTTTTTACTTAAATACATACCACTGTTTTGAGAGGTCCATATTTCTTCTCCTGGGCAGCAAGAGCATTTTTAAATGGAGTAGGTGTTCTAGGAGTCATAGCCAGTAAAGATCTTCTTATAGTAGGTGTTCTAAAGCTATTTAACATAAGTATTTTAGTTTAGTGATATTTAGCAATTTAGCATACTGTATATTGCACGCAATACTGAAAACATTTTCAGAGTCAGAAGTTTCCTTAATTCGAAAGCACTAAAAATAAATGTTATGGATAGTTCACGTTTGATCAATTTTTAATTGCACTGCTGTCGGAATCTAGGCGATTTTAGAGGTCTACACACAAAATAGAAAGATAAAAGAGCTCACTGCATGGAGCATTGTGCAAATAGAGGCAGGCCTCTGAGCTCCGTTTCAGAAAGCACAAACCTGCGGACTACACTTTGAATCTAGCACATCCTGTGTTAGGAGTCCTCAGTTCCACCCCCCATCCCGACCTTGTATATCATTATGAAGATAGGAGCCACAGAACACTGCTCACTTCATGTTGCATCTGGCACTCAATGCATAAAGCACGGGTCCCCAACCTTTTTTTACTTGTGAGCCACATTTAAATCTAAAAAAGAGTTGGATAGCAACACAAGCATGAAAAAAGTCCATGGGGATGTCAAATAAGAGCTGTTACTGGCTGTTTGGTAGCCCCTATATAGACTGGTAGCCTATAGGAGACTCTATTTGGCTGTACACCTGGTTTCTATGTCACCAAAACTTGCCTCCAAGCCAGGAATTCAAAAATAAGCAGCTGCTTTGAGGCCACTGGGAGCAACATGCAAGGGGTTGGTGAGCAATGTGTTGCTCGCGAGCTACTGGTTGGGGACCACTGGCATAGAGCAACATCAGGGGGTACTACTAAGTGGTGCACTCTTGCACACCTTCGTGCTGTTGCTCTTACACCCCCAAATGACCCCTAATGTGTATGTGTGTGCTAGCAGAATAAGCACTTAAGTGGCACGGATGCAAGTTTGGCACTATAACGTCGCTCTTTGAATAATGAACATATATTGTGTATTGTCTTCTTTTTTTTTCTTTGTGACTAAGGTTACAAAGCTAGATGAGGTTGAAAAAAGCTTTTGTCCAAATGAAACTTGCTTAAAGAGGCAGTTCTCCTTTAAGTTAACTTTTTATATAAGCGCACGCACCCTGAAATCCGACCCTCCAATTTGAACATAGTATACATGGACCAGTAAAGACCTTAGAGGGCTACTGATTTATCTTTATTGTGGCAGAATAATATTATTTAAAGCAGAATTAGGAGTGGCACATGCTAGCGATTATAAGGTATTAACCCAATTTATTTTTGCCAGTCCAGAATCGTATTGTTGCCATAACTCAATAGTCCTGTGAAAATGCCAGAACAAAGTGAGGTCTGGCAGGCTGATGAACAACCTAGGATACACAATGTATTTCCTTACACGCAATGACTTACCCAGCATTTTCTTTATCTTTTTTAGGTGTAATTTGCCTCTGTAGGGGAGTTGCAGGGATCTTCTGCCCACATATTGGCGTGGAGGTGAGAGGTAGGTTGTCAAGATTCAAATGTTCTTGAACATTTCCAGAGCAAACATTAAAAAACTTGAAAGAAATAAAGAAGAAAAGGTATTTAATGTTTGTTTGATTTTTTTACATAAAGATCTAAAATGTTGCCTAAACCTGCATTTTTTGCATCAGGTCTCTGAGAGCTGTGAAGTAAAATACATATATTATTCGGTGTCCTTTGTAGTAAGATTTCCCATTTCCCAGTAACCTTAATGCATGCAAAATCTATGTTTAACCTAATACCATGATTCTAAGATTTTGTTTTAATTGTTTAACTATTCTTTAAGGATTTTAGCACCCCACTAATAGATTTGGGAGAAAGTTAAAAAAACTAAATATTTTTTTTTTATTTATTAAACATATTAAGCATATGTATTCTTCCCAAGATACATACTGGCACATACTACTAATGTGTAGCTTTACAAATTGACTGAAAATCCAAAGGGCATGATTATGCATGCTAGCATTCCACATAAAGAGAGACTTCTAAACCATGCCTAATGTGTAGCTAAATAGATTTCAGCACAACTCAGTCCAATACCCTGTAGCCCAGGGGTCCTGTGCATCTTCCATAAAAATCATAACGGCCCAGGGTACATTTCCCAAACATTACCTGGGTAGGTGCACTTTTATCAAGTTTGTGATACTGAACTTGTGCCAGCACTGGGTAGTGCAAGGGATACTTAGGATTAATGCAGACCTGGTATCATTGTGCCCTAAAACTTGTAAACACAGTAGCACTCAAATAACATTTAGGGGGTTATTTATTAAAGTCTGAATTTACTATAAAATCCGAATTTTTTGTGGGGGAAAAACTAAAATTTTTCAAGATTTATTACGGTATAACCCGAGGATAGAAAAAGTCAGAATCTGAAAACCTGGCATCTCAGACCTACCGAGGTTGTATATAAGTCAATGGGAGAAGTCGCTTGCCTATTTGGGATTTTCTTAGGTCTGGGCTGGAATTAGCCTGGAAATCCGAATATTTCAAACTTTTCAGCAAAGAATCCGAAAAATGCGGGCTTTTTGGGAAAAATCAAGCAATTCAGGGGAAATTTTTTTTTTTTGTGTTTGTCCCCGATCCAATTAAATTGTGCTTTTTTAATAATAAATAAGGTCCAATCAAGTATTCTAGTATGGTCGGACTTTTTTAATTAAAATAGTCAGAAAAATTCAGATTTTGATAAATGCGGCTCTTAAAGAGTTTTTTTTATAATAACCTAGTCATTGTTCATTTGGAGTTGTAAATTTGTTTTAGTTTAACACTGCCAGAGCAAGCTATATGACAGCTCCAACTAATTTCAGCATCTACAAATTACAAATAAACCAGAGACTTTACAATAACATGTACAGAGTCTGTTCCAGTTCTAGTAACTCATAGCAACCAATCAGCAGGGAGTATTTACGGGCCTGGTTATTAAAAACAAACAAGAGACTGGATGATATGGGTTAAATAAAAGTAGCAAACAATTTGCATTATCCCTGTGTGCCCGTATTTCTTACAAAATATTTACAGAGATCTGAACAAAGAAAATTTCACTTAGAAAAAAGCATATCTTTCCTTTAAAGACCATAATGTTATCATACCTGAGAGGGGGAATATTGGAGTGTTTTTACTGGTGTCCCCTTTAAAACTACATTGCGGGCATCCCGTACTTCTGGAGTAAGTGACAAATTAGGGTATATTTTCTTCTTCCTTAGAATTGCTGGTGGTGAGTAAAACTTTGGCATGGCAGGAGATGAGGAGAGCATTCTGCTTGCTGAACACCTTCCGTCAGCCTGCCCCTGGTGTGAGTTAAGAGCACAGTCTGGAGAGTTCTCATGTTGAACCTGGATCCATTTTAATGGTGTGCGTTTAGCAGGAGAAGCAGTAAAGGGAAACTCAAAGCTTTCAATGTTATTCCAATCTACAGTATCCTATAAAAACAAAAAAATAGTTATAGAATATGAGCATGGCATAAAAATGTTCCAATGTATACTAGTTCACATTGTGATGATACGGTTATTTTCAAACAAAGTGCAGTCATCAGTACGTTATTTCATATCATTTGAGTGATAGAGTTCTGCAATAGATCCAGCTCATAACAGATTACAACCCCATACCTGCTCCACTGGTAGCCAACAGCCTGGTTTCCTGTTTTATGCGTATAAAACATGTATTAGTATATTTTTTGGGCCTCTATTATTTTGGAATCTTAAAGGGAAACTATTGCGAAAATGAAAATTGAATATAAGCTTCATCACACTGAAAAAAGAAATGTTCTAAATACAATCAATTAAATATTCTGCATCGTTTCTGAAATAATCAAGTTTATGTTCACTATCCCTCTCTCAGCATCTGTTTTTCTTCATTCTAGCAGCAGTTGGGTGTCAGATATCCATTGACAGTAAGATCCAATATAGCTTCCGCTCCTAGCAGATATTTTAGAGCTCACTCAAATAACTGATTCCAGTACAAACAAGATCTAACAAAATAACTGCCTTTTGCACAAATCCTGCATGTAGAGAGACATGATGTCTGGTGATTTTAACAGAGTGAGCTCTAATACATCTTCTGGGCAAAAGGAAGCCCCCCTATAAGATATATTGAATCTAACTGTCAATGAATATCTGACACCCAACTCCTGCATGAAGAGAGAATGAAGAGAAACAGATGCTGAGAGAGAAATAGTGAAGATGAGCTTGATTATTTCAGAAACAGTACAGAATTTTTAATTGGTTGTATTTAGAAAGTTTCTTATTTTCATCTTTGCGATAGTTCCCCCTTTAAAATGCAAAACATAAAACGAAACTGTAAATTCAGAGATACCCTTTATATTAATGAACAGTGCAGAATTAATGCTACATTTTAAGCATCAAGCACCATTATCCTTCAAAATATTTATCTTTCTGCCATGTAAACTGCCTGAATCACAATGGTGTGAAGCATGAAGTGTAGCACACAATGACCCAAGGAAGGGATGCCCAACTTCTGACCTTTTAGCAACTGCTGAGCCACATTAAAAAACTGCTACCAACCATCAAGTTATGGTCCATTTAACTTAAGTAAAACAATCTTACATGCTCTGCATTTAAATAACAGGCAGAAAGTATGTTCAGCACAAATCCTTCATTCATTGCACTAATGCTAAAAGGGGTGTGTGTACTGCCACTTTAAAAACTTTAAGTACAGGTGTAGGAAAACTGCAGTGACGTCAAGGGAATATAATTAATCTGAAGATTAAACATTCTGGCCTCTATTCATGCTATATGCAACTTTGCAGAAAATGACTGTTGTTAGCATATAATATTTAGGAGCTTATATTATTATATAATTTAAATAAAAAGTAGGGATGCACCGAATCCAGGATTCGGCCTTTTTTAGCTGGATTCGGTCGAATCCTAATTTGCATACGCAAATTAGGGTCAGGGAGGAAAATCGTGTGACTTTTTGTTACAAAACAAGGAAGTAAAAAATGTTTTCCCCTTCACACCCCTAATTTGCATATGCAAATTAGGATTCAGTTCAGTATACGGCTGAATCTTTCGTGAAGGATTCGGGGGTTCTACAGAATCCAAAACCGTGGATTCGATGCATCCCGAATAAAAAGCACATATATTCTTTTTGTAAGACTAACTGCAATTTGGTCTTCTGGGTTTTTTTGGTTGCTGGGTTCAGTTACCCCATTAACCAAATAGAATTTTCAGCTGCAGGCCAAAAATAGTAAGAATAAACATACAAAATAACTAAAGAAAACTTGACTGAAAGCTTGCTTTATAATAATTGCACCAAAACCATTACTAAAAGTTATTATGAAGGTAAACACCCGCTTTAAAAATATAATGAGAAAAAAATACATAATTAAAGGAGTGAATTAAATCATGGTGGGCATTACAGTAAATGGGAGTTTATTCTTTTTTGCACTTACCACATCAATCAGGTCTAAGGTTTCTGAAAATTCTGGGATTGTCCCCAGAGGCTGAATTACAATGTTTGCTTCTGAAGCCAAAATTTTGTCCTCCACACTTAGCTGCCCAGAGGAGTTGGGTATTTCATCTAGGCTATAGAACTCATGTGTTTGTTCTTCTAAGTGGTTTATTGTATTGGACGTGCTCTCCTCCATATGATAACTTTCGGACCAGCTTGAAGAACTTGCCTGAAAAAGAGAAATTAACAGACAGGAGAAAACAGACACAGATTAGTAGCATGCCTTATGCAGATGTGCAGTCAGATTTAAACTGAAGCCTGTAACATATACAATGTGCTCATTACTGTTATAACAAATGACAATGGTACTGAAAATAGAAATGGCACTTTTTTTTAAACTATTGTCTAATTTCTCGCTCATAAAAAGCTCTTTACACCCTAATACCTAGCAAGAAAACGGTGTTTTTGATATTGACTGCCAAAAATAAAAATCAGTAGCATAAATTTTAACCAAAGAAAAAGCAGCTTCGGTAGGATTTTTGTTATCATTTGGGGCTGGACCAGTTGAAATCAGCTGTATTTGGGACAACCACCTCTTTGCACGTGTCTTGTTCAGAGTGATACCAAACTGTAACCCAATGAATACATGGCCATGTCCCTGTTTCTTTACTTTGATACATTACCAGAATGAAAGATGGGCTTAGAAGAAGCAAAACAGTTTTAATAATGGCAAAACACAGACAGTAGAAAAGAAACACATTGGCACACAAGGAGTGTAGTTGCAGGGCAAGCCCTTGCAAAAAATTTATACTGTGGAAGTGCAATGTTTTGGGACTCCGCCCCTTTGTCAAGCATGCATGACAAAGGGGCGGAGCCCCAAAATGTTGCACTTCCGCAGTAAAAAGTTTTTGCAAGGGTTTGCCCTGCAACTACACTCTTTGTGTGCCAATGTGTTTCTTTCTGACTTGGATTGGAAGGTTGCCATATCCTCCAAACACTGGGCACCAAGCTTATTGGTGTGCAAATGCTTATCTATTACGAAAACACAGACAGTTCCAGAGACATGGCAGAATCTGCATTTAGCAACACCTTTGTATAATCTAGGAAGTCCCTGCAAAGAAAAAATATTTTAACTTGTCTGTTATATTTTCAAAGGCTTGTAGTCAGCATAATGAGTTGTTGAGCATTATTTGTTTAAATTACTCTCAGCACAAAATCAAAACATTTCTGTACGTTCACACGAAGAGTTCCCAAGATTGTCAGACTGCATTGCATACCGTATTTGTATCAAGATACATGGCACTGTGAAATGAACTAGATGCTTTTTAATTTTAATGAGCGTGTGTGCTTACAATCGAGATTTAGCACTGTAGGTGCTTATACTGTAACAAATAAAGTTAGGAAATTAAGGACAGAGAAAGGCCACATGGAAGGTTAATAGAAAAGAATCTGGGAAAATGGTCACAATTCTTACAGATGGTACCCGCTTTCTTCTGACTTCATTCTCAGCTGACATAAGTAGCAACTCAAGTTCCTTTATTCTCTTTTCCTTATCAGGATCATCCTCATCAACAAAGGGCTGCTGAGAAAGGCATGTAAGATAATAGGGAAAGAGGAAAAACAATAGTCATGAAGAAAGAAAGGAGACGTTTCACACACTTTAGGACAGCATAGTAAAGTTAAGAAGACACAAGTGGATGAGATTCAGTTTTTGATATTTTAATAGTAAAAGCGGTTAAGTATATGTCTGCAACAGAGACAGTCAAAGAATCTTAACTGTTGTTAATTCTATCTTAAACTGTTGTTTAGTCCTATCAAGGTGACAAATTTGGCTAGAACACAGCCCTTTAGAACTAAAGAACTATACTGTACAGGTATAGGATCCCTTATCCGGAAACCCGATATCTAGAAAGCTCCGAATTACGGAATGGCTGTCTCCCATAGACTCCATTTTATCCAAATAATCAAAATTTTAAATTTTTCTCTGTAGTAATAAAACAGTAGCTTGTACTTGATCCCAACTAAGATATAATTAATCCTTATTGGAAACAAAACCAGCCTATTGGGTTTATTTAATGTTTAAATACATTTCTAGTAGACTTAAGGCATGAAGACCCAAAGAGCCGTTATCAGGAAAACTCCAGGTCCCGAGCATTCTGGATAACAGGTCCCATACCTATATTACCAGCTTGGTTGTAGTTTCTAGTTAGGTATAACGAGCCCTTACATGGGCTGTACCTGGGTGCTGGTCTGTCTTTGGAACAAATGGACTGGGCCATCAAAGGTGTTATATATGTTATATAATATATATATCGAATGTTTGTAACAGCAGGATGCAATATGTACTGGCTAACATAGTGAATCAGCAGGTGAAATTTTTAAACCTGATGCAATAGATTTCAGTCTAAATCAATGGTTGGGCCACCATGCACGTACTAAAACTTTTGGGGCAGATTTACTAAGGTCCGAATAGTAAATTCAAAAACTATGTATGGAGGGGATGTGTGTATGGATGCTGGGTTTTCATTTGGAGGGGTTAAACTTGATGGACTTTTTTCAACGCAACTTAACTTTGTAACTATGTAAAACTCTAAATTTCTAATTTAAAACCACCAACTCTAATTTAAATGTGAGATTTATCACAGCTCGACCCTGGAAACAGTTCAGATTCAATACTTCACCACCTAAAACCAGCCGAGTTCATGTAGAAGTCAATGGCAGAGGTCCATTGAGCCATTTTAAGATGTTAATAGCCTTCCTGACATTCAAGTTTTTTTTCGGAGGAAAATTCTAATTGAATTCAATTAAAATTTGATTCAGATTTTCGGATCGTTCCAATTCAATCCAATGCTAGACATTCATGTTTTTTTCTTAAATAACTTCAAACTTATTAGAGTTAAAAAAATTTCACATTACTTTGAAATTCGACCTTTGATAAATAACCCCATTAGTGATCATGCATTGGCACATTTCTATGGACAGGCTGAAGAAATCAATGCCTGTCAGTGCATTTTAATACACTAGTGGAGAAAATGCACCGTGGGCCGCTTGCCTAAGGCTGGCCTCTTCTTTGTAATTGACCCCGGTGCTGCAGAGTTTAGGAGGAGGGCACCTCCACCATACATAGAATGTATTAAAGAACTCCAACACATGGGTAGAATGCATAACAGGGATTACACTATGTTAATTGTGCCAAGCCAAACAACAACTTCGCTTGGCACAATTAATACATAGGGTAATCCCTTTTAAGCATTCTACCCGTGCGCCATGGAAACAGTCCTAATTCGAATATTCGCCACCTAAAACCTGCCGAGTTCATTTCTAAGTCAATGGCAGTTTAGCCATTTGGAGATGTTAATAGCCTTCCTGGAATTCAAGTTTTTTTTTTTTTGGGAGATTCCTACAAATCGAATACAATTTGAATTTTCGTGTTGGAACCATTCGATCGAATTTAAATTTTTTCTTAAATAACCTCCCAGTCGAATTGTGAGTATATTCAAATTAAAACATGAATTTGAAAATTGACCTTTGATAAATGGGCTTCTAAGATATAAAACAAATATTGTACACATTTATAAATAATGTAGATATATTTGCCAAAGAAAATGATGTAAAGACAGTCTATTTTTAGTAGCTCTTTTATCAGTTTTATCAATGGATAAAACAGTTAATTTCAGCTTCAATATTTTCAGGTCAAATCTAGACAGTCCATTTAATGACGCTGTGTAAACACACACTAATGTGTGGAGAAGACAGACTACGGAATCTTTTTTCCTGCTCAAATAAATTTCTGAACTATATCTTGTGGTTGTTGCAAAATACTGTAAATGTATACTATACTACAGTTACATTAATAACCCACTCTCAGACTCCAGGTAAATGTAAATCAGGCTCTAAATGACTTAATCCCATCATATTCTTTAAGAATCATTTTGAAAAGGCCACAATTCTTACAACAGTCAATATTTCCACCAGTTTTGTGCTTACTTTAATGGCACATACTCATTTTTGAAACACTGGTCTTTACCTGGATAAAAGAAAAGGAATTTTGAATCTCTATGCAGCTGTCACGGGACAAAGAAGTATATCTTGGAAGCTGAAAGCAAAGAATACACTTGTGTTATTGCCAATGTATTTGGGTTGTACAATTAACTCTGAAATAACAAATAAAACATAAAAAGCACATTTAAAAATGATAACAGCATAACATTATTTATTACGAATGGTCTGGCATTAACTTAGAGCTGAAGCACTGCTTAGCTTTTAAAGTAAGGGGGACTTAATAGGCACAGTGTGCAGGTGCAGAAAAAAGAATAGGCTCAGTATTGACTTAAAACCAAAAAAGAGCAATAACAATGATTGATGGCTGTATAACAAAATTGAAAAATGCTGCAGAATGTGGAAAACATATATTTCTGATTACATAAGTTAGAAAGGAGCCATATTTTAATATCATTAGCAAAACGATCATTACCTGTGTCTGGACTGGAATGTAAAACTGGTTCTGTGCTTGCAAGTGATTAAGTGCGGCACAGGATTTGGCTTGGGGTTTGGATGATCGATCACAGGTCAATAAATAGCCTTCCTGTTCTACTTTCCGTTTCATGGTAGAATTCCAATGGTTTTTTATCGAATTATCAGTCCTTAAATGAAAAGGAGAAAAAAGAATGTATTTATTTTCTCAACACAATACTGCTAAAGCATATTAATGCATATTAAGCTTATTTATGGTATGGAAAGCAACTACGTATGAATGACTATATAGACCAGGGGTAGGCAACCTGCGGCTCCGGAGCCTCATGTGGCTCTTCATTCTGCGGCTCTTGTGGCTTTGCCTGTCACGTCATCTATACAGCCCTCGCACCTGCTGGCGGCTTCTTGAGTGTGCGACCGCGGTAAGCTAACGGTTAGCTTACCATGGTTCACACTGAAGAAGCCGCCAGCAGGTGCGAGGGCTGTATAGACGTCCACAGGCAAGACCGAGCCGCAACAAGATGATTCATCATGGTCCTTATCAATGTCACACACTCAAGACGAGAGGGAAGATCAACATGGAGCTTTAGAAACAGAAGTACATTAAACAGATGAGAACACAAGCATTTAATAGTGTTTAATTAATTTCAAAGTAGGCCTACACATACACACTACAATACTGTTTGTTGTATTCTGTTGTTGTAATAGTTAAAATTAAAAAAAGGTTAAAACTTTTGGCTCTTTTGATAGTAAAGGTTGCTGACCCCTTATATAGACTTTATAAAGGCAAGGCAACATACATTAACTTAGAGTGCTTTACAGGAATTATGTATCATTCACATCAGTTCATCCCAAAGTGGAGCTTACATCCTATGGTCCCTATCACATGTATACAACACACATACTAGGGTAATTTACTTTTGGTATGTGGAAGAACACCGAGTATACAGAGAAAAACATTACAGACACAAAAGGAACGTACAAACTTGGAGCGACAATGATGCCATTTTTATCTGGGACAATGAGCTTTCTCTTTTTCTAAGACAAAGTGTCACATAAAAACTTATGTCAGAAAGAATCCCAAGGCACACAGGGTCATTGCAAGCAAGCTGCCTTACGTGTTTATTTCTCATGCTTGAGAAAGGGGCGTGACCCCGAAACGTTGCACTTCGCAATAAACACGCAAGGCAGCTTGCTTGCATTGACCCTGTGTGCCTTGGGATTCTTTCTGCTATACTATTTCTGAGGCAGCCGATCCTCTACCTTTGTGCACCAGGTATCGTTTGTTATTTACCAGAGGGTGTGCGGGAGTCAAAGTTGATTTACATAAAAACGTATGTACCTGCCCGGAAGTAGCTTGGCAATTTCTGCCCATCTGTTCCCCAAGCGCTTGTGGGCACTGTATATCATGCGGTCCTCTTCTTCTGTCCAGGAGGACTTTTTCACATCAGGGTTTAGGTGATTATGCCACCTCTCCCTGCACTGCTTTCCGATTCTCCCTTTTAAATGCTTGGCAATTATAGACCATCTCTTAGGGCCATATTTATGAACTAATTCAATAACCTGCAAGATCATAGTTTAAAAAAATTAGTACTTTTGTAAATATCATTAATTCAGTCAATACTGGAAGCAAAGAGGCTCACACACTTAATAACAGCAAATGGCTTATATATAACAGCAAATGGCTTATATACAGGCACATAAAAACAGTTGCAGCACTTTATTTGTCATTCACATAATTCAGTGCCCCAGTGAACCTTACAATCTATTATCCATATCACAATCACAAAAAACTGGAGCCAGTTAACCTGATTTTATGTTTTTGGAGTGTGGGAGGAAAACAGAGTGCATAGAGAAATCCCATACAGACACAGGGAGAACATACAAGTATAGAAAAATATATATATATATTTCTTTATTTATGCATACAGTAGTCAAAGGCTACACGTGTTATTTTGCTATGGATCCAAGTTTCTGTATGAGGGCATGTACTCGTGCAACTGATGTAATAGAACAACAGCTGGACATAACTGCTCAGCATGTTTGCTCAACTGCACTTACTTCATGCTTTGTGCAGAGGCTTAGTACTACAGATCCTAGTTCCTGGAACATGTAGCCATGGCACAGGTAGGAGTTTCTTCAATACCTATTTGCTTTAACTAACGTCTTTTTATACATGTATTCATAGATTTCTTTTTAGAATTTTAATGAAATGCATAGTTATCAGAAAACATTGTAAGAAATAGGCTGACAAGTGCAGTTCTATATGATTTTCACATAATCCAACTTACCCTTTGATCCTCCTCTTTGGTCCATGGTCCTTTGACCAGTTCAGGATTCAAAACCTTCTGCCAACGATGCTGGCATTGCACTTCTGAACGGTTCTACAATTAATAGGAGAAAGTAATACTAATATGGTGTGTGTCTCTTACAGAAATGCTATAATTACACGTCACATAAAGTTTGTGTTTAAGACAAAAAAAACCCAACTGCCTCTAGATAACTCTGTATTATAATACCACTACTTTAATCTGAATTCATATCAGACACGCCAGCAGTTTTTCCCTTAAAGGAAAACTATCGCCAAAATGAAAATTGAATATAAGCTTCATCATACTGAAATAAGAAATATCTAAATACAATCAATTAAATATTAAGTACTGTTTGGGAAATAATCAAGTTTATCTTCACTTTTCCTCTCTCAGCATCTGTTTTTCTTCATTCTCTCTTCATGTAGGAGTTGGGTGTTAAAGAGAGATTTTTGTACTTACCGTTAAATCTTTTTCTCTTGTCCTATATTGGGGGACACAGGCACCATGGGGATGAAGATCCTGCAGCTGGAGATTGGACACTAAACAGTTAAACCTTTGACTCCTCCTCCTGCTCTGGGCTTCATCCCCTGCCTCCTCCTACTAACTCCAGTTTCGACCGAAGAAGGAGCAGAATGACCCACAAAACAGAAGAGGAGTACCTCAAACCCCCTAACATAGGTGAATACTAACAATCCAAAAACATGAACCATAGAAGATTAAACTTCCAACCAAAACTGATGAAATCAGCAATGAAAAAACAGTGTCAAGTAGGGAGGGAAGGCCTGTGTCCCCCAATATAGGACAAGAGAAAAAGATTTAACGGTAAGTACAAAAATCTCTCTTTCTCTTGCCTAAATTGGGGGACACAGGCACCATGGGGACGTCCCAAAGCAACCATGAGGGTGGGACACTGGTGATCCCCTAAGGTGTTCAACCAACAACAGTTTGCAACACCTTCCTCCCGAACACCGCTTCGGCTGAGGCCTGTGTGTGAAGCCTGTAGAAGCGCGTGAAAGTGTGAAGGGATGCCCAGGTCGCCGCTCTGCAAACTTGTTCTGCTGAAGCTTGGTGTCGAATCGCCCAAGATGTGCTGAGGGAACGAGTAGAATGGGCTCTCACAGTGAGAGGGGGCGGCTTCCCCCTAACCGCATATGCTCTGATGATGGTGGCACGAATCCACTTAGCCAATGTCGTCTTGGCTGCCTTAGAGCCACGTCTGGGTCCATGCGGAATAATAAACAGTGCATCCGTCTTCCGGACTGTCTGAGTAGCTGCTAAGTAAGACGTGATAGCTCGAACCACATCAAGGTTGTGTAGCTTGCACTCTGCTGGATTCTTGGGAGATGGGCACAAGGAAGGGACCACAATGTCCTGGTTAAGGTGAAATTCAGAAACGACCTTAGGGAGAAAGTCCGGAGTAGGTCGGAGAACCACCTTGTCCGCGTGTATGATGGTGAATGGTGACCTGCACGACAAAGCAGCAAGTTCCGAAACCCTCCTGGCGGAAGTGATGGCCAAGAGGAAGACCACCTTTTCAGTAAGTGTGGACAAAGGAAGGTTGTCAATAGGTTCGTAAGGATCCTCCTGTAGGACGGAAAGGACCAGGTTAAGGTCCCATGGTGGTACCGGATAACGATACGGAGGATGCAGACGAGTCGCTCCCTGAATGAACGTCTTGATGTTACTCCTCAAGGCCAGCTTTTGTTGGAGTAGAACGGACAACGCCGAGACTTGAACCTTCAAAGAGCTAACTGCCAGACCCTTAGATAGGCCATCCTGTAAGAAGGAGAGGACCTCCCTCTCCTTTGCCCGCTGAGGGTCCTTGCCCAAATGTTCGCACCAAGCGATGAATGTCTTCCACACCCTGTGGTATATCTTGGCAGAAACAGGTTTCCGTGCCCTGAGCATGGTGGGCAAGGCCGTCGAAGGAGCGCCCGCTCTTCGGAGGACTAGGGCTTCAAGAGCCACGCCGTTAAAGCCAACTGATGAGAATTCGGGTGAGGAATGGGCCCCTGAGTGAGGAGGTCCTTCCGCTGTGGAAGGTGGAAGGGAGCGTCTGCGGCCAACGCTACTATGTCCGCAAACCAAGCCCTCCTGGGCCAGTATGGTGCTACCAGGATGGTTGGAGCTCCTTCCCGTTTGACCTTCTTGACGACCTTTGGCAGAAGCGCCAGTGGAGGAAAGATGTAGGCCAAGGGGAACGGCCACGGGATCACCAGAGCGTCCACTGCGTGTGCGAGTGGATCTAGACTTCGTGCCACGAATCTTTGAACCTTTCTGTTGTTCCGGGACGCCATCAGATCGATTGCAGGTAGGCCCCATTTGGCCACGAGAAGTTGAAAAACGTCCTGGTGAAGGCTCCACTCCCCCTGATCTAGGGTTTCCCTGCTCAGGTAGTCCGCCATCCAGTTGTCTATCCCAGGTATGTGGACCGCCGAGATGGCCGGTACGTTGTTCTCTGCCCACTGGAGGATGCTGTCTGCTTCCCGAAGGGCCGCCAGGCTTCTGGTGCCGCCCTGGTGGTTGATGTACGCCACTGCTGTAACGTTGTCGGACTGGACCCGAACCGCTCGGCCGTGGAGCAGGGACGTCAGATGTTCTAGAGAGTAACGAATCGCTCTCAGTTCCAGGAGATTGATGGGTAGCTGTCTCTCCTCCTGGTCCCAAAGTCCTTGGATTGTGGTTTGTTCTAGGACGCCTCCCCACCCCCTGAGACTGGCGTCTGTTGTGAGGACTAGCCAGTGGTGGGGAGGGAAGGGTCTGCCTGCGGCGGTGCGGAGAGGCTGCAGCCACCAGCCGAGGGACAGCTTCACTTGGTGTTGGAGGACAATCGGGCGATCGAGATCGTGCCGATCCTTGCGTTGTTGACGCAGGATGGCGTGTTGGAGAGGTCTGGTATGAAACTGAGCATAGGGAATCGCAGGAAAGGATGCCACCATCGTTCCCAGGGTTTGCATAGCCGTCCGAAGGGTCACGGTAGGTGCGTGAAGGAGGGTTCTCACCCTGTGTTGTAGGGTGGTTGACTTGTCTCGCGGGAGAAAGGCTTTCCCGTTCCTGGAGTCTAGTATGAGTCCCAGGTATTCCGTCCTTTGCAGAGGAGATAGAGTGGACTTCTTGAAGTTGATCAACCACCCCAAGTCGGTCAATGCCTGCAGCACCAAGGTTGTATGATGCTGTGCAACGGCTTCGGATGGACCTTTGACGAGAAGATCGTCCAAATAGGGGATGACGGGAATTCCCTGGAGACGTAACTCCTCCAATGCTGCCACCATCACCTTGGTGAATGTGCGAGGGGCAGACGATAGTCCGAAGGGGAGCGCCACAAACTGCCAATGTTGACCGTTGACAAAGAATCTGAGGAACCGGTGGTGGGCTGGGTGAATGGGTATGTGGAGGTAGGCGTCTTTGATGTCGATGACAGACATAAACTCGCCTTCT
Organism: Xenopus laevis; assembly: GCF_017654675.1. Lineage (NCBI taxonomy): Eukaryota > Metazoa > Chordata > Amphibia > Anura > Pipidae > Xenopus > Xenopus laevis. The sequence goes on from NC_054382.1 coordinate 104,654,555, forward strand.
TCCATGGACGCCAAAACTGATTGAATTGATTCCATCTTGAAGTGGAGCTTTTTTACGAAGGGATTGAGGTCCTTGAGGTCTAGGACCGGCCTGAGAGACCCGTCCTTTTTGGGTACCATAAAGAGGTTGGAATAGTATCCTCTTCCTCTGTCCGCCGGTGGAACTGGTTGAATCGTGCCGGCCTTGGCTAGGTCCTGGAGGACCGAGAGGAACAGAGTTCTGCTGTGAGTGCGAGATGTGAGACGTGAGATGAAGAATCGGTGGGGGGGGAGTTGGGTAAAGTCTATCAATAGTCCTTGTGAGACGACCCGAAGTACCCATTGGTCCCGTATTTTTCTGGTCCACACCTCCCGAAAGGATTTGAGGCGGCCTCCTAAAGGAATCCCCTCGGGGGTGGGCACCCCTTCATGCAGAATTGGACTTGTCAGGAGTAGGCTTTGTTGGGGCTTTAGAGGATGACCAAGAAGATCTCTGCTTGTTTTGGTAGCGGGAACGAAAGCTGGAGCTGGTTTTATCCGCTTGCGGCTTTGACCGTTGGGTCTGCCGAAAGGGACGAAAAAATGGGCGTCGTTTGAAAGGTGGTCTCTTGGATCTCGTCTGTGGAAGAAGGGTGCTTTTGCCACCCGTTGCCTGGGAGATTATTTTGTCAAGTTCGGCTCCAAAAAGTAGTTTGCCCTGAAAAGGTAGGCTAACTAAAGATCTTTTTGACATAAGGTCGGCGGACCAAGTTTTTAGCCACAGGAACCTCCGGGCGGCCACAGATTGTGCTGAAGCCCGAGCCACCATCTTCGCTGTATCCATTGCTGCATCGCCAATATAAGAGGTTGCGTCCGCGATCTGGGAAAGGAGGTTGTCTGTAGTAGGCTCCTCCGATCCAATAAGCTGAGCTGCTTGTTCCACCCATACCTCCATGGCCTTAGCTACCCAAGCGATAGCGAAGATAGGTCGAAAGGCTGAACCCGATGCAGTGAAGGCAGATTTGCAAAACCCCTCAAGTCGTTTGTCTATAGGGTCTTTGAAAGCTGCAGCGTCCGCCACTGGGATAGTGGTATTTCTGGATAGTCTGGAGACAGGTGGGTCTACTGCCGGGGGTGAGGCCCAGAGTTCAGTGCACTCTTGTGGAAAGGGATAAGTCTGTGAGAATCGCCTTGAAACCTGCACTCTATGGTCCGGGTGTTTCCATTGGGCTTTGATGAGTTCGTCAAGCTGATCGTATGCTGGGAACACATAGGAGCACTTCTTGTGTCTCTTGAAGATATTTTTAGCAGGTTCCACTTCAGTAACGGTATCTTCGATATTAAGAGTACTGAGGACCGCCTGTATGAGACCTTCAACTTCCTTTTGGGTTCTAGGAGTGTCTAGATCTGGATCAATGTGTTCCTGGTCAGAGTCCTCTTCGGAAAGGGCTAGACCTTCCTCGTCAGAGGGGGTAAATTGTTCCTCTGGGGAGTCAGGGGGTGGAGGTGCAAGGCGTTTGGTGCCCGTGGGGCGATCGTCTAACCTGGAAGGTTGAGATAAGCGTTCAAGTACCTTGTCTAAAGTCTCAGGGATGCGGGCTAGATGTTGGATGCCTGCAAGTGAGAGGGATAAGGCCTTAACCAATTCAGAATCAGAAGTGCTAGCCAGAGGGGGTGGCGAGGTATCTGATGGTCTACAGGCCACACACACAGAATCAGTCGAGGCCGAACTGAATTTTGTCTTACAATTTGTGCAAGCCAGAAAAGAGACCTGGGTATGTGAACGGGTATGAGCTGAGGACTTGGATGTCCTGGGCTCTTCCGTTTTGTCTGCCATAATGCTCCTTACTTGAGAATAAAAAATCTTTTTTTTTTTTTTTTTTTTTTTTAATTTGTTTATTAATTTAAAAGAAGGAGGCAGGGGACCCCCGCCGAAGCAGGGTAGATGGCAGCTGTTGTCTCTGTGGTATGAGAACCTGTAGAGACAAGATAGGCACAAGGAGGTAAGGAAACCTATGTCCTGGCCTATGCACTAAAAAGAACAGGCAGAGATTGAGAGAACGCATTACTTGCCTGACCGCTATGTGTAGTGGAGGTGAGTGCGTTCCGATAGGGAAGATACTCCCCCTGAGAGCAATAAGCTGGTGAGAGCCGTCTGTGTGCAGCAGGAGCGCGAGGTGGATGAGGCAAGGGACCGGAGCCGTCTGCTTCCCCTAGGTAGCGCGGGAATCCCTGCTGCGGAGAGAGGAAGGGCGGATGCGGAAGTGCGTGTCAGCGTGAGACGCAGGTTGGGGCGCGAAGGAGAGATCGCGGTTATTTAGGTGCGCAATAAGGCGGCGGTAGGAGGGGAGGCCTAATCCGGTGCGTATGCAGAGAGGGTAGTTGAAGGAATGCATAGCAGGGAAGCAAGTTGGAAGGGGGTAAAGGTGATAGTACTCACCATCCGATGCCAGCTAATCCAAGCCCGTTTGTAAATTCTCCCTGTACAAACACAAATAAAAATATATATGAATGAACCACATATATCTGTATCTGTATTAGAAAATACATCCAGTAGGGTGTATAGCGCTGCTGCAGGCCTCCGAAGAGCGGGAAGCAGCGCAGGGAGAGAGGAGCAAGCCTGCAGACCTCCGTAGAGCGGGAAGGCTGTAGGGCATAGGAAAAAAGAAGTAAAGCTGGAGAGGCACCTGAAAAGTATCAATGGCCCCTTAGTGTGGCGTGATCTTAACAAGTAGTTGTGATCAGTTGCTCCAGCCACCAAAAGTTATGTCTTCTCCTTCTGAGGACACTAAACGAAACTGGAGTTAGTAGGAGGAGGCAGGGGATGAAGCCCAGAGCAGGAGGAGGAGTCAAAGGTTTAACTGTTTAGTGTCCAATCTCCAGCTGCAGGATCTTCATCCCCATGGTGCCTGTGTCCCCCAATTTAGGCAAGAGAAATATTAATTGACAGTTAGAGACAATATATGTTATAGGGAGGCTCCTTTTGCCTAGAAGATGTATGAGAGTTCACTCTATTAAAATCATAAGACATCATGTCTCTCTACATGCAGAATTTGTGCAAAAAGCAGTTATTTTGTTAGCTTTTGTACTGGAATCAGTTATTTGAGTGAGCTTTAATAGATCTGCTAGGAAAGGAAGCCCCCCCCATACAATATATTGGATCTAATGCTCAATGAATATCTGACACCCAACTGCTGCATGAAGACAGAATGAAGAGAAACAGATGTTGAGAGAGGGATAGTGAAAATAAACTTGATTATTTCAGAAACAGTACAGAAAGTTTCTTATTTCAGTACGAGGTAGTTTATATTAAATTTCCATTTTTCACAATAGTTCCCCTTCAACATCCTCTCTTCTGACAGTGGCAAGTAAGGATAGCACTTTTTCCTTGGCATGGTGTATTTACAGCCACTTCTTAGACCTGATAGACAGAAGGCAGTAATTCCTGCCTGTCACAGAAAAGACCTTGCCAACAGGCCCCTGTACAAATTTAGATACCATCTGGCAGATATGTTTGCTTCTTTCCTGACAAACAAAAATGGACCTGTTATCCGGAAACCCATTATCCAGAAAGCTCCAAATTATGGAAAGGCCTTATCCCATAGACTCCATTTCATCCATATAATCCAGATTTTTAAAAACGATTTCATTTTTCTCTGTAATGATAAAACATTACCTTGTACTTGATCCAAAATGGGATGTAATTAATCCTTATTAGATGCAAAACCAGCCTATTGGGTTTATTTAATGTTTACATGATTTTCTAGTAGACTTAAGGTATAAAGATCCAAATTAAGGAAAGATCCATTATCAAAAAAAACAAAAAAACAAGTCCTGTACATTCTGGATAACAGGTCCCATACCCGTACTAAAAATACCAACAGATTAGAGTTAGACACATACTTCAAACATAGAATAGCGAGAGATCCAAATTATAGAAAAACCCCTTATCCGGAAAACCACAGGTCCCAAGCATTTTGGATAACAGGTCCCACACCTGTACTATGGGTTTCCCAGGGGCTTAGTCCCTGTAGTGTTAAGCACATACCTGCAGTTTTGCCCTATGTCCCCAATTATGTCTGTATAATTGTTAATTGTAATTTACAGCACTGTGCAATATGTTGGCACTCTAAAAATGCATGTTAATAATAATAATAATAATAACTGTAATAAATGTAATTGTTTATCAGTGTTCAAATCTAGGCCACAGTGTCTATCTGCTCACATAAAAACCTCTGGATCTTTAACAAGGCCTCATTTCCAAATATAACAAACAAAACCTGTAATTTGTTTTGGCAATTCTTCACACTGATAATAGTTTTCTACTGAATTGATATCGAAAATACTGTTCTTACTTTTACTTTTACAGTACATTTCTGATACATTATTTTATATTCTTTCTTTCTTACCACTGAAAACTTCTATTTATCTAGAATAATTCCCATATTCCTCTCCGTTCTGTACAGAAATCACTAGCACATTAACCTCAAAATGTACTAAATGCTGCGGATCTTCCACTGAAGGGTTCATGCTCTTTACTACCTGTCTGATCAATTAGGAGCAGATTTATCAAGGGTCGAAGTGAATTCGAGGGAAATTTCGAAGTTAAAAAATTCAAAATTCGAAGTAATTTTTTGAATACTTTGACCATCGAATAAGATACTACGACTTCGAATTTACTTCGATTCAACTATTTGACCATTCGATAATCGAAGTACTGTCTGTTTAAAAAAAATTCGACTTCAACTGAAACCTGCTGAAGTGCAATGTAAGCCTATGGGGACCTTCCAGAGCAATTTTCTAAGTTTTTTTATATTCGAAGGAAAATCGTACGATCGTACGATAAAATCGTTCGAATTGTACGATCGTACGATGAATAAAATCCTCCGACATCGAATGTCGGAGGATTCTATTCGATGGTCGAATTTAGAAGTATTTTCCATTTTGAAATTCGACCCTTAGTAAATGTGCCCCTAAGTCTGTGTGCAGAACTTCATACTTACATTTAAGTGGCGAGCGACCACACCCCAGTCTTCTCCATGCTTTTCAACCAGCTTCTTCAGCTTGTCGTCCTGCCAACATATGAACAAACTTAGTGTTCCTTTAAAAGAATGTATGAATCAGGCAAAAACATCTTCCCTCGGTTGTGTGTTACCTCATCTCTTGTCCATCTTAATTTGCTCCATACTTTCTTTGGCCCTTTTTGAAACGAGACATCGTAATCATGTTCTGCAAACTGACCATCCTCCTCTTCATCCTCACTATGGAGAGAAAGCATATAATTGTATATAAGGATAACAACTATAGTATAAAGCCTAACTATTAAAATAGCACATTAATGCAAGAGTCGGCTTAATGCTAATGAATCTCCTTCCAACAAAGCACTAGTATGAGGATATTTAAAATCAAATGGAATGTATAGGAAACAAGCACAATGAGGCAATAATAAACTATTCCCTGGACATATTCGATCACATAATTTCCAATTTTCTTTTATTAATATGATGCCAAACGGATTTAAATAATGGTCTGCTATTAATGATTGGACAGATTAGTCAGTGGCTGGTCTGCGCTAGGTGGGCATATTTTAAAATAAAGCATTGTTCACCAATTAAAGAAACAGTTTTGCACAATAGAAAATATTTTCAGATGGAGGGCACTCTAATATAAAGTATATGCAATATTATTAACTTATGGGTGCAAATAAAGCCCAAAAGAAGCCCCCATACAAGGCCAAACACAGAATAATGTTAGCGAAAAAAGGGCCATGTAAAAAGAAGCACATGCATAATACAGGGCAAAAACATGCAAGTAATTCCCCTTGAGAAAGGCTAAAAGCCGAAACGTCGGGGTGATTCTCCTCTCAGGGCAGGTGTATCCGCTTTCTTTTTTCATATTGCTGTTTGACCATATTTTAAGTGGTATGTATAATTGATTTTCTGTGATATCTTCTGGCATGTTTTTTGCCCTGTATTATGCATGTACTTTTTAAATATATAAATATATGACTATTCAAATACCACTTGGTCTATCTATTTATTTGGAGTGCAGGCCCTTTTTTCGCTAACATTATACAGTTTTGCACAATAACAGATTAAAAGCAAGACTTTCTACATGGATCTCTGACATGAGAGTATGACGGTTATATTCCGCTGCATTTTAAAAGCTTTTATATTTAATATCTGTATAAAAGGAGGTTATAACTAGTATCATATTGCAGAAAATCAAACATTTTCGACAGTCTTCTCTCTAGTGCTTGAGGCACTGCATTCACTTCATACCTGTCTACTGTTTGAGGTTCACCACTGCTTAACGACTTAGGACATTTTTTTATCAAAACTTAAGTTACTTGTCAAATAAATCTAGCATTTCAAGTGCTGAAAAAACCTTCACAGAAAGTTAGATCAAAAATCCTTGCCTTCTGGTTTCCTTTTCATCTGTTTGGATGGGATGAATATAAACCTGACATGACGCAATGCTTATTACTATCACAACTGCAGCCTGGAAAGGTTTCAATAATTGAATAAGGTGATTGTAAGGGTTAATCTATGTAACTGTATAAAAAGAGACCAAATACAAATGTTACTAAACCCTTACATAATATATAGATGCACAGAAAAATTTAGGCATGTATATAAAAAAAACATCATTACCGCTTGCCTGCCACTAATCTATTTGAACACTTGGGATTGGGGTTGCTGGACTTTTAGTGCACAGTCGGTGCATTTACCGAGTGAGCCACTTGGGGCTCTTTGGGCTATCATGAACTCTTGTGTTAAGGTTTTTGTTTATCTGCCTGTTCACAGTATGTTTTCCACCCACCTCGTTTACCCTCATGTGTCTCCTATTCCCTAATCAATAATAATCAGTCATTCAATGTGTTTGGTTTTGTTCCTGGATCTTGTTCCTGGATATTCCTTGTTCCAAGTTCCTGAATCTTGTTCCTGAAACTTGTTCCTGTGTTTTGGTTCCAGCTTTTCATTGCCTGCCTGGTAAAGACTTTATTTTTGACCTGTTCCTGTTTTGCTTCAGTTCCATTAAATCCTGTTTATTCACCATGCCTGCTTCAAGTATTTGTGGCTTTTTCCCTGGGCTTCCACCACACGCACTATCAAGTGTGAATTTAACTCCCGTTGCAGCGGTTTCCCGCTGTGAACGTTACACACACATCATAAATTTTACGATCTGCAATATATCATTGCTTGGTGGAAAAGAGTGGTGGTCAAAACACTCCTGTTCCTAATACCACTACTATTGTAACTGAATCAGACATGCCATTGTGAAAAGCACACTGAGTTTGTTGTGAAGAACATGAACCTCCACTCAAACACTTACCTTAGGAGATGTGAGATATAAGAAGCAGTAATTTGCATCAGGTGATTTTCTAAAATAGCATAAAAACACATCTTTCGAGTTTGGAGTACTAAGGCATATTTAGCCAAATATATGCTTTTTTGGGTTTAATGGCTAATTATTATTATAGTTGAATAGTTAAAAATAGTAAGTAATAACTGGTTGTCCTTAAAAAAAAATTATTTTGGCTAGACAAAAATCCCCCCCCCCAAAGAAATGCCCATAAAAACCACCAAAAGTTGAAAAAATGTCTGACAGATAACACAAATGAAGTGCAAGATGAAGTTTAACGTAAAAGAAATAGTGCAAATCCGGTTACATACATACCTACCAACCAAGTTTTTTTGCTGCATGTGTGCAGAGGTTCAATCAAATTACTTTTTTTTTTTCTCCAACATTGAACATGATAAATAAATAAGATAACCAATTGGATACTGAAGGACTGCATTAACAGCATCGTATTCTAAATATATTTATTATAATTAGCTACTACGTTCTGTTTGTTTATGTGCCACTATTTCATAAAGGACCTTTTGGTTCGATTTTGTCCCAAGAGTATCTGTGCTCTCAGCATACAATGAAGTCCTTCTACTGTACAATGTACCAAAGCAGAAGATGAATAATCCATCTGTAATTTTGTACACAGGGGGACATGGTAACACTGGCCTTATTTTTAATGTAACCTACAAGATTGCTTTATATTAATAGCCATGCATTGGGGGAAAAAGTATATATTTCCTCACTTCTTGTCTTCAGCAATGAACACGGCATGATGCAGTGCCTGAGGAACCTGGCAGGAAACAGTTAATGGCTTTTAGTGATGCAATACTCTTTCTGGCGCTACATGAGTTTACCATATAAACAGAGTCACTTTTTCCAATGTGCATTCCTTTGCTGTGAAGGCAAAGAATGGGCTGCCAGTGATATGAGATGGCATGTACGCTGCAAAAACTACACAAAAAAAGCAATTGCTCTCTGTGCCAAATGAACAATGTGCCCACACTACTATTCTATGCATACAACTGCAAATGGAAAGATCTGGGGGAAACTGGAAAAAAGGATAAACCATATTTTGTCAATATTTCCATGCTATATTATCATCATCTCCTATTTAGGTAGACGCAGCAAGCCTTTACGGACAGTTATGGAATCCTTTATCCAGACACCCATTATCCAGAAAGCCCCAAATTATTGGATGGCCATCTCCCATAGTGTCCATTAGGGATTCGGTTCGGGATTCACCCTTTTTCAGCAGGATTTGGCCGAATACTTGTGCCTGGTCAAACCGAATCCGAATTTAATTTGCATATGTAAATTAGGGGCAGGAAGGGAACTTATGTGCCTTTTCGCCAGAAAACAAGAAAATAAAAAAAATGTTTCCCCACTTTTTCCTTTCCCGCTTCAGGATTTGAATTTGGTTCGGTATTCAGCCGTATCTTTCACAAAGGATTCGTGGATTCAGCCGAATCCCAAATAGTGGATTCGGAGCATCCCTAGTGTCCATTATAAGAAAATAATTCTAATTTAATAAAAGTAATATTCTTTTTTTCTGTTATAATAAAACAGTACCTCGTACTAAGCTACATGAATCCATACTGGGTGGGCCCTGCACTCCTCCAGTCCACTACTTATTATTTCTCATTCAGCACATTTACAGTGAATTATATTTTGCTGTCATCATAGCTGCAGACAGAGGCTCATAAGAATCCAATGGAGGGCCACATTCACAGAACATCAACCCAGCTAGAGACTCAACTATGCCTTGTGTTATGCCCCTTATTTTGCTGAGGGTAACTGAGATCATTTTCAATGCTTTTCAATGTGAGGGTTAGCCAGTTCAGTATAAACATAACACTGGTTAAAAAGATAGGCTGTACAAAATAAAAAAATGTCACTATAGTTAAACAAAAATGTAATTTATAAAGGCTGGACTTGCCGGATGTCTTATGTAAGACATCCGGCAACACTACTTATTCCTTTGCAGCTCTCTAACCTCTAATTTAATCAATGACTTGAAGGGGGGCCACATGGGACATTCATGTAAAGTTGCTTTTGATCCTTAGCATGCAGGTTAGATTCAAAGTATTTTGTGTGAATGTGAAAGAAAGTTGTTTTAGATTACGGTAGTTCTAGTAAACACTTTAAAGGATCAGTTTAGCGTAAAAATAAAAACTGGTTGAAGAGATAAGATGTGCAAACACAGGATTGTGGGCTGAGCTATCAAAATCGGGACTGTCCTGCAGAAAATGGGACAGTTGGGAGGTATGCCTGGTAACCAATCAGTGGAAACCAAGAGAGCTGCAAAGCAGGAAGTAGTGTTTTGGCTATTATGTTAGACATCCAGTTACTTCAGCCTTTTAAATACATTACATTTTTGGCTAACTAGCTATATTAGAAATATTTTCTTTTTTGCACAGCCTATTTACCTAGTTTTTATTTTCACACTGAACAATTCCTTCAAGTTGATATTAATATAATTCTATTACGTAATATGTGGAACAAACCATCATCACTTGAGACCTGGGTGTTGCAGTGTTTTATAGGCATGGCCAAAATCCCTTTGATTCTTCCCTGGAGGCTGATGTCGCTTTAATGTTCTGTTGGTAACATATTTTTTCACTTACAAATACTAAAGAAGGTGAGCACCGTACTGCACAAAATTACTGCTCCTTCAGAGTTAAATCAGAGAAGGCAAACTTTGAATAGCAGCCAGTAAAAATCCGGAGGAGGTTATTTTCAAAAACAAAAAAAAATGTCATATCTACAGTGGGAAACTTTGTATGAAATTTTGCATAAACACTGCAGAAGAAGTTTACATTAGAATCAATGGAAAACTAGAAGTTACTGTGTCCCACAGCAAAATGAATTTAGAGCCCCCCTAAACTTTTGGAACAAGCCATTTTTATTAACAAATATTAAAGGGGTTGTTCCCATGACAGTATCCATTTAAATTAACTTTTAGTATGATGTAGAGAGTGATATTCTCGGACAATTTTATTTGTGGTTTTTGAGTTATTTAGCTTTTTATTCAGCAGCTCTCCAGTTTGCAATTTCACCAATCTGGTTGCTAGGTTCCAAATTACCCTAGCAACTATGATCTGAATAAAAGACTGGAATGTGAATAGGAAAGGATCTTGATGGAAGGATAAAAATAAAAAGTAGCAATGTCAATACATGTGCAGCCTTACAGAGCATTTGTTTTTTATATGGGGTCAACGACCCTTATTTGAAAGCTGGAAAGAGTCAAGAAGGCGGCAAATATTTCAAAATCCATGAAAAAGAAAAAATGAAGACCAGTTGAAAATTGCGTACAATTAGCCATTCTATAACATACTAAAAGTTAATTGAAAGGTGAACCACCCCTTTTAAATGGGCCCCTTATGCCTCATGTGTCTCCAAAAATAGCACAATCTGCATCCTCTATAGTTATAAAATGAGATTTGAAGGAGTTTTCACTTGTTTATTTTATAAAGCTTTTGGAATTTTAGGATAACCTGAAGTTTCTGTGCCACATTGAGGGTAGCGAAACTCTGTTACATGTGGTTCAGGCTTTGAACCACAAAACTGAAAACTTCCTGTGTTACATGTCTGTGAAGGTTTTCATTCATTCAGGTCATGGTATAGAGTATTTAATAATATAGCCAACACCCAGTGCAGACATATGAAAACACTGCTGGTAGTTCAGCCAGCACCTGTCAAAACATTTCAATGGAATTATTGTATTATTGTATTGCCCTGTGCTGGGAATTCCCTAGCACTCCCTTGAACTGAAGAAGCTGCCTGATGACTGCTGGAATAGTTGTAGCATTACTCCAATTACTTTAGGCTTATCACTACTAGATAATATATTCCTGTATTACATGTAAATGGTGAAAGGAAAAGCATCCACTATTTACTTATGCAGTAATGTAGAATTCTAACCTACAGTCAAGGCTGCTATTAAAAATCACCAGGCATACTACTTAATTAGACCCACCCAAAGGCTGCCCATATTATTATTAGGGTAGAAATACATTATGGCCAGTATCTGAGTTGTTAAATAGTTGAATGTGATGCAAACCTGCCACCTGATCATGTCCCCAATTCATCTGACATGCCCTGTTACAATCAATCACAGTTGCCCTTGCATATCAATTGGTATAAACCGTGTTGGGCATTTTGGAGGGAGTGTAAAGTGCCAGGGGCAAAAGTAGGTCACAGTAGGAGAAGGAAGACCTTGGACCCATATATAGACAGAATGAGTGCTAGTCTGTTTAATAACCCACTTTATGACCGTTTATGACACCTTAAGTGTCACCTGCCAGCATAGGGACAAAAATGGCTAAGCCAGAATAGAAAGATTCCCAAGGAGCATCATTGTGAGGGCCTTATACATTGTGGCTGGACACCTGCTTAGGGAGTAATAATTCAGAAGCTATTAACTATGCAGAAAGATTTGTTCAGCAATAAAGCAGTTAACAACTGGCAATCAAGATATTGTGAAGATCAGAGTTAAAACCTCTCCAGCAGTACTAAAGAATGGGCACATGCTTTTCTGGGAGTAGCAGGAGCCCAGTTAATATCCTACTACATATACGTTCATATCATTCTACTCATGAGAATCCATATATATTAGATCACCTTAAAAGCTAACAACTTAAAGGACACCTATTACATCCAACATGTTCCCCCTACTGAAAGTTCTGGCTAAAAGAGCCCCCAGCAAGAGCTATACCCCCACTGCTCAGTTAGGGCTCTCACACACAGGAACTTTTTTAATGCGAGTTTAAACACATTCTAAGCTCAGAAAAATGCATATATTGCATTGATATGCTTTTTTTTTTAGAGTGTGTTCTTGTCTGTTTCAAACGCAACCCTCTATTCTATTGATAGCTGAACGCACATCAATGATGAGGGAAAATGAAGCATCTAAACGCAGCGTCTAAACACATTGAAACACAAATGGAGAGAGCGCAACTCAGAACTCTCATGAGTACAACCAAGCAAAATACAATGGAATCAATTAGAGAATGTGTTTAGGTACACTCAGACCTGTGTCTCAAATGTACATCAACCCCATAAAATACCACCCTTGTGTAAGAGCCCATAGACTGCACCTTCACACAAGTATAATTGACTTTATATTGAATACCTGAAAAAGGGGATGTTCCCAAAACACTAGGACTAGCAAAAGCCCCCACATAAATGCTTCTATTTGAATGATTTTTGCATTTTATAAATTTGCATACCATTAGTGGCAGAGCATCTAAAACTGCTGGGATATTTGTACATTCTTTGAACAGGAAAATAATATTAAAATTTAATTTCCTATGTCCTCTCCTCAAGGGCAGACAAATGTTGCTTGCGTGGCAAAAGGCTACTTGACTGTACCTTGCATAAGCTGTTTACTTGTTTTGCTTGCTTGAACAAAAGCTGGTTTTCCACTTCAAGAAGTCACTTACTTTTACAGCCAAACAAGCACTCAATTACAGTTTTCTTCAAATAGAGCCACTACATCTACCATTATAACTGAAGGCACACTTCTCGGTTCTTAAAGCTTGTAGAGTTGCAGTTAACTACACAGATCCCCAAATTTAAAAAAATATATGGTGTTAAGAGTCCTGCAGCTGGTCTGGTACCAGCAAAAAAGGTGGGTACCCTGCGGGATGAGGGTAGGATTTTAGGGTGCAGGTACAGATGATGGACTGCGAGTCTGGCTGCAGGTTTCATCTAGATTTCTTATCTTATGTCTTATTGTCTATATTTAACTCCTTTTTAAAATTTTACAAAACTTTTTTCTATCTCCTCCCGCTTCTGAGGATGTCACTTCCAGTTTGCAGAACAAAACTTCCTGTTTAATGGTGGTAGGCGAGTTGTGGATTGGGTTGCAAATAAGGCAGCTGTGGGCCAGGTAGCAGATCCAAGTGGGTAAATAGGCGGATTGCAGTTAGGGTCCCAAAAATTTGTTCTGCGCAGAGACTCTATATGGTGTCTTAATCTGAACAGCATCAGCCAATGTTCCTTGTTTTTTGATGGCGAATAGTACTCTGACCTTTTTTTCTCCTTCCTTTTCCAAACTCTTTGACAACTAGTAATTAGTGATGTTTGCCATGCTTCATATCATTAAATGATTTCTTTACTTTCTATAAGGAAGTGAAAAAACAGCATTTTTGTTAGTGCTGTCAGCCAAAATAACTGCACAGCAAATGGATTAATAGTACGTGTCTGTTAGATCTGCCTTATAACTGAGGAAATCCAACAAGAGTATTTCACATTTTCTGGGTTAAAATGTCCCTTTCGGGGTCAACAAACTACAACTTTAATGGAAATGAAAAGTCAGTCCATCTGCATCAGCATAACAGTCAGTCTAGAATGCCAAGAGGAAGCAAGAAAAAAAAAACAAAATATTATAAATCACCACAATGTGGTTTTAACTAAAAACACAAACTTTATTGTATATTAATTAAAAGTAATTAAAATTGCCAACAAACACACAACAAAAAAAAGCAAGGAAAAAGGCATTAAACTCTTCACCTCTTCAAGAGACAATTTATACTGCATCCAACAATGGATGCAGGCCCGGATTTGAGGAAAGGCCACCTAGGCCCGGACCTAGGGCAGCAAGATTTTAGGGGGCAGCATGCTGCCCAACCATACCTACATTGGTTCAAAAACACTAGGGATGCGCTGGAGATACAATCATTTTTTAAATTTCCCGTGCGCCAATCCCCATTGCTCCAGTCCAGATGATGAAAATTTGCAGGAATAAAGGGGAGGGGACTGGGGCAATGAACGGCAGTGGGCCTAGGCGCGCCCACTATGTAAATCTGGCCCTGAATGGATGCAGGTATTTCTCAGAGTTTCCATAATGCCAGATTACCATAATGTTTAATCAGTCTGGTAATCAGATGGACTATAACCATCACCACACACATGTACATAAATAATGTGGCATAAGGCATCACATATGTCCAATGCATGTTCTGCACAATTCCATGAAGTTCATTCTGTTTTAATTTTTTCATGACACACAACACATTTTGGAGAATGTCGAAAAAATTGCGTTCACATTTTCCATCGCTTGCAAACACTCACCACGCAAAAGATATATTATAATCACATGACCATTAGTAGGAATATTAATGGAGAAATAAGGGGATCGTCTCTGTCACAGGGCTGCTGTACCACGGTGCAAGTACAGAAAGCCTTATGCATAAGGTAAACCATTATACCCTAATACTTAGCAAGGCATCAGCTCTTCTTTAAACCTGCCTAGGTACTGTGCTCTGCTTGCTACGTGAAAAATCATTTCCACTTATCACATGCTCATTTTTAAACAAGTACTTTTCAAACCAGTTTTCATCACACAATGTGTTTCAAATAATAAACTGTAGCAAAAGGCAGAATTCTAGAAATGTTCCACAGAGCTTGCCGCAGAACAGTAAATTATGTAATAAACCCCTTTTTCATTGTCAAAGGAAAATATATTATGATGAAATAATTCAGCCATTAAATGTGCTACGTAAATATTTCTCTTTTCTGAGACAAAGTAGAACACTGTGCCCTGACAAACATTAGCTAAACATGATAAATAACTGATGATCGTTATTGACCATAATAGGAGTTTTACCATCAAATTTAGAAATTAAAAATTTTCATTTGGGGCAGATTTATTAAGTTTCAAATGGTAAATTCAAATTCTCTATTTTTTTTTTTTTTTTTTTGGTCAAAACGTCAAATTAAAATTTTAAATCACCAACGCAAATTTGAATGTGAGATTTATCCCACCATGACCCTGGAAACTGTTCTAATTCGAATATTTGCCACCAAAAACCTTCCCGAATTTATGTACAAGTCAATGGCAGAGGTCAGTTGAACCATTTGAAGATGTTAATTGCCCTCCTGACATTCAATGTTTTTTCCGGAGGAAAACTCGAACCGAATTCTAATCCTTTTTGGGTCGTTCGTATTCAATAAAATATTAGACTTTCGAGTTTTTTCATAAATAACCTCTCATTCGAGTTGTGAGAACATTCGAACTTCGAATAAGAGTTAAAAAAAATTCATATAACTTCAAAATTTGACCTTTGATAAATCTGCCCCTTAATGTTAGTTTACATGTAATTACGATTGAAAAACATTTCTGTCCTTTGCTATTCTCTGCACTAATGATTCCGACTATATGTAACATTGAAACAATGTAATGCACTTCTGTTTCTTTTACAGGACAGTGAAAGAGGTTGTTGGCCTTTAACTTAACTATTATTTTGATATAGACACTTTGTAACTGGTATTAATTTTTCATTTTCTGCGTTTCTTTTTATTACTTAGCTTTTTGTTCAGCAACTTTCCAGTTTTTGGTTGCTAGGGTCCAATTTATCCAGTAACCAGGAAGTGGCTTGAATAAGAGATTGGATTATAAAAAGCAGGGGCATCAACAGTATTCTAAGTAATCAGGGCCGGATTTAAGGAGAGGCCACCAAGGCCCGGGCCTAGGGATGCAGGATTTTAGGGGTCAGCATGCTGCCCAAACACACCCGCAATGGTTCAGAAACACTGGGGATGTGCAGGAGATACAAAAGTTTTTTAAATGTCCCGTGCTTCAATCCTAATTGCTCTGGTCCAAATTTGAGTGAATAAAAGGGAGGGGACAGGGGCAACGAATAAAAGCGGGCCTACGGGTGCCAGCTATGCAAATCCGGCCATATAAGTAATAAAGTAAGTATCAAAACCTATAAAACTATAGCATCAGAGATCAATAGTTTTTGTCTGCCAGGGTCAGTAACCCTTTATGAAAGCTGGGTAAAAAAAACATGAAAAAATTATTATCGCTGCGGTCACATGGCCTAGAGAGGGTTCAGTTTTGGCAATCTGTTTTTGCCAAATCTGAATTGTGTGGAGATATGTAATTGCTTAAATTGGACTGTAATGTGCATATTCCTGGGTATTGGACCCACCACATCAATATTGGTGTGCGCAGCTTATTTCTTCATGTTATACATACTGTGCATGACATATAAATGTTTAGCGGTTAGGCTATAGTTGATGAAGAACCCTGATCTAAATAGAACAGCTGCTTATGCTAAAATCACTGATCTGTTGCAAGGTGTCACTTCTTGAAAATGGAAAATATGCGGTTTACCACATTATTACAGCTGTAAAGTCAACCTATGACTTCCACATTGAACTAAGATGTGAGCATTAAAAACCATACTACAGAATGGACAGAAATTACAAACTACTACTAACTACTGCAAAATATGCTTAGCGGTCCAACTCTTTGTGTTAGCAAACCACAAAGCCATAAGACTCTTATTTTGTGCCTATTTACAAGTGGCACTGAGCAGTTGCTGTGTACAATGGATTGGGGATTCCTATGGCAAACTACATACTGTATTTTCTTAGTCACAATGATATTAAGACACCACAGAAAAATGTACTCACTTTATGTTCAGTCATATGGGACTTTTAGAATCCTATTAATCAATGAGTCAAAGTTAGTGTTTACAATTTGAGTACAATTCATAAGAATGAATATAAAGTGAGTAAATGTTTTTGCCCCGAAGCTTAAAGAGGTTGTTTGCCTTTAAATGAACCTTTAGTATGACGTAGAGAGTGATAATGTCAAATAATCTGCAATGGGTTTTCATTTTCTATAATTTGTAGTTTTCAGTTATTTAGCTTTTTATTCAGCAGCTCTCCAGTTTGCAATTTCAGCAACCTGGTTGCTAGAGTCCAATTTACCCTAACAACCATGCATTGATATGAATAACAGACTGGCATAATGAATAGGCAAGGCCCTGAATAGAAATACAAATAATAAAAAAGTAGCAATAACTATAAATTTGTAGCCTTACAGAGCATATGTTTTTAGATGGAGTCAGTGACCCCCATTTGAAAGCTGGAAACTGCCAGAAGAAGGCAAATAGTTAAAAAAAAACTAAATAAAAAATAAATAATAAAGGCCAATTAAAAAGTTGCTTAGAAATAGCCATCTTATAACTAGTCAACTTAAAGATGAACCACCCCTTCAGAAGAAATAGGGGATCTCACATGCTGCAACTATGATCTGACATAACCATCCCCAAACAAATAATTTCCTAAATCCTCTCCACAGAGCAACGTGAAAGTCACATACAAATTAATTTGCAAGCTGGAAAGGTTTCCCTTTACATGTGTGTTAAAGCATGTTACACTGATACTACACGATACATGTCAGTTGTATTAAAATAATTTTAATGCATGATTCCGTTAGTTACAATGATAAAAATTAATTTGCATTATTCTTAAATGAGATTTAAACTCCCAAAAATGAATTGATGTAAACTGTGGTCCTCTGACCTCTGCACATTACATTTGTAGTGGTTTCTGAACTGGTCTGGAGTGGGATTCAAAATAAGCCCTGGCATTCCAAGTACACAGAGGCCCCATCAGACCAATAAATAGAGACTATCTATGGCATCTTATAGCAGGCTTTCTGGCATTTGCCCAAATCCACAGATTGCTAGTCCAGGTCTGTTTCTGAAACATTAGCAGTTTTAGACAGTTTAAACTGTTAAACAGGCTTTCAACTTAGCTCTCTTTGAAGGGCTCAGGGTGTCAGCGACCCTAACTGTCTATGCTCATTTCCTGTACTGTTAAATAACCCTAGGGTTGCTCACTTGAAGTTTTGCCAAAAACATGGTATTAGCAGTCTAAAAATGAAAATGTATGACCACTTTTAATAAAAAGGAAGGTTACAGACAAGGAAGACAAGCGAATATTGGTATATCAAAAGACCATACATACCCTAAAATATTGGACAAAGTTCAAATGCTATAACATTGCAATAGCTGCTTACTAACAGGTCATGTACCGGTATTTTTAGGCCAAAATAATTATATATATATATATATAGATAGAAAAACATGGAGGAGCACACCTAAACTTGTAAAGCAACTTGCCCGGGTGCTGGTAAATAAGGTAAATAAAGTGACATAGTACCATACTCAAGGGGAACACTTGTGAAAAAAAATCAAGATTTATTGCAAAAATCCAACATTTCGAACACCAAGATTTATCAAGGGTCGAATTTCGAATCTGAAAAACGTTGAAATTCGAATTCAAAAAGACCAATCGAAATTGAGTCGAAGTTTTTTTTTGGTCGAGTAGGTCCGTTTTCGGCCGAATTCGAATCGTTCGAATCGTCGCAATAGCTCATTCGATCGAATTCAAATCTAAATTAGATTTTTCAAAGTCCACCAATGGACTCCAAATAGGTTCTAGGAGGTCCCCCATAAGCTAAAACAACAATTCGGCAGGTTTTAGATGGTGAATGGTCTTAGTGAAATTTTTAAAGAGACAGTACATGATAAATTTCGATGTTCGGATTTTCGATTTTTTTTTCTAATCAAATTTGGACTATTCCCTAGTTGAGGTACACAAAAATAGTTTGAAATTAGATTTTTTTTTTAATTTGAAAATTCACCTTGACCCTTGATAAAGCTGCCCCTAACTGTGCTCTTTCTCAAGAGCACAGTTGGGGGCAGATTTATCAAGGGTCGAATTTCGAAGTACAAAAAACTTCGAAATTCGACCATCGAATTAAAAAACTTTGAATTCGAATATCGAATTCGACGTTTTTTCAGCATATTTGTACAAAACGGAGTGGAGCACTTAACCCGTCCAAGACTTAGTCCATATTCATGGACAAATTATATATCAACAAAAAAGTCCAGACAAATTCCAAGTGAAATAAGGTACATTTTTACCAAAAATAAGATGAACATGCAAACATGCAACGTTTTGGAGCTCCTGTCCCTTTATCAAGCATCATTCAACACATTGACATCATATCCTATTTATTTATTTTTTGTTGATACATGCACAGCGTTAAAGTGCAATACCCGGGTGCTACCTTCAATGGCTGATTGTACACTTTGTAGAAACAAAGATGCACACCAGGATTTAGGAAAAAGGTTAAAATTCCATTTTTATTAATTTACATTAAAAAAGAGCTGGTCAACATTTCGGTCTATCTAGATAAGTCTTGATAAAGGTCTTAGATTTAGACCGAAACGTTGACCAGCTCTTTTTTAATGTAAATGGAATTTTAACCTTTTTGCTAAATCCTGGTGTGCATCTTCGTTTCTACAAAGTATATATATATATATATATATATATATATATATAAAATACACATATGTAAAAGACATATATATTTAAGTACATATTTTATTCATGATATATACAGATGTGAAGACGTCAATAAGACAGAGTTGGGAAAAACAGCACAGAAGGCAAGTTACAAGCACACTGAGCCCCACAATCAACCCACCAGTGTTACAGGAATGTACAAGCTGCGGTGCTCCAGCTGTTTCTGGACAACTCACTCCATCCCAAAGAAACAGATACTTGTAAGTGAAGCTGCGCAACCCCAGGTTTCACCCCCCCCAATTTGCTAAACAGGCTCCATTCACGATGAGTAAGTGGCCCAGCAGGCACGAAACGCGTTAGGTCTTGCTCTGATGTCCTAATACATTTTTCATTTTCTAATTGATTCATTCATTAATTTGGGGGACGCTCACATTTTTCTCTTTTGAAATGTTGACAGGGTATTTAGGAGACCGGGTATACATATTGCTGGGCATTACGTGGGGCAGATGAGCGGGTAGAAAGGTCCCAGCAGCAGCTGATACACCCCCCCGTCACATAGAAATGAGTGCGATGCAACAGGTTAGACAGTGTACTACAGCAATGACACAAGCCGATCTCTCTCTGAGTCGCACTCCGACCCATTCTCACCTGCGCGACCTCCCAGCCATCCCTCGCAAGGCTCACACACCACTTGACACTTTTAAGAAACCGCCGTTATCCTGAGAAAACGTCCCGCAGGTGGAAAGCAGCAGCTTCCCGCAATCATGTCCTCCTTTCACCGAGTGACCGTTTTTCTTGTGGATGCTCAGACGGCTAACGGCGCAATGGTATCTGCGTCACCACCTCCCCCAACGGCTCTCCCACCGACTCGAGTCCAGCGCTCAAGCGTTCTGCCAACTGCGGGCGCCCGGGCAGCGCTGTCAACAGGGGGCGCGGCTAAGAGGGAGAGTGAAGGAAACCAACGAATAGAAAGCGATAGAGAAAGAGGTGGGGTCAGCGTGGCTACAATGGGCGGAGTTGATGGGTGGAACAATCCAGCAGAAGTTGATTTGTTTTCCCGCGCTGCCTGTTATGTGAAGGCATATTCTGTTCATGATGATGTGTGAGTGAAGGGTATGCGAGTTCCAGCGCCTGCAGCATGTGTATTTTCTCACGGATATAACTTAAATCTCTCGCTGTTGTGCTTTACTGTATGTTTGGCATGTGGGGAGCGCTGGAGCCGCACTCCTTCTCCTGCATTCCCTGAGGTGGGGGTGAGACAGCTGTCAGGCTGCAGGGAAAAGGGAGGGCTGAGGTGGGAGAGGCGCAGCTGGTGCTTTCTCCTGGCGCCAAATTCTGCCTTTTCTCCTGCAGCTCAGTCCCACGTCTGCAAACATCACCCTCCGCTCAGGGGGCCTCACTGCAATGTTTACCGACGTGTAGTCCTCAGTAGCAACCAATCAGATAATTGCTCTTGACCAATTAATGCAATTGGCTGACTGGTTGCTATGGGTTACAAGACCTGCCAGTCTCTTGATAATGGCCTAATCATTTCCCATATAATAAAATGAGGGGACCCTAGAATGGGAGTTGCCTGTCTGTCATCAGGTCGTTTGCCATTAGTCTTGATCCTCTTAAAGGGGTTGTTCACCTTTGAGATAACTTTTAGTGTGATGTAGAGAGTCCTATTCTGAGGCAATTTGCAATTGGGGGTTTTGTTTTTTTTATTATTTGTGGAGTTATTTAGCTTTTTATTCAGCAGCTCTTCAGTTTGCGATGTCAGCAATCTGGTTGCTAGGGTGAAATTATCCGCTAGCGATCATGCACTGATTTGAATAAGAGGAATAGGAGTGGGCCTGTATATTGGGTTTTTTAATGTTTACATGCTTTTCTAGTAGACGTAGGTATTAAGATCCAAGTTATGGAAAGATCTGTTATCTGGAAAACCCCAGGCTCCTGTTTTTATATGGTCACAAAACTCGGTGACTTCTTACATCTTTGTAAATTACAGTAGAGGGTACATTATCCACTATATGTATGTGTATGTATATATGTGTGTGCGTTTGTATGTGTATATATGGTCCCAAGGTTATGTATGAGTCTTACTTTGAATTTGTATGTAAGTTGGAACTTAGTCCTTTTGTAAAATGTATAATGAAGCAATAGAATTCTTAATGAATCAGATGAAAATTGAGCGTAGGACTGGCCAGATATGGGATGACTTTGACGTAGTTGGCCAGCTTAAATATATTGCAATATATGGACAAACAATTTTTTAGTAGCGGTATGCACAAAATGTCTCTGTCTTAAATATATTGATAATGGGTTGAGTGCAGAGGACTCTTGTATTTGTCTATATGTATTTTGTGGTCACAGCCTTATTGCACCCCCGCCTAATGGTTTTAAAAATTAGTGGTGAGCATAACTTTCCCTTGTTTGTTCGAGTTGGAACAGGTACATCCATTCTACCATCAGAAATCACTGTACAACAAAAAATTTCTGGGCCCGCCGTAGATCCCACATGACTGCAAAAAAAGCCACACAAAACCAATTGGTGGCCAGGGTCCTCCTTCCAAGTTAAAGAAAAAAAAAAAATAAATTGGTATTCAGGGGCCCCCCATTAAAGTTAAAAAAATTCACTGGTGGCCAGCCTCCCCCCCCTACAAGTTAAAAAAAAAAAAAACATTGGTAGCCCCCCCCTCCCACAAGGTAAAAAAAAATTGGTGGCCAGCCCTTATAAGTTAAAAAAAAAAAAAAAAACATTGTTGGTTAGGGGCCCACATATTTTAAATAAACATTGGTGGCCAGGGGCCTATCGAGTATTAAAACAATACATTGGTGACCAGGGGTTTAATTTAAAAAAAACACATTGGTGTTCAGTGGAACGTACCTCAATTTCTTCTTCCTTGTCCTCGGCAATGACAGCTTCTTTGGTTTCTTTTGGCTCCTTTCGAGTTTTTGGGATATCAGCGCTTCAGGACTCATCTGCGTTTTGGGTTCAGCTCGCTGGCTGTCAAGGCGGTGTCAGCTAATTCAGAAAGAGCAGCACAGTCGGGCCCCCTTTAGGCCCAGTACAACTGTGCCTCCCTGATTGTGGCCCTGGGTACATCTACCTATCAAATGCAACTTAGATAGATGTTTGTCTTAACATAGTATTTATTTTTACCGGTGACGGGCGAATCTGTCCCGTTTCACTTTACCGAGAAATTTGTGAAACTCTGAAAAAATTAGCGAAACGTCGAAAAATTCACAAAATACATTGGTCAATCAGAATTATTTTACCATGTGACAATTTTGACACAAGCGACAATTTTTATATGCATGACTCTTTTGTCCAAATGCATTAAAGTCAATGGGCGTACAAATAATTTTGACATATGACAATTTTGATGAGCGAAAATCCATGCCTGGCAAATAAATTCGCAGTTTTTACCTTTCTGTGCTCCGCAGTAGACAACACATCTCAGGCGACATTGTGGCGGTGGTTTGTTAAAGCTAAATGCCTCTGTTTGTAAGTGCCAGTTGTATGTAAGTCCAGGGCCGCCATCAGGGGGGGACAAGTGTCCTGGGCCCAGGCATGAAGAGGGGTCCGGCAGTGCTGCACTTTTGAAAGAGCCGGGCCCCCCTTGAGAGCGGCGAAGCCGTGGGTCCATTTTTGAACTTCCGAACACCTGAAATGCGGAAGTGCCAAAAAAGCCGAAGGACCCGAAGCCACGAAAACAGGCAAAGCCAAAGTCCCGAATCGGCGAAAAGACCCAAAGCCACGAAAACAGCCGAAGCCGAACTCCCAAAGCGGCAAAAAAACCCGAAGTCACAAATACAGCAGAAATCGAAGTCCTGAAGCGGCGAAAAGACCCAAAGTCACGAAAACAGCCGAAGCCGAACTCCCAAAGCGGCAAAAAGACCCGAAGCTACGAAAATTGACGAAGCGGCAAAAAGACCCGAAGTCACAAATACAGCCGAAATCGAAGTCCTGAAGCGGCGAAAAGACCCAAAGTCATGAAAGGAGGTGAATTCCTGAAGCCATGAGTTCAATTCTACTGAACACCAATTTGTGTTTTTTGTTTTTTTATTTTTCATCCCCTGGCCACCAATGTATTATTTAAAAAAAAAACTTGTAAGGGGGGCCCTGGTGCCAATGTTTTTGTTTTTTTTAACTTATAAGGGGCCCTGACCATCAATAGCTTTTTATAACTTGTGTGTGTGTGGGGGGGTTACTTTTTTAGCGATGATGTCTGTGTGGTCTTTTAACTGTCATGTGGAGTGGGCGGGATCTGGGGTGGGGCTTCAGCGCTAGTGTGGGTGGGGCCCGGGGGCCCCCTGAAAATTTTGTTGTACAGGGCCCCCTTGATTTCTAATGGCGGCCCTGTGTAAATCAGATATATAAGAGCTATAGATGGGTATATGCATTTATAGCATATATTTTTAATATTTATTTTGTATGGCTTTTCAATTACTGTACTAGGTTTTTCCACTGCCTAATGAAAATACCATGTGGTTGTTAGGGTTACTGAAAGTAGCAACCAAGATACATAGGCTTTTATTTGTTCTATTTGATTCGATTGTTATTGGATTGTTTAATTGCCAATCTATCTTTTCTGGCCCCTGTACTAATGATCATCCAATCTAAATTCTAAGATTAAAATGACTGATGAAATTCTAAAACTGAAGCTTGCATTATTAAAATGAGTTATATCTTTTGTGTGCAAATTACATGTTTAAAGTGGGTTGTACATGGCTGGAACTAGGGGTAGGCAAAGTAGGCACGTGCCTATGGCACAAAGCTGGAGGGGCGCCAGGCATGTACCATCTCTGTCGCCTACCCCATGTCCGGTCCCCTCTCTCCCCGACTGTCGTCTCTGTTATCTCTCAGGCTAATTGCGCTTCTGCGCCTGCGTGCCGGTTCGCATAGGCGCGACCGCCATTTGGCGCATGTGCACTCGAGCGCCAGTTTGCTCATGCGCACACTCAGCTGGCGCCACGACCCGGCTCTGGGGTTGCAACTATTCAGAGCCTGGCCCGGCTCTGTGGTTGCAACTATTTACTGTGATACTTGAAAATGGGCAAATGGTATCCCATAATAAAAGGCTTTTGTATCCTATAGTTTTCCATGAGAGAATTCAAAGGGAACACCACCCAAAACAGAACATTTTGCATTAAAAAAAAGAACATGGATTTCTAAGCATTATATATTTTCAGTACTTTTAAAATTATTTGTAGTTGCCTTTGAAAGCAGTGTCTGTCTGTTTACATTCACTGGAGTGTGGTTAAAACTAGGGATGCACCGAATCCACTATTTTGGATTCGGCCGAACCCCCGAATCCTTTATGAAGGATTCGGCCAAATACCGAAACAAATCCTAATTTGTGGCAGAGAACACATATAAACTCAAAGGACAGACACAGGGCATGGCTGTGTGTACCAGAGGCTTCTATTAACAGGGATGTCCGCAAACCCTATGTAATAAGGATACAAATGAAGTAATCTTTCTAAGCGACTTTCCGTTAATTGTAGCATTTCAATGGTTTTAAAGTTATTGGTAAACATAATTGCTGTTGAATAGGTATTTGTTCCTTGTTGACCCTTCTTCTGACTTTTGAAACAATATAGCAGAATCCATTTCTCCTCCCTTATTCAAAATCTGAGTAAAATGGCTCATTCCAGACGTTGTTCAGAAGAACAGAGTCTGGTTTGATTAAATAGTTGATTGGAGAGGGGAAAACATATAAAGAAGTGCAGAAAATGATAGGCTCAGCTAAAATTATCTCAAATTCTTTAAAATGGCAACCAAAAGCCATTCTCTTCATTGTAATCCGATTATTCGGCCCTAGGGCTGAACATTTGGATTAATTTGATATCTCCCTGCTGTTGGCGAGCATATCGGGGGGGAAAGCTCTGTTCATTTAGGGACCTCGCCAAACGAGCGGATCTGATCATGTATGGCCACCTTTAGCCAATGACCCCATACAATTGCTAAATCAAAATAAGTGATGCACCAATATAACATTTTTGTTCACGTTTGGAGCTTTGTAGGATTTTGAAAAATATCTGATCAATTTTCATTTTGTTTTTGATATTCTTTGAAAATTGTTATATTAACCCATTGGCCGGTGTGCTTCAGTGATCACTGCGCTGCTTTAAAAGCATATTTTCATATTCTGTATGTCAGGACTCATGCTGTCCCTTGATCCTCCCGCCCTACACCACCAATGTATATGCTTACTTTTTATGTATACATTTAACCATTTGTTGAAGTTGTCAGTCTAAATTAAAAGAGCCATATGATATACATTGAGCATAATTAAGGTGTATTACAGAGGGGAAGAAGTAAATACTTATTGTTTATTGTAGAAGACACCCACACCTTTTCTTTGGGTTGTGGCACCATCTAGTGATCATAATGAGGTCTTGCAATATACAGTAGAATCCCCATTTTACATCCCCTGATTTTAAGTTTTCCTTAATTTTACATTGTTGTTTTGTGGTCCCACCTATATATTATGCATAATACTTTTCCCTGATTTTACATTTCCCTGGATTTTAAATAATTTTTTTTCTGGTCCCCTGAAAAATGTAAAATGGGGGTTCTACTGTATATCTAAGTTGGAAGACTTTGTTTAGGAGGGTTCAAATGCACTCTATAATGCAAAGACATGCAGTAATATACAGTGTGTGTGTGTGTGTGTGTGTATGTGTGTGTATATGTATATATATATATATATATGTATATGTATATATATATATGTGTGTGTATATATATATATATATATATATATATATATATATATATATAATTTTTTTTTTTTTTTTTTTTAACAATAAACTATGTTCCAAAAATGTATTAAAAAGCAAGAGATAAGATAACAGGCCTGCTCTAAAGCTCCTTCCCTGGCTTGTGTTACTTAACTAGTTCGGTATCCAGAATGATCACTCCGTGTGCAGCTAAAAAAGACTCTACAACTAATCTTTTCACTAAAACACTACGGGGCAAATTCATCAAGGGTCGAATTTCGAGGGGTTAAATCCCTCGAAATTCGACTGGGGAATAGAATCGAATCAAATAGGCAATTCGGGCGAATTTACGCGCTGGCGAATAGTCGAATTGGCGAATATTCGCCAGGCGAATAGGCGCTGGATCGAATATTCGCTCGAATGCCTTTTTATTCGATCAAAAACTTTGAAAACAAGCCTATGGGACTTTCCCATAGGCTTTTAAAGCAATTCGGTAGGTTTTAGGTGGCGAAGTAGGCAGTCGAAGTATTTTTAAAAGAGACAGTACTTCGACTATCGAATGGGCGAATAGTCGCAGCGTTTTTGCGCTCGATCCAATACTTCGACTATCGAATGGCGAATAGTCGCAGCGTTTCTGCGCTCGATTTATTCGAATCATTCTACTCAGGCGAATTTACGCCAATTCGATAGTTGAGGAGCACAAAAATTCGGTTTTTATACTTCGAATCCTTCACTCGAAGTTAGTGAATCAGCCCCTACATGTGTGCCCCGCTCCTACATGATGTATGACTCCTATCTTTGAAACCCTGTCGTTATATGTCATAAATGACTATAAATCCAGGTGGATATAAGCCCCTCTATTGTGGATCTACGATCAACCCAGTATAATGGTGTGTGTATAGAGGCCAAATCTACTTGTATATACGCAATGGGACCCTGACCCTTCACATAAATCTATATATCAAACATCTAATGCTTTGTGTATCCATCAGTGATAAAAACAAAATCCAATACACCACATTAAGTGCAAATTTTTTTTTAACCCTTACATTCCCAATATCAATGTCTCGAGTTTATGGGTACTGTATGCAATCTTCATTACTCATCTCCATAATTAAACCCATTATTTACTGTAATCAAAATAATTAAATTAACAAGTAAACACTGTTGTGATATTAATCTATATCTAGTATCTTAAAAACATTTACAAATATTTATGCAAAAATAAATTAGCCCCACTAAATATAAATAAAATTAGTGAACAATACATGTAGCTAAACACAAAATAAAGAATCAAATGTAACATGTAAATGTGTGTGCAAAGGGTCCCGGTATCCAAAAAGTCACAATTCATTCATAAAGTCATGGATTGTGACTTTTTGGATACCGAAACCCAGTGGCGTAACTAGATATTACTGGGCCCCACAGCAAATTATTTTTCAGGCCCCCAAAATGTTTATTAAAATTGTATATGAATTAGGGCCTCGTGGGGCCCCTATACCTCCTGGGCCCCCCTGCAGCCGCAGGGTCTGCTTCCTCTATAGTTACGCCCCTGCCGAAACCCTTTGCACACACATTTACTTGTTACATTTGATTCTTTATTTTGTGTTTAGCTACATGTATTGTTCACTAATTTTATTTATATTTAGTGGGGCTAATTTATTTTTACATAAATATTTGCTATGTAAGTTGCAGGAAAACTTAGTCCCTGTGTAAAATGTATAATAAAGTAGTAGAATGCATAATGAATGAAAGTGAGTGTAGGGTTGGCCAGATATGGGATGACTGCTCTAGTTGGCCAGCTTGAATATAGTGCAATATATGGACAGACAATCCCTGTTTTGTTTAAAAGGAAGGACATTTTAGTAGCTTAATGCACAAAATGTATGTGTTCTTAATATATTGAAAATGGTTTGAGTGTAGTGGAATTTTTTGGTCACAGCCACATTGCACCCCCCACATAATGTTTTCTAATTTATTGGTAAGCACAATATTTCCCTTTTTTGCTAAAGGACTAAAACTTATATAATTAGTCAAGCAATGCTACACAACATACCTCAGCCCATCCCCTTTTCTCAGTCTATGTGCAGATAAACTGATGTATTCAGTGGCATGCAAGGGGAAGCTTTTTATTAGTATGTACCATGTAGGTAACGGTGGGCCACCACCCTAGGCATGGGACCAGAGGTACTTATATGGTATAAGGCCCCTACAGTACTATATGAGGGGTTTCTGCCTGTAGAAATTCCTCCAGTAGATCCACATCTTTTTTTCTGCAAAATCACAGCACAAACTAGATTTGGTTTGAAAAAACATCGGATTGGCTGTTGTTGGCCCTGCCCTCTTTTTATCACCTTTAACGTTAGTCCCCCAGTGACCATCTGTGAAAAGTTTGGGTACACTGGCATCAAACGTGAAAATGGCAGCAGTTTAAATTTCCCCATTACAATCATAACTCTGATTAGGCTCCACCTACTTTTCCAAGTCTAAACCTGCCTAGTGACCAAGTGTGAAGAGTGTGGGGCCCCTGGTGTGAATACTGTGGGATTAGCAGCAAGTTCAATTCCCCCATTGAAAGTTAATGTGTGAAATCTGATTGACTGTTGGCATTCAACATATATTGCCTTTTCATTCAGGTTGACCCCATAACTATGTGATTCAAGTTTGGTGAGTGTAGCCTTATAACTAAGCATCAATTTAAATTTCCCCTTTGAAAGTCAATGGGTGAAATTTGATTGTTGGCTCCTCCCACTTTTGGGCATCCAACAAATATTGCCTTTTCATTCAGGTTCACCCCACCCATAACTAAGTGATTTAAGTTTCAGGAGTGTGGCTACTCAATACTGTAAAAGTGGCAGCATTTCAAATTTCTCCATTCAAAGTCAATGCTGTTGTTGGTCCCTCCCACTTTTGGGCATCCTACCAATATCTTCTTTTCATTTAAGTTGACCCCATGACCACGGGATTCAAGTTTGGGGAGTGTAGCCTCAAAGCTGTAGCATTGGCAGCAGTTTATATTTCCCCTTTGAAAGTTAATGGGTGAAATTTGATTGGCTGTTGCTGGCTCCTCCCACTTTGGGCATCCAACAAATGTTGCCGTTTCATTCAGAATGACCCCCATGATTATGTGATTCAAGTGTGGTGAGTGTAGCTTCAAAGCTACAGTTTGATTGGCAGCAGTTTGAAAATCTTCCCTGTCAAAGTCAATGGAAAAATTGGGGTGTTCGGAGTGCCGCCCCAAAATGGCTTAGAAAAGCACAAGAAACCTGTTCCGCTATAGGTTGAAAAAGTGTGGAGCGTTTGGGTGTTGTACCCCTAAAACTGTAGGAAACAGGGGGGGGAAAACTGTAGTTTTGAATTAGGAATGCACCGAATCCTCTTATTTTGTTTTCGTCCGAACCCCCGAATCCTTTGCAAAAGATTCGGCCGAATACCGAACCGAATCTTAATTTGCATATGCAAATTAGGGGTGGGAAGGGGAAAACATATTTTACTTCCTTGTTTTGTGACAAAAAGCCACGCTTTTTCCCTCCCTGTCCCTAATTTGCATAAGAAAATTAGGATTCGGTTCGGCTGGGCAGAAGGATTTGGCCGAATCCTAATCCAGGCAGAATCCTGTCTGAATCCCAAACCGAATCCTGTATTCGGTGCATCCCGATTTTGAATAAAATATAACAAATGCAATCACGACAAAAAGACACAGTAAAGAGATGGTTCCAAATATAGATTTAACAGTTTAATAGAGCAATCCAACTTCAAATACTGTACAATCAAGTGTAATATAGTACACTATATACTATTATTATACACTATTGTTACATTGCAAATGAAAGGCAAATCATTCAGCACAGCAATCACCAAACAAAAACAAATTTACTAAATAAAAGCCAGTGCAATGAGGATGTTAATATCTATTGAATGTTTAACAGTACAGGCAGTCCCCGAGTTACGTATGAGATAGGTTCTGTAGGTTTGTTCTTAACATGAATTTGTATGTAAATTGAAACATATACTTAGACAGATGTTTGTCTTAACAGTATTTATTTTTACCTTTCTGTGAATTTGTATTTTTATCTTTCTGTGCTCTGCAGTAGACAACACACACCAGAGGGGATTGGGGAAGGTGGTTTATTAAGGGGGAACTATTGCAAAAATAAAAATTTAATATGAGCTTCATCATACTGAAATAAGAAACTTTGTAAATACAATCAATGAAATATTCTGTATTGTTTCTGAAATAATCAATTGTATGTTCACTATCCCTCTCTCAGCATCTGTTTCTCTTCATTCTGTCTTCATGCAGCAGTTGGGTGACAGATAGTCATTGACAGTTAGATCCAATATATCTTATAGGGGGGCTCCTTTTGCCTAGAAGTTGTATTAGAGCTCACTCAAATAACTAATTCCAGTACAGACAAAATCTAACAAAATAACTGCCTTTTGCACAAATCCTGCATGTAGAGAGACGTGATCTTTGCTGATTTTAATAGTGAGCTCTAATACATCTTCTAGGCAAATGGAGCCCCCTATAAGATATATTGGATCTAACTGTCAATGAATACCTGACACCCAACTCCTGCACAAAGAGAAACAGAGAGACGGTATAGTGAAGATAAACCTTATTATTTCAGAAACAGTACAGAATTTATTTATTGTATTTAAAATGTTTCTTATTTCAGTATGCTGAAGCGTATGTTAAATTTTCATTTTCTCGATAGTTCCCCGTTTAAAGCTAAATGGTAATAAAAGTCAAGCAAAACCACAGCATGTTACTGTAATAGTCGCTGTTTGTAAGTGTGAGTTGTATGTAAGTTGGATGTTTGTAACTCGAGGACTCCATGTAATCATAAGGGACTCTTAAAACATCGCTGCTTAATATTTACACAATAAATCGCTATCTACACAATGGAATTCTAACCAGGAGTCTCTATAAAGTGCTCAAACGTTTCAGTCTTGGCAAAACTTAGCCAGCACTGCTATAACAAAATACATACCAATCATTATTTACTAATGGAACATTAAATTATCTTTTGTATTCTGGGGAATCCATGCCTACTTAAAGGGATTCTGTCATGACTTTTATGGTGTAGTTTTTATTTCTAAATGAACCTGTTTACACTGCAAATAATTCACTCCACCATGTAAAATTTACTTCCTGAACCAGCAAGTGTATTGTTTTTATTAGTTGTAATATTGGTGTGTAGGCAGCCATCTCAGATCATTTTGCCTGGTCATGTGCTTTAAGAAAGAGCCAGCACTTCAGGATGGAACTGATTTCTGGCAGGCTGTTGTTTCTCCTACTCAATGGAACTGACTATGTCTCAGTGGGACCAGGATTTTACTATTCAGTGCTGTTTACCAGGCAGCTGTTATCTTGTGTTAGGGATCGGTTATCGTGTTACCTTCCCATTGTTCTGTTATTAGGCTGCTGAGGGGGCAATATCATCCAACTTTCAGTACAGCAGTAAAGAATGGCTGAAGTTTATCAGAGCACAAGTCACATGACTGGGGTAGCTGGGAAACTGGCAATATGTCTAGCCTCATGTCAGATTTCACAATTAAATGTCAATAAAATCTGTTTGCTCTTTTGAGAAACGGATTTCAGTGCAGATTTCTGCTGGAGCAGCACTATTAACTTGTGCATTTTGGGAAAAAAAACATGTTTTCCCATGACGATATCCCTTTAAGATTTTAAAACACCCATAATACATTTTATAGGCTATATGTTTTACAGCTTATATAGTACCAGAGCAAGCAATGTTAAACCTGCCATCTTCCACAGCATCCTGCAGCAGCCCAGACTGGATATTCCTATTCAGCATTTATCAACTGTATCATACACAATACATGGGCACATTAGACACCCCATGCCAGCTTTTTACAAAATTGGAAAGAAAAAATGTGAAGATTCTCATCCACATTTCATATCTTATTTCTGAAGCTACATGTAATTGTTAAAAGACCAGTAACCAGTAACATCAAATACACTAGTATACAACGAACAAAAACACAAAGACAAATAAAACTTTGAAATCAGTAAGTCTTTATTAAGAAATAACTTACCAAAACTCTGCTTGTGCTCCTCTTTAGAAAAGGCGATCCATCGTTTGGCGCTCGATTTCTCCTCCCTGCCTTCCTTATAAGAGATAGACAGGGAGGTGAAATTGTGCGCTGCATGATGGATCATCGCCCTGTCGCCTTTTCTGAAGAGGAGCGCAAGCGGAGTTTCGTTAAGTTATTTCTTAATAAAGAATTAAACCAAAGATTAATTTGTCTTTGTGGTTTTTTTCGTTGCAAATTTCTTTTTAAATTTTTTTTTATGTTACTTGTACTTTAAAGGGGTGGTTCACCTTCAGGTTAACTTTAAGTATGTTATAGAATGGCCAATTCAAAAAACGTTTCTTCTTCATTATTTATTTTTTATGGTTTATGAATTATTTGCCTTTTTCTCTCGACTCTTTCTTGTTTTCAAAAAGGGAGTCACTGACCCCCCTCTAAAACAAATCCTCTCTAAAACTACACATTTATTGTTAATGCTACTTACTCACTCATCTTTCTGTTCCAACCCTCCCCTATTAATATTCCATATTCTCAATCGAATCAATGCTAGGGTAATTTGGTCCCTAGCAACCAGATTGCCGAGACTGCAAACTGGAGAGCTGCTGAATATAAAACGAAATAACTCAAAAACCGCAAAAAATAAAAAAATGAAAACCAATTGCAAAATTGTCTCTAAATATCGCTCCCTAAATCATACTAAAAGTTAACTTAAAGGTGAACAACCCCTTTAAAAATATTACTGAAAACCAGAATTCAAATACCAAACACCCTATTTAATTGTTCATTTAAGGCATTATATTGGGATGAGCAGAGACGAGCATCTGAGCAGGCTATTCTTATAATAAAAGTGGAGTGCTACTGAGCAACCTCCTGTTAAGTGACCTTTCTGGAGCCGCCTGTGATGCATTGCTCTTTAGCTGCTTCCATCAGTACAAAGGCAAAGTGGTATATTTGATTCAATAAATGTATTATTTAATTGAGTGCTCTGCAAGATGCTTTCATAAGTAGTCATTTCATGCATTTGCTTCCTGTTCAATATATTTTAAGCAAGCATTTAGCTTCTGGCATATGTTGGGGGAGGGATTCCAAGACAGAACCCTTCCTATAATACAATAATAATCTATTGTTCTAGGATACTGCCTTGTATTCTGTGCATTTTTAAAGGAGAAGGAAAGACTAAAATTAAGTAAGGTCTATATAAATACACCAGTAAACCCTCAAAGTAATGCTGCTCTGAGCCCTCTGTCAAAAGAAACACAGCATTTCTTTCCTTTTATTGTGACTACATGGACTTCTGTATCAGACTTCCTGTTTTCATCTTAAACCTCCAGGGCTAGGGCTTGAGCATGCTCAGTTTGCTCCTCACCTCCCTGCTATAATCTGAGTGCAGAGCTATGAGCGAGCAGGGAGAGACTCAGGCAGGAAGTGATGTCACACCAAGCCATTATGGCAGTTGCTATCCTAAACAAACAGAGAACACTTAAAGAGTTGTTTACTCAAGTATGGTAAAGCATTCTGCAGAATAAATATAGTGTTCTAGCTTGCACTATTGTGGCTAATCTGTTGGCAATAAACTGCTTCAGTAGCTTTCCTTCTCCTTTAAGGCAAAATTTTAAAGGCCAGATTTGCCAACAGCTTTAACAAAAATGTCCCAGTGGAAATACAGTGTAGTAGCAGAGTTATTTTCTTCAGATGACCCCCACATAAAGCATATCTTTCATCACTTTTAAATAGCATTGTCATATTCAGACTTAAACATTCTGAAGCAATTCTGACATGCAAATACAGGACTGGCTGCATTCTCTTATCAAGTCAGTAGGAGTAAACCTTACACTATGCTTTATCCAATGTTTGATTCACATAGCAAACCACAACTCTGCCATGACTTCCGTAAGCCTCTCTGCACTAACAGTTATTAGCAGTTAGGACATCAGACTTGGCAGCTGTTGTACATACAGTGCAGTTCTTGTGGACATTACATCGTACGTAGAATACCAATTGAAATACTCCCTCACTTCCCATTCCAGCTACATAACCAAGACTGCATTCACATCACTACGTACTTTCCTTTTTATATAAGATCTCCCAACATAAATTTGTAATTGAAGAAATATAGGAACTGATTGGTGTATCTTAAAAGGATTATAAAAGTGAACAGCAATGCATCTCAAGACAGACTGACGGCAAACCTAAGCCAAAGCTAAAAATAACACAACTGATCTTAAAGGAGAACTAAACCCTAAAAATGAATATGGTTAAAAATACCATATTTTATATACTGACGTTACTGCACCAGCCTAAAGATTCAGCTTGTCAATAGCAATGATCCAGGACTTCAAACTTGTCACAGGGGTTCACGATTTTGGAAAGTGTCTGTGACACTCACATGCTCAGTGGGCTCTGAGCAGCTGTTGAGAAGCTAAGCTTAGGGGTCGTCACTAATTATCAAGCAGAAAATAAGCTTGGCCTGTAATATAAGCTGATGCTACAGGGCTGATTATTAAATTCTCATGCCAATTGCTGTGCTGCCATGTAGTAATTATCTGTATTAATTACTAATCAGCCTTATATTGTGACATTTCTATTCTATGTGTACGGTATATTGTGAGGTCCCTAAGCTCAGTAAGTGACAGCAGCACAGAGCATGTGCAGTGAATCAGCAGAAAAGAAGATGGGGAGATACTGGGGCATCTTTGGACACACAGATCTTTACTGCTAAAGGGCTGTGGTTGCCTTGGGCTGGTACAGAAGCACAAAACATAATGTACAACATTTCTAGCTACTTCTTTGGTTAAGCTTTAGTTCTCCTTTAAAGTTACTCCTCTGCCACATGACAACTGCGAGTTAAGCATTTTAGCATTTCCCTTTTACTGCGTTAAACCTATGAAAAACAACCTGTGTTGCTCTTACGCCTTTTAGTGAAAAAACAGAAATGTAATGGACCTGTTAGCTCTTGGGCAACAGTGAGAGAGAGAAAGAGGCTGTGCAGACACGACAGTGAATTTACTTGTAACCAGTGGCTTAATATTGTAAAGCTAAAAGGTATAAACTCTGGCTCAATCACATAAACACACAGATACTGAATATCAAGATATGTATAGCAAAATAGTTGTGAATATAGTCTCATTCAGCAGATTAGGGATCTCTTATTGGAATGCAACTCTGATTTTGTATAGTTATGGCACAGTTACTTTATGGAATGAAAATGAAAGGCATTTGAGTGCAGAATAAGTTTCATAGACAGTATCAAAATATCCTTCCGCTGCTATTCTTTTAGATACAAATAGGTTCTAGATTTGGGTATTTGGCCTATCTAAATCAAAACCACTTATAGAAAATGTCTTTATTTCTATTTTTCCAACCAGTGGGGCAAAGATACATACTTTCTCATCAAAAGCTGTAAACATCAGAAATGTTTCCACTTGCAGCACAATTGTGGGAATTTATGACTTTTGGAAAAAATTTTTAGCATTTCTAAATAAAACTGCATGTTGAGCTAAGATGGGGGAAGTGGTAAATATCCAGCATGAAGACCAGGAGTCTAGGCTTCAGTATAATAAGAACATAAATATATGATCTTTTGTTCAGTTCAACACAGGTAGCCATATTTTGCTGAACCTATTATTGAGATAGACCCCCCCCTTTAAAGTTCTGATATACTGTATAAGGTGTATTCTAAATGATTTACTGTATTATATTTAATAAAGCACTGACAAACTAGACAATGTCCCTCAGGTCAGCTTTTTTATTTATTATTCTTGCAAGCTAGAGATATGAAATATGGGGATTGCTGTTGCCAAGGGCACACAGGTATATTTACTAAAGAAGAAGTTAAAGGGCCAGTAACGTACATTTTTTTTCTTATATAATTTGTTTGTATAGAACGGAAAAAAAACAAAAAAAAAACAACAAGCCATATGTAACTTCGTAAATGTATGTAAAATCGCAAAGTCTTTATTAAAAAAGAACTTACCGAAACTCCACTTGCCGACAGGGCGACGATCCACCATGCGGCGCTCGATTTCTCCTCCCTGGCTATCTCCTATAGAATGCAGGGAGGAGAAATTGATCGCCGCACGATGGATCGTCGCCCTGTCGCCTTTTCTGAAGAGGAGCGCAAGCGGAGTTTCGGTAAGTTATTTTTTAATAAAGACTTTGCGATTTTAAAGTTACATATTTTTTTTGGTTCTATACAAACAAAATTTATTTTTTTTTTTTTTAAATTACGTTAAGGGTCCTTTAAGTTGCACCAGTCCAGCTTTCATAGCAATCAATTAGATCTGAGCTTAACAGTAATCAAAGCTAAATGCGGATTAATAATCACTATTGGACCCACTGAGGTTTAATCACTTTACATTTAAACAGAAATATAGTTGTCCCTTACCTATTGCCTCAGTGCTGTTTAAAGGAGAAGGAAATGTTAAAACTAAGTAAGCTTTATCAGAAAGATCTATATAAATATACCAGTAAACCCTCAGTGTAATGCTGCTCTGAGTCCTCTGTCCAAACAAACAGCATTTCTTTCCTTCTATTTTGTACATATGGGCTTCTGTATCAGACTTCCTTCTTTCAGCTTAAACCTCCAGGGCTAGGGCCTGAGCATGCTCAGTTTGTGCCTCCTCCCCTCCCTGCTGTAATCTGAGCCCAGAGCTATGAGTGAGCAGGGAGAGACTCAGGCAGGAAGTGATGTCACACCAAGCTAATATGGCAGTGGCTATCCTAAACAAACAGAGAGAGTTTCTAGAGCTCAGTTATGCATTCTGCAGAATAAATTTAGTATTATAGCTTGCACCATTGTGGCTAATCTATTGGAAATAAACTGTCTCAGTAGCTTTTCTTCTTCGTCTGTCTGTGTTGTGGGCCTTTAACCCGAAAGAAAAATTGCTTGAGGGACAAATCATATTTACATAATGTCTTAAAAAGAAGTCTAGAGGCCATTAAATTCTGTGTGGGCCACATGAGACTACAGGTGGACAGTCCTGGCCTATTGAAATGCAGGCCAAAGCTGCAATTTATAAGTTGGTGGTATTATATGGACTATGTTACGGGAATTTACCCGGGAGGAAGTGGAGGTGACACTATATAGAGGCTGCACTGTGTAGCTGTTCTATAAACTTCCCAATGCAGCATTTAAAATTCTTATTTTATACTGAAGCCAAGAAGTGATTTGTAGAGAGAAGAAAATAAGTTTTAAAAGGAATGCATATATTACTCTGTGTTACAAGTTAAACCAAAATGTCAAAGGACAAGTAAAGCCTTGATTTAATACAGCGTTGTTTATTTAACATCAGGTCATCGGCCAGTGGTGCTGCTTCCCACCCCAACCTGCATTATGCCTCGTAAAAGGAAACTATTATGAGAAATTTGTTTGGAAATAAATGATTTAATTAAAGGAGCAGTTCATCTTTACAAAACATATTTTCAAATTGTACCCCACAAATATTTTATTTGATTGCTTTCTCAATTTCTATTTTTACTAAAATATAAGTAATAAAAATTAATTTGTCTTGCGTTCCCCATATTTTATCTGCCAGAGCACTCTCCGTCAAATATAGAGAGCAACTGTTAATGTACAAATTGTTGGCATTTCTCTGTAACTGCTAAGAGATGCATCAGTTTTTTTTACAGTTTTAAAGACCACAATTTATGATTCTGGGCCTATATTAGAAGGAAGATATTGAAACAGATCAACTTTTAGAAACGTATATTTCACAAAAATGGTAAAAGCATTAAAGTAATTAATATGCTATTTTAAAATACGTTTTGTGAGGGTAGATGAATGGCTCCTAAAACACTGTCATTTTAGCACTTAATTACGAAGACTTCTCTTTCTTTCACAAAGTAGCATTTCTGCACACTTAGGGGGTTATTTATCAAAATCTGAATTTATCTCATTATCTTCTGAAATACTGTATACTTCGACCAAATCCGCACTGGTTATTTCCCCTTATTTAAAAATACATTTTCCAGAAAAATTCCAGTGCAGGAAAAAAATCTTGAAAATCATACAAAAAGTCGAATCGTGCTAATCTTTTGGATTGTCTGCCCAAAAACTCTTTGATTTTTTTCAGATTTTTGCTCAAAAACCACGAAATCTTCGGATTTTTACAAGAAACCCAGCGCAGATCAGGATGTCTTCGGGACTTATATATACAACCTCGGCAGGTCTGAGATGCCAGATTTTCAGATTCTGACTTTTTCCATCCTTGGAGTATAATAAATCATGAAAAATTTGAGGGTTTTTTTTTTTCACTGAAAATTTGGATTTCATAGTTAAAAAACTCACATTTTTCGAGTTTTTGCCATTTGGAATTTAATAAATAACCCCATTAATAGCTAAGATGTTATCTTTATAGAGAATTTAGACCATAGTTTGGACATTGATCTGGCATGAACCTAATGAACTTTCTTACGGACATTTTCAAAAGGAAAGCAAGAGCATCATATCAATATCAGATACTTGACAAGACCGTAATATGCATAAGAGGGGAAAATATAGGAAGATGAAACCTCCCTCTGGCTGACTGAGTTAGCAACGTGCAGAGCAGGTGTCTTAGTGGAGACTTGGCCTGAATGTTTACTGAACACTCAAACCCCGAGCCCACAATTTCTAAGCTGCAAGTCCCATTTAGTAGTATAAAACTGCTAATAACCTTTAAACAGTTCCAAATACAAAAATGAAGTGGTGGTCAGCGACTTAAATAATTCAACAACCACAAACGTATACTGTATTAGAAATGACAACTAATTGCAAAAGTCTAAATCACACTAAAAATTTATTTTAAGGTGAACCAAGGTGCAGCGCATATACAGGGAAGTGTTGAGGTTGCACTGGAATATATTTTAAAAAGCATAGGGCTGCTGTCCATGGAAAGCTGCACAGCAACTCTATGGTTGATAACTGAATAAACCAATACTTGGGATTGACTTGCCCCTTAATTGAACAAACACTACTAAAGCACCTTATTGATATCTCCTTCAGCACAAGGAGGCAAATTGTTGCTAAATGCATGAACCTAAAGCTTCTTAAGACATCTACAGATATTCCCTTAAGTCCATATCAAGCTAGTATAACTCTGGAAGCTTTTTTCCAAACAAATATGTTTTCATGCAGCAAGGAGGAGTTTAACCATACAAGAATGTTGTAAAGGAGTGGGCCAGCCATAGATTTACATATTGATATGTACTTATGTATGTTTCTATTACACGTAACCTTTGTTTTTATCATGAATGATCCATGGGCTCAGTCACGTTGGTCATTTCTGTATCCTGGCTGTCCATCTCTTCTGGATCACCTGTAGGCACCCCTGGTTGATTTTTAAGCCTCTCAGACAATGTTGTTTCCACAGAACTCAGACTTCTTGCTTCAGAAGCCATAGTTGCTTCTGTGTTCACTAGAACACTTCCAGTCACTTGCTCTTGGCTGCTTCCCGACTTCCATTCTCCCTTCTTTGGAGATGCCTCAGTTGCCACCAACTGCTCATCTTTCTGATCCCTCAAGTGCTTATCCATTGAAGCCTGAATAGTAGAAACCATTTCTTGCAACTTTTTCCGCTGGGCCTCAATCAAATTG
Source organism: Xenopus laevis (assembly GCF_017654675.1). Lineage (NCBI taxonomy): Eukaryota > Metazoa > Chordata > Amphibia > Anura > Pipidae > Xenopus > Xenopus laevis. Next base: position 104,694,323 of record NC_054382.1, read on the forward strand.
GGGTCAAGTTGCCTGCTATCTCTCATGGTTACTACACCAGGAGCAACTCTGATCATCTCATTGTCACTGGTAGTAGACTGAAAGGAGGAAGGTTCTGAATATGTTAAAGTGCTATTGAAATCTGAAGTTGTACCATGCTTTGTAACATCCCTTGGTGTCTGATTAAGCTCGGGGCTACTAGAAGCTGTTCCTAGGGAATGCCCTTTCCCTTGAAAGGCTGTCACGTTGTGCTGTTGCTCAGACTTCTTTTTTATCACCCCACTGCTGCCCAGCTTTATCAATCTATGTGATGGACTAGACTCTCTGCTTTTTGAAGCTGCTTCAGAACGGAGTTGATTCAAAGCCTCTTTCACCAAATCTTCTACCTCGGGACCTATTGGAAAATGGCCTGCAGCATCGACACACAGTTCTAGCCGGTCTTCAGCAGCATTGTAGACAAAGGTTTTGCCAGGAAGATGAGGAAAAGTGCAATGCTTCCCATCTGCCATTCCTACAAAGAGAATAAAAAATATGACTATGAAGATTTTCATTCATCCAGGTCATCGTTTATCTAATATAAGTAATTCTAAAACAACTGGACTTGCTGAGTAGTCATTGAAAACGTTTCACTGCTCATCCGAGCAGCTTCTTCAGTTCAACTAAACTGCCAACTCAGTCAGCCAGAGGGAAGTTTCATCTTTCTTCATGTCAGATCAATGCCAGGGTCCAGTTGTAACTAAATAAGGGGAAACTTTTTATAATTATTTACAAATCCCGCAAAATAACATATTTTACAACTGATAAGGAATTGTTTACTTTGCTTAATAAAACAGTCTGTCTGCTGATTAATCCTGTTCATTTTGGCCCAACAGTTATGCAGTGCAAATGTGAGTTTCAAATAGGACCTCAAACAACTGTGGTCTAAATTCTCTATAAAGATAGCATCTTAGCTATAAAGTGTGCAGAATTGCTACTTTGTGAAAGAAAGAAGTCTTCCTATTAGGGATGCACCGAATCCACTATTTTGCAAATTAGGGGTGGGAAGGGGGAAACCATTTTTTACTTCGTTGTTTTGTGACAAAAAAATCACGTGATTTCCCTCCCGCCCCTAATTTGCATATGCAAATTCAGATTAGGTTCGGCCGGGCAGAAGGATTAGGCCGAATCTGAATCCTGCTGAAAAAGGTCGAATCCCGAATCGAATCCTGGATTCCTATTCAAGTGCTAAAATTAGTGTTTTAGGAGCTATTCGTCTACCCTCACAAAACGTATTTTAAAAAAGCATAATAATTACTTTTTACATTTGCTGTCTATGCTTTTACCATTTTTGTGAAATATAGGTTTCCAAAAGTTGATTTGTTTAATCATCTTCCTTCTAATCCTTCTAATAGGGGTTTGAACTGAAGAAGCTGATCGGATGAGTAGTGAAACGTCTTCAATGATTACTCAGCAAGTCCAGTTGCTGTAGAATTACTTATATTAGAATAGAAAATACATAATGTGTACCACACATACCTTATTAGAGTGAACATATTTTATTTCAGTCTTACAGATATTTCTGACAGCCCCACATCCTCACACAACACAATAGTAGTGTAATGTAAACAAAACCCAGTTGAAGTGCATTTCAGTGCAACCACAATGCTCATTGGAGTAATACAGGAACTTTGGAGATAGAACCCCCCTCCAAAGGTTTCTTGTATCTTATACTGCTCCAACATCTGGTTCTTGAGAACACCTGCACAATGACCCTCTAGGGGGAGCTTTGGCACCATCGTCACAACATACTACTTATAAGTAAAATAGCATCACGTATGAGCAATAATTTAAAATCTACATACAATGTTCTGAGGGAAGCTGAACTTCCACCACTTCCATCGACGCCAATGAGGCACAATGTTTGCTATTGTATCTAAAACTGTGCATTATTTAGGACCCCCACTGAACACCAAGTACTCCAGGGCCCATGGCAAAAATTCTTTATAAAAATCAATGAAGTGACAATAACTACTATACCCATGTTTTTCTTCATGATATTGTAAAAGACACCTCCTTGCTGGAACAAATGGGGAAGCCCCTTAGCGTAGGACCAAACATCTTCCCCTGAAAAAGAAAATGAAAGGTTTAAGTTATTAATATTAGAAAGTCCCTAATCCGCTTTGCCAAATTCTTTATTACACACTAGACTTGCCTTCTGGATAGCTGCTTTCCCTTAAAACAAAACAGACCTATCGTTAAACAGATTAAAACAAGTAAAAGCTACACAAAATGCATAGAGGTTTTTCTAAAGACTGGACCGTGCTGAGTGATGTATTGAATTCAGATGCTAAGTGAAGGTATCAAATGATGTGTTTTTAGGTAAAATCATACTATATTATGTCTGGGGTTTGCCACTACAAACAAATTACACATAAAAATATTTGTGTACAAAAAACCGGGCTGCTCCACTAGAGTGAGACTAATATAAAGTGCACATCCCACCAAGCATTTATTTTAGGAGAGTTTTAGCAAAGGTTTCATAAAGTGATCATCATTTTGTTTTTACAACACTTATATTGTTACATTCAAGACTGTCTTGAGTAAATATTGTGCTTGTAATAGAAGATATATTTGTGAATTTAAATAATAGTATCCTATTTTTACTTTTTACTGTCAATTTTACTAGTTTTAATTAATAAATAATAATTAATAAAAAGCAAAAATCTGATTGGCTGCCATGGCCAACTACACAGCAACTGATCAGACCCTGGCCCTGAAACCGTTATACAAATAAATGCTCGAGAACATGCATTGCCAGTGCAAACCAAATCATCACAAATGGAATACTGTGTACAGACAAGCAGTCTGCGTTTGTCTTGGGGGTGGTTTAGTGTATACAACTTTTAATCATAGCAACACACACAGGCTGCTGCATAAGTTACCAACTGATAAAGCTTTACCCTCATCTGAAGGACATGCTTCTGTAACTCATTGCAGCCTTTTTCAAGATTCACTGCCTTCCACCCAATCTTGCAGTAGTGTCAGACATGGCATCTACCCTATATGCATTTTTGCACCAAAATTCATCCATTGTTTGCACGGACATGTGAATACCATGCATGCCAGTGCATTTAAAGTTTGTGTGAAAGGCAGCAGACCAAGTTTCTGCTGCCAGAGAAAATGCAATGCATGACACTTGCCTTATGCTTAATGCAAACCTACAACTGACAGTTTAAATTGTAAGGCCCACGGCTCACACAAGATGTCTGCTTCTCTGATCACTGCTGGGGTTACCTGCTATAGATTAATGGGGAAGGAAATCCTTTTGGCGCAAAACCCCTCCCCCCGTAGGCCCCCTCCCTACTCCCCCCCCGGCCCTACCTCCCCCCCCCCCGGGCAAATGCCCCTAACTTGTTAGTCACCCCTCCATGCAGGTCCTCTCTTGCCGAGTTCACGGGTGACATCTTCATCCGGTCGCTCTTCTTTCTGTATTTGGGAGGGGTTTTGCGCCAAAAGGGTTTCGTTCCCCTTTAATGGGCAGATTTATTATGGGTCAAATGGAAAATTCGAATTTGAATTTTCTAAATTTTTTTAATGTCAAAACGGTCTAATTCGACTAGGGAATTATCCAAACTCGATTCGAGTTTTTTTTAAAGATTCAAATTAGATTTTCGAGATTTATCATACTCTGGCTCTTTAATAATTAAAATTAGACTATTTGCCATCTAAAAACTGCGGAATTTGGTATCAATTAGGTGATGTTTGTAGCCTTCCTGACATTCGTGTTTTTTCTTTTGTATAATTCAAATCAAATTCGATTCGAGTTTTCGGATCGGTAAAATTTGTCCAAGTTTTAAAAATTGAATTTTTAAAGTAAGTTTCCTTCTATCGAATTTGAAATTCGACCCTTGATAAATGTGCCTCTAAGTGGTGTATTTCTTCACCAAAAGAGCAAAATGTAAACATTTTCAATGTCGAAAGCAGTATTTGTCTATTTAATTATCTGCATTTCTGGTTCTGACCTGCAACTATATAGCAGACAGCTGAGTAACAGACATTAAAGGAACAGTAACACCAAAAAAAGAGAGTGTTTGAAAGTAATTAAAATATAACATACTGTTGTCCTGTACTAGAAAAAGGTTTGTGTTTGCTTCAAAAACTATACTTTAGTTTATATGAACAAGCTGCTGGGTAGCTGTGGGGGCAGCCATTTAAAGCTGAAAAAGGAGAAAAGGCACATGATTCAATCAGATAACAGATTAGCTCTGTAGTAAACAACGGGTGCTTCAGTGCTTATCTGATATCTACTATGTGTCCTGTGCTTGAATGGCTGCCCCATGGCTACACAGCAACTTGTTTACATAACCTATAGTAGCGTTTCTGAAGCAAACACACCAGTATTACCTGTGCAGGGCAACACTACATTATGAGGCAAATTCACTAACCTCCGAAAATTCGCCAGGGATGGCTTCGCTCACAGCGCAACACTTCACCAAGCGTAGATTTGCCAGGACAACACTAATTCACTAAAATCCGAAGTTGTATCCAGGGCGCAAGTTTTGCTAGCGTTACTGCGCAAAGCGAAGCAAAGTTGCGCTAGTGTTGCCTCATTTGCAAACAGCGGGAAGTTACAGTTCAATGGACGTATTTGTTGCAGCAAATACATTACACTAAACAAGCCCGGGAAACTTAATAAAATAAAATAGAGTTGTTATATTGCCCTACATATGAGCCCACTGGTTACCCCAAAAAAATGTTATGCTCTTTTGCAGCCTATCACCCTGACTTACAAAAATGTTCAACTATTTTTGTAGGAACTCCTATCTACTCTATTTCACTTCGCCTGGTCTGAGGTGGCAAAGGCAAGTCTCGTGCAAGAGGTAACGTTCAGTAAAATCCGCATCTTAATGAATTTGCGTAGTTACGTCCATTCGCCAGAGAACAAATTTGCCTGACATTAGGGAGCGAAGTACCGCCAGAGTCTATCTCCTTCACTAGCGAAGTTACGACAGCGACTGTTAGTAAATCGGCAAAGTTCCGAAATGACGTCACGCTGGTGAATTTTCACCAGCGTTATTCACTTTGCCCTTTAATAAATTTGCCCCATGTATTCACTTACACTTTTTGATATTGCTGTTCCTTTAAGGGGAGCAGACCTCTGCTATATTGTTCCAGAAAATAGAGGGATAAACAGTTTTAGTTTTTTAGTTGCAATTACATTTACAATAAACTTAAATCATTGAATATTTAAAAAAAAAGGAGAAGATATATTGAGCACCTAAGGACACCAGAGCATGCAAAACACTACTGCAATACGTATCCTCCATACATCATTAAAGGATAAATCAACCTGTGGGGAAACAACCCCCTACCCCAGGTAGCCCTCCCTCCTCCCCCCAGGCTAACTACCTCCCCCGGGGAGATGCCCCATACTTAACCCTCGGCGCAGATTCTTCCAGCGAAGTTCCACGCATCCATCTTCCGGCTCCTCTGTAAGCTGACCGAGATCGGCAATTTCCGTGTAATTCCGCGCATGCGCAGTTGTCGCAAACCGGCAAATTCCTCCAACTGCGCATGCACAGAAATACCGTTCTTTTGGTCAGCTTACCGAGGAGCCGGAAGATGGACGCGTGGAACTTCGCTGGAAGAATATGCGCCAAGGGGTAAGTATTGAGTATGGGGCATCTCCCCAGGGGGGTTGTTAGCCTGGGGGGAGGAGGGCTACCAGGGGTGGGGGGTAGGGTTTTTTTTCCCCCCACTGGTTGATTTCTTCTTTAAGAGCTATTGGAAGGGCAGCCCTGATTAGCACAAACAGAGTTCCGATTATCACTGATTATCAAAACGCAGTTGAAGGTTATAAGGAAACTGTCAGAAGCAAGAAACTGCATGGCAACTTCAGTCCTAAGGTTGTCTATGGCTGTAATTCAGATGCTTTTCAATAAAGATTGTGCAGAAATTCTAAGCCTTCTTTCTAGGTATGTTAGAATCAACAAGGATAAAACAAAGCCAAAAAGACAGGAAATAGACGATTCGTATCAACATACTCACAAAGATATGTGCATCAGTGACACAAACAGAGGTTATAAAGTATCTTTATTCTCCATTAATAGGTTACTGTGTTTGTACTGAAGCATGAAAACACGCCAAAACATGCAATTCAGCCCAATAATATGTGCTTAATGATAATGTCATGCAAAGGATTCATGGAAACAATGGATATGGGCCTCCAGTTTGACTGCCTTGCTCATGCCAGGGGCACTTTTATCACCAAACAGTTTTGAAACAATGCCTTCCATCTCCCTTTAGATATCAAAGTAACTTAATACAGTGAACCAATAAAAAAATAACACAAAGCACTTGTAACTTTCTAAGCAGCAGTATTACTTAGGTCCAGATGTTGCTGACAATTTCCAGAATGCTTAACTCTTGATTTATATGTTGTGGTCCAACAACAGCTGGTGACCAAAGGTTAAAGGGGAACTATCACGAAAAAAATGTAATAGAAGCTTCATCATACTGAAATAAGAAACGTTCTAAATACAATCAATTAAACGTTCTGTACCATTTCTGAAGTGATCAAGTTTATCTTCACTATCCCTTTCTCAGCATCTGTTTCTCTTCATTCTCTCTTCATGCAGGAGTTGGGTGTCAGATATTCATTGACAGTTAGATCCCATATATCTTATGGGGGGGGGCTTCCTTTTGCCTAGAAGATGTATTGGAGCTCACTCTATTAAAATCACCAGAAATCATGTCTCTCTACATGAAGAATTTGTGCTAAAGGCAGTTATTTTGTTATATTTTTTTGTACTGGAATCAGTTATTTGAGTGAGCATCTGCTATGAAAGGAAGCCCCCCTATAAGATACGTTGGATCAAACTGTCAATGAATATCTGACACCCAACTGCTGCATGAAGAGAGAATGAAGAGAAACAGATGCTGAGAGAGGGATAATGAACATAATCTTGATTGTTTCAGAAACAATGCAGAATTGATTGTATTTTGAAAGTTTCTTATTTCTATATGAGGAAGTTTATATTCAGGTTTCATTTCCGCAATAGTTCCCCTTTATTAAACACTGCCACTGTTAATGGCACTTGCCAACAGTTTGACTAGGCTGTTTTCATAAGGAAAACGGTTTCAGTCAAAATGCCCTTTCCACTTTAGTAACAACCATTAGTGGACTTACTTGCCAAAAACACAAAATACGTTTCCTCCTGAATCACTTTGAGAGAGGATCTGTACAATATTAATATACATGTAAACATTAGTATTTCTTACCCATGAGGGTTGCCAGCAAACACAGCGAGTACATCTCCTTGTCAATCTGCTCTTGAAGCTCCTTTGAAACAGGATTACTAGACACTGCAGCATTATCCTCTGTTACTTCATGGGCTGAATGGGACAAGTTGTGCTGTGGTTTTTCTTTACCTTTCAGAATTTCTACCGTCACCCTGTCACCATGCTGTAATGGGACTGGCTCGTTCTCCAGGCCCTGCTTTGGCAGAACCAGCTCTTTTGGAGGAAATCCATAGCGGATACATTGTAAATATGGAGGAATCGCCAATTCTTTGGCAATTCCTTCTTGCAGTTCTGAGAAAGTGGTAGTGGATTTTAAGGTGAGCATTGCCTGTCTCCCATCATTGGTTGTTATTCTTATTTTCTTTTCTTTAGAAGCTGTTGGAGAGTAGGGAGTTTTTGTCGGTGTTGAAGGGCCCGACGATGGGCTATCTCCGACAGAACCAGGGGATGAGGACCTTGTTGATCCGATCTGTCCTTGCTTCATTTTTTCTGTTTTTCTTTTCTGCATTACGGCTGCTTGTTCTGTAATGCTTTGCTGCAGTTTCCTTTCGGTTTTGCTCATGTTTAACTCCTCTTTATGTAAAGTCTTTGCTTTCTGACCAGTAAGGATTATTTTTGTAGGCAAATGCGACTCTGCCTCTTGTTTAATATCCTCCATTCTTTGGACATGGGCACCATCTATAGCTACTGGTGTATAATCATTGGGATTCTTTTTGGCAGTCTGGTGCAATATTGTATTTACAACTTTTTGTACTAGTATTTCGCTGCCGAATTCCCCAGGGAAGTGCTTAGTAACTAATTTCATAGCAACATCATATACATTGCTATTTAAAGTCACATCACTTTCATACTGAAACCAGTACACAGTTTCCCTTACAACCCTTCCTCCCCACTCGAGTGTAATAGGAAAGGCTTCTGGCAAATTATCGTATTCCTTACCATCCCAGTAGTGTTTGAAGCCACATCCACATTTGCCTCCAAGGGATTTGGTATTAGTTCTGTCCCCATCCAGATAGACAATGGAGGAATCATTTCTCACTCGCCGTACTGAGGTACCACGGCACCAATTGCAACTGGTCAGATTACTTAAATTATAGTCAGGCACCAAAACGTCATTTGCGGCATCATAAGAGCAAACAATATTGTTAAGAGGAAAACTATAATTTTTATCTGGTTTTAATTGGACGTGGGTTGTTTTTGCCAAGTTATACAATTTCCCTCCTGGGGCTAACCATTCTGAAGGAACCAGAAGTTCTGACAATGCCCCACAAATTAGACATTTATGGAGGCGATTTTCCAATACTGCCTTTTTGGTGGCAGCAATCACTTCTTCAGGCTGAACTCCAATGACCCCAGTTCTTCGATAAAAATAATGATGAACATCTGATACTAAACTGGGATGGATTCCATGCTTGCTCATGAATACTTCCTCCATTGCAGCAACCAACCTCAGCAAATATTTGTCCTGCAAACTCCTGTCACCTCCGATCACACAGCTGCCATCCTCCTCTAACTTTATATATTTCCTAATCAAATCCTGGGGGACACCCCATGCCTTAGGAAGCAATCTTGAAGGCAACATTGGTAAAGAGCCGCCCTTGATACCAACCAAAGGGATATAATGGTTGCGGCCAGAACTACTCCATGCAATGCAAATTGGCTTATTTAAATGTCCATCTTTACCCTTACAAACGTCCACCGGTATCAACCCAGGAAGAAAAGTTGCCGAATAGTCTCCAGAACTCCTCATCCCACTAAGGGAGTCAAGAAGGATAATGGGACGGTGGAGAACATTGGCCAGCCCAAAAATGTGAATGTTTCGCAGTCCAAGTGGAACGCCTTCTGGAGGCACAAACAGAGGATCACACTCGTTGATAATATCTTCCCATTCAGCTGCGTCAATGAAGTCATGGAAAAGGGCTTTGTACCGGTCCAGATTTTCCTTTAGGTGCTTCTTCAGGTTCTCTCTCAGGGCATGCCAGAAGAGCTCCCTGCCAACCAGTGCCCTGGACACGGCATGGACGAGGCAGTGACCGTCCCCATCGACATGCACAGGAATGATGCACTCTTGGTTAACGTTGGACTTTTTAATGTCCTCTAGAGTATCATGGAGGTAGATAAGACTGCCTGAGCGGTCCTTCCCATATCCCACTGTATCCACATGCTCGGGTTCAATAAGGAAGGCCCGGTCCCCTAGCAGAGAACAGTCAAACACGTCCCCCTGGTTCATGTCCCTCAGCAGCTTGGCCTTGCCTGTTTGCTTGTCCATCCCATAGTGGGCCAGGATGGGGGACAGTAGCTTGCAGTGATAGTTGGAGAGGCCCATGACTTTAGCCATATCCGTGCTCCTCCTGGGCGGAGCTGCCACTCCGAGTAGCGCGTTCCGCAGCAGATTATGCAGCACCACGTCCGGTTCGGTCACTTCCTCGACCTCCAGCAGCTGCCTCTGCTCATGCCTTTGCCCGCAGTCCGTACACTCTATGCTAGCCGAGCCCTGGGCAGGGAAAAACAACCGGGCCCGGCACTTAGAGTCTGGGCACGTCCCAGACAAGATGCGCCGATCTCTCCTCCTTTGCGGCTGCATCTGCGAGGGTGAAGGGGGAGGCTGGGACATGACTGAGTGCTGGACACGGTCCCGGCTAACTCATTCTCCAAACCCCTTCCAATGCGGAAGCGCAGCAGCACGGCTCGGTACCTGCAACAACCGCTCCGCCCTATTATCTGCCGGAGTAGTTGACAGACGAAACGGCCCCTTTCTGATACGTCAATTTCACCTTCTCTTCCTCCCCGAAAATGCTTGTCGGTAGTTGTAGTTCTTATCGCAAAATAATGCGTGCTAAGGTAGATTAATCAGACTACAATTCCCAGGGTGCAAATCGGCTGTAACGCGGAAGTGGTGAAGAAGCCAAATCCCGCTGCTCATGGCCTAGTGCAACACAATGTGAAAGCTGAAATGAGGCTCCTGTTGGCTTCCTGTTGTTTCTGCTGTGTGCCCTTTGTACTGTGCAGGTGTCCTGTGGCGCTGAAAAGCTTTCCCAGTACCTACACAGCTACAAACACCCTGCTGCCTGTGACAGATATACCCAGTAACCCCTCCTGCAATGGCACACACCCCATTTCTTATACTAACTCCAGTATAATTATAACCCTACACCTGAAGAACTCGTCCATTTGTAAAGTTACAAATCATCAGTCATTTATGTGCTAACTCTACAAAGCCAGGCCCAGGACTAAATATAACCAGTTATCAGATAGACAAAATACTATTAAAAAAACTAGGGATGCACCGAATCCAGGATTCGGTTCCAGATTCGGCCTTTTTCAGCAGGATTCCGATTCGGCCTAATCCTTCTTCCTGGCTGATCCGAATCCTATGCAAATTAGGGGCGGGGAGGGAAATCGTGTGACTTTTTGACGCAAAACAAGGACATCTAAGATGTTTTTCTCTCCCCACCGCTAATTAACATATGCAAATTAGGAATCGGTTCGGTATTCTGCTGAATCTTTCACAAAGGATTCAGGGGTTCGGCCGAATCCAAAATAGTGGATTTCGGTGCATCCCTAAAAAAAACGAGGACCAATTGCATATTGTTTCACAGTGTTTCGCTTTATACCTCTTAATAAAAAATACTTTTACTGGAAACTGCCCCTGTAATTTTCGAGACTAGTCAAAAGTCAAAACTCTGGTCAACTCTGGTCTCCATGGGAGGACAAGAAGGGCACTATTATTCAGCAATGTTTTGAATCCATTTAAAAAGGATACAACTTATATCTTAATGTAGGGAGGGACCCATAGGTTTATTAAGTCCCTATAGCTTTAAATCCCTAAGGGTAAGGACACACGAGGAGATTCAGGGAGATTTTGTCGCCTGGCTACTAATCACCTCGTCTTTTGAGCGACTATCTCCCTGAACTGCCTCAGCGTTTTTCCCCATAGGCTACAATGAAAAGTTGCCTGCGTTAATGCACACATGGCGATGCGTTTTCAATAGTTGCCCGAAGTTGCCTCAGTGAGGCAATTTCAGGCAACTATTGAAAACGCATCGCCGTGTGTGACCACACCTAGGTATTCCATCCTAGAGGTGTACCTTCAACTACCCTAACTGCTTCCACATGGTGCCACATCTTGCTTTCTCTGCCCAACTGTCCTGGCATATACCTTGCCTCTGTGGATCTGTGAGTATTAACCCTGTGGATCATTTGTCTCTGACAAAATTGTTCTGTTTGTTGCAAGAATCTCCTGGTGTCCTTTATTTCATTTTTAAGCACAGTAGCCCATGTGAGTTGTAGTTCAATTATACCTTTTCTTCCTACCTTCCATATAGTGAAGGCCCTTACTTGTGTGTTAAGAGTCAAGTGTAAATATAAATTATCCAAGGTGCCAGGGATCATTATGTAATTTGAATCACTTTAACTTTTATCTGCTTATTTACATTAAATCAACCCAGTATGATTGTTTTGCCACCAGTATAGATTCAAGCAGCTGAAGCAGTGACCATACACCTGAAGATTCGATTGGCGATTTGATTGACCCTTGGGCAGTTGATTGAATCATAACAAAGGCCAATGCAGGCTGTTTGAACAGAACCACATTAACAAGCCAATTTTTAAACCTGCCTGAAATCAGTTAGGGTCCATACATGGGCAGACAATATGCTGACTCAATCTAAAGGGGTGAATAAGCAGGTTTAATCTGCCCATGTATGGCTCTAGTTAGGTTCAAGTACAAGATACTGTTTAAGTTGTAAAAGGAAATGCAAGATTGTATTGGAAACTGTCTTCCTGTGATTTTGAACTGGATAACAGGTTTTCTGGATAAGGGGAATATATGTGTAATAGCTCAGTTGTGTAATGTGTTTTATTTGTTGCAATTCTTCTAAAATATATATTCTCTTTCTCTTTTTTTAAAAAAATTGTAATTTCATACAAATTTTTTGTTTGTCAGTAATGTGATCACTTGTGATCCACTAGAGGGCTGCATCTCACACATTTCTGAGATATGTACTTCACACCTAGAAGAGAACAAGGACAATTATTGAGTGTCCCTAGCAACTATATAATGGCAGAATAGAAATGCAAATATACATTTACATAGCAACAAATATTAGATAGGGCTGAACAAAAACATGATTACACAAAGACAAGGTTGTGCTGGTCCTGAAATATACATTTATCTCCTGAAGCCCTGTAGAGAGAAGAGTTTCATATTGCAGGGCAGAAAAATATTGGCAGAGTTTGGTCAGATTGAGATATGTTGTCTATTACATGGTCAAAGCTGGGTCAGGGCATGGCCTAAAGTACCCTTAGTTTCTTGTCTGGAATGCTAAGAAGTATGCACACATGTTACTCAGCTAAACACTACAGAATTTTAAAGGGCAGAAAGGAAAAAAGACATGAAGCCAAGGGACGTCGATATATGCTATCAGACACTGTGCATTTTTTAAATAAGGATTGGCCCAAACGTCGCATACATACTGTATATACATACATTTCATACCAAACAGTGAAGAATGAGTCATTAGTCTGCAGGTTTGGTAGAGGCAACAACAAATTTGGCAAAACAAGTGTTGTAAAAGTATGGCCCAAGTCACCAAAGTAAAAATTGCAGCGTGCTTCAGGGCTGTTGTTAGTGGTGGTAGGGCCCTACCCTACCCTGTGGGCCAATTATTAAACTCTGCAGCTGTTTCTGAGCAACAACTTCCAAAATCATTCATTTACAGGATTTATAGTTTGAAACATCTGTACCGGGCAGCCTGGCTATAAATTGTCACATCACCCAACAGTTGCAGTCAAACAAGCTTAATCTGGAAGGCACATGAGGCATATAACTAATAATGGGGCATATAGACTGGGCCCCACAAAGAATGGGGCACATAGACTGATTTGCTAACAAAAGACAGCCATCCTATATCAGCAGCTGTTTGTGTACTTCTCTATTTAAGTATTCATCATTCATTTGCTCTTAACTGTCCATGCATATTACTAGGGCCTCTAGCCAACCCCCTATTCCTTAAAGGACAACTAAATAAGTAGTAGGCTAGAAATGCTGTACATTATATTTTGGGCTTCTTACCAGCCCAAGGCAACCACAGCCCTTTAGCAGGGAAGATCTGTGCCTCCAAAGATGCCCCAGTAGCTCCCCATCTTCTTTTCTGCAGATTCACTGCTCATGCTCTGTGCTGCTGTTACTTACTGTGCTTAGGGACCCACTCACAATATACAGTACACATAGAATACAAATGTCACAATATAAGGCTAATTAGTAATCAATACATATAATTATTACATGGCAGCACATAAACCAGTGCAACTAGCATCAGCATTTAATAATCAGCCCTGTAGCATCAACTTATATTACAGTTCAACCTCATCTCAATCTGCTGGATAATTTGCAACGACCCCTAAGCTTAGCTTCGCAACAGCTGCTCAGAGCCCACTAAGCATGTGAGTGTCGCAGACACTTTCCAAGATGGTGCTCCCTATGACAGGGTTTGGAAATCCTGAATCATTGCTGCTCTCAAGAAGCTGAAACATTAGGCTGGCGCAATAAGATCATTATATAAAATATAGCATTTATAGCCATATTAATTTTTAGGGTTTAGTTCTCCTTAAAATCTCAGGGAAGATGACACATTGACACAACATAAATCAGTCCCACCATGCTGTAGAATGTAGAATCAGACTACGGTCTCCTGTGTTATGTCCTGTATTTCTCTACTTTTATGCCACAGTTTTAGTTTTGGCGAGTGTATAATTGGACTGGAAGTGATTCTTTCATTGGTTGACCTTGTGGGAAAGGAACATATTCTAATACAATTACAAATACATAGGTTAGAGGCAAACAATGAGCCCATAATCCCTACACCATGAGAGCTATCTCACAGTTACTTTATATATAGATCTTTCTTGGCTCACCTTTGGGTTATTTAACCTGTTTGACCACACTGTGTGCCTCAGAAACAGGGAGTGCTGGATTAATCTTCCTTTTGTAAATGAGCATGTTTGTAACAATATGTACACACTTGAAAAATATCAACCTGTATGTTATGAATTATCAACCTGTAAGGGTCCACAATTGCTGATTTTCCTTTGGTTCTATGGTTGCACTTAGGATTTCTCATTTAGTGTCATTTAAAGGGGTTGTTCACCTTTAAATTAACTTTTAGTATGATGTAGAACAGTGATCCCCAACCAGTGGCTCATGAGCAACATGTTGCTCTCCGACCCCTTAGATCAGTGATCCCCAAGCAGCAGCTCCCAGCATGTTGCTCCCAGTGGCCTCAAAACAGGTGCTTTTTTTAACAGGCTGGGAGGTAAGTTTTGGCTGTATAAAAACCAGGTGCACTGCCGAATAGAGCCTCAATGTAGGTTGACAATCCACATAGGGGCTACCAAATGGCCAATCACAGCACTTATTCGGCACTGTAAGAACATTTTTCATGTTTGTGTTGCTCCCCAACTCACAGGTTCAAAAGGTTGGGGATCTCTGCCTTAGATGTTGCTCCCAGTGTCCTTAAAGCAGCTTATTTTTTAATTCCTCGCTTGAAGGCAAGCTTTAATTGCATTAAAAACCAGATGTACTGCCAAACAGAGCATCCTGTAGGCTGCCAGTCCATATAGGGGCTACCAAATGGCCAATCACAGCCCATATTTGGCACCTGGGGACTTTTTTCACGCTTATGTTGCTCCCCAACTATTTTTAGAATTGAATGTGGCTCACAGGTTTAAAAAAAGGCTGGGGACCCCTGATGTATAGAATAATATTCTGAGACATTTTGAAATTCGGTTTTATTTAATTTTTTTGAACAGCCAAGAAAACAACTTGTGAAGAAAAGTTGTAGTATGGTCTAGTAAATTCCACCCAAAGTTCTCAATTTAGATGGAACTAAAGGCATCAATATGCAACCTCTGTTAAAGTGAATTAGATTTACAGAAAATATGAAGCTGTGGTATTTCTCAGGATGTACACAAAAGGCACCATGGTACATATTTTGGTAATCCCCTGAAACGCAGCTGTTCTGGGTGGGGTGATTATATTTATTGAAAACAGGAAATAAAACTTCCCTTAGCTGCACTAAAACTGGAGCTGAATAAATCCTCTGGTCAAGTGTTTTTGAATGCTAATGGGACATGTTTGCCAACTGGCCATCAATGAACTCAGTAGGTATTCACTGGCCACCAATATTTTTCTAGCATGTGGGGGGGGCTGGCCAGCAATGTTTTTTTTTTTTAACTTGTAGGAGGCCCTGGCACTAATTTGTTTTTTAACTCATTAGGGCCCTGGCCACCAATGTTTTTTAACTTATGAGGATGGCCTGACCACCAATGTTTTTTTAACTTGTAGGAGTCCTGGCCACAAATGCTTTTTTAACTTGTGGGGGGCCTGGCCACCAATGTTTTTTTGGAATGTATAAATGTGTAGGGGGCCCTAGCCACAAATGTTTTTTTAACTTTTTTACTGGGGGGCACTGCCCATCAGTGGGGTGGGCTGGCTCTGGGGAGGATAGGGCACAGGGGGACCAGAAAATGTTGTATGGGGCCCCGCAACTTCTTATGGTGGCCCTGTTATACTATAACATTCTGCCATAGCACAGCCAATGTCTGCAGTTTTATTTTTCATTATGTAAAAAATACAACTCAGATTATTTTAGGCTATTTAGTTTCAGACCTCCTTTTGTAGACAGACATTTGTTCTGGCTTCATTTACATGATATCTAGGGCATATTATGTGGTTCATCCAAAGCTTCAAAGTGGGGGCAGTGCTTTTATTGACACAGGGGAACCCTGGAGTTACCGCCACCGTGGGCGGTTGCAGTAGCTCTGGGGTACCCAGAGTGGCTTTTATCAGTAGATCAAGCATAAATGTGCCTAGAGAAGCGTGTGCAGGCATCATATTTTGCAGAGCACCAGAGACGAATCACGTGACCACTGCACCACAAAGCACATGTGCAAAAACACAAACTTTAGCACATTGCCAACTTGCGGCCACAATTACAATGGAATTTTGAGGGAAAATGCTGCATTGTGGCAAAAACATTGAGATAAGTGCCTGCACACTGCTGCTCAGTGAATAAACTAGTTTTTTTTTTTTTTTTTGCTTAGCAATCACAATCCAATAGTTTGAACAAAGTAGCTGGACTTTGAATCCTATGTGGAAATGTGTTCTTGTAGACAGCACACATCACATGATCTCACCAAGAGGTAATTTGGGATTCTCTAGAATGTAAATACAAACGATTCTTTATAGGTGGCACTTAAATCTTTCATCATACAGAAGCACATGAGGGTTCATTTACTAAGGCAGTGGTCCCCAACCAGTGGCTCACTACCAACATGTTGCTCACCAACCCCTTGGATGTTGCACCCAGCGGCCTCAAAGCAAGTGCTTATTTTTGAATTTCTGATTAAGAGACAAGTTTTAAGGTCGCAAAGATTTTTCTTGCCGAATGACCAATTTTAGCGAAGTCCGACCAATCCTTCAAAATTATCGTGCGGTTAGTGGGATTCGAGACGATCGTATATCTTACTATTTTTCGGCAGACATCTGTCAGAAAATTGATCGGCCAGGTTAAAACATCTTAATCAGTCCCAGTGCAATCTATCTATGTTTGCAGGGACAAGCAGGCAGCTTCCCTTTAAGAGCAATTATTTGGCACCCCAGGAACTTTTTTCATGTCTGTGTGTCTCCCCAACTCTTTTTACATTTCAATCTGGCTAATGGGTAAAAAAAAGGTACCCCTGTACTAAGGGATGGCATGGTTCAAAGTGTTTTTTTTCCTGCACAAACAACATGCCACCAGCAAAGTGTGCCTCGTGGCTTGTGCCTTTACACGCTCGCTGTGCTCCGGCTCCTGCCCATAGTAAATGAGCACTAATATTTTCCTTTCCTGAATGGAACAGTTCAGTGTAAAAATAAAAACTGGGTTAGTAGATAAGCTGTACAAAATAAAAATCTTTCTAATAGGGATGCACCGAATCAACAATTTTGGATTCAGCTGAACCCCTGAATCCTTTGCAAAAGATTCGACCGAATACCGAACCAAATCCGAATCGTAATTTGCATATGCATATACAAATTAGGGGTGGAAAGGGGAAAACATATTTTACTTCCTTGTTTTGTGACAAAAATGAATGCGATTTCCCTCCCCGCCCCTAATTTGCATATATATTTGTTCATCTTTCTAGTATGGTCCTCTCCTATTCATATTCCAGTCTCTTATTCAAATCAATGCATGGTTGCTAGGTTAATTTGGACCCTAGCTACCAGATTGTTTATAATGCAAATTGGAGAGCTGCTGAATAAAAAGCTTAATAACTCAAAAACCTTAAATAATAAAAAATGAAAACCAATTGTAAATTGTCTCAGAATATCACTCTCTACATCATACTAAATGTTAACTCAAAGATGAACAACCAGTTTAAGGGTCAGGGCACACTCTCAGATTCGGGGAGATTAGTCTCCCCAAACTGCCAGCCGCCGGCGATTTACATTCTAGCCAGCGCCCAAAGTTGCCTCACAAGGAAACTTCGGGCGACTTCGGAAACAAAGTGCTCCGTGTGCCATGCCGCCGGCGATTTACATTATAGGCAGCGTGAGGCAACTTTGGGTGACTTCTGAAAACGAAGCGCTCTGAGAAGCATCCTGCCGGCAATTTGCATTCTAGCTGGTGGGAAGACAGGGGACGGCAGTTCAGGGAGATTAGTCGCCCCGAAGATGAGGAGATTTGTTGCTGGGCGAATCTGACCGTGTCTCTGCCCTCATACCGCTTTACTATTTTAAGGCTGTATATAAACATTCCTTTCAAAGGGCTGATTCACATTAAATTTTAGTATGTTATGCAATGGCTTATTCTAAGCAACTCTTCAATTGGTCTTCATTATTTATTTTTCATAGCTTTTTTTTTAATTATTTGCCTTATTCTTCTGATTCTTTCCAGCTTTCAAAGGGAGGACACTGATCCCATCTAAAAAACAAATGCTCTGTTAAACTACAAATTTATTGTTATTGCTCCTTTGTAGTAGTAATGTTTCTATTTGGTCCATCTCCTATTCATATCCCAGTCTCTTATTCAAATCAATGCATGGTGGCTAGAGTATTTTGGACCCCAGCAACCAGATTGTTGAAACTGCAAGTTGAAGAGCTGCTGATTAAAAGCTAAATAACCCAAAAACTACAAATAATACAAAAAATGAAAACCAATTGCAAATTGTCTCAGAATATCACTCTCTACATCATACTTGGGGGCACATTTGTTATTGGTCGAATATCGAGGGTTAATTAACCATCAATATTCAACCGTCAAAGTAAAATCCTTCGACTTCGAACGATTAAATCCTTCGAATCGAACGATTCGAAGGATTTTAATCCATCGATCGAACGATTTTCCTTCGATCCAAAAAAGCTTGGAAAGCCTATGGGGACCTTCCCCATAGGCTAACATTGGTGTTCGGTAGGTTTAAGGTGGCGAAGTAGGTGGTCGAAGTTTTTTTTAAAGAGACAGTACTTCGACTATCGAACGGTCAAATAGTCAAACAATTTTTAGTTTGAATCGTTCGATTTCGAAGTCGTAGTCGAAGATCGAAGTAGCCAAAAAAAGACTTCGAAATTCTAAGTATTTTTTATTCTAATCCTTCACTTGAAGTAAATGTGCCCCTATAAGTTAACTCAAAGATGAACAACTCAGGGCACACGTTCAGATTCGGGGAGATTAGTCTGCTTTAACTGCCTGCCATTCTAGCGGGCGGCCGAAGCTGCATCATGAGGAAACTTCTGGCAAATTCAGAAAACAAAGCGCTCCAAGCACTATCCCGCCGGCGATTTACATACTAGCTGGGCGACTAATCTCCCCATATCTGAGTGTGTGCCCTGACCCTAAACCCACCTTGCACAAAGGAACTAGAGGCGTGGCCTGAGAATCAAAGACGATATGATTGGCTCTGGAGGGGCTATAGGCAGGGAGCTCAGGAGGAGGGAGTGGCCTATGACTGACAGGGGGTGGGAAAAAAATATTCGTAGGCAAGTTCTCGGCAATGGTTCTTATTTACATAAGTGTCAGGCTACGGGACGTGTTCGAGGAAAACTAAAGGCTGGCAGCTTGGGTTCAGCCTACACGCAGTTTGCATGGAAAACGGAAACTTCCCTGTACAACTGGTACCGAGCCGTATAACTGCGCGGGGCTTCCACTGGGGGGCGCTGCGCTGACACGTCAGATCTCCCACTGTCACAACTCCCTGACTTGGAAACACAGCACTTTGTGCAGCCGGGAATCCAGGAAACAGAAGAGTTCAAACTTCAGAAAGAGCAGGACTGTCGCACTGCCCTCGGCTCCTGCTGTCGGTAAGTTCGGGGCTTTTATTTATTATTAGCCGCAGCGACACGAGGCCGAGTTAGTCACAGGCTGCTGCTCACTGTATTTGCTCACAGGAGAGAGAGAGAGCATATGCCATAGACAGGAAATGTGGCAACACACACTCATGTGGATTCATAATACTTATTAGTGAGTAACAACTACTTACTGTGCACTGGGTCCCTTGTTTATGTACGAATGTGTGTTCATGGATAGATGTAGGGGTTGCCATAGTGCTTCCTCTAAAGAGATCGGAAACAGCCCCCTCTCTTATTGTACCCAAAGTGATGGTTTGTGTTGAAAATCCTTAAAGGGTTAAAAACATGTTTTTTTTCTAAAACACATCAGTTAATAGTGCTGCTCCAGCAGAATTCTGCACTGAAATCCATTTCTCAAAAGAGCAAACAGATTTTTTTTTATATTCAATTTTGAATCCTGACATGGGGCTAGACATTTTGTCATTTTCCCAGCTGCCCCAGTCATGTGACTTGTGCCTGCACTTTAGAATGGAATTACTTTCTGGCAGGCTGTTATTTCTCCTACTTAATGTAACTGAATCAGTCTTAGTGGGACATGACTTTTACTATTAAGTGCTGTTCTTCCTGAAGATCTTACAGGTAGCTGTTATCTTGTGTTAGTGCTGCTATCTGGTTACCTTCCAATTGTTCTGTTGTTAGGCTGCTGGGGGGAGGGGGGGTGATATCACTCCAACTTGCAGTACAGCAGTAAAGAGTGACTGAAGTTTATCAGAGCAGAAGTCACATGACTGGAGGCAGCTGGGAAATTGACAATATGTCTAGCCCCATGTCAGATTTCAAAATTAAATATAACAAAATCTGTTTGCTCTTTTGAAAAATGGATTTCAGTGCAGAATTCTGCTGGAGCAGCACTATTAACTGATTCATTTTGAAAAAAACATATTTTCCCATGACAGTATCCCTTTAATGTTAATGACCTATAACGAATAGTAGGCATTGGGTACAGGTATGGGACCTGTTATCCAGAATGCCTGGGACCTAGGGCTTTCCGTATAACAGATCTTTCTGTGATTCAAACTTCATACTAGAAAATCATGTAAACATTAAATAAACCGAATAGGCTGGTTTTGCTTCCAATAAGGATTAATTATATCTTAGTTTGGATCAAGTACAAGTTCGTGTTTTATTTATTATTTTAGAAAAAGGAAATACTTTTTTAAAATTTGGATTATTTGAATAAAATGGAGTCCATGGGAGATGGCCTTTCCATATTTTGGAGCTTTGCAGATAACTTGTTTCCGGATAACGGATCCCATACATGCACTAATGCAAGGAGATGTTTCCAATGGGTTATATAAGATAGGGATGCACCGAATCCAGGAGTTGGTTCTGGATTCGGCCTTTTTCAGCATCCTTCTGGCTGAATCCATCTGGCCGGCCGAGCCGAATCCGTATCCTAATTTGCATATGCAAATTAGTTGTGGGGAGTGAAATCGCATCGCTTTTTGTCACAAAACAAGTATATGCAAATTCGGATTCGGTTCAGTATTTGGCTGAATCTTTTGTGAAGGATTTGGGGTTCGGCCGAATCCAAAATATTGTAATCGGTGCATCCCTATGGGACCTGTTATCTAGAATGCCTGCGACCTAGGGCTTTCCAGATAACAGATCTTTCTGTCATTTAATCTTCATACTAGAAAATCATGTAAACATTAAATAAACCGAATAGTCTGGTTTTGCTTCCAATAAGGATTCATTATATCTTAGCTGGGATCAAGTACAATTTCGTGTTTTATTTATCATTTTAGAAAAAGGAAATTCTTTTTAAAAATTTGGATTATTTGAATAAAATGGAGTCTATGGGAGACGGCCTTTCCATATTTTGGAGCTTTCCAAATAACTTGTTTCTGGATAACGGATCCCATACCTGTACTAATGCAAGGAGATGTTTCCAATGGGTTATTTAAGACATGAGCATAAGGTTGCCAGCTGGCCGGTGTATGGGGGATACAATACATAGGCATCAAAAGCAGCGTTCAAAGTGCAGTGCATTTTTTTTTGGAGGGGGCAGTCACATAGTACATAGAATATGACAGTATAGTGTGTTAATGGTAGATGCTTTTTATTTTTAATAACGAATAGTAGGCATTGGGTACAGGTATGGGACCTGTTATCCAGAATGTCTGGGACCTAGGGCTTTCCAGATAACAGATCTTTCTGTTATTCGATTATCATACTAGAAAATCATGTATTATGCATAATATATAGGTGGGAACACAAAACAACAATGTAAAATCAGGGAAAACTTAAAATAAGGGTATCTAAAATGGGGGTTCTACTGTATTTGAATAAATGGAGTCTATGGGTGATGGCATTTCGGATGGGTGACAGCCACTATGGGTGACAGCCACTTCTGATTAACCTATATGATCATCAGCCCAAGTGTAGTCCATTGTCAACAAACAACTTGTTCATCTCTATGGTGTATTTATGTGATAAAGGGCTACTAGGCTGAAACATGACTTCCAATACTTCCAATAGTACAATACAATAATTGAATATTTGTAGTGAACTGGCACAAACTGGACTTCACTCCAATGCTTGATGGAATATATTTTTTTTAGCAAAAAAACATCCAAAATAATATAGCAATACGCGTTTCATGCCTTGTGGGCACTTAATCATAGGCTAAAGATCTTCTGAATACACTGTGATATTGAAATGAATATAAGACAATCAAATTCAAGCTTAGGACAGCCAATTACAGAAGCTGATGTATATAAAGTTAGACTATCCAAGGTTATACATAGAGGTAGCTATGTATAAACTATATATGAACTTGGATAGTCTAAATTTATTTACATCAACTTCTGCGATTGGCTGGCCGCCTAAAACCTAAAACAGTTTGTGTAGAAGTAAATGGCAGAGGTCCAGTGACCATTTGAAGATGTTAATAGCCTTCCTGACATTTGAGGGTTTTTTTCGGAGAAAAAACTTGATTCGAGTTTAGTCAAATTCGATTCAAGTTTTCTGGTCAGTAATATTAGTTCGAATTTTGGACTTCAAGTTTTTTCTTAAATAAGACACTATTTAAATTATGAGGTCATTCGAGTTCATTCGAAGTTAAAAAAAAACTCTAACATTCGACCTACGATATATCAGCCCCTACGTGTTTTACACCCTTCAGTGTATCATTGCATCAGTGCAAGTTTCCCATCTATAGATGTGGTGAACCTGTGCAATATTTGTTTGGTGGGCAACTTTAGACCATTCCTCTTGGATCTCAGTCCAGGATTTGGCCCTTCAACTCTGTAGTGAGGAGTGAGGACAGCTGTCAGTTAGATATATCATGAGAGAAGCCTGGGCTGTAGTGCATTGAAACCTCTTTCTGTGTTTCTTCCTGTAATGTATTGTGGCATGTGGACTGAATTAACCAATTTCATTTCCATACACTAAAAACTGAAAAGCTTATTTTTTTTATTGTGAAGTGAAAGTGTCTTGTTCTCCTACAGATCCTACTCACAAGGACCCTAAATTACTAGCATGTTTGGGCTATAATCACACACGGAGGGCATTTTAATGTAGCAGCATTCAAAACACCTAGTAGTGCCCAATGACCCAATTTAGCAATGGACTCATTCCCTCTTTTCTAAAGCCAAGATAAATAGAAGCTGACATGCAGTGATTTAGTCACAACCCCACACATTATTTAGCAATCTGCAAATTTTCTATGTATGACTTTGTTCGCAAGTCCTTAAGCTTGTATTATTTTCAACTAGATATCAAATAATCTCTCTTGAGACATGGGTTTCATATGCCAGGCATCTCTGCAGGTCACTTTCTGTTGCCTACATTGGGAAATAGGGATGCACCGAGTCCTCTATTTTGGGATCCGGCCAAATGCCGAATCCTTTATAAAAGATACAGCCAAATCCAAACACTAATTTGCATATGCAGATACAAATTAGGGTGGTTAAACATTTTTTGGATTCTCTTAGGTTTTAGGGATTCGGATTTAGTTCAGCCAGGCACTTGGATTTGGCTGAATCCTGCTGAAAAGGGAAGTATCCTGTCCACATCGTGAACAGAATTCTGGATTTGGTGCATCACTAATGGGAAATGCCCACATTCGGTGATTTCCATCCCAACAATTTATTGCTGCAAGGCTGGGTGACCAAACCTTTGGAACAATAAATTGTTTGGGTGAAAAACTTTGGTGCCCCAGTCCTGAAGGTATTGCCATAACAGCTTGCTCTGCACCAAAACACTGCAGGTCACCCCCTCCTATTGCTGAGTTGGGTACCTCTCCTTCAAAGCAATATAGTGACAAAATGCTCTAAACCCTGCAGGGGCAGCCCACCTTCTAAAACATATCAGTATTTCATCTGCTTTCTTTTTTCTAAAGTTCTAAAATTAAAGGGAACTATCACAATAATGGAAATTGTTTTAATATAAGCTTCATCATACTGAAATAAGAAACTTTCTAAATACAATCAATTAAATATTCTGCATTGTTTCTGAAATATTCACTATTCCTCTCTCAGCATCTGTTTCTCTTTATTCTGTCTTCTTGCAGAAGTTGGGTGACAGATATTCATTGACAGTTAGATCCAATATATCTTATAGCAGGGCTTCCTTTCTTAGCAGATGAATTAGAGTTCATTCTAATAACTGATTACAGTACAAACAAAATCTGCCTTTTGCACAGATCCTGCATGTAGAGAGACAAATAAACACACAAATAAACATACATATTTGGTCAGATCAGCCAGTGGACAAAGTTCTGTCTTTTACTTGATAATCACTAATACACCTTGATAGCGGTAAAGAGTCAGAAAGGAAGGCACACATTTAAAAAACTTGAAAAAAAAGTTGGACATCCCCTTTAAGTATTGTTTTTTAGATGGTTCAGTCAGGAGTACATAAGCATTGTCCTGTAACCTTATTATAAAAATGTAATTGAAACAATATAAACAAGTCATTGCTGTGATATGATTTATAGGCTGCAATTCCCATTATCTGTTTTTTATAGGCATTAGCTGTTATAAAGGCAGGAGTACGTTTTCTTTCCAAAACTGGACATGTGCAGGAGGCTTGTGATTGTGTTGTATCTGTAATCTCTGCCTTATAGCTGACAATTCATCTTACTATTTTTAGTAAGAAATTTACAGGATATCTCTTGTAAAAAAAAAAAAGTATTCTGTAATTCTTTTGAGCGGGTTATACCTCCTGATTTAGAAACCAAGCTCAGCTGAATTTGTTTCTAACCACTTCCCCTGAAACAGCTGGACTGCTTTTTGCACTTACAATTGATAAAACTAGGGGCACATACTGTGTATGTAAGAGGGCCCAGCAATGTTTTAATTTGCAGTTTAAATTTATATTGGTCAAATATCATAGGACGTTACATGCATTAATGGGAAAAAAAGTGACAGGGACATTTTATGGTCATGGAATTTCTCAGTGGCTTTGAATATTGTAATATACAGTAAAGAGTAGGGATGCACCGAATCCAGGATTCAGTTCGGGATTCAGCCAGGATCCAGCCTTTTTCAGCAGGATTCGGCTGAATACTTCTGCCTGGCCAAACTGAATCCTAATTTGCATATGCAAATTAGGGTTGGGGAGGGAAATCGCATGACTTTTTGTAACAAAACAAGGAAGTTAAAAATGTTTTCACCTTCCCACCCCATATTTGCATATGCAAATTAGGATTTGGTTCGGTATTCGGCCGAATCTTTTGCGAAGGATTCGGTCATTCGGCCGAATCCAAAATACTGGATTTGGTGCATCCCTAGTAAAGAGTAGATAATGCCCTTTTGTCATGACTATTATGTTTATATATTGAGATTTTTCTGTAAATCTCATCTATTGCAGGGCCAATGTTTTTAGTGTTACTACCAGCCCTTTGGCACCAATCAGTAGGACAAACTAGGATTCTGTTTATAGCTGAGCACCTATTAACAAATCAAGTGCAAGCCTAAGGGCTGAACTCCATGAACGATTCCGTCGCGTAGGCGACAAGTCAGAGGTGCCGAATATAATTGGACTGATCACAGGTGCAAACTACACACAACACGACTGTCGGATCCAACAGTCATGTAGCATACCTCCCAACATTTTGGAGATAGGAAGAGGGACAAAAAGATTTGGTGCACGGAATGTGGCAATTTTTTGACCACACCCATTCCTGTGACCACACCCCCTCATTACCATGTCCATTGTACAACATTTGACAGGTTATGAAAGTTTGAACACATTTCTGTGGTTTTTATGTGTTATAACAGTTTTGCTTATGAAGGTGAATTGCCCTTTAAGCTGCAAGTCACAGTTTCCTCCTTATCTAAAACTGCTACAAAACTATCTAAGGGTTGAGTAACAAACACTTCGAAATTCGACCATCGAATTAAAGTACTTCAACTTCGAATATCGAATGTCAAAAGATTTTTCACCGAATTTGGACATCGAACGATTGAAGTAAAATCGTTTGATCAAACATAGCACTTTGGCAGGTTTAATTTGGCAAACTATTGAAGTCGAAGTTTTTTAAAGAGACAGTACTTCGATTATTGAATATTCGAATATTGGAACTATTTTACTTCGAATCGAATTTAAAGTAAATTCAAAGTTGTAGTATCCTATTCGATGGTCGAAGTATCCAAAAAATTACTTAGAATTTCGAATTTTTTTACTTCGAAAATTCCCTTGAATTCACTTCTACCCTTGATAAATTTGCTCCTTAGGGGTAAATTTATCAAAGAGTGAAGATCCGCCACTAGAGTGAAATTCCGCAGCTCTCAATTAATTTCTATGGGATTTTGAAAGGCGTATTTATCAATGGGTGAAAGTGAAAGTTCACCCTTTGATAAATACGCCTATAAAAATCCCATAGAAATGAATGGAGAGTGGCGGAATTTCACTATTAACTTCACTCTTTGATAAATATACCCCTAAGTGTCGATTCTGGGCTCTCTGCCAAAAGCCAATTTAGTTAGTAACTTTGTTTCTTTTTTGTGGTTGGTAAGCGCAGGAGATCAAAGAGAAAGTTGGGACATTTCAGTAACAATCTGGGGCGGTGGGTTGAGCTGTCAAAATCGGGACTGTCCTGCGAAAAACAGTTGAGCGGTATGGTGTAGTGTCGGATACATGTAGTTTATACCTGAGATTTTTCTATCACTCCCATTATATTCAGCGCCTCCGACTTGTCAGCCCTAAAACTTCCGGTCTGCTCGTTTTAAAAGTTTGGAGGAAAGTTTTAATGGCATAAAATCTAAGTGTACAGCCAAGATGAGCCTCCCGTAAGCTGCCAATTTGCATAGGGGCTACCAAACAGCCAATCACACAATCAGAACTAGTATCACTTAGGACTGGCGTTATTTTGTTAGAGACAAAGGATTTCTTTCGAACAATTTTTGGTTTGTCAACAGCAGGAATCTAGAAATTATTCTGCATCAGTTAAAGAACAAAGATAGGCTTGTTTTCCCAAGTGAAGGGAGCCAATGTGTTTTGTTTTCAGCAAAAATGTTACTGCTCTCGCTAAAATTATATTTTTTCCTGCAGTTTGCATAGTTCTGCTGTGAAAGTACAAAAGGGGGAAGTTCACTATGAAATATAATTGGAATTAAAAGAAAACACTTTTTTTGTCATTATTAAGCAATCACTTTGCACGGAATCACTCCTGCTCCTTTTCAGTATGTTTCTCCCTGTTTGGGAGAGTCAGTTATCAGTGGTACTGACCCCATGTAGCACTTCTGTCAGCATTGCCCTCCCCTTTACTGCCTGTGTTCTGAGATCAACTCTGACAGGAATTCCTGTTGTCTGCCATGACACGCTAGGGAGCATGGAGGATACTGACTGCAGGAAGCAGTCTTTTATTATTCTTTTATAGCTTCAAGTTTGATGGTGTTTTTGGAGAAAGTGATTCTAAGTAATCATTTCAATTACATGTGTAGCATTAGATCTTGTTATGTTTATGTAGGACGGCTATCCAGTCTTTCATTTTGTACAGGAGACCAATTAGTTTATTTACCATAAGTTTGGGAGCTGCATTGAATTTATTTCATGCAAGGCCATTATTATGAATCAAAGGGCCCCATACTACCAAGTTAAAATAACCCTTTTCACTAAGGGACCCAAATTATTAGCCCATACATGGGCCCCTGGACAGCGGGCCAAGTTGAATTGGGACCCAAAAAAAGGCAACACATGATCTGTGCCAGTGTCACCCCTTTATAAGGAAATTTTAAATAATTATAATAATAATGTAAAAACATCTTGTTGGTGTTAGCTGCTACTTGATGTGTAAGTCAGACTAGCTCAATGAGACTCTGGGAATTGTAGTGGGAGTTTTTTATATGCAGGCATACCTACAATTTGACCAGCAGGGGCAGTGTCAGACTGGGATGCAAGGGGCCCTCCAGAAAACCTTGGACTGTGGGCCCACTTTCCAAACTATTATTCCTTCTCACTCAACCTCTTTTTTCTCCTAGTCTTTTATATCTACTTACTATATTTTCAGTAGCGATCCTAGAGGGGGGCGCCCCCCTCTAGGATCGCATTTGCCGCATTTGTTGGTGGCGCACGGACTGCCGGGGGGCCCTGAGGGGGTGCGAGCCCTGGCCCGCTCGCACCCCCTGCTCCCCCGGTAGTTCCGCCACTGTATATTTTCCATTATTACGCTTTTTTTCACCATTAAGAAATAGGGAATGACCATGAAATAGGGCTAATGGTTAGAAGCAAGAGGGCCCACTGACACCTAGGCAGGGGGCAGATTTATCTACTGGATAGAGGCTTCAGCATACCTCCCAACATTTTGGAAGTAGAAAGAGGGACAAAAAGAATTGGCGCTCATAGCTCTTTAGTAGAGTTTTCCTTATGAAGGTGAATTGCCTTTTAAGCTGCACATCACAGTTTCCCCAAGAGACCTCTTTATCTTAATGTTTTCTTTGCTTAGCTTAAATTTTTACAAAAGTGTCTAAGTGCACCTGACACATATTCTGGGCTCTCTGCCAAAAGCCAATTAAGTTAGAATCTTTGTATCTTTTTCTGAATGTTCAGTGCAGGGGATCAAAGAGAAAGTCGGACATGAACTGGACATTTGGGAGGTATGGATTCAGTATTGCAGGCCCATTCTTTGCTTATTTAGTACTAAGAGCATAATACTGTAAGACAGGGCTCTCTGTAAAATGGGCCATGGGTTGGATGTGGCTTCTGTAGAATTGTATGGCCCTTAGGGTAGGACTCCATGACGCGAGAGGAGCCGACACTTCGCAATGTGACAAAACGGATGTTCTAAAGAAAACGGAAGTTCTTTAGAACATCCGACATGTAGCATGCGTTTTGTCGCATTGCAACGTGTCGGCTCCTCTTGCGTCGCGGAGTCCTACCCTTAGTCTTATCTGTATGACATCTTTTTCAGATGTATGGAATATGAGATTATCTTGCCCATTGCAGAAAGAAAAATTAGACAGCACTGCTGATCATTAGGCTAATAGCAGACAAGGTGTTTTCTCAACCAAGGTAAAAACACGCATTCCTCTGCAGCAATCGTGCATATGGTGAGAAGAATGAATGAGATCTGCCTGCACACATACACATGGCAGCTACCGGCAAACAGTTACTAGCAAATGTCATCTCTGGCTCCCCTTCCTTCAATAAACCATCAAGCACTCCCAAAAATCCACCTGTTTAGAAAATCATATTCAATGCATCTTGACTGATTAGATATCAACGTGTCAGAAAGAATCAACATTCTCATTTTCATCTTCCTTATGTTTCAAATGATTAGATACCATTTTTACTCCGTACGGTGGCCATACACGTCCGATAAAAGCTGCCGACAGTCCGTGTCGGCAGCTTATTGGCCTGTGTATGGGGCCCCCCGACGGGCTTCACCGATCGAGATCTGGCCGAAAGTCGGCCAGATCTCGATCGTATGGGACAGAAAATCCCGTCGGATCGGGGCCGCATCTATTCGTTGATGCAGTCCCGCGATCCGACCGCCCGTTAGGCATCGTTAGGATCCAATCGTTGGGCCCTAGGGCCCACGATCGGATCAGCCCGATATTGCCCACCTTGAGGTGGGCATATCGGAGGGAGATCCGCTCGTTTGGAGACATCGCCAAACGAGCGGATCTCTCCATGTATGGCCACCTTTATTTGTTAAATTATTGTAAGATAGTTAATATACATTTATGTGAATCGCTGTGTAATTTCCTAGCACTATAGAAGTATACGGTATATTGATGCAGGTCCCCTTACATGGTGGGCCAATAAGCTGGCAACTCTGTCTGGAATGGCAGATTTTTTTTAACAGTCACTGTACCCATGCATTGTGAAAATGTTGACCACTTTTCCAGAATAATTTTAAGAATTTTGAGTTTTCATCAGAATTATTATATATCGAAGTGGTAAATTGACTGGAAAAGTTCTTTTATTGAATAATTTTCCCCATACAGGTTATTGAAGAATTCACCCAAAGAGATTACCGTATTGCTCTGTAAGGTGTGCTGACAAAAAAGGAAACCAATCAAGAATAATACTGGGGAGCAAGTGTTGCAGGTTTATGCAGAAAAAACATAGAGTTGTGAAACAGGAAGCTGTCCAAAGGAATGTGGTTATCCAGAACATGCTGCACACTGAACATCCGTTCTCAACTTACATTGAATGGGAAACTGATTAATAATGGGGGATTCAGCCTCTGCACAAATTTGGAAAACGAGGTTTCTAGGTTAAAACTAACCCTTTGAACTTTAGTTTAACAAATGTGGTTTATGCTGAACTTTTTTTCCTTATTGGTTTTGTTTGGAAATATGTGAGGTTTATCTCATGTCTAACACTAGAAAATGCAATATCTATTATTAGCGCATGGACACACATGCGTCTTTACGGCACGGTCTGCGACGCAGATTTTAAAAAAAGCCAACAACCACGTAAATACGCTAAGTGGTCTCAAGCTTAGGCAATGGCACACTACACTAGCATATTTACGCGGCGGCCGGCTTTTTTAAAAACCACGCCGTTACCACGTTGTAAAAATGCATGTGTGTCCATGACTTTAGAGGGCTGCTCTCTTCAAAGCTTAGAATAACACATTTGAAAGATTGGAGATCTGATATTAAAGGACCTGCTCATGACCATGTCACTAAAGCTGGCTCTACACAAAAAGATCCTCTTGAGATGGGTGATATGGGGCTGATCCAATCACGTGCCCTAAGGTCCAATGATCGGCTCTCAATGACTGGAATACAAGAGGTTAGAGTTGGAGAGAGGTAGACATCAACTAGCCAATTCAATCCTCGATCCGTCAGGATTTTTAAACCTGTTCCAAATTATATATGCCTGATTTTTGCCTGGATATCGATCAGGGAAGCCTGTTGGAGGGCCCCATACACAGGCCATTAAGCTTGAGATATGCCAACCTTGAGGTGGGAGTATGGTTGCCATCTGGCTGGTATTTTACCGGCCTGGCCAGTAAAAATTATGCTTGATTCCAATGTTATTAATAGGAAAATATGGCAAGAATATAGGAAGCCTATGCAGGTGACCAGCAAGGTAATGGGATGGAGATTATTGCACAGGGGAAACAATGTTATCAGTACAAGTACCCACAGGTTGTTAAACCTCACCTAATGGATTTCTAGATTTCTTTATGTGTTTGGCTGGAACTTATTGCATTTGAGTAAACAAAATTAAATGGCTCTGATAAATTTGTGGCAAGTATTCATTGAATCTTCACTACCAGCTTGGCCTTTGGGCTGGTTTCTTGTCAGCATTGATTTTAGACCTGCCAACTCAGCACTCAAAAACTGCAGAAATGCAAGCAGATATGCAAAGAATCTTTCTATCTAATGCAGTGTTGTGTAAGGCATTGACCTGGATGTGTGGTCAGTATCAGTATTGCTGTGCAGCATCTAATAATGAGCTGCAGTTTCTCAGCATACTTAGTCAGCATAACCTTAGATTTATTGTATTTTTTGGCTCACAGCATCTCCTGTCAGCTGAAGGGATGATGTATATGTGCAAAAATATCTTGTATTCAAATGTTGAAATACTATGGGGCAGATTCACTAATAAACGAAGTGGCTAACGCTAGTGACAATTTGCCATCCGCAGTGACATCGCCAATTCATTAACATGCCTATAGGAAAAATCATTAGCGAACAGGACCGTTGCTAGCGTTCATTATCACTCTAACTATCGCCAGTTGACTTTTCGCTCTGACGAACAGTCGTTACTCCTCAAATTCAGTAAAGTGCAAATTTTACTGAACGTTACCTCTTTCGCCAGTGTTGACTTCACCACCTCAGACCAGGCGAACTGCTAAAATTAAGCTAGAACTTCCTCAATCTTATGTCAGTATTATATATTATATATTATAATGTAGTCAAACCTATTTGTATTTTTCTGTCTTCTCCAGGTTGCTTGATGGAATATTGCTTATGTAAAGCAATATTGGAGGTCAACAAAAGTGGGTAGAGTTGTCTGTTTACTGGATTTTCCCACGTATCCAACTGAGATTGTTTAAAGTTAAAACCCAATGGAACCGAAGTCTAACTGCCCCAGTGTTAGAATCCCCAGTTATAATGAGAAACGCCAAAATAGGAAGAGATTTACAGTAAGTATGCTTTTATTGGGGGTTGCTTTTTATGCTGATAAGAACTTCAATGTGTAGATACAGTGGAAGCAAAATGTTAGGGAACTCAATAATTTGCATTATACTTTGCTTTTTGAGGATTATTCTTTTCTGTGTTAAAATGTATCGATTATAACAGCAGGGAGCCAAACATATTGGCTAAATACAAATAACTATAGCTTTGCACTCCACTACATAGTAAAGGTGGCCATAGTTTCTGTCACGGTCGGCACCCAACACCAGAACAACACCACCCTGGTCTCGGCTCGTGCTCGGGAGGAGCCCTCGGCGTACTTGGATGCCACCTGGACTTAAACGAGAGGTGCAAGATGAGAGTTCTGGATAGGCAGAGGGGCACAACTGTAGAGCAAAGTCTTTGGACAGAAGGTCGTAGTACAAGGCGTTAGGCAATAGAGTAGTCAGATCAGGCCGGGTCTAGGCAGGCAGAGAATAAACGTAGTCAGGCAGGCAAGGGTCAAACCAGGAAGTCAATCAGAGGGTTTATCAGAAGAGGTAGTCGGTATTCAGGCAAAGGTCAGGATCCAGAAGTCAGAATAGTCAAAAGCCAGGCAGGGGTCACAACAGGAATCAAAAACAGGTTCAGACAGATATAGCTTAAAGGGATACTGTCATGGGAAAAAAAAAAAGATTTCAAAATGAATCAGTTAATAGTGCTGCTCCAGCAGAATTCTGCACTGAAATCCATTTCTCAAAAGAGCAAACAGATTTTTTTATATTCAATTTTGAAATCTGACATGGGGCTAGACATATTGTCAATTTCCTAGCTGCCCCAAGTCATGTGACTTGTGCTCTGATAAACTTCAATCACTCTTTACTGCTGTACTGCAAGTTGGAGTGATATCACCCCCTCTCTTTTCCCCCCAGCAGCCAAACAAAAGAACAATGCGAAGGTAACCAGATAACAGCTGCCTAACACAAGATAACAGCTGTCTGGTAGATCTAAGAACAGCACTCAATAGTAAAAACCCATGTCTCACTGAGACACATTCAGTTACATTGAGAAGGAAAAACAGCAGCCTGCCAGAAAGCATTTCTCTCCTAAAATGCAGGCACAAATCACATGACCAGGGGCAGCTGGGAAATTAACAAAATGTCTAGCCCCATGTCAGATTTCAAAATTGAATATAAAAAAATCTGTTTGCTCTTTTGAGAAATGGATTTCAGTGCAGAATTATGCTGGAGCAGCACTATTAACTGATTCATTTTGAAAATTTTTTTTTTTCCCATGACAGTATCCCTTTAAGCTCAGAAGCACCAGGAACAAATCACGGGCAATGAGAAACAGCAGGAAGGTCCCTTTTAAATTTTGCGCCATTGCGCGCTGACATCATCACGTCAGCGTGCATGTGCCTACTAGACCCGGAAGTGCGCGCCGCGCGCTCACTAATAAGAACCTGGTGCATGAGAAGAGGAGCGGCAGGCATCCCCGCCGCACCACTAGACCACCAGGGTTAGTTATTTTCCTTACAGTTTCATAAGATATTCAGTGCTTTTATGGTGGGAGACGAGCCGACCAATATCAGTAGAAGATTTGGATATTGTTCGGCCCATCGATGAGACTGGGCAGAAAATTTTGATTGGGCACTTTTGAAGGCACCGGAACATCAGGTAGAACTGTATTGTTTTGTACCGGTATATCTAATGATTCAGCTCTAACACATTTGTATTAAAAACAAACCAATGGAAAGATCTATCTATGGCCATCTGAAGGGGCCCATTCATTAAGTTCGAGTGAAGGAATAGAAGAAAAAATACTTTGAATTTCAAAGTGTTTTTTTGGCTACTTCGACCATCGAATGGGCTACTTCGACTTCGAATCAAACGATTCGAACTAAAAATCGTTCGACTATTCGATAGTCGAAGTACTGTCTCTTTAAGAAAAAACTTCAACCCCCTAGTTCGCCACCTAAAAGCTACCAAAGTCAATGCTAGCCTATGGGGAAGGTCCCTATAGGCTTGGCTATCTTTTTTTGGTCGAAGGATAATCCTTCGATCGATGGATTAAAATTCTTTGAATCGTTCGATTCGAAGGATTTAATCGTTCGATCGAACGATTATTCCTTCGATCGTTTCATCAAACTATTTGCGCAAAATCCTTCGACTTCGATATTCGAAGTCGAAGGATTTTAATTCCCCAGTCGAATATCGAGGGTTAATTAATATTGGACCCTTGATACATTTGCCCCTAAGTGTGCAAAAACATCTTTTATGTATGAAGTTCTGTTTGGTTAAGTCAAATTGTTTATGAATATTTGTGCAAAGTAGAAAATTCAATAGTAGTAACCCTAAAATTATTATAATGGTACATTCCCCTGAGTTTTGCATAACAATTGGCAAAGCAAACTACACCTGGTATAAAATCTGGTATATTTTCTTCACCAGGTTTACAAAGTTATAGTGTCTATGGGACGGAATGAGTGGTTTGTCTTCCGACGTTATGCAGAGTTTGATAAACTATACAACACAGTAAGTATATTGTTTGATGATACTGACATTTTAGTTTTGACCATTTGCTTCTTTCCTTTTTTATATTACCTAGTATCTAAGGTTTAAGTCATACATTCTTTTGTACTCACTTGTTTTTCTGCACTTGCAACCTAAACCTGGCAAACTTATTGTTTTTTAAAAAAAGAAAATCCCTGATTGTATACACACAAAAAAGAAAAAAACAGTAGCAAGTTAAAGATCTTGATGTATTTTCTGGCAGTGGTCTAGACTGCTCCTCTGTCTACTCTCCTATGCACTTTGCCCTCTCTTAAAGGAGAAGGAAAGCTACGAAGGCATTTTATTGCCAATAGATTAGCTGCAATAGTGCAAGCTAGAATGCTATATTTATTCTGTAGAATGTTTTACCATACCTGAGTAAAAAGCTCTAGAAACTTGTTTAGGATAGGAGCTGCAGTATTAACGTGGTGTGACATCACTTCCTGCCTGACTCTCTCTCTGCTCTGGGCTCAGATTACAGTAGAGAAGGGAGGGGGTGGGGAAGAGGAGCAAACTGAGCATGCTCTTGCCCAGTGCAATGAGATTTAAGCTGAAGGCAGGAAGTCTGATACAGAAGCCCATGTGTACACAATAGAAGGAAATAAATGCAGTGTTTCTTTTGACAGAGGACTCAGAGCAGCACTACTTTGGTGGTTTACTGGTATATTTAGATGGACCTTTCTGATAAGGCTTACTTAGTTTTAACCTTTCCTTCTCCTTTAAGTGTCCTGGTTTGCTCAGTTTTCAGCTACTTTTACACTTTATTTATTAAAGTCTGAATGCCAAAAAAGTTATTTTTTTCTTACTATAAAATCCGAATTTTTACTGGAAAAAAATTCCGATTTTTCTAGATTTATAATACCCAGTGCATTTTTCAAATAAAGTGATTACTAACTAGAGAAATCAGTTCTCCAGAGTGATATCTACAATTTGTGAGAATCTTAAAATGCTCCATTTTCAACCTGTCGAGGTCCTGTAGAAGTCAGCGGTCCTATTTACAATTTGAAGATATTTCGTAGGATAATCAGAACATTTCAGGCTTTTAGCCGATTCCTCAGATATCACAAACAATTTGGACTTTTCGAGTGTCAATTCCAAAAAATTCAGGTTCACGGGGCTATCTGAAAAAGTCACGATTTTCGTGTAACAATCTGAAAAAGTCAAGTTTTTTCCCGATCCTTTTATTTTCATGGTTTTATAATAATAAATAAGTGTAAATTTGTTGTAGGTGATGATCATTTACGTAGATACTCCAGCTAAGTGAAGCCTACAGTAATTTAAAAGATCTGGTGTAACAGCCTAATAAACAAGAAGTGGGAGCACATTTTACTTCTAGTGGTTGTTTCTACCCCTACTGTAGTGCTGCTTGGCAAAAGACTGAAATGCCACTATATTTTTCCTGTATAGTGCTGCTTATACCATGGTATCTTATTTTTCCTGCACAGCTTAGAAAACAGTACCCATATATGAACTTGAAGATTCCTGCAAAGAGGATATTTGGTGATAATTTTGATCCGGGTAAGGTAACAGATATCACTTGTACTCGATACTTCAATAGTATTGTCTGTATTGGCTTATTAATTCTGTAAATATTAACTGCTGTGATACCTATGGGATGTGATAAGAGGCGATTATGGGGACTTTGGAGTAGTTTGGCTAATTCTGACCTTGCTGCCCAATCATCTGCGCATGTTTGGCCACTTCAGGAGGACAGTTTTTGCATCACAGTCTATCCAGACTGTGATTTTAAATTGGTTGTGCCCCTTCCTGGTAGATGGATGGGGTAAGATGGATGGTATCAGTAGAACCTCGGCACGCATGCATGAAGGCACCGAAAGAATGTTTTTTGTTAGAATATGAATATTGGGAGAGGGGGTCTGGCCCGGCGGGGGTCAATGAGGGTCAGGGACCACCAAGTTTTTTCCGACCCTGCATTTGAGCCTTTAGTAGGATGAAAAGGACTGCTTTGTAATTTTTCTGCAAATCTAACTGAATGGAATGCAGAAGCAAGTTTTAGTTTGGGGCTTAAGTAGTTTTGAAATGCAAGAAGTGAGGCGTTACTTGACAAATGCCCTTGATATAAATATTGATCGCTAACTACATAAACTACTTAAAAAATGTCACTGCCAAGAGTATTTAATATTTTACGGAATTAAAAGGACAATATATTTATGCTAGAGCGATATCCATATGAAAAGATGGAACAATACATTTTTGATTTAGGCCTCTCACCATGTCCGTTTATTTAAAGGAACAGTAACACCAAAAAATTAAAGCATTTTAAAAGAAGACAATGTAATGTACTGTTGTGCTGCACTGGCAAAACAGGTGCTTTTACTTCAGAAACAAAACTATAGTTTATATAAACAATTTGCTGTGTAGCCATGGGGGCAGCCATTCAAGCACAGAACACATAGTAGATAATAGATAAGTTCTGACGAATCCCATTGTATGCTACAACACTTATATGTTATCTGCTTTGTATAATGTGCCTTTTCTCCTTTTTTTCAGCATTGAATGGTTGCCCCCATGGCTACACAGCAGCTTATATATATAAACTATAGTTGTGTTTCTGAAGCAAAAACACAAGTTTTACCAGTGCAGCACAACAGTACATTATATTTTCAGTATTTTAGGCCACTTTAATTTTTTTGTGTTACTGGTCCTTTAAATAGTTAATCAATTGCCATGACACGTCAAAGGTTATCCCCATCTGTTGACAAGAAAGTCTAGTAGATTTTCATCTATTAGGTTAGAATTTAAAAGAAGTGTCCCTTCTCTGGAGTTGATTATTAACATTTTTTCTAAGATCCCTTCTCTCTCTCACATTTGTTTCATATTTCCCATCATGTCACTGAAATTGCACTGAATACCATTTATTCCTTAATTTACCTTCTTTTTACTTGTTCTTACTGTAGACTTTATCCAGCAAAGAAGAGCAGGACTACACGAATTTATTCAGAATTTACTCGGTCATTCGGAATTATGCAGCCAGTAAGCAAATTTTAACTTCTTCTAGTGTTTGTATAGCTGAGTAAGTTGCTTGGTGTTGTCAAACCTCTTGTTATTACACAAAGGAAGGCATAGTAGGCCTCCCCCAATCTATTCAGTTTCACCCTACTATGGTTTCCTTTGTTTGTGATACTTTATAGGATATATAAACACATCCCTTCTTTATGTTTATTGTTTTATTTGTTTGGATATTACTATAGAGACTCTTAATACGAAAACTGATATAAGAGTGTTATCACTATTGTTTTCTTTTACCATGAGCTATTCATTTTTTTTTTTAATCTCAGCAGGTGTCGTAGTATTTTATCTGCCTTGGTTTCTCTGAAAGGGTTTGTTCAGGGTTGAATTAAAAAAAATTAGTGTTACTATTAATTAAATAATATCCCCTCTGTGGGTTTACATAAAAAAAAACATTGGGGCCCCAGAAAATATTTTTTTTTAAAAAACATTGGTGGTAGGGGCCTATAGAGTACTAAAATAATACATTGGTGACTAGAGGTTTAATAAACACACACATTGGTGTTCAGTGGAACTGAATTCATGGCTTCAGGACTTAAATTTCGGCTTCTTTCATGACTTCGGGTCTTTTCATGGCTTCAGGACTTCAACATCAGCTATTTTCGTGGCTTCAGGTCTTTTCGCGGCTTCAGGACTTCAACTTCAGCTCTTTCGTGGCTTCAGGTCTTTTCGCTGCTTCAGGACTGTAGGCCCGGCCCGGTACAGGAGTACCCCCTGTGCCCCCCTGATGGCAGCCCTGCCAGTAGCTCCCCATCTTCTTTTTTGCTTATTCACATGCTCTGTGCTGCTGTTACTTGCTGATCTTAGGGACCCACTCACAATATACAGTACACATAGAATAGAAATGTCACAATATAAGGCTAATTAGTAATTAATACAGATAATTACTACATGACAGCACAGAAACCAGTGCAACTAGCATCAGCATTTAATAATCAGCCCTGTAGCATCAGCATATATTACAGGCCAACTTCATTTTCTGTTTGATAATTTGCGATGACCCTAAGCTTAGCTTCTCAACAGCTGCTCAGAGCCCACTGAGCATGTGAGTGTCACAGACACTTTCCAAGATGGTGACCCCCTGTGACAAGTTTGAAATTCTGGATCATTCCTTCTATTGAGAAGCTGAAACTTTAGGCTGGTGCAATAAGTAAATAAAATATGTCATTTTTAGCCATATTAATGTTTAGGGTTTAATTGTCCTTTAAAGATAGTAGACACTTTGCACTTACATCACCTGAATAAAAGCACTCAGACTGTGGGACTCATGCATTTATATGGTCACGGAACTCTTCTTGTGTCTATAAACCCTTCTTATGTTTTACAGTAAGGGGCCCATTTACTTAGCTCGAGTGAAGGAACAGAATAAAAAAAACGAATTTCGAATGATTTTTTTTGGCTACTTCGACCATCAAATTGGCTACTTCGACCTTCGACTACAACTATGAATCGAACGATTCAAACTAAAAATTGGTCGACTATTCGACCATTCGATAATCGAATACTGTCTCTTTAAAAAAAAACTTCGACCCCCTACTTCGCCACCTAAAACCTACTGAGCACCAATGTTAGCCTATGGGGAAGGTCCCCATAGGCTTTATAAGGTTTTTTTGGTCGTAGAAAAATCGTTTGATCGATTGATTAAAATCCTTCGAATCGTTCGATTTAAGTTCGATCGAACTAATTGTGATAAATCCTTCGACTTCGATATTCGAAGTCGAAGGATTTACATTCGGCAGTCGAATATCAAGGGTTAATTAACCATCGGCCCTATGTAAATCTGCCCCTAAGTGTACAGTGTTCTTAGTTCAGTAAATGTATTTTAAATCTGAAAGTAACAGTTAAATTATAATTTGGTTTCCACCTTGCAAGGAGTTTATTCTCCTTGACATATGAGGTGGCTAACCCAATTCCTTCCTTCCTGCCAAGAATCAGCCATGTCTAGCATCAGCTTAAAGGGATACTGTCATGGGAAAAAAAACATTTTTCAAAATGAATCAGATACTAGTGCTGCTCCAGCAGAATTCTGCACTGAAATCCATTTCTCAAAAGAGCAAACAGATTTTTTTATATTCAATTTTGAAATCTGACATGGGGCTAGACATATTGTCAATTTCCCAGCTGCCCCAAGTCATGTGACTTATGCTCTGATAAACTTCAATCACTCTTTACTGCTGTACTGCAAGTTGGAGTGATATCACCCCCTCCCTTTTCCCCACCAGCAGCCAAACAAAAGAACAATGGGACGGTAACCAGATAACAGCTCCCTAACACAAGATAACAGCTGCCTGGTAGATCTAAGAACAACACTCAATAGTAAAAACCCATGTTTAACTGAGACACATTCCGTTGCATTGAGAAGGAAAAACAGCAGCCTGCCAGAAAGCATTTCTCTCCTAAAGTGCAGGCACAAGTCACATGACATGGGGCAGCTGGGAAATTGACAAAATGTCTAGCCCCATGTCAGATTTCAAAATTGAATATAAAAAAATCTGTTTGCTCTTTTGAGAAATGGATTTCAGTTCAGAATTCTGCTGGAGCAGCACTATTAACTGATGCGTTTTGAAAAACATGTTTTCCGATGACAGGATCCCTTTAACATCACAATCAGGGTAAAATTACTTTTTTTCAACACTGAAA
Organism: Xenopus laevis; assembly: GCF_017654675.1. Classification (NCBI taxonomy): domain Eukaryota; kingdom Metazoa; phylum Chordata; class Amphibia; order Anura; family Pipidae; genus Xenopus; species Xenopus laevis. The sequence continues at coordinate 104,734,717 of NC_054382.1, forward strand.
TGTTTTATTGCTTTTCCATACAATGTTCAAGTAATGTTGCTTGAGTTCTTCAAGTATATAAACATAAAATGCCATAAATTAAAATATAATAGAGTACAATAAAGCAATATAAATTAGAATAAAATATCATAAAATTAAATAAAATAGGGTGGCTGCATTACACAAAATAACAGGTGGATACACATAGGAGAACTGGGATGTGATGTCAAGAACCTTTGTTTTGTACGTCATTTTCTCGTTGGTAAAATTACTTTTAACCTGTGCTGGGGGTCTAGCATAAATGACATTAATGTCTGTGTGTGTTATCTTGCAACACACAAAGCAGAAGGATCAAAGCCTGCCAGTAGAGAAAGGGTTAAAGACAAAGCAAGGAATTAGTGCTTCATAGAGACAAAAGCAGCAGCTATAAAACTGGGAAGCATTGTTTTAACAATCTTTGTGCTTCCTAGCATCCCCCTAAAGAAATGATTGCCAGAAGTCACATAGCAGAAGTAATCTAAATAATAACACATGTACAGGAATGGCATATGCTACCAGGAATCACATTATCTAGAAAAAGCAGCATTGCCATTTCCCATGCAGTCCTACTCTTATTTAAATTCTAAGGGGCTGATTCACTAAATTCGAGTGAAGGATTCGAAGTAAAAAAATTTCAAATTTCGAAGGTTTTTTTGGGCTACTTCGACCATCGAATGGGCTACTTCGACCTTCGACTACAACTACGACTTCGAATCGAAGGATTAGAACTAAAAATCGTTCGACTATTCGACCATTCGATAGTCGAAGTACTGTCTCTTTAAAAAAAACTTCGACCCCCTAGTTCGGCAGATAAAAGCTACCGAAGTCAATGTTAGCCTATGGGGAAGGTCCCCATAGGCTTGCCTATCTTTTTTTGATCGAAGGATATTCCTTCGATCGTTGGATTAAAATCCTTCGAATCGAACGATTCGAAGGATTTTATCGTTCGATCGAAGGAATTATCCTTCGATCGTTCGATCGAATTTTCTGCGCTAAATCCTTCGACTTCGATATTCGAAGGATTTCAATTCCTAGTCGAATATCAAAGGGGTTAATTAACCCTCGATATTCGACCCATAGTGAATCAGCCCCTTAATGTTTCACTGAATTGATTTTTCCTCTGTAACGATAAGACAGCACTTTGTACTTGATCATAACTAAACTAACATAAAGCTACCGTATATTAAAGGCAAAACCATCCTGTGGCTTTTTGTTAATGTTTAAATGTATTTTAGTAGCTTAAAAGGGTTGTTCACCTTTGAATCAACTTTTATTATGACACAGAGAGCGGTATACCGAGACAATTTGCAGTTAGTTTTCATTTGTTTATTATTTGTGGTTTTTTACTTATTTAGCTTTTTATTTAGTAGCTCTACAGTTTGCAATTTCAATTTCCGTTTGCTAGGGTCCAAATTACCCTAGCAACCATGCATTGATTTAAATCAGAGACTGGAATATGAATAGGAGAGGCCTGAATATAAAGATGTGTATTAACAAGTAGAAATAACTATAAATTTGTAGCTTTAAAGAGCATTTGTTTTAGATAGGGCCAGTCACCCCCATTTGGAAGCTGGAAAGAGTCAGAAGAAGAAGGTAAATAATTAAAAAACTGCACAAAATAAATAATGAAGACCAATTGAAATGTTGCTCAAAATTAGCTATTATATAACATATTAAAAGTTAACTTAAAGGTGAACCACCCCTTTAAATGCACAGTTCGCCACATTATGGATAAAAAACCTTACCAGGAAAGTCCCAGGTATTTCCGATAATATATCCCATATTTGTTTTCCTGTTGTGTACCAATTTATGTCTTTCATGTTGTTTTGTTATAAATCTAGATGAGTGTTATTGCCTCCAATATTACTAGCTACCAAAATTTCATCCAACCACAAGATAAAAAAGTCAAAGTGGATTACCCTTTCAGAAATAAAGCGACTGACCTCTCCTATCAGTCTGTAGTATCTTTGGTTAATGGCAGGAGTTTCCAAACCTGCAAATCCTGGAAATCTGGAACCAGGTGCTCTTGATTCTAGATAAGAGCTCTGGGAAACAAATTCTTGTAAAGAATTGTAAACAATTTGTTTCAGCCCAGGATTCCAACCCTCTCCCCTCCCTGAAAACAATGGAGGGGGGTGGAAGTGAATTTAGGATCTTAAAGCAAAGGGCAGTAAGCTACTATGAGTTCAGTGTAAAGCCGTTGTTCCTGACATGGAGACGCAATAGCGAAGTACAGCTATACCAATGGGAGTATTTCCCTATCTGAAGCTACTGTAGCTGATATAGGAGGATCTGGGGATATATGCAGTTGTGGATTGCCAAGGAATTCGGGGTTACTATGTAAATCATGAATTGGCTGCAGTATTCGAAGTGAGTCTTTTCATATTCTTTCCTATTTTTTGTGTTATGATTATCAATTCTTTTCAGTGTCGGACTAACCCACCGGGATACCAGGAAAACTCCCGGTGGGCCCAGGTGTCAGTGGGCCCTCTTGCTTCTAATTTGGCCTATTTCATGGTCATTCGCTAAATCATTATGGGGAAAAAATCCATAATAATGGAAGAATATAGTAAGTAGATATAAAATACTAGGAGAATAAAGAGGTTGAGTGAGAAAAGGAGGAATAATAGTTTGGAAATTGGGCCCCTGGCATCCCAGTCCGATACTGGTTATTTAAAAGGACCAATAACATGAAAAAAAATGTAAAAAATTAGTTAGAATAGATAAAAAAAAAACCAACACTAAGACAAATGAAACTTTCAAATCGCAAAGTTCTTTATAAAGAAATAACTTACCGAAACTCTGCTTGCGCTCCTCTTCAGAAGGAAGGGGGTTTTTGGCATTCAGAGTTTAGTAAAAACACCCTATGTGTTCGTTATACAGTTACTACTTTGTGTATATGTAATTTGTAAGCATTATCAAATAAATAGGGGCCTTTCTTTATCATAAGGGTTTTTAACCCATTGACATTTTTAGGCAGGTGTCTTTTACTATCCTTTTATATTATAGTGACTGGTAACATTTTATAGATTGTAAGCTCTTTTCAGCAGAGCCCTCATGTATTTTTTAGGGATGCACTGAATCCAGGATTTGGTTTGGGATTCCGCCAGGATTCTGCCTTTTTCAGCAGGATTTGGATTCTGCCGAATCCTTCATCCCGGCGGAACCAAATCCTAATTTGCATATGCAAATCAAAATTAGTGGATTTGGTGCATCCCTACTATTTTTATACGTTCCATGTATACGCTTATTCCATTGTACAGCACTATGTTATATGTTGCCTCTTCATAAATGCCTGGTATTGATATAGTAATAATAGAAGTGCAGTGTTAACAACTATTTAGGCAAACCAGTTTTACAGTCCTTAATATTTTATTATGTATTGTTTTATTGTTTGAGCACTGAATACATTTACATTTTATTTGGCTGAACACCAGATGTCTATATAAATTTGGCCAAATATTTAACCAAATCTGAACCCGAATTTGCATATTAAAATTTGAGATACATCAAAAATTGTATCACCTGCCAACAAAAAGATGTTACTTTCATCCAGAGCTCTGAAGTCATGTCATTTTAAGGAATCCACTGGACCAAATCCAAATCTTGCAAAATCCTGGATTTGGCATGTTCCTATTTATGTTACAAAGGGGAATTTGTTGTTTGGGCTCTTTTATAACTTAATATGCTTCTGGAGTAGATGAATGCAAGTAATTAGGAAATGTTAGTGTGTTTTTTAAAGCGGATTTCACTCTCTGACATGAGAATAATTTGCATTATGTTATACATTTAAATTGAGCTACAGTTTTTTTACTCTAAGGAACTGTCCCATTTTAACTGGGTGGCAATTTGTAAAAAATTGTTGTTAATTTCTGTGTTATGTAAATTGTAGTCAGCCTGGTCTGCATTAACCCCTCAGATAATTGACCCCTGCTGTGAGTGTAAACATAACCAAGACTTTCTGTAAAGGTGGCCATACAGGGGGCAATAAAAGATGCCCTTCCAAACAGAGTCAACCGCGACCAATATAAATTGGGCAGGTGTGACTTTCCCATTAGATAAGAACTGTGCTGGTGTGTTGATGCAGTTTTCAAACATTGGGACTGTAGTAACCTCTGGGGCCAGCGATCAGATCAACCCAATTTGGGCCAGTGCACGAGTAGCTAAATTGAGCACAGATATGCTGATTTGGCAACCTTGTATGGCCAGCTTAAATTAGCTTTACCAAATACACATAGCCCTAAATCTTGTAAGAGCTCTTCACTATCTGGATTCTACATGTAGACTAAGAGTAAGGACACACCTGGAGATTCGGGGAGATTTAGTCGCCTTCCCTCTTTCTTGCGCCGGCTATAATGAAAAGTCGCCTGAGGCATGGCACATGCGGCGCTTAAACTTTGGGCAATTTTGGAATACGAACCGCTGCGTGTGCCATGCCGCAGGCGACTTTTCATTATAGCCGCCGCAAGACAGAGGGAAGGCGTTCGCCCCAAAGGCGACTAAATCTTGCCGAATCGCCAGGTGTGCTCTTACCCTAAATGGCACCCCCATTGGCTCAGCAATATAAGCTGTGATTGGCACTATTAGAAATCAGGGCTGGATTGGTCCATATAATGGTTTCCATAACCTGGTGCTATCACAATATGTCCTGTCTTATGGTGCACATTGTTTTTAAAGGGGAACTATCGTGAAAATGAAAATTTATATAAGCTTCATCATACTGAAATAAGAAATTTTGTACATACAATCAAATAAATATTCCGAATTGTTTCTGAAATAATCAAGTTTATATTCACTATTCCTCTCTCTTCATCCATAGAGCTAACACTTGTTTTTTTATACTGCATATTTTTTTGGACTCCATATATGTAACAATGGATGCACAGACATGGCAGTCTGAGGCCCTGATTAACTGGGTTTGATATTCTCTACATCCCAGGAGGAGAAATGCTTTGTAGGCTAATGGCACACTAGCACAGCCTCAGAGTCCCTTTGTCTGAATTTTATCCACAGGTCAAGAGAGAAGCAACTGCTAAATGAATAATAACACACTTGTATCACTTTCCATAGTTTACATATTACATTTTTATTGTGCTCTTTTCTAGCCCTGATGTCCAGTCCTTCCTTCAGCTGGACTCTCCCAAGCATCAATCTGATCCATCAGAGGATGAAGATGAAAGAACTGATCAAAAGGTAAAAAAACAAAGTTCATATTTGTGAAAACACCAATTTAACACCTGCGGCACTCATGAAGAAGAGGTTAATAGGGATCGCCGTTTGTTTCAAGAATATTCACTTCCCCGCTCTGCAGCTTTTGGTAATGGAGGACTCCCGCTCCAAATGTATAGAAATCTGTAGTTAAAAATAAAAGCTCAAATAGACAAGGGATCTTTTCTAAGTGCAGTATTTAGTTATAGTTCAACATATCCCCGCATACAAAGTTACACTCACAGGATACAAAATATAGTAATCGCATATAAGTTTCTTATTTGTACGTATGTTTCACTCTCTGTCCCACTCTGTGTGTGTTTGGTGCTCAGAACCAGTCCCGTGCCGGCCATCAGTCCCTCTCTCAATTCACACTCGTTCTTGGAGTAGTTTCAGATATACGGACTCCTCACGCTTTATCCAACGCGTTTCGTGGACTCCGATCCGCTTTCTCAAGGACTTCTTTGAAGGTTATCTGTGAGAAGTCCTGGAGAAAGCGGATCGGAGTCCGTGAAACGCGGAGGAAAGGTGAAGTAGTTGCACAATAACCTTAAAGGGCATGTAAAGGCAAAAAAATAAAATCCCATTTTTACTTTCTTTAATGAAAAATAAATCTATCTCCAATATACTTTAATTAAAAAATGTGTACCGTTTTTATAAGAAACCTGACTGTATCCAGTGAAATTTTCCCTTCATTTACTGCTGTGGATAGGAATTGTCAGATGGTCCCTAACTGCTGAGCAGGGAAACAATCATACTTATGAACAGCAGGGGGAGCCCCACCTTACTTCCCAGCCATGCAGAACTCAAGCAGCTTTGTTTATGATGGTCCCTAAGCAGCCCAGACCACACTGAGCATGTGCACAGTCTTAGTCTTGCAAAGATGTTTAACAAAGTTACAAGATGGTAACCCCCTGTAGCCAACTTTGAAAGCATAAATTATTTGTTTGATTAGGCTTGTGTTGTAGTAAGTTCATGTTTATATTTAGAATACAAAATATAGCATTTCTAGCCTTATTCTATTTTAGACTTTACATGCTCTTTAAAGCTGTGTTGGACAAATGAAAGGTGGTTATTAATCATGAACTTGGATGAGGCAATATATTCAGCAAATGTTCATTGGTAACTGACACTATACACTGACACTGACACTAAAGATTGCTGTTCCATTTTTCCTTTAACAGAATGGTTCTGCCTCAAGGGAAGTCAACCTGGGACCCTCTGGAAACCCTCAGTAAGTTTGATTTTTAAAAGGCTAACCAAAAATATGTTTGTGTTGTATGCATATAGACAGTAAACATAAATTGCAATGCTCTGGGTAAGTTAATATTCATTTTTGGGGACTTTAAGGCAGCAACAGCAGAAGAGTTGCAGGTTGTGGTCACCTAGCTGTGCCATCTTATTTTAACTTTTCCATTTGAAATCTTTGCAGTGCTAAGCCTTCAGACTTTGAATACCTCAAACTGATTGGAAAAGGGAGCTTTGGAAAGGTGAGTTTTTATGGGTATCTGGAAGTTCGCAATCTGCTTGCTGGCAGGGTTACCATATGTATGTTGTTTGTTGTAGGTCGTGCTTACTAGGGGAAAGCGTGATGGACGTTATTATGCAGTCAAAGTGTTACAGAAGACTGTTATTCTCAATAAGAAAGAGGTAATCTTTGCTAGGGCATGTTTATGTTTCATTTATACTAATCAGAATGCATGCTATTCCATAACAATTATGGCCCATGACCACCAAAATACTTCACTGTAGGTGTGGAGATTTTTATTTACCTCCTCCTTCATCCCCCCTGATCATAACAGTGTACAGGCAGGGCCGCTATCAGGGGGGGCACAGTTACATAGTTACATAGTTAAATCGGGTTGAAAAAAGACAAAGTCCATCAAGTTCAACCCATCCAAATGAAAACCCTGCATTAATAAACACACCCCTCCCTATTTTCACATAAATTCTATATACCCATATCTATACTAACTATAGAGTTTAGCATCACAATAGCCTTTGATATTATGTCTGTCCAAAAAATCATCCAAGCCATTCTTAAAGGCATTAACAGAATCAGCATCACAACATCACCTGGCAGTGCATTCCACAACCTCACTGTCCTGACTGTGAAGAACCCCCTACGTTGCTTCAAATGAAAGTTCTTTTCTTCTAGTCTAAAGGGGAGGCCTCTGGTACGGTGATCCTCTTTATGGGTAAAAAGGTCCCCTGCTATTTGTCTATAATGTCCTCTAATGTACTTGTAAAGTGTAATCATGTCCCCTCGCAAGCGCCTTTTTTCCAGAGAAAACAACCCCAACCTTGACAGTCTACCCTCATAATTTAAGTCTTCCATCCCTCAAACCAATTTAGTTGCACGTCTCTGCACTCTCTCCAGTTGTCCCGGCCCCATGGATTTTTGTGTCTTACAGGGGCCCGGGCCATTCTTCACTTACATGATTTTATAAGGCACCTTGGCAAGCAATTTTATTTTAACTTTGGGCGGGGGGCTGGCCACCAATGTTCTTTTTTTAACTTTAAGGAGGGTCCTGGCCATCCATATTTTTTTTTTTACTTGCTGGGGGGGGCTAATGACCAATGGCTTTTTATAACTTGTTGGGGGAGGAGGGTGGCCACCAATGTAGTTTTTTTTTTTAATTGAAGGGGGTCCTGGCCACCAGTAGCTTTTAATAACTTGTGGGGGACCCAGGGCATCAATGGCTTTTTATAACTGTCTGTGTGGCCTTTTTACTGTGGGGTGGGTGAGGCTTGGGGGCGGGCGGGGACCAGGGAGCCCAGATAATTTTGCCGTACATGGTCCCCGTGATTTCTGAAGGTGGCCCTTTTTACAGGTAGCGACCTGTTATCCAGAATGCTCGCAAACCTGTAGCGTTCTGGATAATGGATCTTTCCATAATTTGGAGGAAAAGGAAATAATTTTTAAAAATTTGGATTATTTGGATAAAATGGAATCAATGGCCTTTCCATAATTTGGAGCTTTCTGGTTAAAGGGTTTCCAGGATACTGGATCCCATGCCTTGTATTAGATATATAAGCCTATTGTTGTTACAGTAAGCCTGGATTCACCCCAAATCTTACTCTAATTAGCCTTCAAGCTAGGTAGTCACTACTCTGACACTGAGGGGACAACATTACAAATTAGAAACATGATATTTGGACAAAAGATATATACCAAAACCAAACATTATTTTATCTCTTTCAACATTTCTTGTTTCAGAAATGGTTTATGATTATGTTTATGTTATTTTTATGATTTGTACCCCCCTTACAGCAAAAGCACATCATGGCCGAACGGAACGTACTGCTGAAAAATGTGAAACATCCATTTTTAGTAACACTACACTATTCCTTTCAAACGTCCGACAAGTTGTTTTTTGTCCTGGATTTTATAAATGGCGGTGAGGTATGTACTATATCTCAACTAATATTGAAAGGTTACTTTGGACACTTTTTCGTAGATTTTTGTAGTCGTTACATACATATGTTTCAGCTATAGAAAACTTAAAGTGATAAACTTTGTGGACGATTATGGTCAGAAATTCTTAAAACAATAAAATGTTTAAATGGCAATGGATGGATGTTATGTATACTTTTTTTAAAAAAAAAAAACAACACTATTTTGGATTCGGCTGAACCCCCGAATCCTTCGGGAAAGATTCCGAACCGAATCCTACTTAAATTAGGGGTGGGAAGGGGAAAACATTTTTTACTACCTTGGTGTGTGACAAAAAGTCACATATGCAAATTCAGTTTCGGTTCGGCCGGGTGAATCCAGAACTGAATTCTGGATTTGCTGCAACCCTAAAAAAAACAAATGTATAAATGTAATCATAATATCAACAGTACTTATAATATAGTTCTAATTGTCTACTCTTACATATTTTCCTTAGAATATTCTCAGGATCCTTAAATATAAAAGTTATAAATATAGAAGTTATAAACATAGAAGTTATAAAGGCATCACCACTTATGCTGTGGAGCATTAGCTTTCCTGTTGTTTGACTGCCATGTTTCCAGCTTGGACCTGCACTAATGTTTGCAGGCTTTATATTCTTGAAAATGCAATACTGAAAATCCACAATAATGCAGTGTACCTGATTTTTTAAGCTTGTGGCACTTATTGGTGTTGCTGAGAAAATTCCAAAATCAAGGGAAGGTGGGTTAGCACAAGCCAGTATGAGCCAACAGCTCAGAAAGACATAGATATTGTAAGGAGAAAATTGCAAATCTGACTCCATGCTTCTCAGAATACAATAGATGAAGAGGGCTAAAAGTCCAACACTTTTTCTCCAGAGATTAAAAGAAATGGAAATTATGAAATGTTGCTTAGTCTGTGAAGTGGGATGTGCCTTGACAAGAAAAGCCATATGAAGTATATATTGTCCCTTTAGGGTGGTGGCAGATTTGGCTACTCTGGGAGATTTATCGCCCAGCGAAAAATCAGCTCTTCTTCGGGCGACTAATCTCCCCTAAATGCCAGCTAGAATTTAAATCACCAGCTGGGTGGCACTCGGATCGCTTTGTTTTACGAAGTTGCCTCACAAGGAAACTTCGGGCGACTTCGGAAAGCCAAAGCGATCCGAGTGGCATCCCATTGGCGATTTACATTCTTGCCGGCAGGAAGGCATTTAGGGGAGATTAGTTGATCGAAGAAGAGCCGATTTGACGATTGCCGACTAATCTCCCAGAGTAGCCATGTCTGCCACCACCCTTAAAGGGAATGTATATATAGCATATAGTTTTTGACAAAATACCAGCTTCCTAATGCTGCTACTTGTATACCGTGATATAATCAATTTATAAACTATAAGATTCCTCTCTTATAGTGTAAGTTATATTAAGTTTCAAACCCACCTATCGGCTTCTAATAAAAGTGTACCTTTGTCCATATAGAAAAAATGGTGGATAAACTTTAGTACCTGAATGTGTAACATACTCTGTGTGTTCTTGTATACTGGGGACAGGATACCTTATCCCTATTTGTTTTGAAGTAGGAGCACTAGAGAACTCTGCAGCCATTAAACAGAGTAGAAGACATTCCATCCTGTAAAACAACAGGGTTCTTTGTTTTGTGCAACCTGGAGATATTCTGTACAGCTTTATAAAGAACTAAGAATTGCTAAGAATTGTTTATTGGCCAGAGTGATTTTCTGCTAACAATATTTCCTTTTATGCAGCTTTTTTTTCACTTACAAAGAGAGCGATATTTTGCAGAGCCCAGAGCTCTGTTCTACTCTGCAGAAATATGCTGTGCTTTGGGCTACTTGCATTCCATCGATATCATATACAGGTATGTACCTCAAAGTAAGAGTTTATAATTTCATCCTTAGGGCAGAGACACATGGTCAGATTTGGGGAGATTAGTCACCCGGCGACAAATCTCTTCAAGGGGCGACTAATCTCTCCCAACTGCCTTCCCCTGCCTTCCCATCGGCTCGAATGTAAATCACCGGTGGGATGGCACTCAAATTGATTCGGTTTCTGAAGTCGCCCGAAGTTTCCTTGTGAGGCAACTTCGGGCGACTAGGAAAATGAAGCGATCCGAGTGCCATCCTGCCGGCGATTTTCATTCTGGAAGGCAGATCAGGGAGATTAGTCGCCCCAAAGAAGAGGAGATTTGTCGCTGGGCGAATAATCCCCCCGAATCTAACCGTGTGTCTCTGCCCTTAAGAAGAAGTATATCAGTCTGTGACTTCCAGCTTCTGTTGTCCAACTATCAGCAACAGCATTTTAGCTTAATAAGGCTGTCACAATTAACCCTAACACTTAACCCTAATGTGGCACTTCCACAGCTGCTGTATCTGTCAGTGCTTCTGAATGGCAGCTCACTAGCATGTTCTCTGCCAGCATAGATATCTAGCAGCATAGAAAACTCCATGGGGTATATTTATCAAGGAGTGAAGTTAGAGATCACCACAGTCCTCTAGAGTGAAATTCCGCCACTCTCCAATTTCTATGGGATTTTTAAAAGAGTATTTATCAATGGGTGAAAATTCATCCTTTGATAAATACGCCTTTCAAAATCCCATAGAAATGAACGGAGAGTGGCAGAATTTCACTCTAGAGGACTGTGGTGATCTCTGACTTCACTCTTTGATAAATATACCCTCATGTTTGACATTAGACTGCAGTTCAAAATCATTTGAAAGGGCTCGCTCCTGACCGCATCCATACTAAATATACTTTGCATTTGTTTCAGGGACTTAAAACCTGAAAATATTCTTTTGGATTCTCAGGTAATTATATTTCATTTATCTTACTGGTATATATGTAACACCCCTTTGTTTGCTTGTAAACAACGTATCCCAGACAATGGGAAATTATGCAATTTTTTGGGCTTTTTCAGGGTCATATTGTATTAACTGATTTTGGTCTATGCAAGGAAGGGATCTCAAATTCTGACACCACATTCACCTTTTGCGGGACACCAGAGGTAAGAGATGATTACAATCAAAGAACATTGTTTTTACTTAAAGGATAAATAAACCTTTAAAAAAAGGTCAATGTAAAATTGATGAGGGTGCTATTCTAAGCACTTTTTAAATTTACATTCATTATTTATTTTCTTTTTAATCCAAGATATTAACGCATACATGTATTGTTAATATGAAAGAATTTTGTAACAACAGCACCACCTGCTGGCCATTTCCCAACCAGTCTGACCACCAAGTAGTCAACGAAGTTGTCAGGAAAAAGAAAGAGGCTGCTCTGATGTTCTTCTGCTTAGGATAGATTTGAGAAAGGTTTTCAATTTTCTTTTTCTAAGCAGAAGAACATCAAAGCAGCCTCTTTTAAGCCATATTTATTTTTAGGGTTTAATTCTCCATTCAGTGATACTTACTTACCCTGTAACCCTGTTCTAATAGGAAATGTCATTATCACCTATAACTTGATCTTTGGTGGCTGCTTCTTTGGCAAATGAATTAAATGTACCAATAAATCCCGTAGGCGGTTTAAATCCATGCACCAACCCTCTTCCTGGTACAAAGGCTGTAAATTCTGTAGCTAGATCACAGCTGGATTCTCAGAATCCAAGGCACTTGCATGTACTATTGGGGGAAAGGAAATTTGATTAAAAAATCACATTACTTTTTTACAGATACAACTGAGCATCACCTTAAGCAAAACATGTTTTAAATTCAGCAATGGATATATGAGCATAAAGCCCCTTACTGTGTCATTAGTACAGGTATAGGACCTGCTATGCAGAATTATCGGGACCTGGGGTTTCCGGATATGGGATCTCTCTGTAATGTGGATCTTTATATCTTACTAGGAAATCATGTAAATATCAATAAACTCGATAGGCTGGTTTTGCTTCCAAAAAGGATTAAATATATCTTAGTTTGGATCAAGTACAAAGGTACTGCTTTATAATTACAGTGAAAATGGAAGTAATGTTTCAAAATTTGTATTATTTGGATAAAATGGAGTCCATTATTGGGAACTCTCTGGATAACGGGTTTTGGGATAACGGATGCCATACCTGTAAAAGAATATGATGGCAGTTATGTTTAGCTATATGGTTTTTTTTCATATGACTCCCTTCTCTTTCAGTATCTTGCTCCTGAAGTTATATTGAAGCAACCATATGACAACACAGTGGATTGGTGGTGCCTTGGCTCTGTCCTGTATGAAATGTTGCATGGACTGGTAAGTATTATTCTGGGTCCCCCCAACAGCCAGTGAATCTACCTCTGATTATGTTCCTGATAGATTCATAGGGGTATATTTATCAAAGAGTGAAGTTAATTGTGAAGTTCCACCACTAGAGTGAAATTCCGCCACTCTCCATTCATTTAGATGGGATTTTTATAGGCGTATTTATCAAAGGGTGAACTTTCACTTTCACCCATTGATAATTACACCTTTTAAAATCCCATAGAAATGAATTGAGAGCTGCGGAATTTCACTCTAGTGGCGGAACTTCACTCTTTTATAAATTTACCCCATTAAGTATCAAACAAGCACATTGTGAGGCACAGGAGGTAAGAATTACAAAGCCCTGTCTATAAAATACACAAGAGCCATGAATATCATGTAAATTATATCTTTATAAACAGTGCTTAGTGATGTCATTGGTTATAATCCGTGCTTAATGATGTCATTTCTATTTTATTTTGAAAATATTTTATTTGATTTTCATATTAAACAAGTAATAACATTATGACAGCAAATATTATGCAGATGAAGAAAGACATGTATTCAATATGATGGCATAGTGAGATTGAAAACGGAATACAATTTTAAGAGACTGACAACAATAAATTGAAAATAACAAAAATTAACTAAGCCAGTGGAAGTAAACATATTAAAAGAAAGAAAAATGTCCATTCGTTGACTGGAATGTCTGAATGCGTAACTTACAAATGAAGAAACCGTCCTATTTGTTTACCTGAATTAGAATTACAAGCTTCAAGATAAGGAGACCAAATCAGTTTAAAAGAGTCTATGGAATTATTCCCTTTGGTTTTGGATAATAAGGCTTCTTGCCAACTAAGCTGGTTCATAAAAGAAATAGCATCTGCTAACGAGGGGGGTTCTTTATGTAACCAGGAATTAAATAAAGCTTTCTTGGAAGCAGCTAGGAAGAAAACTGTCAAAAATGTATCTTCATGGGAAATAAAATTTGTGTTAGGAACTGAAGAACATACCATATTATCCAGATGCAAAAAAACAAAGCACGGAGACAATTTAATCTGTATCTTCAAATGATAATTCAAAAAACCAAAGATTTCCCTCCAATATAGGACAATCTTTGGACAGGACCATAGATAATGGAAAAGTGATACATTAATTTCATCACATTTAGGGCAATATGAAATAGGGCTATTAGAGGAATTTTTTGAAAACAGTTTCCCATAGCCTAGATGGATAAGCTTAAAATGTTGTATCCTCCAATTCTCTGCTAAAATTAATTTATTATAATCCCTAATCGATTTGACCAAATCTGAGGGAGTTATTTGACAATGTAAAAATTCAGACCATTTAGAGGAAGGTTTCGATAACGGGTGTGAATCTGAACTATAATTATTCCAAAATTTTTTAGAAAGAGAGCTAATAGAGATCAAACCAGGGAATTCCAAAAACTCTGCCAAATCGTCTGCAAGCTTGTGCTCAGCTAAAACCAGGTTGTTATTATTATGTAGCAGAGAAAGACCGCATTGACACGCTAAATAATAATATCTATCAGAATCCCGAAGCTTGTATTGTTCTTTGAGATTTGACCAGGGCATTAAGGTTTTCTTAAGCGGATCAAATATATCTTTTACCAGAACCAGTGACTTTCTCTTAATTGAAAATATAAAAGTATCCAACTTTTGATAATCTGAAGGTTTGAGTAAGAGTTTGGCTGGCATGTAAGGGGTTACTGTATAGCTATACCCATGATGAGAGAATAAATGTTTCCACACAAATCTAGAGTCGCGATAGATAGGATTCCTCTTAAAATCATAAGGAACATTGCTCCATTTACTATGTAATACAGATAATGTATCGAAAAAGGGTTCTTGAAAGATTTCAATATCGGGGCTTGTAAATTTGTTGCCTTGAGAGATCCACTCAATAAGATATCTAGTGAGGGCTGATAAATTAAAAGCTCTGAAATCAGGAAGGTTTAATCCTCCAAGCTTAACTGGAGCTCTCAATTTATAGAGGGCAATTTTTGCCTTTTTACCATTCCAAATAAATTTAGTTAAAGCCGAGTCAAGTTTCTTAATATCGCAGTGCTTTATAAGCAAAGGGAGATTAATCAATGGATATATTAGCTTGGGAAATATCAAGGATTTTAAAAAAAAGCGTGCGTCCTTTAATATTAAGGGGAGAATTGGCCCATTTTTCACACATGGAAAAGACCTTTTCACAGGTTGGGGTAATATTCAAAGAATATAAATTATTGAGATCTGAAGGAATTATTAATCCTAAATATTTAATTTGATTCTTTGGGTTTTTAAGATGGAATTTCTTCAAAGCCTCATAATGGTCCGGTTATTTTCCCTAAATGTTAAGCTTAATAGTCCCAGAAAAAGAACGCTGGCTTTAAGGGAAGTCCGGAGATTTAAGGCTGATGTGGCGTTCCTCCAAGAAACGCATTTTAAAGCATCTGACAATAATAGCCTCAATTCCCCGCAATACACTAGGACCTATCAGACATCTGGTCCCCACAAAAAAGCGGGTGTTATTACTCTGATACACAAAGATTGTCCGTGATGTCATTTCTGTCACTTGACTCACTGAAACTTGTGGTTTCGGCCTTGTGTTTTTATATGGTCCTCAGTAACATATAATATCCTTATATTTTACAAGAGGGGGTACTTTATTCACAATATTATATAGATATATATTATATATAAATAATATAAATATATACAGTATTATATAATATATTCTATATTTGTTTTTTTTGTGCCTTCTTAGCAACTTTTTACAGCAACTATTGCTGAAAGCTTTTTTTTTTCTCTACAAGACTACAAAATGTGCATACATATTGCTTGTTTTCAGCCACCCTTTTATAATCGTGACACAGCTACAATGTATGAGAATATTCTACACAAGCCCCTTACTACAAGGCCTGATATAAGTTTGCCTGCTATCTCAATCTTGGAAGAACTTCTTGAGAAGAACCCAAAGATGCGACTCGGAGTTTATAATGATTTCGTAAGTACACTTTTTAATGTGCCACTGTGGCGGGACTGAATTCAAATGGTGCATATTGCTAGGATTTTCTACTAATATATGGTGGTATTGGTGAAAATTATAGCATCTTCGTACAATGGTATTTAAAGTATGTGGCATGTATGAACTCCAGAACATTTATTCTGTGTTTTTCTGGTTGCTGTGCTCAGCTACGATAAGCAAGATGAGGGTGAAATTCTATTTCTTGTAGTGCATACTGTTTCTTCACTCTTGCGTTGACAAAGACACTTGTGATTACACTTCAATTTTTAGAATCCACCTTTTAGTTCCATGACCTATAAAAACACTAAGCCTGAGGCCTGAAGCATTTGTACCGTCATGGAACTTCTTAGTAACTACTAACATCCTTCTATATTTCGTGTTTCGTGTCATCCAGGGACATTTAATCATAGGCTAATTAATCAGCCTATGATTAAGTGTCTCTGGATGGCACGAAACGCGTAAGGCTTTATCTTTTAGACATAATGTAAAATAAAGAAACATTTTATTTTTATACTTTAACTTTGGCTCTTGGATTCTACTATTTGTTTGATGGATGTTCTGGAGTGGTTCCATGCCTGTCATTGAATTGCTGCAAATTACTCCCCTATGCTGAAGGTCTGGGGCATGAGCACCTGGACCCAACTGAGAAAGCGGTAAACTAATCCTGATGATCCTATAGATTCGTGCTTTTTGTGACTATCTAGTGAAATGTAATGGAATCCAGGAGCCGAAATTACGAATGATAGAAAAAAGTCTTTATTTTACATTATGTATAAAACCAAAAGCCTGACGCGTTTCGTGTCCATCAGGGACACTTAATCATAGGCTAACTTGTTTCTGGTACATACACCATTGTGCTTTCCACAACCTCACTGTCCTCACTGTGAAGAACCCCCTACGTTGCTTCAAATGAAAGTTCTTTTCTTCTAGTCTAAAGGGGTGGCCTCTGGTATGGTGATCCACTTTATGGGTAAAAAGGTCCCCTGCTATTTGTCTATAATGTCCTCTAATGTAATTGTAAGAGGACATTAGAAAACAACCCCAACCTTGACAGTCTACCCTCATAATTTAAGTCTTCCATCCCTCTAACAAGGCATTGTTGATAAGTTTACTTATCCTTTAACCCTAACCCCTGGGGCCTTGGGATTTCACTGGTCATGGAACTCCTCAGTGACATCTAATATCCTTATTAGGGGTACGTTATTCACTATATATCTTGCATATTTTATTTATACCATAATTCTTAATCAAGTAGCATTCACATTGTTTTTTAGTTATATCTCATTTACGATATGGAGTATTTTTTTCTCTTTTAACAGCAAGACATTAAGAATCATGATTTTTTTGCCTCTATAAACTGGACTGATCTAGTTGACAAGAAGATCACTCCTCCTTATGATCCCCACGTGGTGAGTAAAGTGTCTCTCCATGTGCTGCATATTATGATGACATTCTGCTAAGAATGTAACAATGTTAGGGATGCACCGAATCCACTATTATGGCTTCGACTTAAAGGAGAAGGAAAGCTACGGAGGCATTTTATTGCCAATAGATTAGCTGCAATAGTGCAAGCTAGAATGCTATATTTATTCTGTAGAATGCTTTACCATACCTGAGTAAAAAGCTCTAGAAACTCTTTTAGGATAGGAGCTGCAGTATTACATGGTGTGACATCACTTCCTGTCGGAGTCTCTGGGCTCAGATTACAGCAGAGAAGGGAGGGGGGGGGAAGAGGAGCAAACTGAGCATGCTCTTGCCCAGGGCAATGAGGTTTAAGCTGAAGGCAGGAAGTCTGATACAGAAGCCCATGTGTACATAATAGAAGGAAAGAAATGCAGTGTTTCTTTTGACAGGGGACTCAGAGCAACACTACTTTGGGGGTTTACTGGTATATTTAGATGGACCTTTCTGATAAGGCTTACTTAGTTTTAACCTTTCCTTCTCCTTTAACCCAAGAAATCCTATGCGAAAGATTCGGCCGAATATCAAACTGATTCTGGATCCTAATTTGCATATGCAAATTAGTGATGGGAAGGGGAAAACATTTTTTACTTCCTTGTTTTGTGACAAAAAGTCAAGCGATTTCCCTCCCCGCCCTTAATTTGCATGTGCTAATTAGGATTTGGTTCGGCCGGGCAGAAGGATTAGGCCAAATCCTGCTGAAAAAAGGCCAAATCCCAAACCGAATCCTGGATTCGGTGCATCCCTAAAAAATGTACATGTACTGTATATAGAATCATTTTCAGCCGGAAACATTATTATACTATAAGAAATTAAATGATAGGAGTAATTCCACATGGAAAATACTTTATATATATATATAGGGAAAGGAATCTGTTAATGAAAATGCTAAATGTTTGAGGTGATCTGGAGAGCAGCGGGAAGCTAAATTACCCAAATCAGCCATTTCTATAGCTTTTTTTTTTTATCTATAACTGAAGCTTTTTCTCCTGTTTAGAATGGCCCTGATGATATATCAAATTTTGATAAGGAATTTACTGAAGAAATGGTGCCGTATTCAGTCTGCGTGTCTTCTGACTATTCAATCGTGAATGCCAGCGTGGAAGAGGCAGACGATGCATTTGTGGGATTTTCTTATGCACCTCCCTCTGATGACTTTTTCTATTAGAGACTACTATACACATATATATTTTCAAGGGGCCAACTGGAATTTGATATATGACCAAACCACAACTGAAGTGCCTGAAATCTGAACTGCAGGATCCTTGCTATTAAACAATGGAACCAGACAATGCTTATTGCATTTCATCTTTACTAAGCTTATTCATTAACACTGTGCAATAATCATTTTGCAATCTCTATTTTTTCCTATGGACTAATAGCACTGGTAGAGACCAATGTAGGGGCTGCTCAGCTATTGTGCTTTTTTAGTCCCCCCATTTAAAATGGGTTGTTTCTTTTTTCATGGAAAAAATTGATTAAAACCAAATACAAAAAGTGATCTTTTGTTTCTGGGAGATGATTGGTTCAATAGTTATTCCATTTCAAATATACACTTAGGTCCATCAATATTTGGACAGAGACAACTTTTTACTCATTTTGGTTCTGTACATTACCACAATGAATTGTAACTCAGATTAGAAAGAAGGAACCGCAATTATGTCAAGTTTTGAATTAAACACCGGTTACTTATTCAACAAATATCTCTCAATTAATTGCCTAGATTCACTGTGTAGAATAAATCAACAATTCACTATTAATTATATTTAACAACTAGTTCATTCACTACTTGTCCGCAGCACTTATTCGCATTGGTTAATTAAAGTGCAGTGCAATAAATTAGAATTCATACATTAAATTGAATACAAAAGAAATGAATTCTCAAACCTTCCGTGATCCCCAATAATCTGTTAATTAATTTATTTACTTTTTTTTTTTATTTATATATTTTTATTTTCAATTGGAAAGTTGACATCATTTGCGTGCGCTAACCGGGAACACCCCGGGGCACGGTTATCATTGTCATAGATATTACTGATGCATACATAAGGTAAACAAGAAGGCATATCCATCAAATTGTCAACCAAAAGGGGAAAGGAATAACAATAAAAGGAAACATGAATGCAAGTTATTCACATAAGAGAAAAAGAGCTGTTGGTTAGATTTGTATGGCTCAACCTCACCACCCAGTAACAGAGAGGTCTAAGTTAACAAGCCTTGAGAAATTTGTCGGTATGAGAGTCAGAGGGACCAGGTTTTGTTAAAAGCCTTGGATTGGCCGGTTTCGCTTGTGAGTCTTTCCATTAACAGTAGATTGTCCAGTCTCTTTTTCACCTCTCGTATATCCAGGGTGTTGGTTTTCCAGGCTTTCGCTATTGTTTGCTTGGCTGCAGAAAAGATATATGTGATCATTCGCCTGGAGTATTTATTGCCACCTGGGACATGTTTGTTTAGTAGGGCTTCAGCCGGGTTTTTAGGGAGAGTGAGTCCCGTGACACTGGTAATAAGAGTATAGACCCTAATCCAGAAACGGGTTGCCACAGGGCAGTTCCACCATGTGTGGAGGAAAGAGCCGGACTGGTTACAAGCTCTGAAGCATAACTTGGAGGATGTAGGATACCATCTCGCAACCTTCTCTGGGACCAGGTACCATTGGTGCAGCACCTTCTGGGAGGTCTCCTGTATTAGAACGTTGACAGAGCACTTAACGGTGTTTTTAAAGATGTCTGACCAAGTATCTTCATCCAGACATTGCCTTAGATCCTTCTCCCAATATTGGACGAACTTCAATGTTTTTATAGGAGTGATATGGATTAGATTATCATATAGGTACGATAATGCTCCTTTGGTGGAGACGAGATGTAGGCAAAGTCTTTCGAAAGCTGTCGGAGGGGGGAAAGTGTTGAGGCTGAGGACCCTTGTATGTTTCCTGAAAACTATAGTATTTTGTTAGACCGTGTGAGGGAGTAGATAGTCGACAGGTGAGACTGTTCCCACCAGGCGAAAGCCTTAGATGACTTACCAGGGGGGAAGTCAACATAGTTAAGGAAAGAGGTAGCCGGTTTATGCGGAGAGTATAGGCCATAGGTGTCTTTCGTGTGGGCCCACACTTTCATAGAATGCGCCACTATAGGGTTATTCGGGACTCTATTAGTAGAATTTGTAATCCACAGTATATTCCGTAAATTAACGTCCTGGAGAGAGTGTTGTTCGATGTGAACCCACAACGGGGCATCATATGGCCGATGCCAGGAGACTATTTGAGACAACTGAGCAGCAAAAAAGTAACATTTCAAGTTTGGGATTCCAAGGCCCCCTTTGTAAAGACTGCAGCAAGCTGTAGAGAAATTCAATCTGGCCCTCCTACCGTTCCAAACAAACTTATTAAAAGCCTTCTGTAGAGTGTCAATCAAACCTCTTGGAGGGTAGGTTGGCAAAGTGCAGAAAACATACAGAAGTGGAAGAGCAGACATTTTCAAGGCCGTAACCCTCCCTAACCAGGTTAAGTTTACCCCAGGATGTTATCATGGCTAATACTTTATGGCCAATTTTAGTATAATTGTCTGAGGCCAGAGTAGAATAGTGTCCCTAAATATTTAATGGTTTTTGGCCGCCATTGGAATTCAAAGTTTATTTCCAGGAGCTTCCTTTGATGGTCTGGGAGGCAGATGTTCAGTGCCTCCGATTTAGAGGAGTTCCACACTAGGCCAGACAGTTTAGCATATGTGGAAAGCGTATCATACAGAAAGGGTAGGGAAGTCATGGGCTTGGTCAGGGTCAAAATAATATCATCGGCATATAGGGCACATCCGTCGGGGCCAGGGATTTCCTTGTCTTAATTTGCTTTATTGCTGTCTGCACTTCCTCTGATGTAATGGATGCAGACATAACTGTAATCTTAGTTTATTTACTTTAATTAAAAATGTGCTTATTAGCTTATCTTAATATAATATGCAATGCAATAAATAACCACTTAATTAAATACACAGTTCATAGAAAAAATTAATTAGTAGCCGGTAAATGGATGGATTTATAATTAAATTATTTGAATCAACTGCTCACTGAACATGATAGATAGGAAAATGAAGAAAAGAAGTGGTGGAGTTGTCCCGTGTTCTACTGCCTGTTTGTTTGCTATCCCTGGGACACCACAAAGCTGGAGGAGACAGGTTATCCGGGACTGTGGTCTCGTTTTTTACCAGCCCTATACTGTTGGAGAAACTAACTAAACCTCAAAAAAACACAAATCGTGGTTCAATGTTGAGAAAGCAGTTCCTCCCAAACACCACCCCACACTTCGATATTGGACTGAATCAGTTATATAGGATTTTTCTAAATTAGGTTTCCCTCTTTAGCAGCATGGTTAAGTTAAAATAAAATTTAAAAAATTAGAGAGAAAAGTCTCCGCCGACGTGCGTTTCGCAAATTAGCTTTATGAAGGCTTTATCTAACCAAGATTAGAAAAAAATTGTCTCCGTCCAAAGATTTATGGACCTAACTGTATGTACAATACCATATGTATGTGTGCTGTGTATATATATATATATATATATATATATATATATATATATATATATGTTCTAAAATCTCTTTGCATGTTGCTCTCAGAGATCCATGTTCATTGCTAAATGGCCAAGTTGAGGTCAGACATTGTACAGGTCTTTAGTGCTTGGATATTGATTATCCAAATAACAGCCGGCATCTGGGGAGTTGCTTCTACCTAAAAACAGTTAAAGTATCAGATCAATAAGTCCTTCCAGTGATGCTTTTGAGTAAGTGACATCTTCATAAATCACTCTGACACTTGACTGTCTGAATCACATGATTAATTGCTCTTCCGTCTGAGATATAATGGTCATGTGACCCTGACGCATCTCTTGTAGCTGCTCTTTGTCATGTACTTTAGTTCTATTAGTTAACTCCCTGCTGGGCCCCTCGATCTTCATCCAAGCAATGCTACATTGTGTCACCTTTTGTATGTTCCTTATGATACAAAAGGCCTTGGCTATAAGATACCTGGGACTAACTGAAGCCCCCAAATACTCCAGTGAAAATAAATTACAAGATAGATATTAGAGGGGACCTGTCACCCAGACATAAAAAGCTGTATAATAAAAGTCCTTTTCAAATTAAACATGAAACCCTAATTCTTTTTTTTTATTGAAATATCCTTACCTGCTATAAATGTATTTAAAAATATCCACTGTCAATCATATTGCCTGCCCCGCCTCTATGCCTTGGGTATAGAGGCAGGGCAGACAATTACTATCACTTTCCATTCAGCACTTCCTAGATGTCACTGCTCTCTCCAAATTCTCCTCCCTCCTTGCCACCTAATTGTGCAGCCAATTCATGGGCATCAGGCTCACAATTCTGGCACATAAACAAGATTTTGGCAAGATGTAAAGTTTTCCTTTCCGTTTGTGTTCACAAAATGGCTGCAGTTTGCTTGAGTTGATTATGAATTACAAGACCTGAAGGAAACAAAATGTAAAAAAGCTACATAAAGTTTATTTTGCTTGACAAACCTTATAGAAAAGAATTTGGGATTATTAATTCAGGTGACAGGTCCTCTTTAAGGGGCATATTTATCAAAGGTTGAAGTTAAAAAAAGTTCAAATTCAAAAAGACCAATTGAATGGAGGTCGAAGTTTTTTGGGGTCGAAGTGGGCCGAATTCGGCATACTTTGAATCGTACGTTCGTATTGCGATTGTACTTCAATTCTAAGTTTTTTTTAACTTCGACCTTCAATCTCCCAAACTCCCCAATTGCCTCCATACAGGTTGTAGGAGGTCCTCCATAGGCTAAAACAGCACTTCGGCAGCTTTTAGGTGGCGAATGGTCGAAGTTTTAAAGAGACAGTACTTCAAATTCGACACTCGAATTTCAAAGTTTTTTCAAATTCGAATGGAAGTATGACTATTCCCTAGTCGAAGTACACAAAGAATAGCTCGAAATTCAAAGTTTTTCACTTTGAAACTTCACCTTGACCTTTGATAAATCGCCCCTATGGGTCAATAGTAAAGGACATGGAGCACAGAGATGGCAATAAAAGATTTGAACTGACAATGCTGTTTACTTCTCTTCTGTGCATTTAATAATGTTTTATTTAAAGCAAAAGTGCTGGTTTTTATTGGGTACAGGGCTAGAACTAGGGGTAGATAGAGGAGGCACGTGCCTGGGGCATGGCGTGGGGGAGGCCGGGCACGTAGCTCATTTGTAGCCTTCCCCTAGCCCGGACTCTTTTTGAAACACAAGTGTGTGCAAAAGTTGCCTAGAGCTCTCAACCGGCTTGGCCCTGATTCCATAGTGTTATTACCTCTACCACATTCATCCATCTTTTATGGGCAGATTTATCAACAACTCGAAAGGGAGGTTATTTAAGAAATAAATTGAACGCCTAATATTAGATTGAATAGTCCTAACCCGGAAATTTGAATCAAAATCGAATCGAGTTTTCCCTCTGAAAAAAACTTGAATGTCAGGAAGGCAATTATTCAAATGGTTCAAGGGACCTCTGCCATTGACTTTAAAATTAACTCGGCAGGTTTTAGGTGGTGAATATTCGAATTAGAACTGGTTCCGTGGTTGAGGAAAATTAAAAAATTCATCTTGAATAAAAATTGAGTTGGATTAAAATTTGAATGTGTGAATTTTGACACCAACATGTTTTTTGAAAATTCTAATTTACTATTTGACCCTTATTAAATCTGCCCTTTAATATTTGTCTATATTGCCCATGTATTCTTTTCTGTCCAAGGTAAACCTTTCATATAAAATAAGTTTATATAGGTGCAATATTTTTATGAAGAATACAATTTAGTACATATGGCTCCCCTGGGCAGAACTTGAGTCAGCTCAGTCAGACTCCACTTGACTCAAAGGCTTGGCTCCTCTGCATCCACCCTCTGACCTCCCCTCCCTAACTTTTCCTCCCCCCCCCCCTTTTTTTTTTTTCTCTTCTTTATAACTTCTATTAGTATCCATATGAAGCATTATTAACGGACTGGACACTGCATATCCCATACCATAGATTGAGCACATGACAGTAGCACTAATAAAGACAATAATGCATTTATCTGTTCCATACGAAGATTTATTGGTTACTAAGTGATATGTATCTAGCAGTGCCTGCGAATCTTGATTTACCGATCCATGATAATGTAACTGTACAAATCATACATGTGTTAATATTATGCTTGTAATTACTGTTTTCTCATAAAAATAAAATCTTTAAATAAAAAAAAAAAAAAAGTGAGATTTAGGTTTGTAACTATTTTCTTTACATTGCATTTTTAATACAATCATTTTTCCACTGACAAAATGTGTGCCAGTCTTGGTATGCAGACCCGGATTTTGGAAAAAGGCCACAAAGGCCTGAGCCTAGGAGGGAAGGTTGGTTGGTTCTGAAGCACTGGGAATGTGCAGGAGATTTGATCGTTTTTTACGTTTCCCACAAGCCAATCCCCAGTGCTCTGGACCTAATAAAGGACAAGTGGGAGGGGGAGGGGTCACTCATTGGTAACAGGCCTATGGGCACCCCCTGTCTTATTCTGGCCATATACCTGTAAATGTTTTAACCTGTAACCAGTGAAGGGGGTGGCACATGCTGCTTATATAAAGGTCTGTGATCTGTTATCCAGAATCCAGAAAGCTTCAAATTACGGATATCCCGTCTCCCGTAGACTCCATTATAATTAAATAATCCAATTTTTAAAAAATGTTTTCCTTTTTCTCTGTAATAATAAAACAGTACCTTGTACTTGATATAAACTAAGATATAATTAATCCTTATTGGAATCAAAACCAGCCTATTGGGGTTATTAAATGTTTAAAATACAGGTCCCAATACCTGTATTCCTAATTATATATATATATATATATATATATATATATATATATATATATATATATATATATATAGACAAATACAAGATTCCTCTGCACTCAACCCATTATCAATATATTTAAGACAGAGACATTTTGTGCATACTGCTACTGAAAAATGCCTTACCCTTTAAACAAAACAGGGATTGTTTGTCCATATATTGCAATATATTTAAGCTGGCCAACTACGTTAAAGTCATCCCATATCTGGCCACTCCAGTCCTATGCTCAATATATTGCAATATATGGACAAACAATCCCTGTTTTGTTTAAAGGGTAAGGCATTTTTCAGTAGCAGTATGCACAAAATGTCTCTGTCTTAAATATATTGATAATGGGTTGAGTGCAGAGGAATCTTGTATTTGTCTATATGTATTTTGTGGTCACACCCTCATTGCACCCCCGTCTAATGATTTTAAAAACTAGTGGTGAGCACAACTTTCCCTTGTTTGTTATAGTTCTACAAGAGCAGTGACCAGCTCCATGTTGTAGCTCCCACCCCCTCCAACTATAGTCAGGTGATCCCACTGGTGTCTAATAAAAGGGCAGCCAAGTTTGGGAGTTTTGCTTTGAAAGCAGCTAGTAAGTTGCAGGTAAAACGTATTCGTCCCTTTTATAAAATGTATAATTAAACCATAGAATTCTTAATGAATCAGATGAAAATTGAGCATAGGACTGGCCAGATATGGGATGACTTTGACGTAGTTGGCCAGCTTAAATATATTGCAATATATGGACAAACAATCCCTGTTTTGTTTAAAGGGTAAGGCATTTTTTAGTAGCAGTATGCACAAAATGTCTCTGTCTTAAATATATTGATAATGGGTTGAGTGCAGAGGACTCTTGTATTTGTCCATATGTATTTTGTGGTCACACCCTCATTGCACCCCCGTCTAATGATTTTAAAAACTAGTGGTGAGCACAACTTTCCCATATATATATATATATATATATATATATATATATATATATATATATATATATACATATATACAGCTTGTAAGACTGTTGCACACACTTCAAAGGAGGATCATGCCCTGGTGCCAACAGAATGTGTATATATAAATTCTGTGAAAAGAAAGCTGTTGCACGCAAGGGACTTTTGTCTGAAGGTAAAAATTTAAGTTTTATTTAGATCGACGTTTCGACCCTCACGGGGCCTTCTTAATAAAGGCCCCGTGAGGGTCGAAACATCGATCTAAATAAAACTTAAATTTTTACCTTCAGACAAAAGTCCCTTGCGTGCAACAGCTTTCTTTTCACAGAATTTATATATATATATATATATATATATATATATATGTATATGTATTTATATGAATAGTATAGAATAACAATGACAGCAAAACGTTATCCTGATTCAGATTTTTTTCAGATCTGTTTCCACATATTTATTATTCTTGCTTAAAGGATGCCCATCCATAGACCGGGGATTCCCTCACATGGAGATCATTGCAATCAGTCTGGCAGTGCACTTAAACGTGACAAATTCTCAGCCTATTGTTGCATGCATTTAGTGCAAATATTTTTACAAAGAAATCATCTTCCAGTCAAGCATGAGGTCAGTTCTCTTAAATATACACAATTCCTTAATAGGACCCAGTAAATAATTCCAAGTAGTGTCTCAGAAATGTAAGGGTTGTATCACAGACAAGGCAAACATTACACACAATACATAGACAGCTGTAGGGAATGACATTAATTAAAGCTATAGACACACAATATTCTGTTTCAAGAGTTAGAGTTTGTGGCGAATAACGACAATATCTATAGACTACAATACATTGTACTGTATATAGCAAGTGCTCAAAAGAGCTTAGAAATGAAACAAAAACCTCTTGAAAATGCACAGCAAGGAGAGTGACAATATTGTGCACACAGCAGAGGGATCTTGAAGGTAGAGTCCTGCGCAGAACCAATTTGTTAAGGACAAGTCTAAAATAGAATAAGGCTAGAAAGGCTGTATTTTATAAACATAAACATGAACTTACTGCACCACAAGCCTAATCAAACAAATGATTTATGCTTTCAAAGTTGGTCACAGGGGACTGTCATCTTGTAACTTTGTTATACATCTGACCCTGACCCTGCATATGCTCAGTGTGGTCTGGGCTGCTTAGGGATCATCATAAACAAAGCTGCTTGAGTTCTGCATGGCTGGGAAGTAAGGCGGGGGCTCCCCCTGCTGTTCATAAGTATGATTGTTTCCCTGCTCAGCAGTTAGGGACCGTCTGACAATTCCTATCCACAGCAGTAAATGAAGGGAGAATTATTTCACTGCATACAGTCAGGTTTCTTATAAAAACGGTACACATTTTTTAATTAAAGTATATTGGAGATAGGTTTCTTTTTCATTAAAGAAAGTAAAAATGGGATTTTACTTTTTTGCCTTTCCTTGTCCTTTAAACCCGACCTGGACCCGCAACCTCCATACTTACCCGCTATGCGACCCGCAAGTACCTTATCCACAACCTGATCCGCGACCCGATGACCATCAAGAAAAGAACTGCTGTCATTGTAAACCGGAAGTGACATCATTAGAAGTTGAGAATTAGGTGTCTAAAAACTCGCTATTGAGAAGACCTGGAGAACCGCCGACCCACGTCTGTACCTGCTCCCGAAACCTCTACCTGCAACCCGCAGTGTACAGCAGGTTTTTGCGGGTAAACCGTGGGTACCCGACCCGCTGCAGGACTCTACTTGCAGATACCAGACAAAAATATTTGCAAAAACCAGTTGGAATCACATACTGAAGAGTTAATTAAATATTTAATTCTGCGTGACCCCTTTGTTTCCCTTTTAAAAAAATAAATAATACTTTAAGTAGATATTTGCTGTTTCTAATAAAATGTATAGAGCAGATCCTATTAACTGCAGCTGAGAAACCATCGTCTTATCCTAGGCTACAGTTCTCACGTGGAATGGGAAGGTGGGACTCATGCAGACATAGAGTAAAAGATAAAGTCCCAGGATTCCCATCACAAATGTGCAATTCTTTCATGTCTGTATATAACATGTCACAGTCTGCTATGGAGGCAGAATCCTGGTAGTGCAGATGGAGCTTTTCATTCAGGGCGTATTCTCATGTTGCTCTTGGCTTTGAGAGGACGTTGACTGGTGTAGGAACTGTCCTGTGGCGCCAATGTAAAGCCTGGAACGCATCGGCCATTTCTAAAAAAAAGCAGGAATTTTTACGTTAGACCAATGACAATGAAATAAAGTAGGCGTCCGGTATATCAGGGGCCAATTTACCTATCTATATCATTTTGGGTCGTGGGGATAAACCTTGCTCAGCTCCTAGCCGATGGCACCCTGGTGTGACTCAAATCAGGGCCCCATTGCCACAAAGGACATTTCAAACTTGATTTTGTGATTTCGCACTAATATTAATAATGCTGATTTGCAGATGAAATTAAGGGTCAAATAGAAAATTTGACACCTTTTTTTATGTTCAATACTCTCAAATTTGAATTGTGAATAATCCAAACTCGAATCGAATTTATTAGAGTTAAAAAAAATTCACATGAATTCAAGATTCAACCTTTGATAAATGTGCCTTTAAGTATCCATTCTATTTCACCACACTTTGTTCTGTGAGTATAACTGACATTGCAGAAAATGTGGATATCCTGCTTCAGCAACAGAGAATTATAGCTCTGCAGGTTGGATACGCTAGCAGAAAATTCTAAGTGTACCTAGAAGTGATGTGCGGGTCCAGAATCAACCCGCACCAACCCTAACACGTCCCCTCCAAATCCACACCCGGCCCGCTGCTGCCTCTCTATTTATAGACCCGCACCCGCCTGCAGTGACGTCACAAAAGGGACTGGTACAAGTCTATAAATTTTGGCGCATGAAGTGGTCGTGGGGCGGGGAGAGCAGGAGAAGAGCTCGACCCAGACCCGCCCACGACCTGAAGATTTTGTGCAGGAGTCGGCCCCAACCCGCCCGACCAGCGAGTTGCGGGCTGGCCGGCACTAGTACCTAGATATTGTATATATGGTGCCTATATCTAAAACTAAACTAAAACATCCAGCAGGTTCAACCTTTTGTTCAACGTGTTGTGGTACTGTGGTATAACAATATTAAAGGAGTGGCTCACTGTTATGTGATTTTTACTTTTCCTTTAGTTTTCAAATTAATTGTCTTCTTCTTCTGACTCTTTCCAGCTTTCAAATGGGGGTCACTGACCCCCATCTCCTCATCTAAAAAAACAAATGCTCTGTAAGGCTGCAAATGTATTGTCATTGTTACTTTTTATTACTGATCCTTCTATTCAGGCCCTCTCCTATTCATATTACAGTCTCTTATTCAAATCAGTGCATGGTTGCTAGGGTAATTTGGACCCCAGCAACCAGATTGCTGAAATTGCAAACTGCAGAGCTGCTGAACAAAAAGCTAAATAACTCAATAACCACAAATAAAAATGATCTAAAATGATAATATTCTAAGGGCAGAAACAGGTGAGAAGATTCAGGGAGATTAGTCACCCGGCTTTGGGCAACTAATCTCCCCGAACTGCCTCCACGCCGGCTAGAATCTAAATCACCGGCGGGATGGCAGTTGGCGACTAAATCTCCCCGAATCTTGTCATCTGTCTCTGCCCTAAAAGTGAATTTAAAGATGAACAACCCCCTTTAACATTTATATATTTTAATATGTTGTATATTTTCAGCATGCAACTGCAGCATGTTGTATTTTATAACGTGCAGTTGAATGTAACTGTGCTAAAATGTAGGGCTGAAAGCTTATGGTACACCCAGGCAGAATATGATGGAATGAATTAGCTAATGCATTAGGTGGAACTAATGCTACTCTATCAAATGCACAAATACATATGGATATCTGTCTCTAAGGGACCCATGTTTTCTACATGTTAGTCTGTAGGTATAAAATCAATTGCGGGATGTGAAACTTCATACAGTGGACGGGATGTTACAGTGGAGTGAATGGAGCCTTTGGGGTATCTGGACCAAAATCAAACAAAAATAGATGGAGCAGGTCTTAAAAGCCTCCCGGACGAGGACCTCAACCTCAATGTGGTTCTCTTTTGACGGGTCTCCCAATTTGGCCCACGTGTTAGTGGCCAAATCCGGTAAAGTTCTATTAGTCTGGTTATCTCACCAAACAAGCAGATCATACCATATGTTCTCAGCTTTACTCCAAGTCACAAACCGAATAGAGTCCCTAACTATACAGTATAGGGGAGGAGTTACTTTTTCATACCTTGACAGGATGCAGATATCCTTCTCCACTGTGCAGAGTCCCCAAGAGCTCTGGGCTATGTGGTGCATTGTTACTAGGAGTAGTAGTGGGGAGCTTAGAGTTGCGCTCATCCTCCTCCTGCAGGCTGCGGGTAAGATGGGCAATGTAGGTTGTGGCCAGTATTAGCACATCCAGCTTGGAGAGCTTTGTATCTGGAGGCACAGATGGCAGTGTCCTCTGAAGCTCCAGAAAAGCATGGCGCAAAGTTTGCACTCTGTTCCTTTCTCGGGCAGCATTAGCTGCAGCTGGACGCCCTGCAATGTTGCTTCCATTGCTTCCTCCAACTATCCCTTCCTCTGCATTTTCTTTTCCAAATGCAAGAGAGTCCTGTTCGGAACTACTAGGAGTCTCTTCCCTGCTGTGCACAAGGCTGGACACCTGAGGGCGCTGTACCTTCTCCACCATGTCTACGCCAGTCACTGCAAGGCAGAAAAGTGCATTAGACAAATGGAATTGCAGTGGGTGACAAAAATTACCCCTTAGTTTTTTAGTGCAAAATTGAACATAAACCATGCAGTGCTGTTTTGGTCTCCAGTGCTCAAAAGGAATAATGATCTCTCTATGATAGAGAAAGTCCAAAGAAGAGTTAGTAAGCTAGGGTAGGAATGGAAGGTCTCAGTTAAAAGGAAAGGCTGGCCAAGTTGGGGTTGTTGGGAGATAGAAGAAGAGGCAAGTGGGAGGGGTGGGATATGATAACTTTGTATAAATATATAAGGGGACATATAATAAACTCTCTGGTGCTTTATTCATGAGCAGCTCCTTTCAGCAGGCACAAGGCACAATCCATTCAAAGAAAGAAGGTTTCATTCTATAAAGCAAAAAAAGATTTGTTACAGTGAAAGCAATGAAGTTGTGTCAGTCTCTCCTTGAAATGGTTGTACCCAGGGCCACCATCAGGGGGGACAGGGCCCGGGGTTTTTTAGGACGTACTGCTTGGATAGCTGGCCCGCTGTCACTGAGCTGGAGACTTTGGAAGGGGGAGTGGGCGGGAGCCAGCATCTTCTAACTAAAAGCATCTAAGTAGATTGTAAGTCTCTATTAAGCCGCATGGTGATTAAACGGATGAATTTTGAACCTCCCGTCCAGCATATCCAATCACCATACAACATTACTGGGACTTACATTTCACTGGCAAATCAGAGCACAGGAAAGCTGAGGACACAGACACCCGAACTTGCCTGAACTTTGCAGCTGAGGCAAGTACACTTATTTTTTTTAATAACTTACAGGTGTCCTGGCCAACAATTTTCATGTAACCTGTAGGGGCCCTGGCCAATAATTTTCTATATAACTTGTAGGGGCCCTGGCACCATTTTTTAATATAACTTGTTGGGGCCCTGACCACCAATTTTTTTTATATAACAAATAGGGACCCTGGCCACCAATTTTTATTTTAAATAACTTATAAGGGGCCCTCGCCACCAGTTTTTTTTCTAATATAACTTGTAGGCGCCTTGCCCAGGAATTTTGTTTATATAACTTTGTTATACAATGTTTTTATTTTTTTTAAATAATTTGTAGGGGCCCAGGTACTAATGTTTTTTTCTTTACCTTGTAGGTGGGCCTTAAATGGTTTAGCACTTGCGCCTGTGTAGCCTTTGTACTGGTGGGTGGGCCAGAATTTTTTGTTGTGCAGGGCCTGTGATTTCTGATGGCAACCCTGGTTGTACCTGTAGATACACTCGATAGCTTCAAGAAAGCATTAGATGCCCTTTTATCAAGAGAGAAAATGCAAGGATATTAATATTAAAGGAGAACTAAAGCTTAACTGAAGAAGTAGGTAGAAATGTTGTACATTATGTTTTGTGCTTCTGTACCAGCCCAAGGCAACCACATCCCTTTAGCAGTAAAGATCTGTGTCTCCAAAGATGCCCCAGTAGCTCCCCATCTTCTTTTCTGCTGATTCACTGCACATGTTCTGTGCTGCTGTCACTTACTGAGCTTAAGGACCCACTCACAATATACAGTACATATAGAATAGAAATGTCACAATATAAGGCTGATTAGTAATTAATACAGATAATTACTACATGGCAGCACAGAAACAGTGCAATTAGCACCAGCATTTAATAATCAGCCCTGTAGCATCAGCTTATATTACAGGCCAACCTCATTTTCTGCTTGATAATTTGTGACAACCCCTAAATTTAGCTTCTCAACAGCTGCTCAGAGCCCACTGAGCATGTGAGTGTCACAGACACTTTCCAAGATGGTGACCCCCTGTGACAAGTTTGAAGTCCTGGATCATTGCTGCTATTGACAAGCTGAAACTTTAGGCTGGTGCAAAAAGTTCACTATATAAAATATTGCATTTTTAGTCACATTCATTTTTAGGGTTTAGTTCTCCTTTAACTGATATTAGTCGACCCAGGGACTGAACCAATTTCCATCTTGGAGACAGGAAGGATTGTTTTTTGCCTTTGATGCAAAGTGAAAGGTTTCAGATGGGGTTTTGCCTTCATTGGGATCAATTAGCCGTTAGGCAGGTTTCATTTAGACTTAATGGATGTTTACATGTCACAACATAGTAATTTATTAGATAAAAAAAACACACTAGTGTTATTAGGTATCACCACACAAGGTGCTATTTCAGCACAAATAATTCATTATTCTTCTTCTTGTAAAAGGTGTCAGAAAGAAATCTGAACTGGTTAATGGGACCCTTGTACAAGCACTCAACATGTCAACAGCGATTAAGGAAAAACCATCACTAGCCACCAACATACCAATGACTCCCTGGAGAAGGAATGTCCTGAAACAGACAGATTTTCCCTTGCCCACCTCTTTCTGCCCTCGGGCCCTTAGTAAAGTTCAGCGCCAGAAGAAACACCAACAGTCTCTGAGGTCTGAACTGAAAGATGCCCCTCAGACTCACTCAGTGTTACTAATGGAATGAAAAGCTTGAGGAAAATATATATAATAAAGGCACTGACTCTTTAGCAAAACACCTGGGACCTGTATTTATTCATTTCAGGCAACATAATATATTTTATTAGCTGTAGCTTTTCCTTTACCTGTACAAATGCAGCAGTGTAGCCTTATTAAAACTACGTTAATGATTTCCTATGTACAGAAGCCCTACAACTATAATTGCTCATTAATCATAGAGAAGTGCTTACATTCAGTTAATCCTTCAACTACACAAACTTCTGGGTAAGGATGTAAGTGGCCAGACAGGGGTCAGTATTGGGGAGTGTGAGTTGTGTGCTTTGGGAGGCTAGTTTCCGGAGGGGACATTTTTTGGCTAAACTAAAATAAAATTAAATTTCTAACGTTAATAGACTAATTGGTTGGTTTGGGCAACTGCACCTGCGCAATGTGGAACCTGGGTTGCTAAATAAGCCATTAAAGGGGAACTAAAGCCTAACTAAAAAAGTAGCTAGAAATGCTGTATGTTGTGTTTTGGGCTTTTATAACAGCTAAAGGCAACCACAGCCCTTTATCATGGAAGATCTGTGTCTCGAAATGCAATTAATACAGATAATTACTACATGGCAGCACATAAACCAGTGTAATAAGCATCAAAATATAATAATGAGTCCTGTAGCATCAGCTTATATTACAGACAAACCTCATTTTCTGCTTAATAATTTGCAACGAGCCCTAAGCTTAGCTTCTCAACAGCTGCTCAGAGCCCACTGAGCATGTGAGTATCACAGACACTTTCCAAGATGGTGACCCCCTGTGACAAGTTTGAAGTCCTGGATCATTGCTGTTATCGAGGAGCTGAAACTTTAGGCTGGTGCAATAAGTTCACTATATAAAATATGACATTTGTAGGCATACTGTATTTATTTTAAGGGTTTAGTTCTCCTTTAAAGGAGAATTAAAGTTCAACTGAAGAAGAAATGTTGTACGTTATGGTTATGTTTTGGGCAATGTTCCTTTTATGCCATTCATTTTTTCTTTTCCCATACCTGTGTTAAATTATAGTCACTGATACTGGAAAACAACGCCAGTCCATGAAATGCAATCCATTTTTACAAAATCCCTATAAAGGAAGGGTATGTAAACCAACCAATGAAGAAGAAAGGAAAAGGGGGTAAACTCAACCCTCTCTTTGCCCAGTGATGCTGGAAGGTACACACATAACATTCAGCTCTGAATCTCTATTAACATCTTCTACCACTTCTGAAGTGCTGTTGGTCTGCCCACACAAACCAAGAGGTACAAAGCTTCTAATATTCTCTTCCCACAGGAATGATGTACATACAGTAGCTCCTGGGGGGCAGTGCAAAAAACCCACTCACATTTCTAAACTGAAATCAAAGTGGAAAAAATTCTTTCACCCTCCAGATTAGCAATCAGATCACTTAGGGGCAGATTTATCAAGGGTCTAATTTCAAAAAACGTTGAAATTCAAATTCAAAAAGACCAACAAAATTAAATTGAAGGTTTTATTGAAGAATAGGTCAGTTTTTGATCGAATTCGAATCATTCAAATCGTAGTAATAGCACATTTGAATCGTACATTTCGACGTTTCCCCCCCAAAAAAACATAATTTTTCCACCAATTGACTCCAAATCTAGGAGGTCCCCCATAGGCTAAAACAGCAATTTCGGCAGGTTTTAAATGGCAAATGGTTGAAGTTGAATTTTTAATGAGACAGTACATGATAAATTTCAAATTTAAATTTTCGAATTCTTTTCAAATTCGAATCAAATTTGGACTATTTCCTAGTCGAAGTACACAAAAATTAGCTCGAATTTAGTTTTTTTTAAATTCGAATATTCACTTTGATCTTTGATAAATCTGCCCCCAATTGTATGAACACTATACAGCATCAATTCATACCAGAAACCTTGTATTTTCTCCTTATTTAAATTATTTAAAGATAATAATAGAAACTGTCTTTTGTATCTGACTATATACACGTTGCAGGGAGACACTGCAGCATTTCACAGTTCCAACTATATTGTATTCAAAGCTGGAGATAATGCCCTCATGCCACCTGAGAATAACAGTAAATGGATCCCTAAAGTATTTTTATGACCTATAATATGTTGATAGAAAGTGATAATATCTGCCCAAATGCCCTTATCCTTTGTAATTCAATTAAATGAGCCTGTCTTTATACCAGAAATCTTCTAAGCCCCTTATTCATTTTGTCACTTTACACTGGACTGGGAGTCCCAGGTAGGGTTGAATCCGCAAAGGGAGCCTGGCCATGGCTTCAATGGGGGCGGGGTTGTGACAGTCTGGGCGGGGTCATGGCATCAGGGGTGGGGCTATGACTTGGTGATCTGCGACTTTTGAATCCTTCAAAAACCCAGACTAGGCAACCCTAGTTCCAGGTTATAGTTTTATTCATCACAAACATCAGTAACATCATAGGTTCAATCAAGGAATCTTGAGTTGGTTCTAACATCCCACTCTCATGGTTAGATGCAGGTATCGGACCTGGGTTATTTTGGATGAGGCATCATTATGTAATTTGGATCCCCATTACAAATAATTGAAACATGAAATAAACCCAATAGGATTGCTTTGCCTTTTGCCACCAATGTGAATTAATTCAGCTTAGTTACCATCAAGTACATGGTACTGTTTTATTATTACAGAGAAAAGGGAATCATATGGAAAAAAGGACTTAAATGGAGTCAATGGGAGATGGCCTTCCAGTAATTCAGAGTATAGGTTTCTGGATAAAGGATCCCACTCCAAGCAGCAGATTTACTAAAGGGCGAAGTGACTAACGCTGGTGACGATTTGCCGCTTTCAGGCACTTTGCCGATTTACTAACAGGCGCAGGAATAACTTCACTAGCAAAAGAAACAGACGCTAGCTGTCATTCGCACTCTATCGCCAGACGAATTTTCGCTCTGACGAATGGACGTTACTCTGCAAATTCACTAAGATGCGGATTTTATTGAACGTTACCTCTTTCGCCAGACTTGCCTTCGCCAGCTCAGACCAGGCGAAGTGCACTGGAGTGCATAGATCTTCCTCAATCTTCTGTTACTTACATCATATTTGTAGTGGAAAAAGTCCCAAAAAACAATGGCGTCTTTTCATTTTTTCAGAGTGATAGCCTGCAAAGTCCTTACATTTTTTTTGGGTAACCCCGTACATTTTCTAATATATGGAACATAAAGTATACAGTGGACTCATGTGTAGGGCAATATAAAAACTATATTTTCTTTATTAAGGTTCCCTTAATGTAATGTATTTGCTGCAACATATACGTCCATTCAACTTTATAATTTCCTGCCATATGCTAATTAGCCTGAGCGAAGACATCTAACGAGGTTGCGCTGGGCATAATTGAACGCTAGCGCATCTTCGCTTTGATTGCCGACGTAACACTACCGAAAATTCACCCACGTTCGGCGCCCTGGACGCAACTTCGCATTATAGTAAATTAGCGTTGTCTGAGCGAATTTTCAACTGGCAAAGTGTTGCGATGGCTGCAATGTATCTTTTGCGCCATTAATTTTTCCTTTTTTAATATTTTTCCATGTGTTTAAACAGGTTCTACAGTCATATATTACTTTATCTGGCAACAGAAAAAAAGAATGGGAATTTTATCATTTTAGCTATTTGCCTCCATCATGCTTTGGCACAATAAAGATATGCAGTATCATAACTCTCTAATATAGACTTACATTGCAAAAGGCAAATTTTCTATCTTATTTATGCATTT
The DNA here is from genome assembly GCF_017654675.1 of Xenopus laevis. Taxonomy (NCBI): domain Eukaryota; kingdom Metazoa; phylum Chordata; class Amphibia; order Anura; family Pipidae; genus Xenopus; species Xenopus laevis. Next base: position 104,771,881 of record NC_054382.1, read on the forward strand.
TCTTTTACATCCCCCCCACATTTGTGATGGATGAAAAGTTCTTTTTTCTTTTTCAATTTGGTTCTGAAGTGCAGCAGCAAAAGAGCTCCAGGGTTTCTCTTGAGTCATTGAGATAAAAGATATAACTTATGAATGTATATGTGACATGGTACGGCTATGGTATAATAAACACACAGGGCAAATTCACTAAAAGACGAAGCGCCTAACGCTAGGGTGAATGCGTAGTGCATTTTCGTTAATTCGCCGATTCACTAACGGACGCTGGCGTAAATTCGCTAGTGTTACTTCGCACCCTTACGCCTGGTGAATTTGCGCAACGGACGTAACTACGCAAATTCAATGACGCGCAAATTATTCTGAACGCTACCTTTTACGCCAGACTTCCTTCGCCACCTCAGACCAGGCGAAGTGCAATAGAGTAGATAGGGATTGCTTCAAAAAAAGTTAAAAACGCTGGCATTTTTTTCATTTTTTATGGATGATCTAAAATTTTTGGGGCTCCCCTCCTTCCCCCCTACATTTCCTAACTCATGGCACCTAAACTATACAGTGGGCACATGTGTAGGGCAAAACAAAAATGTTATTGTGCTTGTGTAGTGCTGCTACATATACCTCAATTTTAACTTCAATTTGGTGCCGTATGCAAATTAACCATCGCTAGCGTAACTTCGCTTTGCTTGGCGAATTAACGCTAGCGCAACTTCGCAACCTTACGCTTCCCCTGAGTGCAACTTTGGATTTTAGTGAATTTGCGTAGCACTGGTGAAAATACGCCTGGCGAAGTGCGGCGAAGCGCGACGAATCGGACGCTGGTGCAACAACGAATCTTAGTGAATGTCCCACACAGGGTCCAAAATGTGTGCACAACATTGAAATAGTAAAATCCTCATACTCGAGCCTGTTGTTGTTTTTACCTCTGAAAATATTCTAGCTCTGTGTTCTCAATGAGCAGTTCAGAGCAGAAGGTGAAAGACTCTAAAGGAAAAATTCACCAGCTGCTGAAAGTATATATTTTAAGAATAAAAAAATAAAAATAAAATTGCAAATTAACATATACAGGTATGGGCCCTATTATGCACACACCCTTTATCTAAGAAGCTCAGAAACAGGGCAATCCATTTTGCTTGGTGGCATATTTATCAAGAGTCGAATTTCAAATTGAAAAAACTTTGAAATTCAAATTCAAAAAGACCAACCGAAATTAAGTAGAAGTTTTTTTGGCCGAATAGGTCCGTATTAGATCAAATAGGTCCGTATTCAGCCAAATTCGAATCGTATGAATCAAAGTAATAGCGCATTCGATCACATTTGAATCAAAGTTTTTCCTAAGTCCATCAATTGACCCCCATGGGCTAAAACAGCAATTCGGCAGGTTTTAGATGGTGAATGGTCGAAGTCAAATTTTTAAAGAGACAGTACATGATAAATTTCGATATTCAAATTTTCAAATTTTTTTCAAATTCGAATCGAATTTGGACTATTCCCTAGTTGACGTACACAAAAAATAGCTCGAAATTTGAATTTTTTGCATTTGAAAACTCGAAAACTGCCCCTTGGAGTCATATTTAAAGGAACAGTTCAGTGAAAAAAATGAAAACTGGGTGAATAAATGTTATATAGGCCGTGCAAAATAAAAATGTTCGTAATATAATTAGCCAACTTTCTGCTTTGAATTGCTCTAACTCTTTGTTAGTCAGCGACTTTAAGGGGGGCCGAGTTTACAATTGATCTTCAGCATGCAGCTTAGATTCAAAAGCAACAGATATGACCCATGTGGATCACTGTTAAGTGACTGACTGGTTTTATTTACCCAGTTTTTATTTTTACACTGAACTCTTATTTTGCTTTTTTAATTACGCATTATGGCATTGCGCTCCAAGTTGTGAAAACAAAAACCCCTTATGTGGGTAAACCCAGAGGTCGCAAGTGTTTCACTAAACAGATAAAATCAGTACAACATTACGGGGAATATTTATCAAAATATGATTTAATAAAAAAAAGTCTGACCAAACTAGAATCCACGACGTGGCCTTATTTACTATTAAAAAAAGCACAATTTAATCGGTTCGGAGACAAATGCGAAAAAATCGTGTGTAAAGATATTTTTCCTGAATTGTTTTGTTTTTTTGAACTTTTTCCCAAAAACCCAGAATTTTTGGGATTTTTTCCCGAAAAATCTGAGATAATCGGATTTTTGGACTAATTCCAGTGCAGACCACAGAAAATAGGTAGGATAGGGACCTCCCCGATTGACTTATATACAAAGTCGGCAGGTGTGAGATGCTGTAATTTCGGATTCTGACTTTTTCCATCCTCGTGGTATAATAAATCTCAAAAAATTTTAGTTTTTTTTCTACTAAAAATTTGGATTTACAGTATAGTTTTTGGCATTTGGACTTTAATTTTATAACCTGACTTGTGCTCTGATAAACTTCAATCACTCTTTACTGCTGTACTGCAAGTTGGAGTGATATCACCACCTCCCTTTCCCCCCCAGCAGCCAAACAAAAGAACAATGGGAAGGTAACCAGATAACAGCTCCCTAACACAAGATAACAGCTGCCTGGTAGATCTAAGAACAACACTCAATAGTAAAATCCATGTCCCACTGAGACACATTCAGTTACATTGAGAAGGAAAAACAGCAGCCTGCCAAAAAGCATTTCTCTCCTGCAGGCACAAGTCACATGACTTGGGGCAGCTGGGAAATTGACAAAATGTCTAGCCCCATGTCAGATTTCAAAATTGAATATAAAAAAATCTGTTTGCTCTTTTGAGAAATGGGTTTCAGTGCAGAATTCTGCTGGAGTAGCACTATTAACTGATGCGTTTTGAAAAAAACATGTTTTCCCAAAACAACAGGACACACACTTGTATATTCACAAAAATCAATAGTACAATGCTCTGAACAGTTTCTGATGTAAAGACACCACTATTGCGTAGTGGAAAGAAATTTAATATTTTGATTAGTTGAAACGGGGGACCTTATTTATCAAAATCCAGATTTTTCCACATTTAAATTAGAAAAGTCCAACCAAAATAGAATCCACAATTGGATCTTATTTGTTATTAAAAAGGCAGGATTTATTAGGATCTGGTAAAAACTCAATAAAATAGAAAGAAATTTAATATTGTGGTTATTTGAAACAGGGACCTTATTTATCAAAATCCGAATTTTTCTGAGTATTTAAATTAAAAAAGTCCAACCAAAATAGAATCCACAATTGGACCTTATTTCTTATTAAAAAAAGCAGATTTATTCGGATCTGGTAAAAACTCGATAAAATAGAGCAAAAGTCTGAATTGTTCGTTTGTTTTTGGATAAGACTGAATATTTCAGATTTTTGCCTGAAATAGTCCGATTTTGGGGCTAATTCCAGCACAGACCACAGAAACTTCCAAATAGGATAGGGACCTCTCCCATTGACAACCTCAGCAGGTCTGAGATGGAGGATTTTCGAATTCAGACTTTTTTCATACTCGGGGTATAATAAATCTTCCACTAAAAATTTGAATTTTATAGTTAAAAAAATAAAATTTTCTGAGGTTTTTGGATTCAGACTTTAGTAAATAACCCCTAAATGTGAAAATTATTCTAATATATATATATATATATATATATATCATATATTACAATAATTTTCACATCATTCCCTCCAGTAATTACCTGACAGATATACCTAATATATTGACCATATAATAACTATCTATAATATTACTTCTTATCCCCATTTCTAATTGCCTTTAGAGTTATAGTTAATATCTAAGATATTAACTATAACATATACACATATACATATGTGTTTATTTACTGACAATTATTGTAATATATATATATATATATACTGAGAGTATAATAATAAGAAACTAAAAGAAAATAACTGAAGAATATTAACTGTAAAACTGAAGATGAATAGAATGTCAAGCAAGAAAAGTAATAATATGGCAAGTAATGACAGTGGCAAAATAATTTCCTGATTAAAAAGAGCAGTAATAAACAGTATAATCTGACAAGTAAGTGATACCTGAGCATTAATGGGAAGAGGTCAGTATTTGATAGGAAATGTCTTGAATATTTCTTGAAACAGCAGGGAGTACAGGCGCACAAGGGGCTCAGTTGGCACTGGGGCTCTCAATACTGTATGCTATAGCACGGCAGGCCCAATGGTTATAATAACTTATCTAGAAGCCTGTTATACAGAAAGCTCTGCATTACAGAAAGGTCATATCCCTTAGACTCCACTGCAAGCAAATAATTCTAATGATCAAAAATGATTTCCTTTTTCTCTGTAATAATAAAAAACTCCGCTGTAGCTGATGGTAACTAAACAATCTCATAAGATTTATTTAATCTCAATATATTTATATATATTTTTTTTTATTATTTTTTTTTTTCAAATTCTTTTTATTGAATTTTACAACAAAGCATTATGATCATTTCACAACATGTAAATAAGCATGCAGTTTCATATTTCAAATGAATATCATGCAGATTTTGTCCTAAACAATAAACAAATATTGTTAACTATCTTGACCTGTTTCTCACCTATTCAATATTCGCTCGTGCTCGAAACACATGAACTTTAGAGTTCAGAAAGAGAGAAATCGTAAACACGTTTTAGAAATTAAAAATTGACATGAATGGGATGACAATCCAGTTTAATTCCTGAATTATCAATCAGCCTTCCCCATGAGTTTATGTATAAATTTATTTTTGTTGTCATCTACAGATTCTATATAAATTGACCATCTTCTGTTTATTTTTTCGTTCAAGGGAAAATCCCCCATTCTGAATCCAAGAACCTCCTGAATATATAAGCGATGTAAATATGAAAGTACATCTTTCAGAGTGGGGTTCTTTTTCTGTTATCCAGAACAAAAATATATATTTCCTAGTGACTGCCATTAATAGTTGACAAAAATTCTTAATATAATTTTAATAAGGTTCAGCGATTCAATTACTGATAGATTCCTTATCCGGAGGTCTTGAGCATTATGTATAATAAATCCTATACCTGTACTTGTATTTGAGCTCCAGTAATTTCTTGTGGCAGCCCCGGGATAAGCCTTGCGTTTAAACCAACAGTTTCTGTTGGTCCTATTTGTGAAAAGTAACATATATGGCTGGAAACATCATGTACAGGTATTGTCAGGATCTACCAACAGTGTGTGGTTGGCAGGTAGGAGCCGAAATGCATGGTAACATGGCGACACCATGTTTGGTGTTAGAATAACCAGGAAATGGAAGTGTGCTCAGAATGAAGTTTAATGGTAAACTATAAACAATTGGTGCTGGTGAAACGGAAGACAAATAATAAGAAGTAAAATGAGAACTATAACAAACCAAAGGTTGGGGCAGGCTGATGCAAGTCCGTGTACACAGGCAAGAGTTCATAGGCGGGCGGCAGGCGATACAAGTCCTAGGAACAGGCAAGAGATCAGTGGCAGGCGGCAAACAATGCAAGTCCGTGAAACAGGCGAGGGGTCAAACCAGGAGATCAGATCAAGGATGTAGCAGGTACAAGCAGGACAAGTCAGGAATCAGGGACTGGGTAATTTCAGAAACACTGGCACAAGGCGACTAGAACACAGAAATAAATCAATGATCCAGCAATGGCTGGCAGAAAGGTAATGGCTTATATAGAGCCTTGATGATAAGATCACCGACACCTGGCTTCAATGAGATTAGGGGTGGAGACATGGAATAGCAGTAATCTACACTGACAGTTCGAGGTGTGAGCTCCAACTGCCTCCAGTGGCTCAGCATGAGAATGCACTGTCCAGTCAACCTGCAGACCAGGGATTCAATCCCCAATAGTCCTGACAGGTATGGGACCTGTTATCCAGAATGCTCAGGACCTGGAGTTTTTACGGATAAGGGATCTTTCCATAATTTAAATCACCATACATTTTCTAAAAAATAATTTAAACATGAATTAAACCTTATCGGATTGTTTGGCCTCCACGAAGGATCTATCATATCTTAGTTGGGATCAAGTACAAGGTACTGTTTTATTTCTACAGAGAAAAAGGAAATCATTTTTAAAAAATTTGAATTATTTGTTTATAATGGATACGGCCTCTCTGTAATTCTGAGATTTTTGGATAGCGGGTATACATGTATATTCTGCTGCTCCTGACTCCTCACCACTCACAGTGTACACATTTGGCTAGAGAGAACGCCGTTGGGATTTGGGAACTACCAGGCTGCTTATTTTATTTATGCTTCACAAATTCCAGCATGCATAGCCAAACATTGAATACAAATCAGTCAGCTTAGTGATTTCCACCCTGCAACCCTCCAGCTGTTGTTGAACTATAACTCCCAGCCTCCCCTGACAGGCTTCAGCTTTAATTCAACAGCAGTTACAGAGAAGAGGTTTGACTTGAAGGAGTTATCTGATAACAAAGTGGAAATTGTTGAGCAAACTGGTCTCTGCATAAGGCTGCACCTCTATATAGTGACAGTCATGGTTATTATTATTACACATATGTACCGTATGCCTAATAATTAGGGATGCACCGAATCCACTATTTTGGATTCGGCCGAACCAGCAAATCCTTTGCAGAAGGATTCGGCCGAATCCTGCTGAAAAAGGCCTAATCCTGGCCGAATCTTGAACCGAATCCTGGATTCAGTGCATCCCTACTAATAATGTGCACAACTGCCAGAAACAGTTTTTATTCCCATACAATTACAGTGAAAAGTCAATTTTACATCCCATGATTTTAAGTTTTTCCACATTTTTCTGCTCCCACCTATATATTATGCATAATACATTTCCCTGATTTTACATTTTTCTGGATTTTACACCATTTTTTTCTGATCTCCTGAAAAACGTAAAATGGGGGTTCTACTGTACAAACAAGAATATTGTGCTTAGGGCAGTTTGTTTAAAGGGTAAATTGGTAAATTATATTTTAAGGGGGAAAAGGCACAATTGTTCACATTTTTTCCAGAAACGAAGGGGTGATTTATTAACTTTCTCAACAACACCAGTTGTTACTCAACCCTAATCCAGGTCGTAAAGATTTATTCCACTGAAGAAACGAGTTTTTCCAAATCAGCAATTACCTTATTAACTTTGCATTAAATTTGTTAATTACGGCAGCTGTCAATTTGGTTTGGTTCAACTCTTGAAATTCTTTTAAACTGACACAATCATCTGCTTTGATAAAAGTGTCGATTGATTAAAAACTCCCCTGACTACAGAGGGAAAGTGTTAGTAACTGTGAAAAATTCTAACAATGGTTATCCAAGATTTCTGTATTTAGTCAATTTTCCCCTAATTGAAAAGGGGAAATTTGGATTGAACATTGGAATACTTCCCTTGGGGAAATTTTGTGAAGAAATTCCTTGTGACACCTGTAAATGTGAAGTAATTTCTGTTGAACACCAGTCGCAATGGACAACCCAAAATTCACTTGCGCCCCTTGGTAAAGAAGTTTATCTATTACTTTAAATGTTCTAATTTCTTGGGATTTGTGGTGCTTTTTTTAAAGTAGAAAATAAGACTTCCCCTTTAAAATTCTGAAAATTTCATTTTAGTGAAAACTGATTGGGAGCGGTTTAAAAAAGGGATTCCGATTCAGGAATAGTTCTTAAATTTCCAATGAATAGAGCTCAAAGGAGAAACAAAAAGGAAAATAATTATATATCAGCTATGGATATAGGATCAGATCCTCTAACTGGAAAGAACTGAAAAAGAAAAATTAGAAAATTATTTACTGGAACTTTCTTCACTCAAGTAACACATCTTTTGAAATGATAATGATCCTATTTGGGAATTTCTAATAATATTAGCAAAATCAGTGCTTTGCTTTCAAATAAAGTGTTAGAAAAACAATTTGTAATCCAGAGTATCAGGTCAGTCTAATATGATACAGGTATGGTAGCTTGTTGGTACAGAAACCTGTTATCCTGACAGCTCTGAATTACAGAAAGGCATTTTAGCCAAATAATAAAACATTTTCAAAACAATTTCCCTTTTCTCTGTTACAACAGTACATTGTACTTGTTCCAAACTAAGATATAATTAATCCTTATTGGAAGCAGAACCAGTCTATTGGGTTTATTTAATATTTACGTGATTTTCTAGTAGACTTAAGGTATGAAGATCCAAATTATGGAAAGATCTGTTATCCGGGAAGCCCCAGGTCACAAGCATTCTGGATAACAGGTCCCATACCTGTATTATTTTGCAGAATGTTGTAAAATGTGGCAGTATTATTAATTATAAGTCCATTGTCTATATTTTAATGATTTAATTTCTTTCGACAATTGATACAGGTATGGTATCCGTTATCCAGAAACCCATTATCCAGAAAGCTCCAAATTACAGAATGCCCATCCCCCATGGATTTCATTTTATCCTAATAATCCAAATTTTAAAAAAGGATTTCCTTTTTGCTCTGTAATAATAAAACAGTAACTTGTACTTGATCCAAACTAAGATCTAATTAATTCTTATTGGAAGCAAAACCAGTCTATTGGGTTTATTTAATGTTTACATGATTTTTTAGTGGACTTAAAGTATGAATATCCAAATTATGGAAAGAACTGTTATCTGGAAAAACACCAGGTTCCGAGCATTCTGGATAACAGGTCCCATATCTGTAATAACTACGGTGGCATACATCCTATTCAATGGCAAAAAAATCCTAGTGGGTTTATAACACTTATATAGTATTTGCCTTAAGGCAATATGATTCACATTACACCCCCTCATCTAGATTATACCATTATATTCATTATCTACTCCCCTATAAATTTCTGTTTGTGTTGCTGCTTCTGTTCTGACTGGGGTGAATTATGAGGATAATAAAAGTCTAACTGAGCAGTAACCAAGGATGAGTACCAAATTTAATGCTGTAAGGAAAAGAACACTAAAATAAAGAAAGGCAAAATAACACTAACAAGTGAATAAAACATGTGTGTGTAACCTCTCATTTGTCAGCGACTCGCAGAAAGTGCAGTACCTGTGGCTGTAGTTGTTCCAATTCCAAAATGTCCAAATCCAGAGTTCTGTCTATACTTGGACTATTCCTCTGAACTTGCTGTGTGACAGAGGTGGCTCATCTGTGAAGCTTCTGTAGCCAGTAGTGCTGTCAGGCTGAAATGTCTACTCTCGTATTCCACATGTTCTCTGGTCAGGAGGTTAAATGGTGCTTGAAATATCCCACACACTTCTTACTGGAACTGGGCTACTCCCTCTGCAACTGCATCTTTACTGGGACTGGATTCCCTCCTCTCACACGCTCTTTTCTGGGATTGGGCTACTCCTCTCCCATACCATAGCCTTCATTACATTAAACTTCTCACCAATACCACCATGTCTTCACTGGGACTGGGTTACACCCCTCATTCAGCCTATTGATAATTAGTTTGTCTGGGCAACTGTCTTCTTTCTTCTTACCTATACTTAGAAACTGCCCTTTTTTCAGTGTATCATTCCTGACATAAGGCTATTGCCTCAACTAAACCAAACATACTCAATCAGTATTAGTGCTGGCCTACGCTAATCTTCCTTCCTAGGGCTGGCTTGCTACGTCCCTGTTTTCCAATCTTTTTTTAGTGAATCATACTGGAACTTGGCTACCCAACCCATCTTTACTTCATGTGGTCTATTCTCTATTCGCTTCCCAGGTTCACTTGGACTGGGTTACGGCTCCTTCCCATCCCATCCTTACTGTTACTGGGATACTCCACTATATACTTTAGATGGACCTTTCTCCATCAAAAACCAATCCTTACAGCGATTGAGTTATTCCAACCCCTCATCTCATCTTTATCTTACCTTACCACATCCATACTATCTATTATTGTTTTGACTATCCCATCCTAGCTTAGTTTTTCTCTCTTTTCTCTCTTTCATGTTCATCTAAATGGGACTGGGCTACTCATTGCTCCCAGGGGACCCACGCTTTTTCTTGTGATTGTACATTTTTCTTTTTCTAAATTTATGGTCTGGTCATGGTCTGCTATACTTTACAATCTCACACTTGCTGCACCTAGGCTATTTCCTCCTACCATCCCATCTTTACTTATTTACTCCTTCCTCCCAACCCATGTTTACTGGACCGGGGTTACTACCTCCACCTCCACCTCCACCATTCTTTCTGGATCTGGTCTATTTCTTTGCCGCTATTCTTACTATAATGGTATAATATATATTGTAATATTAATCCCACACATTCTTTTAAAGCCCACAGTATCCTCTCAACTTCTACATCCTTAGTTACTCCATCCTCTTTCACCATTCATACAGTCTGGTCTATGCCCTCTCTTCACTTCCAACCTTATTGGAACTGGAATACTGGTCTTTATCTCATTAGATGGGGTATTCTGTTTTCATGTTGTCCATAGCATAACTGTACGGCTACTATTTCTCAAACAGTCTTTACTGCATGACTCCCCTCTCACATCAAATCCTAGCAGGGTTTGGGTTACCATGTCTATCCTTACTGAATCAGAGTTAAACTCCCCCTTCTGCCCATACATGCACTCCTACTGCATGACACTCGCACCTGAAATTTGAGACATTTTGTAAAGCATAAATATCCCACTGACTGGAGAAACCACCCTACTGAGGGGTCAAAAGGCAGTAAAAGAAAAGACAATAAGTGTCGAGATGTGACCTTCACACAACACATACACTACCATAGCACATACTATATTAAGCCATTACAGATATGTCTTTTAGATAGCTATTGGAAATTGAACCATATTTGCGATTTCTAAAATATTAAAATACACAATTAATAATACCAACCAACCAAACAGAGATACCAGAGCCAGTCAAGCAGATAGGATTGAAGCTGGATATACAGATATGCCGTATTCAGCAATTGATAGAATCTCTCACAAAGGGTTCGGCTGAATCCTAAAATAGTGGACCCTAGTTCTTGCATATCAAGATAACATATCTTTTTCTTTTTGGAAGTGTCTGGGTTACAATTTTTATTCCCATACCATGAATAAGAATACTCCAGCAATGGCAATTTGTTTAACATCCCAGCAGAGAGATTATATCTGATTATTTCCCTGTGCTTTTACTTCTATCATTTGTTTCTCATTGAGAGGTTAGGCATTCTCATTAATATGATTCCTTTGCATTTGGCTTTGACTTGCTGCAGGTGAAGGCACTAGAGACAGTGGGGCAAAGTCACTTTTTGCTAAACTTATGCTAGCAACGACCACTTCTCCCTTTAGTAAATCTGCCCCAGTATGTACAGCCCCTCACTGTGATGGGGACATGAACCAACCAACGTTATGCAACGCATTATAGTAACATCATTTCAAGACAAATTGCAATTGTTCCTTTATTTTTTATTTTTGGTGAAATATTTACAGTTTTTGTGCTGCAGTCTCTAAACTTGGAATTTGCAGTTATTTGGTTGTTAAGGGGTTAATTACTCCAGTAACGACGGAGCAGTTTTGGAATAACAGAAGCCTTTATAAGAAAAATAAGCAATAATGAGCAATAAAAACTAAGAATATGATGGCTTTCATCTGGGGGAACAAGTGACCTAGGATCAATAGACATATTATGTACCTCCACAAAACCAGAGGCGGATTGGGGGTCCCACATTTGCTTCATTATTATAGGGCAGCACGTTGTGCCCAGATCCCCCCCATACATGGAGTCTAATATGATACAACCTTATTCATTCCAGAGCCTACTCTGGAATCCGAGCTCGGATATTAAAGTATGTAGAACTGTTTCCCCATTGACTTATACTATGATGCAACTATGGAACATACTTAAATTCAAATATCGTATGGCATCAAACCCTTCGGCAATGGTACCATTGCATGGAAACACCCTTTTTCCCCCGAGCCGATCCGAGTCGGCCTTTACCTGGTGGAAAGACAGGGGAGTACTTACCGCTTACCAGCTCACTGATGGATCTAAACCGCTACTTATGGAGAAACTTATTCAGAAATATCAGGCCCCGCCAACTGAGACATACCGGGCAATGCAACTATCACATTTTGCTACACACCTCTGGAACAAACATATGGCCTCTAGAACCTTTTTAGAGGCCATTTGCATGACTTCCCCAATGAGTAAACGAGTCCTATCAACCATTTACAACCAGTTGAACCATGCTGTTGCACCGGACAAACTTTGACACATGCTGGACTGGGAAAAGGACTTGGGGAAAACGTTTTCTCCGGAAATATGGCTCAAAAGCTACTTGAGAATTTTTAAAGGGAGCTATAATGTCACCATAGTGGAAACCTCATTTAAACTCTTTCACAGAGCGTACTATGTTCCGGAACGACTTCATCGTAAATACCCAACTGTTTCACCTCAATGCTTCAGGAATTGTTCCACTAGAGCAGGGGTCCCCAACCTTTTTTTACCCGTGAGCCACATTCAAATTTAAAAAGAGATGGAGAGCAACACAAGCATAAAATAGTCCCATGGGGTGCCAAATAAGGGCTGTGATTGGCCATTTGGTTGCCCCTATGTGGACTGGAAGCCTACAAGAGGCTCTACTTGGTACTATACTTAGTTTTTATGCAATTAAAACTTGCTTCCAAGCCTGGAATTCAAAAATAAGCATCTGCTCTGAGGACACAGAGAGCAACATTCAAGGGGTTGGAGAGCAACATGTTGCTCGCGAGCTACTGGTTGGGGATCACTGCACTAGAGGGACGGTATGGCATACCTGGTGGAGCTGTCCTATAACACAAGCCCTATGGCAGAAGATAGCTCGGATATTGACTACGCTCTTTTATACTCCCATTGATCCATGCCCAGAAGTTATGCTCCTTGGACATAAACTAGAAGGCATGAACCATTCGGCACAACATCTGACTCAACATATCTGTATGGCAGCTAGGATTCATATTGCGGCACAGTGGAAATCACCCTGCCTTTCCTTACCTAAAGTCCTGGACAAGATAGAGTTCATACATATCAATGAACGTTTGAAATACCAAATTGATAATCAAATGGAGAAATACACAGAGATCTGGGACACTTGCAGGGGAATGTAATAAAAGTCGCAAAGAGCAAAACAATTCACACCAATAAAACTAAAAATCCACATCTCGCAATGTAATATTGTTCCTTAAACTGTTATTGCATTGCGAATTTTAATTGCGCATTGCGAATTTTAATTGCGCATTGCGAATTTTAATTGGGCACTCATAAGAAGTGCTTGAAGGTGTCGTAATCTTTTGGAGCAAACATAACGACTTTTTCAGTAAGAAGTTTTATTACATTGACTGCGCATTGGCGCAAACTATAAAATTCGCAAACGGTCTTTCACTGTCGGAAGTGGTCGCTAAACAGTTTCCGGGCTCGCAAAAGCTATATTAAATTCGCACAAAGCAAAATTTGTTCGCGCAAAGGCATAACTTTTCGCATTGCGAATAGTTTTTCCGTTAGCGATTTTTATTACATTCCCCCGTTGGATTCTTCATAATTCTTCCAATTCCTTTGAGTTGGAATGGGGCAATGGGCAGAGTTCATTTAATTTTATTAGAGTATATGCTTAACTGATATCTGAGGCCTATGGCAGCAACATGCTCTTAAGGTACCAAATGTGACATGCTTAGCGATACTTCTCTTATACACAGTGGATCATTTTGCTTATGGCTCATTTTCTTTTCATGTTTTTTCCTTTTTTCTCTTTTCTTTATTTTATTTTTCTGTATCTTTTCCCCTGTCAAGCAATATATTGTACCATGCATTCATGTGTTGTGCATTATGACGTTTTTGTACACAGTCCTACGGGAAAAGTAAAAATTGAAATAAAACGAAAGTTGACAAAAAACTAAGAATAGCAATAAAACAGAATCTTCCCAGCTAATCTGATTTCTTTGGCTTTTGGGGGTCAGTGACTCCCGACAACCAGGGATAATTTTAAGCAGCAGGCTAGAAAGAGAATAGGAAGGCTAATAGTTAAAATAAATAAATAAATAAATAATGAAGACCAATTAAAGACATAATAGAATAGGTCTACCTATAACAAACTAAAAGGTGAAATTGCTGACTTTATACACTGCAACTGTCAGCAGCACATCAGCTGTTAGTATGACTGGCACTACACAACACATTACAGGACATAACTGTGAATAAATGACTTTGTATTAACATTGCCTGCAGCCATCTGCTTGTCCTCTGACATCCCTTTGGGACTACTGGATTTCTAGGCCTCGGAATGCTGCCCATGCTTTAGGCATATGCCCAAGAGAACTTGTTCTGAAATGAGGCTTTATGGGATCCAGCATACTTGTATTCATTTCATTTTGACAGAGACCAATACTATACCCACTACACAGCAACTGCTTATGTACAAAGCCTTTTAGTCCAGAAAGAGTGCAATGGCCTAACATTAATGGGAGCAGAACCAAGGATAATGGGGGGGTGGGGTCTGGAACAGAGAATAGTTTTTTACCACCTGGGCTCATACTTTTCCTGGGATGGTCAGACTTACTGGTCCAATAGGCCCACTGATATGTGCAGGAACACATCTGCAATATTAATGCACCCAGATTGTGCAGATTGTCACTTGAGACCCACATAAAAGCTGTTGAAAGTGGAAAGAATTTGGGAGAACTCAGTAACATAACCTAGATGTATCTACAGAATAGCTCCCTGAAAGTTCCATTGTAGGAATAAACACAAGATATCAAATACATAGTCTGGGCACAGGGCAGGGGGGCAATCTAGTTACCCTGAGTCCATTATAAGGCATCTCAGTACCTCAGAACAATCCAAATGTCTCGGGGGGGGGGGTGGAGCAAACAATGCTAATACATTTGTGCACCGTGTCGTGGCCTCTTCCAACCTGTCAGTCTCTCTACTGGTGGCAGCAGCTTCCTTGGCTCAATAGGCTAAGAAGGTCTCAACGTTGAATTCACTTGGGGATGACAAACAGGGGTCATTTGTCAAGTGACACAGACAGGGGCCACGAGCAGAAGTCACATAAACAGTTTGGAGAGTTGCCCTTATGCACAATGCTCAGTTTATTAGCCCTAGAATGTATGGGAAAGTAAACTGAGAAGTGACAGGTGATTCATTGAGGTTTCATTTGAACTAGTTTACAAAAGGTATAAATTAGCTTTGTAGCTAATAGTGCGGAACAGGCTCTGCCCCTTCATGCCCAAGGGCCCATCATGCCAGTCTGAGCGAGTCTTTAACCCCATCCTCAACCACCACTTAAGGCTAGTGGAAACAGATGCCCTTGTACTGCACATTTGCATTGCTGCTTACGGCCTGGAAACTTGGCAAGCCCATAGCTCCAAATGCCACTCGCATCCAGTTACTGGTCCTGCTATTTTGGCTCGGAAACTACTTTTTTTCAAATGGACCAACTGCACAGAAGGATTTTAAAGTGATACTGACACTAAAAATTTTCTTTTCAAAATATTAACCTACATTAAAAGTTACCTAAGCTTTTGTAACTAATTGTCACTTGAAGGCCCTAAACCTGACTGTTTTGCCAACCTGACTGTCCCTTCTCAGTCTGTCAGTTAGAGTTTCTAATGCTAACGGACTCCTGCTGCACAAATATGGCAGCCCCCTCATACAGGAACATGGGCAGCGCTGATCCTTGCCTTTATGCCACCTGAGGTGGCCTTCCATTGCCGCCCCCACCCCTCCTCACGGCGCTCACTTTTCAGTGCTGGAGGGGGGTCGGGGCGCTGCATGTCGCTAGTGCAGAGAGAGCACTGAAAACCGGAAATTCAGCTCTTAGTTACCAGGAGCAGCATTTTTGCCGCCCCTGGCAACCAGGGGGCACTGCCGCCTGAGGCAAGTGGCTCAACTCGCCTCACTGGTGGAGTGCCCCTGAACATGGGGGTAAGAAAGGTAATAGAAAAGCATCAGGCAAATACTTTTATGGCAAAATTATAAATAGCATTCAATAATGATGGGTATAAAACAAGATTATTTTTCAGTGGGGCTCATTTATCAACACTAAGCAAATTTGCCCATAGCAACCAATCAGTGATTAGCTTTTAAAAGCCAGCTGCAAGTAGAACAATAAATGCAGCAATCTGATTGGTTGCCACTGGTTACTGCCCAGTGTTGATAAATGACCCCCAGTATCTCTTTAATGTCATTGATCTGTAACCCTGCTAATAACCCTTTCCAGTTTCTTACAAGTAAAAGAGTATTGATACTCCATGTACCTGAATCAGTGATAATTCCTGGTGATGTTACTGCTCCTCTGCATATTTTTATTGGAGCACTTACACAACAGACACACTTCCTATCTGGGGCCAGCACTGCTCTGGAGTATTTTCCTGTGAGTGCCGCCATTTTATTCCATGTCCCAGGCATCCCATGTGCCTAATGAAGTTGGGCACTAGGGATGTCGCGGACTGTTCGCCCGCGAACTAATTCGCGCGAACATCGGCCGTTCGCGTCCGCCGAATGTTCGCGAACGTCGCGCAACGTTCGCCAATTTGGGTTCGCCTTAGCTGGCGCTTATTTTTGCCCTCTCACCCCAGACCAGCAGATACATGGCAGCCAATCAGGAAGCTCTCCCTCCTGGACCACCCCCACACCCCCTGGACCACTCCCCTTCCATATATAAACTGAAGCCCTGCAGCGTTTTTTCATTCTGCCTGTGTGTGCTTGGAAGAGCTAGTGTAGGGAGAGAGCTGTTTAGTGATTTGAGGGACAGTTGATAGTAACTTTGCTGGCTAGTAATCTACTTGATACTGCTCTGTATTGTAGGGACAGAACTCTGCAGGGATTTGAGGGACAGTGAGTTTAGGTTAGTTAGCTTTGCTGACTAGTAATCTACCTTCTACTGCAGTGCTCTGTATGTAGCTGCTGTGGGCACTGCTTCTGATCTCTCATCTGCTGACTGCTGCCTGTAACCCAATAGTCCTTGTAAGGACTGCTTTTATTTTCTTTTTTCTTTTTCTACTTTGCTACTATAAGAGCCCAGTGCTATTAGTCTAGCTGTGTTGGGGAGTGGGACTGGTGTGCTGCTCCTCCTAGTAGTTCACCACTACCAGCACCAACCAGAGTCAAAATTGTTACAAAGTATCTTATTTGCACCTGTTAGCTGTTCTGAGCTCTCTGCCAAAAGCTAATTAAGTTAGAAACTGGTTTTTTTCTGGCTGTTCAGTGCAGAGAAAAGAGGGACTGGTGTGCTGCTCCTCCTAGTAGTTCACCACCACCAGCACCAACCAGAGTCAAAATTGTTACAAAGTATCTTATTTGCACCTGTTAGTTGTTCTGAGCTCTCTGCCAAAAGCTAATTAAGTTAGAAACTAGTTTTTTTCTGGCTGTTCAGTGCAGAGAAAAGAGGGACTGGTGTGCTGCTCCTCCTAGTAGTTCACCACCACCAGCACCAACCAGAGTCAAAATTGTTACAAAGTATCTTATTTGCACTTGTTAGCTGTTCTGAGCTCTCTGCCAAAAGCCAATTAAGTTAGAAACTGTTTTTTTTCTGGCTGTTCAGTGCAGAGAAAAGAGGGACTTTCCAGTACAAAAGAGGGACAGGGGGTTGAGTGGTCAAAAGAGGGACAGTTGGGAGGTATGCAAGTGCCACCTAGCTGTGTGAGCTTTTTCACATTCTGTCTAAATAACAATAATAATTCCGTGTCCGTAAACATCACCTGAGTGATGTTTTTACAGCAGCAATAATATATTCCGTATCCACTACTGTATACGTTGCCCTTGCAGGCATTGTTTGCCCAGTCTTTAACCAAGTGCCACCTAGCTGTGTGAGCTTTTTCACATTCCGTGTCCAGAAACATCACCTGAGTGACGTAGTGTGATTTCTGCCCTTTACAGCACAAAACGCAGCGCTGTGTCAACAATGTATTTTTCAGAAACATTTTTGCCCTTGATCCCCCTCTGGCATGCCACTGTCCAGGTCGTTGCACCCTTTAAACAACTTTAAAATCATTTTTCTGGCCAGATATGTCTTTTCTAGCTTTTAAAATTCGCCTTCCCATTGAAATCTATGGGGTTCGCGACGTTCGCGAACTGTTCGCATTTTTGTCCGGAAGTTCGCGAACATGTTCGCGAACATTTTTTCCGACGTTCGCTACATCCCTATTGGGCACAAGCACAGAAATTGGCAAAAAAATGAGAAAGTGAATAAATCAGCTTTTACGTACAGTACACATGCTCTAGAAATGTAGTGTTTGCTGTAAGATCTATCCTTACCTCCTGTGCAGCATTTGTATGTAATCAGTTTGTGTAATATATACGCCTTCTATCATACAGTGCTGCTGCAGAATATGTCGGTGCTTTATAATAAAAAGTATTTATTATTAAAAAAAAGCAGCCGTCCTTATTCATCATAACTGGGGTGCAAATAAGGATATGTCCTTGGTTTTCATGTAGGATTTATGTAGAATTAGTCACCAGATCCAAGTGTCTTGCAGCTTTTTCCCTAAACCTGCAGGTGACGAGTCCCTCAGTTGGCCCCTCAGTGCCCAGTGCCAGCCAGTTGCCTTTGGCAATAAACACTTCAATATTTCTTGTTTGGCTCTAACATAAAACCCACTAGTGAAAGAGATGATTATATTGGTGAAATTTTAGATTATATTTCACTTCAACGCACAGTGTTTGTGTTGGGTGACACTATTGCTCCAGGCAAGTAACTATCCAGTGACTCACACGGGTTAAACCAAGGGCTTTTTTGGGTAGCTGCTTGTTAACTTTCCCTTTGTTGTGTTTTGCCTGTACATTCTGCAAATAAGAGCATACTAATGTTTAGCTGTACATTGAATACAGGAGGCTGTTTCACCTTTGGGGCAAAGGCAAAGGCTGATTTGCAGATTTTTTTCACCTCAACATTTTGTTGCTCCATTGCAAAAAAACACTCCAAATTACCCCTCTATTAACTTGAATTAAAAGCACCTGAAAGTGTTAGGCGCAGTTTTGGGACAGACATTGTAACTTTAACCAAGGTATCTCATAATTCTACAGTTTACATATAATAAATAACAATATCATATAAACAGTCTAAACGGTAATTATACTGCACTACGCAAATCTTACCATAAATTGCTCCATTCTTTATTAGGTGCCAGAATTTGGCAATTGGTGGGCACATGTGTCTGCATTTTGCATTATCATTGCTGCATCTGTGACAGAGTGATGGCTCCTCATGACCCGTTAGGGGTAATTTTAGTGACGGACTGGGACACCAGGGGCCCACCCAAAAACCTTAGAAGCCAACTAGGAGAGAGGGACCCGCTCTCAGTACTTTTATTCTTCCTCCCTCACTCAACCTCTATTCGCTTAGTCTCTTTTCTTTACATACAATAATCTATTATTACATGTATTTAGCCTCTGTGTTATCATAGAAAATAGGGAATGGCCATGAAATATGCCAAATGTTTAGCAGCACGAGGGACCACTGACACCTGGGCCCACCGAGAGTTTTCCTGGTATCCCAGCGGGCCAGTCCAACACTGGGTTATTTATACAGGTTAATATAAATTTGAAGAGTAAATTTTAACTTTTATTTATAAAGGTCTCTCAAGAGTGGAGATAAAATAACAATATACATGGAAGCAGTTGCCACTGATCTAAAGATAGGAGAGTAAGGAAGATGCACATGTTTTGAAATAGCAGTTAAATATCAAGGAAATGCACCTGCAATAACATATCCTACATGTGTGTGTGCTGTGCATATAAATCCCTCCAAACAAACTGACAAGTGCAATGACTGTGTCTATAGTACGAGCAGTTAATGATATCTCACAGTGCCCTGTTCAAATTATTTTCCAAACTAAAATCTGATATCTGCTTTATTCCAAACATTATTTCTGGAATGCTTTTCATACACTGACATTTCTTTGACCAGTGATTGGTGGTATATACAGTGATCATTTATTTTTTGTGCTACAAATATATATTTTTTTGTTTCAATACAAACATTGAACTAGTCTCGATTTATCCATTCATGAAAACATTACTAAGTTAGTGACCATTTTACATTAGGGGGCACATTTGTCAAAAGGTGAAAAGTCATACCTACCAACTGTCCCATTTTCTGTAGGACAGGCCTGATTTTGACAGCTCAGCCGTCAGTCCCAGG
This sequence comes from Xenopus laevis, assembly GCF_017654675.1. Classification (NCBI taxonomy): domain Eukaryota; kingdom Metazoa; phylum Chordata; class Amphibia; order Anura; family Pipidae; genus Xenopus; species Xenopus laevis. The sequence goes on from NC_054382.1 coordinate 104,791,918, forward strand.
CTTCTTACTGAAATGCACGAGTTTCTCTTTCTCTTGCACAGATACCAGAAATGTTTTTTCAAAACCCATCAGTTAATAGTGCTGCTCCAGCAGAATTCTCCATTGAAATACATTTCTCAAAAAAGCAAATAGATTTTTTTAGATTTATGTTTGAAATATGACATTGGGCTAGACATATTTTCAGTTTTCCAGCTGCCCCCAGTCATGTGTCTTGTACTCTGATAAACTTCAATCACTCTTTACTGCTGTACTGCAAGTTGGAGTGATATCACCCCCTCCCTTCCCCACCCCCAGCAGCCCATCAGCAGAATAATGGGAAGGTAACCAGATAACAGCTCACTACCACAAGATAACAGCTGCCTGGTAGATCTAAGAACAGTACTGAAAATCCTGATCCCACTGCGGCACATTCAGTTCCATTGAGTAGGAGAAACAACTGCCTGCCAGAAAGCAGTTCCATCCTAAAGTGCTGGCTCTTTCTGAAAGCACATGACCAGGCAAAATGACCTGAGATGGCGCCTACACACCAATATTACAACTAAAAAAAATACACTTGTTGGTTCAGGAATGACATTTTATATTGTAGATTGAATTATTTGCAGTGTAAACAATGTAATTTAGAAATAAAAACGACATCAGAAAAATCATGACAGAATCCCTTTAATTGAAATAAGAGGCTTTTGGCAGAGAGCCCAGAGCTCTTAGCAGTTGCACTTTGATACATTTGTAACAATTTAAGCTAAGCAAAGATACAATTGTAATTATTTTAGTCTTTTGGGAGAACCGAGACTCACAGCATAAAGGGTCATTTCAGCTAGCAAAACTGTTATAACATACAAAACATGGCCCTGAAATTCCAAAAAATGTGTCCAAACTTTCAGAATTTATAACATAACAAATTTTGTAAAATGGACACGTAATTAGGGGGTGTGGTCATAAAATAGGCATGGACAAAATTTTTCGTCCTCTATGTGCCCCTGATACTTTTGTCCCTCTTTACATTTTTAATTCTTGGGAGGTATGCTATAGAATACTTTAATAATCCTAAATAAGTTAATAGAGCTGTGAAGTTCTCCTTATATACAGTATATCTTATTATGTCACCAGGCGTGGGCTTCATTGTCTGGCGCCCCTAGGCCGCCAGGCCCTAGAGTCCGCCGGCTTTGTCGAGCACTGCCCTCATTCCAGTGCGAGCGCGTGTGTGCAGGCACGCATGCGCCAGATCGTTGGGGAGCTGTGGTGCCCGGTTCATTGTAGTGAGCCCAGTGCAGCATGCCACCCCTGAAAATTTGCCGCCCTATACCTCGCCACAAATCCGGGCCTGTATATCACTGACATATACATAGTATATCATAAGAATAAGAAAAAATATATTGTATATACAGTATATATATATATATATATATATACAATGTATATATATATATATATATATGTAATATAATCACTATACACAATATAATAATTATTCGTGAGACAGAGCGAACCTCACTAAAGAGCCTAAAAGACAAAGATAAAACGGTTCGGCCGTGGTAATAAAGACACAGTCGTCATGTGAAGCGGAGCAATTTAGTAGTTGACAACCAAGATTTTCTGCACACCCATGTCTGATTCTATTTGAATCGCCTGCAGTTGAGTCAGGCACATCATAGACACTATTACACTGGCTTAGACAGTAAGCTCTGTGTGGCAGGGAACTCCTTCCTATTGTGTTTCTAACATTTTAAACAATTAATTTAATTTTGTAATTTTAATTAATTTTTTTAAATATTTTTTTTAATTTTTACATCTTGAATGGAACTGCATTTTGAATGTTATTATTGAATTGACTGTTTGTCCTATGAGTGTATTATTCTACTGTACAGAGCTGGGTTCACAACTATATAACTATAAATAAAAAGACACCTGCAGCATTGAACCACTCTAGCCACACCGTAGTACCTGGATAGAGAACTGGCTAAAAGATAGACTACAAAGAGTGGTGGTAAATGGAACATTTCTAATTGGACCAGTGTTGTAAGTGGAGTACCGCAGGGCTCTGTACTAGGTCCCTTGCTTTTCAACTTGTTTATTAATGACCTGGAGGTGGGCATTGAAAGTACTGTTTCTATTTTTGCAGATGATACTAAATTGTGCAGAACTATAGGTTCCATGTAGGATGCTGCCACTTTGCAGAGTGATTTGTCTAAATTGGAAAACTGGGCAGCAAACTGGAAAATGAGGTTCAATGTTGATAAATGCAGGTTATGCACTTTGGCAAAAATAATATAAATGCAAGTTATACACTAAATGGCAATGTGTTGGGAGTCTCCTTAAATGAGAAGGATCTAGGGGTTTTTGTAGATAACACGTTGTCTAATTCTGGGCAGTGTCATTCTGTGGCTACTAAAGCAAATAAAGTTCTGTCTTGCATAAAAAAGGGCATTAACTCAAGGGATGAAAACATAATTATGCCTCTTTATAGGTCCCTGGTGAGGCCTCATCTGGAGTATGCAGTGCAGTTTTGGACTCCAGTCCTTAAGAGGGATATAAATGAGCTGGAGAGAGTGCAGAGACTAAGTGCAACTAAACTGGTTAGAGGGATGGAAGACTTAAATTATGAGGGTAGACTGTCAAGGTTGGGGTTGTTTTCTCTGGAAAAAAAAGGTGCTTGCGAGGGGACATGATTACACTTTACAAGTACATTAGAGGACATTATAGACAAATAGCAGGGGACCTTTTTACCCATAAAGTGGATCACCGTACCAGAGGCCTCCCCTTTAGACTAGAAGAAAAGAACTTTCATTTGAAGCAACGTAGGGGGTTCTTCACAGTCAGGACAGTGAGGTTGTGGAATGCACTGCCGGTTGATGTTGTGATGCTGATTCAGTTAATGCCTTTAAGAATGGCTTGGATGATTTTTTGGACAGACATAATATCAAAGGCTATTGTGATACTAAACTCTTTAGTTAGTATAGGTATGGGTATATAGAATTTAATTAAAAGTAGGGAGGGGTGTGTGTATGGATGCTGGGTTTTCATTTGGAGGGGTTAAACTTGATGGACTTTGTCTTTTTTCAACCCGATTTAACTATGTAACTATGGACCTATGTTGTCATGTACACCCACTTTTTCCAGTCCGTTACAGAGGATGGGGAAAGGCAGTTACAGGGAATATTGGGAACATAATAGGTGATCATGATGACGATGACGAACCTATCATCCGTAACGTGTCAGGTGACGTGGTTCCTGTTTCTCTGTTTAATGGCCTGAAATAAACGATGATGTTTTAACAATTTTCCATGGAGTAGGTGCAGTTCTATTCTTTGGATCTTATAAATAAAATATACATACAAAAGTTAAAGGAAAACTAAAGCTTAACAAAGAAGTAGGCTAGAAATAATGTGTACTATGTTTTTGGACCTTTTTTTACAAACTCAAGGTGATCACAGCCCTCTAGCTCTAACCAAAAAATAACATCCCACATTTTTCATGCTAATCTACAGCACATTCTTTCGACTTTAACAACCCATAGCGCACTGAGCATATGGTTTAACAAGGTGCAAGATGGCGAGCTCCTGTACTGTTTTGAAGAACTGGATCATTACTGTCATTACTCTACTCTCTGTACCCTAAGTTCAGTATATAAAAAAACAGCATTTCTAGCCAAGTTCATTAAAAGAGAACTGTATATTCTAAACAAAACATCAATAATTTGCTATCCTAATAAGTCATAAAAAATTCCTATTTGGCAAATATATTGAGCCACGATTTTGTGATGTTGTGTGTCACTCACTGATTACCTGATAGCACATACTGTTTAAAATATATATATATATATATATACACAAGTCCCAAAGGTGCACTCCGTTTCCTGTGTAAATGCCGGGGTGCCAGCAAACATCTAATGGTATATCTGCAGGAATAGCGACACTCACGGGACTCTTTTGAGGCTTAAGAAATGTGATACTTTATTGGAGACTCAACATCGTTGTCAGGAGAATACAGAACAAAAAACCTTTTGTTCGGTATACAAATAGGATCCGCACGCTCAGGTCTTATAAATATTATCAAAATATATTTAAAAAGGCCTCGGAGGACTTCTTTTTAATAAAACTTTCATAATATTTATAAGACCTGAGAGTGCGGATCCTATTTGTATTTTATAGATTTATAATTGAAGATACTGCACTCAGGCAATTGAAACTTTTTATCGTGAGTGCCGGCTTTTCGATGGATTATATATATATATATATATATATATATATATATATATATATATATATATATATATATATATATATATATATATATATATATATACAGTTCAAGAGGACCCGCACTCCTTGGTTAGTGAACCAAAAATATCTTTATTTTTCAAACTTGTGCATCCAACGTTTCGACCCACATTAGGGCCTTTATCAAGAACAAAATACAAGTGTGCTGGTGAGAATTTAAACCTGTGTAGCTCCTCCCAGTGTTACAAAGGCACCAATCATAAAGGCATATAAATCCACATTGCATGTAATCAGCCATTGGTGAAAAAAATTGTGCAATATCTTAGCTCACCATGTGATGTCGCTGTTTTCTTTTTCAGAATAAGTCCATTCAATAAAAAACATCCTTCCCTGTGCATGTTTTTTATTGAATGGACTTATTCTGAAAAAGAAAACAGCAAAATCACATGGTGAGCTAAGATATTGCCTTTGTAACACTGGGAGGAGCTACACAATACTTGGGACCTGGGGTTTTCTGGATAAGGAATCTTTGTGTAATTTGGATCTTTATACTTTAAGGGGCACATTTACTTAGCTCGAGTGAAGGAATAGAATAAAAAATACTTTGAATTTTGAATTTTTTTGGCTACTTTGACCATCGAATTGGCTATGTCGACCTTCGACTACGACTTCGAACTAAAAATCGTTTGACTATTCGACCATTCAATAGTCAAAGTACTGTCTCTTTAAAAAAAACTTCAACCCCCTACTTCGCCACCTAAAACCTACCGAGCATCAATGTTAGCCTATGGGGAAGGTCCCCATAGGCTTTCTAGCCAATTTCTGATCGAAGGGAAATTGTTCGATCGATGGATTAAAATCCTTCGCTAAATCGCTAAATCCTTCAACTTCGATATTCGAAGTCGAAGGATTTAACTTCGACGGTCGAATATCGAGGGTTAATTAACCCTCGATATTCGACCCTAAGTAAATGTGCCCCTAGGTCTATTAGAAAATCATGTAAACATGAAATAAAGCCAATAGGCTGGTTTTGCTTTCAATAAGGATTAATTATATCTTAGTTTGGATCAAGCACAATGTACTGTTTTATTATTACAGAGAAAAAGGAAATAATTATAACAAATTTGGATTATTTGGATAAAATCGAGTCTATGGTAGACAGCCTATCCGTAATTCGGAGCTTTCTGTATAACATGTTTCCGGATAACGGATCCCATACCTATACCTGAAGAAAAACGAAACTGTTTGGGTCAAAACTGAACAAGATTCCATCCATTCCAGGGCTCTACACAATTACATCTGCACTTGATTCTTTAGAGACAAACCTGCTGTGTCTATAGGAAGTCTGGAATTACGACCACCTTCAAGTTATCGGTAGATTCATTGTCTTAGTCTTAGTCAGTAGGTGCAGATGAGATTCAATAGGTAGATGGCACTTGACAGAAATATGTGCAAGTGCAAATAGTTTGCTTAAAAGCAAGGTACAATGATTGAGTCTATTTTTGTGCAACCCACTTGTGGTTGTTTTATTTCAATGAACCATTTAAAGCTATAACTGCTGCAGAAGGGACATGATCTTAATTTGTGGGCACTTATTTAAGTTTTAGTGCTAGAAATAAAAACTAACAGAAAATACGGCCATAAAATCATAGAATTGGTCAAGCAAATGAATTATTTTAGCCCATGATATAATTAATATTTTTTGTGTGTAAAATTCAGGTTCACTGACCCAGAACTGCCCCTAATTTTCTACGAATGTAATTCCTTTTCTGTTCGCTACTCCATTCTTGTTTCTTGAGATTAACTATGTCATTAGTCCAGGATGACAGCTATATGCATCATTATTTTATCGGGTTTATTATTGCTGCTAGACTTTTGTATACACTTTCGCAATGTTATTAATCACATTACAGAACCCTGTACCAAAAACATGGGTAGTGCTCCCTGTCTTCACTTGATGTCAAATCTCAGCTATAAGCCAGAGGTGTTTGTGTATTTATTTATGTAATGACATAATGTACTCTAGTACTGCTACGCTACTGTCAGTTCTGTGCAAACAGCTCATTTAACCAAGTAAACGGATGTTTCCTGTAGAATGTTTTTTTAACGAATAGATCATGACTTACAACATGGTTGTACAACAACTTAATTTAAATATAATCCAGTCTGTGACTACCAGGAGTGTAACAGGCACTAGATTTACATACGGACTGTTGCTTGAAGTCCAGATATTGTTTGCAACAGAATAGTACTCTTATTTGGACATGGGAGAGAAACCTGGTAAATGAGAGGGTAGAGATGGAAAGAGACAAGCTTAGTAAAGTATTGTGCAGACAGCAGAAATCTAAAGATGGCCATACAAGCTCAGATTTGGTCTGGCAGTTTAGTCAATTTGACCACCAGTACGTGAATGTCAGGACTACCTGCCAGCTTCCACTCCTACAAGCATTGCTGTGCTGGAAATTAAGCAATTCTCTCCCACACCGACACAGATATAGGGGGTTATTTATCAAAATCCAAATGTAAAAATCCAAAAAAAATCCAAATCCAAATCCAAAAATAAAAAAGTCAGACCAAACTTTAGTTATCATTAAAAAAACACAAGTAGATCGGATCGGGGACAAACTCGACAAAATCAAGTGAAAACCTGTATTATACTATTTCCTGAGAGTTTTTTCTTGAATCACTCGTTTTTTTGGGGCTTTTTCCTGAAAAGCCCGAATTTTTCGGATTTTTACCTGAAAAGTCCCAAATAGTCTGGCTAATTCCAGACCACATAAACTTGCAAATTGGATAAGGACCTCTCCCATTGACTTAAATACAACCTCGGCAGGTCTGAAATGTCGGATTTTTGGATTAAGACTTTTTGGATTTAGACTTTTTGCAGCATAAAAGCCCAAAAAAGTTTTTTTCCCACTAAAAATTCAGATTTTATAAAGAGAATAATGTTTCTATATCTAATGCAAAGCCTTTCTAGAAGAGTAGAGGCTGGTATAGCACACAAGAGAGGACCAGCTCCATATAAACACCCTTGGTTTGTGAATGAGACATTAGCCAGGCAGACGTCAGATACTTTTGGTCATATGATTGTGAATATGACACACACTACATTACACACTGTGTGTAAATGTCAAGTCATCATCAAAATCTGTATATATCACACTTTGCAACCTATTGTTTACTGCTATAAAGCTTTCTCCCTTACCTTCAAATACCGTATATACCGTATAAGCCGACCCAAGTATAAGCCAAGGTACCTAATTTTACCTACGAAAACTGGGAAAACTTATTGACTCGAGTATAAGCCTAGACACAAATACAGTTCTGTCTCCCAGCAGCGCACATTCCGCCAAAGCGACCCCCCCAGCGATCAACCGGACTTCTTTGCAAAGTTGATGGTGACAGAGAATTGCCAAACGGATTACTGTGTGCATTGTCCCACTGTCCCACTACCATGTGCAGAGGGTGCTGTTTGATATTGCCATCACTGTTAATCTTTCGTATAACCAACAGAGGGCGCTGTGTGATATTGCAGTCACTGTTATTCTTTCATATAACCAACAGAGGGCGCTGTGTGATATTGCAGTCACTGTTATTCTTTCATATAAAAAACAGAGGGCGCACATTTTTATTCTTTCATATAACCAACAGATGGCGCTGTGTGATATTGCAGTCACTGTTATTCTTTCATATAACCAACAGAGGGTGCACTGTTATTCTTTCATATAACCAACAGAGGGCTCACTGTTATTCTTTCATATAACCAACAGAGGGTCGCTGTGTGATATTGCAGTCTCTCCCCAAGTGAACTGTTGGTATAGGAATGATTAAAAGTGACTGCAATCTTAGCTACTGCCCACTGACTTGAGTATAAGCCGAGGTAGACTTTTTCAGCACATTTTGGATGCTGAAAAACTCGGCTTATAATCGAGTATATATGGTAATCACATTTAGAGGCACGCTTATCAAGGGTCGAATTTCGAATTCATATGAGTTTTTTTAAACTCCTATAAATTCAAAATTTGACTAGTCAAAATTTATTAATAAAATTAAATTTTTTAAACTCCAACAAATTGAAACGACCTGAAAACTCGAATCGAATTCGATTCAAATTATAAAAACTCTATTCAAATTTTTAAAATTTATGGGACTTTAAAAAAAACTCATATGAATTTCGAAATTTGACTTGATATTTAGGCTTTGCACTAGATATAAGAACATTATTAGTGGGATTTGGTTTAATTAAGCCACAAGAGCATAAGTGGAATTGGGCACTGATGTTGGGTGAGTGAGCTATTGGCTTGCGAGGGGGGTCCACGAAGATGGCAGAGGGGTCCAGGGGGCCGCACAGAGAACATAATTGTACTCTCTACATTAGAATAGCCGAATTTGAAAAACAGAAATTCGTCTCTTAACGTTACCGGAAAAAACTTGAATGTCAGGAAGGATACAAACGACTCCAAATTGATCCCTGGACCTTTCCCATTGACTTATACAGTAATTCGCCAGGTTTTAGGTGGCAAATAGTCAAATTGAGTTCTTAAAGGGCCAGAGTAGGATAAATCAAGAAAATCAAATTCAACATTTTTTCTAAAATTAAAATTTCCACTTCGACCCTATATAAATCTGCCCCTTAATCACATTGTACTGCTTTTGTCTATAAATACTGCCCTTAAGAGTTCTCTACAAAATGAAGAAGGAAGGTGGTGAAGCCACAGTTACCTCCACTGAATTGTGTCGTTTGCCAACAGAGCAAGTCTCCACGTTCATGTCAGAAGATGATATATTTATCCCAGCAAAAAGAAAACAAATTATACAGAGATTAACTCCCACCTTTCATGTAAATCCCATGAAATAAAATATAATAATGTGTATATATTCACAAAGAGAAAACAAGTGGGCAAAAATGTAGATATTGAGTTTAACCACTGAAGCAAGACAAGATGCTATTTTATATTTATAAATGCAACAGCATCCTGAGTTCTGGTTACTAATACAGTAGGAGATGCGGTTTGTTGGGAGAAAAAGAACGCCATTCATATATCTCACAGAAAATCAACTGCAGTATTGAAATGCAGGTTTCTTACGAATACGTTTTTATTGGAACAAGACTGTAATTAATTATACAACACTTGATCAGGCACGGTTGAGAGAGAGAGAGAGAGAGAGAGAGAGGGTGAGAGAGAGTGAGAGAGAGTGAGAGAGAGAGAGAGAGAGAGAGAGAAGGAGAGAGAGAGAGAGAGAGAGAGAGAGAGAGAGAGAGAGAGAGAGAGAGAGAGAGTTCATGTTTCAGGGTTAGGAGTGGGAAAATGTAAGGAAAACGAATATCAATCTAAAGAAAAATATGAGTTATAGGCTTGTATACACAAACGAATTTTAAAACAAAATATCCTGTCTGTATTTACAATTGACAGGTACATTACATTATACAGGTATGGGATCTGAAAACCAGTTATCCAGAAAGCTCCAAATACTTTCATAACCAAATTTTGTAAAATGAACATGGTAATTAGGCGGTGAGGTCACAAAAATGGGCAGGGTCAAAAAATTGCCGCACTCTGCTTGGCAGATCTCTTTGTCCCTCTTTCTATTTCCAAAATGTTGGGAGGTATGGACACACCTTAATTCACCTTCACACTGGGCCCCGCATCTGTCTGGAAACATAGTCTCCACTCAAGTGGGCTCCAAAATGCCCAATTTTGCATTTCTGCCTGCATACAAGTGGAGGCAATGTTTTTGGGTGCAGGCACATCGATCAGCAGAGCAGCAGTGGATTCTCTGAAGGCTGAGATCCGAATAGTGTGGCACTAGACTTGCTTTTGACAATAGGTATAATAAACAATATATTTATAATATATATTCTGTACATAACCATGTTCATGCCGTGCATAGCCCGCTTTGAGGGAGTAACGAACTAGGGCTTTGGAAAAGTCCATGTTGCAGAACAGAAGCCATTAGTCACACATGGTTATTTGCTATGGCAACATAAAGCTGCAGGGCAGTTTATATTTTCAGGGTTCGCAGATCCTACTTTTGTAAAGGGGTAAAAAAACCTTTAACCAGAAGCCATCACTGTACGCAGTACATCCTCACACATTGCTTCTACTTTTACAGTTTCTATTTGTGCCGGGTCCCCTTGCCTTCACACCCCGTTCACACAAAAAATGAAGTGCAAAAGAGCTAAATTTTTCACGATCTGGAGGAAAAAAAGGGCTGATTTAGGGGAAGACAATGGGTGAAAGGATTTTTGTTTGCTCTGGTCCTATCTGTAAAATGTGTGGGTTCCCTGTCAGTGCTGCTGCTGCAGGAAGTTCTGGGGCCCCAAAAGGTTTCTTGGTTACACTGTTATCAATGATACCTGAACATGGATCTGATGTAGCCAGCACTTAACCTGGGCTAGCTGCAATGCACCAAAAGAGCCAACCCTGCCCCATGATCTAAAAATATTTTTATCAAGCAGTAATCAGAAAGAAATATCAGGTATTTCATACTAAGCAATCACAGAATGTTTTCTGTGCTGGAACTACAGAATTTTCCAACTCTTTCCCTCCCTATAGATTGGGAGTTGAAGCATGATGTCAATCACTGACATCTTTACATTTTAATAAATCTGTTAATTTTAAGTTTAGGGGGCAGATTTACTAAGGGTCGAACTTTGAAATTCGACATACGAATTGAAATCCTTCAATTTCGAATATCGTATTCTAAGGATTTTTAGCGTATTTGATCGATCGAACGAACAATTAAATCGTTCGAATCGAACAATTCAAACGATTTTTCGCGATCGATCGAAGGATTTCTATTCGACCAAAAAAAACTGAAAAAAAAAGTGCTGTGGAAGGTCCCCATAGGCTAACATTGCACTTCGGTAGCTTTAATTTGGTGAAGTATGAAGTCAAAGTTTTTTTTAAGGAGACAGCACTTCGATTATCGAATAGTCGAACGTTTTTTACTTCGAATTGTTCGAATCGAAGTCGAATGGTCGAATATAGCCTATTCGATGGTCGAAGTACCCAAAAATTTACTTTGAAATTCGAACTTTTTGACATTCGAACCATTCACTCGAGTTTAGTAAATCTGCCCCAGTTGTCAGTTGAGTGCCGGGGCAATCTTTTTATACATGAAGAGGACAACCAGCATTGCTGTATTTTTCAAGGAATTCCTTCTGTTTAATTTTTTTTCTCCCTGAAAAAGCGAGAATTATGGAACTTTTCTGTATTTATTTTAATAGATAAAGTTCTGTTCATAATATATAACTAGAGATATTAAATAAAGAAAATTAAAATGGAACTGATCCCTGACAAAAAATTAGAAGTGCTGTACTTTTTGCTGCACCAGCCCAGAAGTACAGCATCCCAAATATGTGACTATCTGGGCACTTACTATGGAGCAGGGTGCAGAAAATAGTGTTTTGCATCTGGTTTTGCACCTTTCAATGTGATTTCTAATAATGTACTGGATCACAGGATGTTTTGATTCAGAGGGTTACTAGGATGGATCTGGTGATCTGCTAGAAACGTATACGATAGCATAATTGAAATAGAGTTTTCTTTAAAAATTTCTATTTCAAAAATTCTTATTTTAACAAAAAGTAGAGTATAACAATGAGTCTACTAAAGCTGAATTGTCCCAGAAACATCGGCTATTAGACAGCTGTGCTCTTGACATTCCCTTAGGTAGAATCTCAGCCATAAAGCAGGGCAGGACTGATGCTTACAATGGGTTTTAGATAGGATCTGTGACACTGAGACAGAATGCTTCTTAATAAACTTGAGCTGTTTTAATTCATAAAATAATTCTTACCTTCCAAAGATTTATTACATTTTTCCCAGATGTGGGGTACCCTGGCCTACCATTGGCTGGTTGTCCTCCAGTACAATCACATCAATTATCCAGCACACTTGGCACATTCAAAAGTTTTTCCTCATAGGGTGCCCTCAATATAATGTGTTCACCTCCACATACCTTCAATTGCGAATGTATAAGAATTGCAGCACTCCAAATATGTGTTAAAACTGCCTTTATTCCAGGTACAGCATAACGACGTTTCGGACACACAAGGTCCTTTTTCAAGCATATCTTCAGCTCAGTCATGCTGCATACCCATACTTTTAGCATTGATTTTTTAAACTGTCAGTATCTGTTTAATATCACTGCATTCTAATGTTTGTGTTTAGCTGATGTACAGCAGCCAGTGGCAACAAGCACAAATATCTTATGGCACTGACATGTAGTCCCTGGCCTAACAAAGTAAACCAAACAGTCCTAGGGCACTTGGTCAAATGCAGGGGCCAATAATGAGCCATTTCAGAGACTGCAAAACGGACTGCAGCGGGTACAGAATAGGGCACCACTTACCTGATATCCTCAGAAATGCTAATATTTCTCTTCCCAACTGACCTCTGTAACTGTCCATGTGTATTAGAGCTTTGTGTTTGAGCCATGACAATATATTTTGGTTGTTCTATAAGCTGATGCCTGAAATTCTGATTGTAAAGCGACCGATAATTGTCAGATTCATCTGTGATATATATGAAGAAAAGAATAAAATTATCATATTTCCAGTACGTGATGTAAAAGCAAAGCTTTGAAAGAATATGTAATTATAAAAGTTTAATATATACTGTATATATACAGTATATACACTATATATTTAATGACATAGTACCACACTCAACAAGAAAACTTGTGAAAAAAATCAAGATTTATTGAAAAAATAAGTATTTGTTCAAGGTTTTTGTAGAGCTGAACCTGTACTCTGCAATGTCCTTTTACATTCTATCAGAACTTTATATGCAGTTAATCATAGTGTTGCCCAGTGAACTCTTTGTTAGCATGTGTAGAAATGTCTCACATAGTTGTGGCAAGAGAGTATTAGTCCAGTCATGTTTTCCAAATTGTTTTCTTCTTCCTAATTCTTGATGCCTTCCAGTTAAGTAAGAACAAAAATTTCTAATCAGGAGAATCGATGAATTATTAATGTATACAGATTTAATGACAAACTAGTTTCAGAAAGAAAAGTTACATTCTCATGTACAGTGTTCTAACTTTGAGTGTTAGGTGATAAGTTATGATCATACACTTTTCTCAGGGACAATTCACAGAAGAACATAGAAAACGCACCACATGTAGCACAAGTTTTTATGAATCCAGTAGAAGAGTAAAATTGTATGAATATAAAAATGCATATATCTAAATCAAAAAGAATAGGTAGAAACTGACATTTACCTAATGTTTTTGAGATGATTATAACCTTTTCTTTATATTTTGGTTTCAAGCAAACTGAATTCTCACTGAGATCCATTCTCCCAAGCTTTGTCCATTTGCTCAGAACAAATTCCAGATCCTGCAAACAGACACAAATTTTCTTAATGTTATTTACAAACTTTATATAAAGTTGCGCTAGCGGCAGCTTCACCAGGCGTAGTTTCGCCAGCGTTACGCAAATTCACTAAAATGCAAAGTTGCGCTCAGGGAGGTAAACGGTAGCGAAGTCGCGACAGCGTTAATTCGTCAAGCAAAGTGAAGTTACGCTAGCGATGCCTAATTTGCACACGCACCAAGTTAAAGTACAATGGACGTATATGTAGCAGCAAATACATTACACTACACAAGCCTGGGAAAGCTTCATAAAATAAAATAGAGTTGTTATATTGCCCTACACATGAGCCCACTGTATAGTTTAGGTGCCATATGTTAGGAAATGTAGGGGGGAAGGAGGGTATCCCCAACAAAAATGTACTGTCTTTTTCAGCCTATCACCCTTAAGAAAGAAAAAGAAGCCAGCGGTTTTTGGGACTAAGAAAAAATTTCAACTTTTTTTGAAGCAAGTCCTATCTACTCTATTGCACTTTGCCTGGTCTGAGGTGGCAAACGCAAGTCTGGCGCAAGAGGTAACGTTCAGTAAAATGCGCAAGTTAGTGAATTAGCGTAGTTACATTCCCTTCGCCATAGCGCAACGTTGCCTTGCGTAAGGGTTCAAAGTAGCGCTAGAGTAGGTCCACTACGCTAGCGAATTTACGCCAGCGCCCGTTAGTAAATCGGCAAAGTAACGAAATTACATCCTGCTGGCCAATTTGCCCTAGCGTTAGCCGCTTCACGCTTTAGTGAATTTGTCCCTTGGTCTGAAGGGAAGGAGAATGATTCTGCCCAGCCCATAGTGCACCCGTTAACCCAGAATACTGTTTTTTTTTTTTTGGAGTTTAACTTTTCATCTTTATTTGTTTTTACAGTTTACAAGAAAAAGAAAAAAGGAAAAATCATTATACCTTAATTATAAGAGAAAAGAAAGTAGGGTAAGTAGGTAGGTAGATAGGTAGTCTCTCCTTGTATTAAATGAGTCTAGCATCAATGCTGGTTAAAAGTATTTAGATTTCCATAACTGCCACTGTTGGTTGGCAGTTTGGACTTAAATGAAATATATTTTGCTTCTAGCAATTAGACCTTCAAAGGTAATGTTAGAGTCTATTATGTATACCAGGTCTTATTTTATTTCCATAGTCATAGTTAACCCAGAATAATGTTAACCCAGCATCATTTTAAAAATTCAGTATTTAACATTGCTCATGAAGTACAGAATTGTGAATTTCTTTAACTTGCATTTTAAAAGCCCACATTTTATTAACTACTGTGTTAGCCAATCTATGGCTGACATGATACAACACTGATACTTTCTAAGATCCGTTTAATTGGGGGGGGGGGGAAGCTGTCAGTGTTCCAAACTATAGATGGTGATGGGGTTGTGGCTGCTAGTAGTTTTTTTTTTGTTTTGTCCCAAGCCAAAAAACTTCCATGTTTACAGCCCATTGTTTCCACACTGATCGATACAATTTCAGTTTAGGCCCCTCCAACCCATTTGTTCACAAACGGAGAGAACTGTTAATCCACCTGTTAATGCACACACAAAGTGGATTTTGGCCAGAAAACGTGTTTATGTCAGCAGAGAAAGCGCATTGTGTCTGAAGGCTTATGGGTAAATTTATCAAAGAGTGAAGTTCCGCCACTAGAGTGAAATTCCGCAGCTCTCAATTCATTTCTATGGGATTTTGGAAGGCGTATTTATCAATGGGTGAAAGTGAAAGTTAATCCTTTGATAAATACGCCTATAAAAATCCCATAGAAATGAATTGAGAGCTACGGAATTTCACTCTAGTGGCGGAACTTCACTATTAACTTCACTCTTTGATAAATATACCCCTTGGAAGTGAAGCTTCAGATGGAAAGATTAGCAGACAGTTAGGTCATTTCTGGCACCCCAGCAGGCGTTTTTAATCTGGTTGCTATTGTGCTGCCTGGAGTTTTAATCCCAGTAAAGTGAAATAGATCAAGTTAACAGGGTGAACATCCAAACATCTCATGACTCCACAGACAACAAGCAAATTTTGGGTGACCTCCATCTGGCAATTTAAAACCAGGCCCAGACTGGCAATCTGTGGGCTCTGGCATATGCCAGAGGGGTTGCTGTAAGGTGCCATAGAAAGCAACTATTAAGTGGGCTGGTGGGGGCTGTTTGGGCCTCTGTGTAGTAGGAATGCCAGGGCCTATTTTGAATCCCAGTCCAGCCCTGTTTAGAACTATGACACATATTGATTCCAAGCAGTTCTATAAATTCCCCATATATGAAAATGTTCTGTATTGAATTTCAGAAATTCAGAAAGCTACCAAGGCAGTTTATTGCCAATAGATTAGCCACATCAGTGTAAGATAGAATACCATTTTTATTCTTTAGAATGATTTACCATACCTGAGAAAACAGCTGAGTAAACAGCTCTAGAAGCTTTCTCTGTTTGTTTAGGATAGCAGCTGCCATATTAGCTTGCTGTGACATCACTTCCTGCCTGAGTCTATCCCTGCTCACCCATTGCTCTTGGCTCAGATTACAGCAGGGAAGGGAGGGGAGCAAACTGAGCATGTCCTGGAGGTTTAAGCTGAAAACAGGAAGTCTGATACAGAAGCCCATGAGTACACAATAAAAGGAAAGAAATGCTGTGTTTCTTTTGACACAGGACTCAGAGCAGCATTACTTTGAGGGTTTACTGGTGTATTTATATAGACCTTTCTGATAAAGCTTACTTAATTTTAACCTTTCCTTCTCCTTTAAAGATTTCTATGCTGATCAAAATGCGTTCAGCTGCTAGTGCTCAGCACTGCTCATCTATCAGCCATCTGAATCCTTACACACCACAGCAAATCGCATGCCGGAAGAATGGATTCAGACAATTTATGTGCTGGAAAATTTGTGTTTATTATTATGAGATTTAGATTTATAATGATCATCAAGGAAAGCAGAAAATGATACATTACAATGAAATGCACAATTTATAGCAGCGGCCTTTGATTAATATATTGCTACTTTCAAGCATTTTTTTTTTTGCCAACTGCTACTCAGTTGATAAATGACCCAGAACATTCTGGTGCTATTGTATGTTTATGTTAGAATACACTAATTCTGTGGTGAGATATGATTACCTCTTTGGATACGCTCTATTTGTTTATTGCCTTCCTGTCTCTAATAAAGTACGTTCATTTCCAGATTTCCAATAGCACTTGCTGAAAGGAGCAGTTTTTTGAGGAGGTGTCTCTATTTGATAAATGATCACGTCAGGCTATCACTTAGAGGTTACTGATTTGTCCTGAAAACAAATCAAAATGAACACACAAGGGATACACCACTGGCATTAGCCTTCTATACCATTAATGCTGCTCATTTATGAACCTGTATTTGAACTGTGCGGCATCATTATTATTGGGAATGACTTCCCCGAGTACTTCACTTCGACTTGAGTCATTTGTCACTCGCTTGACTATCTGTCATAATCTCTGTGGGAAAAGACAAAATCCATATCGCTGTCCTGGGCCTTGACTAGGTCATGAACAAAATGCATCCATCTTTTTTGGTTCTGTTTTTCTAATAATCGAAGTTGCATCCATTAATGGCACGTTGAATAAAGAAATGGCCATGGGAATATTTTAACTATATCAGTCAAATCATGGAAATAGGCCAAGGACTCCAAAGTTAAGAGGAAAAACTCCAAGTTCTTGTATTACTATTTAGTAGAAATGTGTTGCTACAGGATTGTATTAAAATGAGATGTAAATATTACATGTTTGAAGGAATAAACAGCTACAGTACAAATTACTGGATAGTCATAGAAACAGCTGTGTTTCTTTTCATCACTGGAACTTGTGAAAATGTGCAATGCATGAAATGTTCATTATGTGGCAGGGAGTGTTAACATTTGGAACATTCCATATCTGATTTATTTTATTTTTTATATCTAAAATGGACAGGATGATTTGGGAATGCTAAGCCTGACCTGTATAATTCCTTAAAGTGATACTGACACTAAAAAATGAATTTTAGCATATGAATGTACATTAAATGTTACCTATAGGTCATGTTGATCATTTTTTGCTTGAGAGGTTTGTTTTTGTATATCATTTTTAGTTGAAGTTCCTAAGCCTGACTCTCTGACACTCTGACACTCTGACTTTGCCGACCTGACTGTCCCATCTCAGCCTGTTAGTTACAGTTTCTAATGCTAACGGACTCCTGCTGCACAAATATGGCAGCCCCCTCATACAGACACATGGGGCATCAGACAGGTAATGTAAAAGCATCATGCAAATACTTTATGGCAAAGTTAGAAGTAGCTTGCAAAGCCAATATTATAATAGATGTAAAAAAAAGTTTAATTTCAGGTGTCAGTATCTCTTTAAAGTAGAACTAAAGAAGTAGCTAGAAATGTTGTACATTATGTTTTGTGCTTCTGTACCAGCAAAAGGCAACCACAGCCCTTCAGCAGTAAAGATCTGTGTCTCCAAAGATGCCCCAGTAGCTCCCCATCTTCTTTTCTGCTGATTCACTGCACATGCTCTGTGCTGCTGTCACTTACTGAGCTTAGGGACCCACTCGCAATATACAGTACATATAGAATAGAAATGTCACAATATAAGGCTGATTAGTAATTAATACAGATAATTACGACATAGCAGCACAGAAACCAGTGCAATTAGCATCAGAATTTAATAATCAGCCCTGTATCATGAGCTTATATTACAGACCAATCTCATTTTTTGCCTGATAATATGTGACGACCCCTAAGCTTAGCTTCTCAACAGCTGCTCAGAGCCCACTGAGCATGTGAGTGTCACAGACACTTTCCAAGATGGTGACCCCCTGTGACAAGTTTGAAGTCCTGGATCATTGTTATATTGACAAGCTGACACTTTAGGCTGGTGGAACAAGTTCAGTATGTAAAACCTGGCATTTTTAATCATATTTATTTTTAGAGCTTAGTTCCCCTTTAACAAAATTGATGCCACAGTGACCTTCCCCACTTTATATTTACTGAGACTGGGGAGAGAAAGCTGCCATTCATAATATTTGCAAATTAAAAAGCTACCAGTATTTCTATTTAAACAGTATAAAAAGTTAATAAACACATTGGCATGTGATGCAGTGCTTTATGTGTAAAAAGTGAAAAAATGGCTCAAAAATTTCATTTTTTTTGGACTTTCCCTACCATCTGGTGCCTTGAGCAGTAGTGAAACTTCATTTTCCTGTGCCCTTTGCCTTTGTAATTTTAAATTGATTGCATTGGCTAATGCTTTGACTTCCAGAGAAGAAACCCTGTTCACAAACAGGAAGATATAAAAGAGAGTAAGAGAAAGGGGAACAGTCATTTACCTTCATTTCTTTAAGCTGGTTATCAGCAGCCACAAACTGTGTTAAATTCTCTAAAACAGCGAAGTCCTTTAGCTCGTCTATATTGTTTTTGCTGATGTTCAACACAGAAAGGGATATCTATTGGAATACAAATATATAATTATTTATTTAATGATAAATGCCACAGTCACTTTTGCCACCAACTGAATAGTATTTAACAAGAGCTGTAGAATTCTCAGAAACTGTAAATACGCAACGTGTGTACACTTTGACTATATTAAAGGATCAGTAATACCATTCAAGGAAAACTATACCCCCCAAATGAATACTAAAGTAACAGTTTATATCATATAAAGTGACATATTAAAGAATCTTACCAAACCAAACGGGAATATATGCTTAAATAAATCTTGCCCTTTTACATCTCTTGCCTTGAACCCCAATTTCATGATGGTCTGTGTGCTGCCTCAGAGATCACCTGACCAGAAATACTACAGCTCTAACTGTAACAGGAAGCAAAAGACACAGCTCTGTCTTTTAATTGGCTCATGTGACCTAAAAAGTATGGTTTGTTGGTATGTTTGTGTGCACTGTGAATCATATGATCCCAGGGGGCGGCCCTTATTTTTTAAAATGGCAATTTTCTATTTATGATTACCCAATGGCACATACTATTAAAAAAGTAGATTATTATGAAAATGGTCTATTTAGACGAAACAGGGTTTTACATATGAGCTATTTTATGGAATATCTTTTGTTATAGAGACCTACATTGTTTTGAGGGTATAGTTTTCCTTTAACATTAAAACAAGTTTGTATATGTTCAACCAGTAACTACACATAAGCTATTTCATTGCAACAAATTTCCTGTTTTATATGAGAGATTGTATTCTATAGTATTGTAGAGAGTCCTAATTGGACATTACTGCAACCTATAGCCCAGAGACTATACCCAGAGACAACGGAAAACCCCAGGTCCCGAGCATTCTGTATAACAGTTTCCATATCTGTGTATTCTCACTATACATCATTTTTTTTTCAGCCCCACCAATATATAATGCATAATGAGTAAATTTATATTACCGTAATTTACTTTTCTCTTAGTCCCTTCGGCCGCACCATGAGATCTATTTTGGCCTTCCTGCCGTGTAGGACAAGTGGAGTTAAAATGTTAACAGCCTCAAACCCCAGCTATAAGTAGGAGTAACTTGCTATGCACACTAGTAACCACACAAATCCATGCTTCAAATTTTAATAGGGAGGGAGTATTGCTGCCGAAGGGACTAAGGGAAAAGTAAATTACAGTAACTATAAATGAACTCGTTCCCTTACATACCATACGGCAGCACCATGAGACTTAGCGAGTAATATAGGGCGGGTATCCGGTCACACCGCCTTCTGGAGCACCTTACTACCAAAGGAAGCTTCCTGAGAGGCTAGAAAGTCCACTCTATAGTGCTGAATAAAGGTGTTTGGATTACTCCATGTAGCCTTTCTACATTTATGATCCATGGAAACAGCTGCCTCAGCTTATGATGTAGACAATTTACTTGTCGAATGCGCTTTGATCCCCAGAGGAGGAATAAGGTCTCCTTTTATAGATGTTTGTGAATAGTATCCTTAATCCATCTTGCCAACGAAGATTTGGAAGCTTTGAGACCTTTATTTTTCCCTGCAAAGGAAATTAAGTTGCTCTTCTGTTTCCTGAATTCCTCAGTGCGAGTAATGTCAATTTTTAGAACTCTTCCCACATCCAAAAGTTGTAGACGTGTAAAATTCTCTTGTGGTTCCTGAAAATATGAAAGAAACAATTCCTGATTCTACATTTCCTAACATATGGCACCTAAACTATACAGTGGGCACATGTATAGGGCAAAATAACAACTTTATTTTATTTTATGAAGCTTTCCCAGGCTTGTGTAGTGTAATGTATTTGCTGCTACATACTGTATACGTCCATTGTACTTTAACTTGGCGCCGTATGCAAATTAGGCAACGCTAGCGTAACTTCGCTTTGCTTGACGAATTAATGCTGGTGCAACTTTGCTACCACTCACGTAGCGCTGGCGAAACTACGCCTGGCGAAGTGAGGCAAAGTGCGGCGAAGCTGTCGCTGGAGCCACTTCGGGTCTTAGTGAATTTGCCCCTTAGTCTCTGACTGATGAGACAGGATTCCGAATTCATGAACTTCCTCCACCAGACTGACAATCTTGTCCTGGGGTAAGAAGACTTTCATCTGCACTGAGTCAACTACAAATCCTAGAAACTGGAGTACTCTGTTTGGAGAAAGACCAATTGCCTACAGCAGGTAGGACAGAAAACACGGGTGAAGCCCATTTAGAACAGCACAATTGTAAGTGGAGGTGTCAGTTTCATTACTAAAACTTGTGAATGTTAAAACATCACATTGATTTATTTTGAAACCAGAGTGAAAGGTGAAGTGACTTGGGACCCAACCCCCAGAGAGAACATAACAATAATAGAGTTACATTTCTCAGCTAATTGATTCATATCTAACTCGTTTCAATAAACAAGTCCTGAGCATTTTTTTGTTAATTATTTTCTTCTTTCAACTAAAGAAAGTTCTTGTAAGATTATTTTCCAGAAAAGCTTTTGGTAATAAAGTGCCTTAATATCAGATAGGTACAGATTTCTGCAAATTTGACCTCTGATTTTCACAAAAATGGGTATATTTACTGAAACCAAATGGTATTTAATTTAACTTGTTCATCAATGACTTAGGGGAGGTATTGTAGTGTTTGCAGAGGACACAAAATTATCCAGCCCAATTAATTCCATCCAGGATGTGGCATCTTCGCAACATGATCTTGACAAACTGGCAATCTGGGCAGCTAAGTGGCAAATGAGATTCAATGTTGATAAATATAAAGTCATGCACCTGGGATGTAAAAATATCCACTTATACCCTTAATGGGACTGCACTAGGCAAATCTATAAAAGGACCTTGGAGTGGAGACCTTGTAGATGATAAACTTGGCTGTAGCAAGCAATGCCAGTCAGCAGCATCATACAGTTTTGGTCTCAGGGATATTATTGAATTAGAGAGGGTCCAGAAATAGCTTTAAGAAAAGGTTGGCTTTTTAGCAAGTGAGGGAATACAGGGTTATGGGAAATAGCTCATAGTACAAGTTGATCCAGGGACTGTTCCGATTGCCATTTTGGAATCCGGAAGGAATTCCCCCCCCCCAATTGGAGAGGCTCCAGAATGTTTTTTCTTTGCCATTCTTTAGATCAACTAGCAGTGAGAGAGATTATATAGGCCTTAAAATGTTGAACTTGATGGACGTGTGTTTTTTTTCAACCTAACTTTCTGTATTACAACAATGTCTTCAGAAGCTTCCTTTATTTTTCATTCAGGCGAGATGGATGATTGGCAACAATACTGAATCAAATGAATCGTCCAAGTGCTCTTGGATATATAGTGGTTATGCTTTTGCCCACCCCCTTCTTTGATGATTTCAGCTTTTTCCTTATGTTTCCCTGTAGTTCCTTTTTGGGGCTAAGTACCTTTATTTAAATTTCTTAGCTTTATTTGGCCCACTGCCTTCTTCCTTAGCATGGTTGAGGAGTTGCAGGTTAAGGTGATTGTTAAAGGGGGAAAGGCAGAGAAGCACAGAGATCGAGACTGAGGCATTGAAAGTGGGTGGGGATGGAGTTGAAGGAAGGGGGAGGGACACAGAGAGGGATGGTGCAAGCGTGGAGGGAGACCACCATGGAGGGGATGACATCACGCCAGACCTTCGGAACACCCACCCCTCCTCTAACTGCGATATCTGTCTGTGGCAGCAGCAGCTCCAGACCCCACCCCCAATAACAAATACACGTGTGGGGAGCCGGGCATCTTGTGTGTAGGGTTGCCATCTTTTCTGGAAAAAATACCGGCCTTCCTATATATTTATCTTTTTTCTTATTAATAACATTGGGATTAACCATCATTTTTACTGGCAAAGTGGCAACCCTACTTGTGTGGAGACTGGGCTACACTTGCTTTTTTATGCTATATCAGTATGGAGTGAAACTAGAGAAGCTGGATGCCTGGGAGGGTGGGGGATCAAGACTGGAGAGAGACCGTACTAAGCAAACGGAAGACGTGAGGGAAAAACTACAGCGAACAGTCAGGGACAGGGAAAACAACCTGCGCTGGAAGTTAATGCGGAGCTGAGAGGGCGTGAGCGCGGGAGCAGGAGGGCTCTGTGCTCTAAGAGGTGAGACTGTCAGTCAGAACTGGAGGGAGAGAAAAAGCGGAAAGGAGAGCTGCAGAGCAAGAGCAGTGGGAAATGTCTCTGTCTTCTAAACGGCGCTTCTGATATAAGAATGCGCCGTTTATAAAGATATAATTTACAGTTTGGTCCCATAGGGAAATGACAAGACTGTAGATGATATATTCAGAATTAACTCCACTGTCTTTCTAGGTTAAAGAGATCTGTGAATAGTTCACGGGGTAAACCTTACTTTCAGTCACGGAACATTTCTCAAACAAAGTGCAACAGAAGAAAAAAAGAATGAAAACCAAACATATAAAGACCGTTTATAATATTTTATTCACTAAGAAAGCTCCAATCCAATAAATGCTGGAATATTTCTAGAATGTTACATCACATGACTTTTTCTTTCCATACTTTAAACAAAACAAAAAAAGTGCTACCCAGATGAAAATCTCTGGCCTCTGCATAAAAGAAGCAACTTATCTGAACAAGACAGACAGCCAGTCTTGAAAGAGTTAAACACTAGAAAGTATTGATCTGGTTAAACAATTTATCTTTAATCACTTGTGACATCAGTCCGTGGATGGCTTCAATCGTGGTTTTGCAGCTGAAAAACAACACACAGAGAAAAGGAAGGTAAAACAAATCTTTAAAAAAAAACAAAAACATTTAAACAGGAAGGAGGAGTGGCTTAAAAGATCCAGGATCTGACCAATAGCGAGGGGTTATTTATGACCACAAGTGGAGAGAACAAAATACATTTCTGTTTATTTCCCACAATGCAGCAACTTTTAAAATGCCGCATTTTCGTTTAACCGGTTTTGTTGGTTTTTTGAATAATGAAAAAAATTCTAAACATTTCAACATATACATTGATTTAAAATGTCCAGTGGTGAGAACGTTATCTGTAAATCTCTTTGTTGCTAAAATCAACATTTATTCATCGCTTTCCTCTCTCTGGGATTGCTTTCAATATCAATTTCATTTACATATAACCACTCAAAATGTTTGTATTTAACACACTTTTTGTTGCTTGGAATTACATTTTCTTTTACTATGCAAAAATGTTCTTTTAATGTGGAGCAGCCACGTTTTGTCGAAGTTTATCAGTAACTTTTTAATCTACCGGTGTATGGTGCCTTCCACCAGATGGCAGGTACAGTTGTGTTCAGAATAATAGCAGTGTGTTTAATGTTTAAATTTTACCAATAAAATCTTTCTTAGCGCTGACATTTTTGCAAAATATATTCATATAGAAAAAAATAGGCAAAAAATACAAATAAAACATAGAATCAATGCATTACCTGTCCCTTGTTGCCTTTGCCAGTTTATCCTCAGATTTTCGGTCGTGAGACTCTAACCCGAGCATGAAACTCCCTCGGCCGAGTTGGGCTTCAGACTGCTCTAATTTCTCTGATAAATCAAATACTTGTCCAGTTGTGTACTCTGCATTCTGGGAATGAAATGGGAGCAATTAGATCATAAAGAAACAAATAAACAATTCAAATATGACTAGACTATAAGCTTCTACGCCTTGTCAGAAGGAAATTCCACACGTTACACTTCTAGTTAGAACTCCATGATAGGGATAAAGGCACACGGACTCAACTCAGCTGCTTCAAATATATTAAATTTTTTAATTTGGAGTTCTGAGTAAGTCGGCTCATTTTTGCAGCTGAGCAGATATTGTTTTTATATTATTTTTTTTTGAGTCTGCCCAAGATAGACCATGAGGGAAAGCGGGTACGTCTTGGTGTTTTGGGTCAATGGCAAAAAGGAGGGATTTTGCCAAGTTTATTCTCAGGCCAGAGTAGTCTGTGTGACCGTTAATAACGTCTAGTGAAGCGCCAACCGCCCTTCCGGGATTAGCTAAATATAATAACGGTGCCGCATACATGGACACTGTTTCAGTAACTCGACCCAGTTGAAGTCCAACCACCCTTGGATTATTTCTAATTTGACAGGCCATAGGTTCCATGGCTAGGGAGAAAAGCAAAGGGGAAAGAGGACAACCTTGACTAGTACCTCTCAGAATGGAAAAAGGTTTTGAAATTGTAAAGTTTGTTTTGACTCTAGCTACGGGGTTATTATATAGAGCTTGAACCCATCGAATGTAAGCAGCTGGGATGCCCACTCTTCTCATCGTGGACCACAGATATGGCCACTCCACCGAATCGAAGGCTTTCTCGTTATCAAGTGAAGCAATCACTTTCACCCGAGTTTATATTATTTTTTTAACAAGAAAGGAAACAGAGATTTGATTACACTTCTAGTTAGAATACTGGTAGAATATTAATCAACCTGTAGGCCTTGAGGTGTTGTTGAACTATATCTTTTCACTCCCAACGCCTTATAATTCAGCCCAAACGGTTTAGTTGATCCCAGAGAACTTTTAAAAAAGATCAGTTGAAAATATGCATTTTGGGGTGGTAGGGCTTTTTTTGCACACATTTGTACACGTACATACACACGGTCACACAACTTTTACAAGTGTGCACATTTAAAATCATGAAATGAATAAATGCAGTTTATTAATTTTACCATTTTGTCGTTTGTGGTTTTTTTTAACCTAAAAAGGTATTTGCAGCATGACTTGGATCTGGTATTTTGACCACTAATCATGCTGTAATGTCATATTTACAATGTTTTACCTGGTTATCTAATGATCTATGGGAGACCACATGCTGTAAGCTGGAAGCTTTGAGGTCATTTTTCAAAAAACTGATAACTTGAGAAAAGCATTCAGTTTAGAGTAGAAAGACATATTTAACTATTTTGGATTTCATAAAAATATCTTCTTTCCAAAAATGTATGGTTATGGTATGTTAAGCCTATTGTTAATGGAACTACTGGCTCTGAAAACTAAATTGTGCAGATTCTGGAGCAGTGCAGCTAAAAACGTATCTGCAACGCTGCAAATCATAGTGCAATTATTGGCAGCAGGTGGGATATACCACAAGCTCAACTGGACCAAAGATGTATAAACTGTAGAATCCGTAAAAACCTGTAATGTCAATATTATGTCAGCATATCTTCCTGCCTAGTAAGGTGGGCTCTCTCGAGTCTGTATACATGAATACACACTACCAAAAAAAATCACCTCTGAATAACCTCTTATTAGTAGGGATGCACCGAATCTGCAATTTTGGATTCGGCTGAACCCCCGAATCCTTCGTGAAAGATTTGGTCGAATACCGAACCCAATGCAAATTAGGGATGGCAAGGGGAAAATATTTTTTACTTCCTTGTTTTGTGACATAAAGTCAAGCGATATCCCTTCCTGCCCCTAATTTGCATAAGAAGATTAGGATTCGGTACGGCCGGGCAGAAGGATTCGGACGAATCCGAATTCTACTGAAAAAGGCCGAATTCCAAACCGAATCCTGGATTCGGTGCATCCCTACTTATTAGTCATGCAGGGTTTCACACAGGTCAGTAAAGACATGTAAATCTAAAATGAGCCTGTGAGCCATTTGTGGTGTAGCTCAGCAAATCTGATTTACCCTTTACCAATGGGAATATACAGAAACGACTCCATAGATAAGAATGAGAAAAAAAAAAGATTTCAGGAGACTTATAGACAGGATACATTAAACACTTAGGCAGGTGGTGTACTTACTGTCAGAAGGCTTGAGGAACTCAGTGTATTCACCCAATATTTATTCCACAACAGCTCAAGAAGCTTCCGGTCCAAAGATGATTTGAAGTACGTAACTTCCAAGGCATAATACCTTAAATTATGAAAAAAATGCTGTGTGAATTCACAAGAAGTGTGTTGTGTATCAATATGTAGTTTAGTGTATACAAATAACCCTACAGTAGATTTAAACAGGTCATTCGCCTTCCAACACAGGTCTCAAGTGGTACATCAAAAAAAAAAAAAAAAAAAAAAACGAAGGGAAATATGTGGAAAATTAAAATAATAATAAATGGTAGATAAACACAATATCTACACTTGTATTTTACTCCAAAGAATGTCAGTCCCGTTATGTGATTTACTTTCCAATGCTTTTTCAGAACAGGTCTCAAGGGGTACATCAAATAAATAAAAAAAATGTAAAAAAAGAGAAAACAAAAGCACAAGAAAAGGAAATAGTTGGATAAAATACAAAAATAAAGGGTAGATAAACTGGAAAACATATAGCGTACTACATTAATAAACATTAATTATCCAATATGGTTTCCATTATAAAAATACTTACTGCTTACAATGTACCCCAAAATCTTCTATTTTGTTCAAAGGAATTGTCTGGTACTCTGACGGACCCTCATCTGGAGGTTTATAGCCCTACAACAAGAAGATCATGCATCAGCATTGCAATAGTTATAATCAGAGTTGCTAGATTTTATTTTTCCCCATCTCAAAATTATAGTTGAATGTTATATAAATATATGTTTGATATAAGAGCCTCTATACTGGGAGGTTTTGTAGCCCCTCACCACAGGGCGCCATCAGAAATGTTGGATCCCTTCCATAAACACAAGTGTATTGGACCAACATATCTTTATGGACCCGGTACAACAGTTCACCCCCCAATGGCAGCCCTACCTCAGAATTACCAGAGGTTGCTGTGAGGACAAAACCATGGCACAAGTAAAGAAGGCAGTGTCATGACGTTACTTTCCAATAACTAGCATGCACTGCTTTCCAAAAGTCTTATCATAGAGTCTTTCCCCCATATGTGCCGATTGGTTGATATGAGTTACTGCTCCTGGCAAACAAAAGTGATTTTTATTAAATTTTAACCCTATATAAACCAAAAACTCCAGAGCAAGGAAGTATGTGCATTTGCCATAAAGTTTTATGAGTAGTGAGTTTAGCCTGGAGTGTAACAGTGAATATGTTCCTTTCTTGTGTTATCGGTCTCATACTAAAAGCAAATAGACTTAAGCCATAATTATTAGAGAATTTGTACAAGTCAAGTAATGGCTGAATTATGATTGTGTCTGCATTTTGTAATGTTTGGCAGGCAAAGGTGTCGAGTAATTGCCTAATAGATGGAATAGTTATGTCAGCACAGCCTATAAACCAGATTCCAGTTACATTTATAGAACAGATGAAAGTAATACGAAACAAATATAATAAACGTTTACCTTTGGATATGTTCTGAAAGCACCAAGATTAACTTTGCCAGCAGATATTGTTCTTGTTGGATCGATCTGAAGAAAAGAAAAATTAAGAGTAACATTAATTGTAAATTAAAGATCTGCACTGATGGCAAAGTAATAGAATACTCACCACAACTGCAACAAAGGGTTCTTGAAACTGCTGATTAAGCATCTGGGTACTGACATCTATGCCGGAAAGCCAACAGCCGTAGCCAGGGTGACTGTGGTACCAGCCAATTGCATTTTCAAGTCTTCCAACCTGCGAAGAGAAAAGAAAGTAGGTTCTGCTATGCTCTTATGGCATTTTAATTCATTCATAGTTTTCATTTTTTTAAAAAAAGTGCAGCATGGACATTATACAAGACGTAAAGAGGAAGAGTTTGCAAATTGTATTTATTTTTGATTTGATTTCCATTTCATATACATGCATGTGTATTAAACAATTGTTATCTTTATACCTGCGGACTTCTATGTTACTTGTTACCAGTATAATGGAAGGCCTGGGAGACTATAGCATAAGGAGGTGGATAAGCCATAAATAAATTAATGGAAGGCACTTCAAATGGAACACTCCAGCGTAGACTTGTTAAAATCCATTTTCCAGGCCGGTGCTCCTGTTAGCAGAGAACTGCAGGCCGGAGTACTTGAGACTGAGCAATCCCCTTCCTCCCTTCTTTCTCCTGTAGCCGAGGCGTGCGCAGTCGAGTGAAATTGCTGGATTGTTTGTTAAAGTTTAGCTTTTCATTCTACTGTGCATGTGCAAGCAGCATGAAGTCAGAAGAAGGAAAAGGATCATCCGCTTGCATGTACCCAAGACCGGTGTAATTTTTTGCTAACAGGAATTCCGGCCTGGGATATCAGGTAAGTGATTACAATCCTTGGGGTGCCCTAACAATGCCCCCCCTCCAATCAATTGGACCTTGCTTTCTCCTCCTTTAGGAGAAGGAAAGGTTAAAACTAAGTAAGCATTATCAGAAAGGCCTATATAAATTTAACAGTAAATCTTTAAATTAATGCTGCTCAGAGTACTTTGTCAAAAAACAAAACAAAAACATTGCATTTCTTTCCTTCTATTGTGTACACATGGGCTTCTGTATCAGACTTCCTTCTTTCAGCTTAAACCTCCAGGGCTGGGGCTTGAGCATGCTCAGTTTGCTACTCTCCACCTCACTCCTCCCCTCCCTGCTGTAATCTGAGCCCAGAGACCCCCCCCCAAGCTCATTTAGAAGGTGAAAAATGAAACTTTACACTTCAATATTAGAGAAATGGCCACAAATAGAAAGTGATTGGAAAAAGTCTTTATTTCTGGTGAAGTATCTGAAACCAACTGAATTCGAAAAAAGTTTTTGAAGGTGAACAACCCCTTTTACAAATTCCCCAAAATTAAGTCCTTCTGATGGCTAACTGTCTGGTGTGGGGCTGTTTGGGCCTCTGTGTAAATAAAAAATAAAGGCCCAAGCCTGGTGTTTTCAAAGCATACAGCATCCCTATCTCAAACTGTCTATAAATTTCTGATCCCCAAACTCACTAATTTTAATCTGCCCACAAAAGATGGCTAGACTGCTACAAAACACAGACAATTAATCCTAGCTGCTGTGTTTACAAACAGGCAAGCTTATCTTTTTCAAAGAAATATGCAACTGTGTATTCAGAATATACTTATATAATTATTAATGTTCAATAAATGTTAAAAATAAAAAATAAGTTCAGAGGGTCCTTTTCGGTAAAGTACATCCACCCTTTGATCATATGATCTTTAAGCCAGAATGCAGTGAATTTACCTGCTTTGCGTTTTCAATATACGCAGCCATGTATTCATAAGCAGCAGCTTGAGCATTGACTCTGGTTTCAGTTCCTTCAACTGGTAAAGCAAAACTGTCCATAATAATCATCGTCTCCCCGTCCACTTTTCCAAGCATGAGGCCCATCACCTCCAGATTCCCTCCTGATCGGGCGTGCATCACCATCTTCAGCAGGGCCAGGGCAGACACCTTGCAGTACTTGAAGTAATGATGGCTGTAAAGCAGAACAAGAGAATTGTTTAATGCGTAGGTGAGGATCGCTCATGTAAACGTTAGTTCTAAACCAGTGTTTACTTTGTTAGTAACATATCTCACCATTTTCAATCAAAGTGTTTTCACCATTAAAGGCATTGACAAACAGTGCTACTTGTCCCCCGCCAAAATGCTAGAAAATGCCATAGACAATAAGAAAGTCATTTCTGCTAAAACACCCATATTGCACAATCACTCAAATATGCCTACATATGCCTTTTAGAGCAATTACGCGATTTCAGTGTTTTAGCAGAGACAAATCTCAGTAGTCAATTGCAGGGTATTTAGTGGCTTTTTATAGTAAAGTCCTGCGCGGAACCAATTTCTAAGACCCTAACCCGCATATTTACCCACTTTGATCCGCTACCCAACCCGGACCCGCAACTACCGGCCACCATCAAACAGGAAGTGATGGTGCTGCAAACCGGAAGTGACGTCATCAAAAGTGGGCGGGGACAGAAACAAGTTATGTAAAACTTTAAAAGGAGTAAAATATGGACAATATTATGAAAGATATGAAATTTAGATGAGACCCGCAACCCGACCATACCGCACCTGAAAATCCTCCCCTCATTCCACAGGGTGCCCGCTTTTTTTGCGGGTACCCGACCTGCTGCAGGACTTTTATAGTCACAAATATTGCGGCCGACAAGTCGCACCCAATGTCATTGCCTTAAGGACTCTTACAGATGAGCAGTTTTACCTGCTCTCCCCTGCGTTCAGCCACAGGGGAGCGCAGGAGTAGACGCACTGAATTCTTTTCAATGTGGCTGTACTCACACAGACGCATGTAAGCGCCGAACGCAGGTAAAATGCAACATGCTGCATCCCAACCTGCGTTCAGCTCTTACATGCGTCTGTGTGAGTACAGCCCCATTGAAAAGAATTCAGTGCGTCTACTCCTGCGCATGAAACCGGAACGCAGGTAAAAACACTCATCTGTAGGAGCCCTAAAACTGTTTGAATTACATTTATTGGGGGGGGGGACTTGGTAATAAAATACTGCACAGCAATATTCTTATTTTGACTAATGCTGGGTCAGTAGTGTTTCAATAGTGGAAAATGTATTTTTCATTAAAAAGTTTTATTCTTTTTTAATAGGAGTGTTTTAAATATGTAATATATATATATATATATATATATATACACACACACACACACAGAGCTGGGTCATGTAACTAGGGTTGCCACCTGGCCGGCAAAAATGATGTTTGATCCCAATGTTATTAATAGGGAAAAAAGATAAACATAAAGGGAGGTTGGTATTTTTTCCCAGAAAAGGTGGCAACCCTACATGTAACCTGGGGCTTTGGTTGGAAAGTTATAACTAACATTGGAACCATTTGGCCGCCAAAAGCGCCTGGGATTTGTAGTCCAGTGAGACAAATGCTGGGATCTTTTCCCTCAGACCACCAGTTGTTGTTGTTGTACTACAACTCCCATCCCCCTGATTGTCACAGTCCACCTCCCCCCACAACCCCAACCTTCTCAAATGCCAATTGCCCTACCCAGGCCCCACAATCTTACTCTTTTGTCCATGGCTTGGCCGCCAGGATCTCCTGCTGCTGCTTCTTATCGTATTTATAGATCTCATCGATGCTCTGCACCTCCTGCATGTTATTGGAGAGCTCCCATGTCTTCTGGGCCACACTGCTACCGGCCATGGCGGAATAGAGCTGCACAGTCTGCCCAAGAACGCAGATACACAAGCTCCTTCCCACTGCGCACACCCGGAAGTCAGGACTTGTCTCGCAGGCTCAGTCACAGACAGGGGAGCGGCTGCCTCTGGAATTATATTCGGTGTAACTATCGTGGCTCTGGGAAACAGTTTATTTGGACTGCGTTGGCCTGTTACATATACAGAGCGAACTGGAAAAGATCACACACAACGATCGTTAAAAAATCGTTTTTGGGAGGCAAACACGTACAACATTGCCCCCCCTTTCCCTATACATATGGTATCGTCTGCTGTAAAGTGGCGAACGGTGCAACTCGGAACATTCGCGTAGCTCCATCTAGTGTTGGGCGGGGGGATTGGCGTATTCCACTGAAAACAAGTTAAAGGACCAGCAACATTAAAGGGATACTGTCATGGGGAAAACATTTTTTTTCAAAATAAATCAGTTAATAGTGCTGTTCCAGCAGAATTCTGCACTGAAATCCATTTCTCAAAAGAGCAAAGAGATTTTTTTATATTCAATTTTGAAATCTGACATGGGGCTAGACATTTTGTCAATTTCCCAGCTGCCCCAAGTCATGCGACTTGTGCCTGCACTTTAGGAGAGAAATGCTTTCTGGCAGGCTGCTGTTTTTCCTTCTCAATGTAACTGAATGTGTCTCAGTGGGACATGGGTTTTTACTATTGAGTGTTGTTCTTAGATCTACCAGGCAGCTGTTATCTTGTGTTAGGGAGCTGTTATCTGGTTACCTTCCCATTGTTTTTTTGTTTGGCTGCTGGGGGGGGGGGGAATGGAGGGGGTGATATCAATTGCAGTACAGCAGTAAAGAGTGATTGAAGTTTATCAGAGCACAAGTCACATGACTTGGGGCAGCTGGGAAATTGACAATATGTCTAGCCCAATGTCAGATTTCAAAATTGAATATAAAAAAATCCGTTTGCTGTTTTGAGAAATGGATTCCAGTGCAGAATTCTGCTGGAGCAGCACTATTAACTGATTCATTTTGAAAAAAAAATTTTTCCCCAAGACAGTATTCCTTTAACATTTTTTTTTTAAAAATTCGTTAGTATAAAACTAATTTTTGTGTGTGGAGGGGGGGTTTACACATCCTTTAAGGTTAATGGACCATTCAAAATAATGTACATTCAAATATCCTGTAGATGAGTGCTCTTTGGCTGGACATTTAGAGGTTTGCCCCCCTTGTCTCAGAGGAAATTCCATTTCATACAGTCTGGTCAATAAGGCAGTGGTCATATCAGGCCTGGACTAGGATTCAAAACAGGCCTAGGCATTTCAGGTACACAAAGGTCCAAACAGCCCACTAAATTGTGACTTGTTATGGCATCTTACAGCAGCCCCACTGGCAGGCCCGGACTGGCTATCTGTGAACTCGGGCAATTGCCCGTGGGGCCGCTCTGTTTCCTGTTCAAGTGGGCCGCTCCTGAACAGCGAAATCAGTGTGTTTCCCCCTCCGTTGCGTTGAATGAAGGCAAGACCAATAGGGCAGCTTCAATGTGGCCCAGCTTGAAGCACTCGGTTGCCGTATAATCAGGAGGGAGAGACTCTGCTGCTGTGCTCTGTGACAGCACGCCTCCTCCCCCCTCCCCCTCGCAGCTTCGCTGGCCTGGCTGGACTGTGTGGTTGAATAGGAGACGTCACAGCTCGTCATGTGACTCTTCTCGTCTAGACCTGCCTCTCTGCATTGTGATCCGTCGGCATGTCAGCTCCTAGTAAGAGGTACTGCTCAGTAGGGGAGGTTAAAGCTATAGACACGGGAAGGGAGCCTGTGAGAGGGATCGCTGACTGTTTATTGCTAAAAATATACTAGCCACAATCTGATACAATCTGGACTGTTGAGGGGGGGGGGGGGGTTGGGGAGTTCTAGTTCAACAAGTGCTTTTTTTTTTAGTTTAACTGTTTATTGCTAAGAGTGTTTCGTGCTGCGCAGGTACCAGCCACAATCTAGACTGTTGGGGGGGGGGACTTTGTGAGTTCTAGTTCAGCGAGTGCTTTCTTTTTTGGTTTAATAGTCATTAGTGAGTAATGCCTTCCTACCTCAGCTAATTTTCACACAGTGCAACCATTTCCCGTCACAGTACAGCACACCATGTCCAACACCGAGCAGCTCTCCGTCGGGTTATTACCTCCTGTCTACGCTCAGCTGACTCGCACTGACAACCACCCTTCTGATTGGCGGAACGCCGTGACGATTCCAACTACAGACGCCATGTTTGCTATGGGAAAGTCACTATCCAGGGACAACGGAAATAGAAGAATCGCGCGGAATGGAGGGAATGATGTCAGGGGCCTCTCTGTGACGGGAAATGGTTGCACTGTGTGAAAATTAGCTGAGGTAGGAAGGCATTACTCACTATTAATAATAGTCGGAGCTGCTGCGGACTCTGGGCTTAATAAACCTAACTAGAATATAACATATACAACAGGTCAGGCATAAACATGCTGTCTTAGAGTGCTCTCATACAAAGGAAAGATATGCATTTGGCTGATATGGAACATAAACAGGTTTTCCATAGGCTGCTGTCACAGTTGTAGCGCTTAGCTTCCGGTTTTGGCAGAAGTCGGGTTAGGGGGAAGATGCAGAGTGCAGTCGCCTTATCGCCGTTTTGCAGTACACAGGAAGTAGTGTTTTCAAACAGTATTTTTTCAATAAAGTATGGATTTTAATAAACTTTATGCAGGGTAGACCTATTATTCGTGGGGGGGGATGGATTTTTTATTACAAAATTTTTTTGTGTTACTGGTCCTTTAACAGCACAATGAAACTTCAAACAGAAGTTGGTGGACTCCATGTAACACAGATGTGCAGCAGTTCTCAGAAACAACTAAATATTAGTTCAGTGATTCAAAGGAAAGCAAAATCCCGAAACATTTTTCAGTTGATAAAGTGAATGTTTGAGTTTGTAAAGAAGAATGCAGACACTGCTATTATTTTAAACTAATATTCTGTGCTTGTAACAAGGATGTAACCTTCCCCATTGTTAGTGTCTGCTAGACTAATCAGATGTAAAGGTGCAAATTAAGAGCCAGAATCATGGTTACTTCTTGGGTAGTGAGAGAGGATAGTTTCCTTTGAGGTGGTAGTAGAACTTCAACAATGTCACAGTCAGACACACTCATTCCTCTCTATAAGCTTCATGTGCAATGTTTTCATTGCTCAGTCTTTTTTCAGACTTTCCCGAAAACAATGGGCTTTTTTTTTTCTTTTTGATTGTCTTTACATCCACTGGCTTAGTTAGTATTTTTTTTAGCTTTTCTATGTTTTTATCCATCAATGTTTTTCATTTTTGAAAATAACATGCCATTGTATGAAAAAAAAAATTGTTTGAGTCTGCATGGTATTTGCCATCATGTTGATTTCTCTTGTTTATGTGAAAAACAAATAAAATATTTTAAATTGCTTTGTCTTTTTTTTTAATGCAGAAAGTTAAAGAGGTTCACCTTGGAGTTAACTTTTAGTATGATGTAGAGAGTGATATTCTGAGACAATTTGCAATTGATTTTCATTTTAATATTTGTGGTGTTTGAGTTAATTAGCTTTTTATTCAGCAGATCTCCAGTTTGCAATTTCAGTAATCTGGTTGCTGGGGTCCAGCAATGATGCATTGATTTGAATGGGAGTCTGGAATATGAATAAGAGATGGTCTGAACAGCAAGATGAGTAATAAAAAGTACCAATAACAATACATATGTTGTCCCACAGAGCATTTGTTTTTAGATGGGGTCACTGACCCCCATTTGAAAGCTGGGAAGAGTCAGAAGAAGGCGGTAAATCATTCAAAAACTAAAAATAAATAAATAATGAAGACCAATTAAAAAGTTGCTTAGGACTGGCCATTCTATAACATACTAAAAGTTAACTCAAAGGTGAAGCACCCCTTTAAGAGGTTTGTCCTTATTCAGTAAATTTACAAAAAGAACGTTCCGTGTCGAATGCAGTGAAGGATGGGGTTCACTTACCCAGAAAAAGGGGGATCCAGGTGCTCAAGCCCCAGACCCTCAGCTCAGGGAGGCAATTAATGCAGATAGATAATGAAGGGCTGGCACATACTGGACCACACTCCGTAGTAAAAAAAGTATTTAATAAAGCAAAAACATCAGAATAAAGCCTAACGCGTTTCGTGCCTTAGGGGCACTTAGTCATAGGCCTTATTCCTTGCATACAATCCCAATTTAGCTTTGCTAATCTCCATGGTGCATGCTGTTTCTGGAGTCCAGGAATGAGGGAAAGAAATGCAGCCTGTTTAGCTGATTGAGGTGAGGATTCAACTCGTAGGGGGTTAAAGGAGAAGGAAACCCCCAGGGCGCTAAACCCCTCCCCCCCCTCCCCTGTGCTGCCCCCCCTCCCTCCTCCCCCCTGGGCAAATGCCCCTAACTTTTTACTCACCCCTCTGCGCAGGTCCTGTCCACGGAGTACGCAGTCGCCATCTTCTCCCACGCGCGTCTTCTTCCTGCTCTGATCGGCGTTTTCTGGCGCATGCGCAGTAGGAACAGGTACCGGTACGGCTCTACTGCGCATGCGCCGAATGTCAGGAAGTGAAATCGGAAAACTTCGTGACATTCGGCGCATGCGCAGTAGAGCCGTACCGGTACCTGTTCCTACTGCGCATGCGCCAGAAAACGCCGATCAGAGCAGGAAGAAGACGCGCGTGGGAGAAGATGGCGACTGCGTACTCCGTGGACAGGACCTGCGCAGAGGGGTGAGTAAAAAGTTAGGGGCATTTGCCCAGGGGGACAGGTAGGCCAGGGGGGAGGAGGGAGGGGGGGCAGCACAGGGGAGGGGGGGAGGGGTTTAGCGCCCTGGGGGTTTCCTTCTCCTTTAAGTAATAAAAGGCACTAAGTTTGCCCAGGAGCAACCAATCAGCAGGTAGAATTTATTGGTCACCTGTTTAAAAGCAACCATCTTATTGGTTGCTATGGGTTACTGCTCCTGGCCATACGTTGTGCCTTTTATTACATATAGGGGATTATGTTTCTCTGAAATCCACTAAAGAGAAATTACACTGTGATAGAATTTGCCTTGTTAAAGGATCGTGAAAGACAAAGGCTCCCTGTCCTCTCCCCTTCTGTACCAAAAACACCAGACAAAATGGCCACCCCCTGTAATAACCTAGTAAATAGATAGTTTACCCTTAATAAATAAATATATATGTACACACAAGGAACTGGGACATTGCTTAGTTTGCAATGATGAAAGAATTCAAAAACTTTATTGACCTAGAACCTGATTATAATATGCCAGATGAGAACCGATATTGTACAGAAAGTTGTACAGAATTTTTACATAGAAAACTTTACAGGTCTGTACCATATACATTTGTCCAGTAATTCTACATCCACTGCAATAAGGAATGCTCATCAACTGCAACCGTTTCCCCTTTCCCGCCATTCACAGTAGCGATATCTCCTAATCGCTTTCCCTTTCCTCAGGCCAAACCGAGGCAGATCCGTTACGTTAATATAACATTAATATCTGTACAGAGTGAAATCTACATCAAACAAAATAACGTAACTTGAACAGCAGACGAGAGCAGGGCTTGCCAAATGATTCCAGCCCACCAGAGGAGACCCATTTATATTTATATATTCCATTGCTCTTTGTTTATTCCAAGCCCTACCATTATTATTTGTATAGATCATTAATTCCAATGTCTTGTCATCGTCCTCTGCTTGGGAAAGTCAGCAGCAGTTACATTAGGGCTAAAATAGAATTACAGAAAAAACTAAAAAAAAAAAAAAAATACATCTTAAATCTCAACAAAAAAAAAATGAGTGCATTCCATGGACAATAAAATAATGGGATTTGCAGTAAATCAGTGAAAAATTTGTAAATAAAATATTGCAGGAAGATCTGTATGTAGTGTTCTATGGAGGTTTCTGTTATGGAGCTGCAGACGTACAGAGTGCAACAGAAATGGCCATTTTTGGTTCTTTATGGATCTTCCCACAATAAAGAGTTAATTTGCTCAGTTTAAAACATTAATTGGGACCACAAAAATGTTACATCTTTTCCCCACACAAATAAGCCTTACTATATACTGCTCCCCCCATCATTTCATGGTGCCAAAGCCTTTAACGGTGAAACCCCAGCTCTGTGCGGGAAGTGATCCGGTCATGGAAAGAAGGAAAGACAGAGAGAGAATGGATACCCCTAACACACAGTCTGAAGTGTTGTGAAGTCACAAAGTGGCCGATGCTACAGAGCCAATCAAACAGTGGTAGAAAACGAGTCTTAGTTCAAAAGTTTGCTGGCTGGGCGGTCTCCTTCCTCCTCCCTTCTGGATACGGCGAGTCAGTTGCTTCCAACTTTTCCTCTACTCTTTGGGGTTCCTGCTCTTGTGGGATAGAGATTTTAAAAACAAGGCCGATCCGGTGGAAGAACCTCCGTAGTATAGTGCGCAGCTCCGGGATGAGGTCAAACTGGATTATCTCACAGAGCAGAGGGTAATAAAATGACGCATGAGCTTTAAACTGGAACAGAAGAAAAGTGTCCAAATCTTTATTCTCAATGTAGACCTTTAGCTGGTGATCAGACACTGTCTATATCTCTATGTCTATATCACCCTCCTATTTCATGCAGATATTTATTATTTATTAATATTCTTTCGACACGGAGCACCAGCGGC
Organism: Xenopus laevis; assembly: GCF_017654675.1. Classification (NCBI taxonomy): domain Eukaryota; kingdom Metazoa; phylum Chordata; class Amphibia; order Anura; family Pipidae; genus Xenopus; species Xenopus laevis. The sequence goes on from NC_054382.1 coordinate 104,830,515, forward strand.
TTTAAAACATCCTTTTACAGTCTCTTAAAATAGTATTCCGTTTTCAATCTCACTATGCCATCATATTGAATACGTCTTTCTTCATCTGCATAATATTTGCTGTCATAATGTTATTACTTTAATATGAAAATCAAATAAAACATTTTCAAAAAAAAAAAACACATCCTTTTATTTGAAAATCTTTAAAACATCAGAGAGAGCACATAACAGCCAATTTGTTTGATGCGTTTCGTGGACAAAACCACTTCCTGAAAAGCTATTTTAATTGCATAAGGCTTATGGAGGAGGAGTCAATTTAACTGTTTATCTTCTTTCTCCAAGGTTATTTTGGGCAACTGCACTTCTCCATTCAAGTCTTGTTGACCCATCCTGTCTGACCACTTTACTCCAGGGTTGTAAATATTTAATTTCCCAAGCCACCCATGGCAGTGGTTTTGTCCACGAAACATGTCAAGCATTTGGGTTTTATGCGCTCTGTCTGATGTTTTAAAGAGTTTCAAATAAAAGGATGTTTTAAAGCCGCTGGTGCTCCGTGTCGAAATAATATTGTTGGAATCTTCACGCATCGGGAGTGGTTTACATAGTAGCACAGCAGAGATTCATCAAAGGGTCCGTGAGTGCTCCCTGCTTTTTTGTCTTTACACAGTTTATTTATTAAAGTTACATTTGCTCATTAATCAATATGATATGTAAGAAATGTTTTCAATGAAACAAAATGTTTTTATGGATGTAGTAATAGCCCAATAGTAATTGGGCGCTCCTGCATTACAGTGTTTACTTTGCCTTGAAACTATTTTTCTCATGCTGTGTGTCTTAGGAAACTCATTATGATCAATGAAATAATCACGGGGCTATTGAATCAATGAAAACCTTGGTGCATGCTGAATACTTACCCGTTCATCACTAATTTTCAGGACTTTGGTTAAGAAGAGCAGCAGCAGATTAGTCCAGGCCTCTCTGTGACTCTCAGATGTCAGGGTCAGAAAGTAACTCAGGGCCTCTCTACAAACACTGGGGGGGGGGAAGAAAATTGCACATCAGTAACTTTGCTGCACCATTTTTTGCAACAAACTTGTAACTCTACATTTATGTCACATTCTCATTGATTTTAAAGTTGTCATGTAATTCACATTCTAGGAGACTTCTCCCTTCCCTCCATCTGTGTTCATAAGAGAAGAAGACCCGCTTTAACAGTAGCAGTAGCCACAGCACTTAGACAGTTAAACAGAAGGGAGAATCCTCAGGAAAGGTAGTAGTATGTCAGTACCCACACCTATGCTTGAATTCAAACAAAGAATGTACTTGTTGTGCGCACAATATCTAATGAAATCACTGGTATAGGACTTTTCTTATGCTGGCGGCATTAAACTCACTTAAGCAATCGATGCTGAACTTCATCCCAGGCATCGCTTCGGTTGTCGTCCATGTACATGCGGAACAGAATGCGTAAGCCACAGGCCAGGCTGCTGCTCTCTTGTTTCAGGAGATTGGGTTTTGATTTCCCTTTGAAGCCTAATGGGAAAAAAAAAACAAAATTCATATTTATGCCATACATATATATAAGCCCACAAGAACAACTGATTTGTATGAGATGTAGCAGGGCCTCATACCCACACTGCACTAATTTGCAGGGGAGCAGGTAAAAAAGAAACCAGGGAAAATGTAAAATCAGGGAAATGTATTAAAAGTAACTTTTTCCGTACTGAAAGGATATAAGCACAGGAGTCAGTTTTACCGAGATATAATATTTACTGTATTAATAACAAGGGTTAAGCTTTGCAGCATTAATGTTACACTATGGGGGGTGTGTGCAAGACTCTCTGTCCTAATGCAATAAGTGATTTGTGCAGGACTGTATAAGGGGCAGCCTAAAACATTACTTAAAATCAAGGAAATGCACCCATTCAAATGCATTATAAACGGGTGGGACCAGAAATAAGAAATGTAAAATGCAGGAAAACTTGAAATCAGGGTAGTTTTTTTCAGCCAGCTACAAGTAGAATAATAAAAAAAAAAAACATTATTAGTTGCCATGGGTTCAAGCACAGGTGCATTTTTGCCCGGTGTTTATAACTGATCCTTAGGCTGCGGAGTCCTTCTTTTGTGTAAAGCTGGCCATAGATGTGCAGATTTACCTTCATATCGGACGAATGACAGGACATCCCCATCTCCTGACCTGCCACTAACTAATCAGATCAAATAAAGTAGTAAAAGAACAGATCAGACGATGTTCTGCCCCGAACAGCAATCGTACAAAAGTTATATCCGACAAAACCTGGTGACAGTCTCCCACTGATATCGTCAGATTGGCAATACATGCAGAGAAATTATCGGCAGCTGTCCGATAAACTGAACGACCGATCGACATGGCACGAAAAATGTCGAGACACTCCACACACAGTCCGAAAATCGCACAAATCGAGGATTCGTCCGATTACATCTGTATGTCTATGGCCAGCTTAAGTCCCGTCATTAGCTTTGCCTGGAGAGCCCCCACACTCACCTGCCTTCCACAGGGCAGTCCTTTGCTCATTGTTGGAATTAAAGGCCTTTGCAAATCGGTGAGACTCCAGCAGACAGTCCAGGAGTTTGAAGAGCTGTTGAGATGTGAGGAAGCGATACATGCCTTGATCCTGAGTGTCAACGTGAACATCCAAATGCACCGCATCCCTCTGTAGTGGTGGAAAAACACAATGTAGTGGTCAGTCAGCTCTTGGCATGGTTCCTATTGGCAGCATCACATTTGTACATCTATCTTTTTTTTTTTTTAACAGGTGTTCTTTTTATTGAATTTTCAAAAAACGGGGGGGGGGAATACAGAAAGGAAGGGAAGGGGGAACAGATACAAGAAAGCAGAAAATAAAATAATAATACAGCAGCAGTCATGACATCACAATCCGTCAAAGTACAGCAATATAAGGACCACACAGTTATGGCAAAGTTAACATATGTGTCTCCATCCAGACACCCCATATCCTACCAAATTTGTCGGGTTGCCCTCTAGCCTCGTAGGTCAACTTTATTAGAGGCAGCATCTTATTAACATAAGCAAACCAGATCGCTTTCTTGGGTGGAGCAGGGGCCATCCAATGCAGTACAAGTACCTTTTTAGCATAAAATAGCAATGTCCTCACCAGAACCCTGGTATTACTGGCCGGTATCAGATCGTCTAACAGACCCAGGAGGCAAATTTCCGGTGATTTCAGAGGGGGTAACTGCAGCGTATCAACAATATAGCCTACCACCTTAGCCCAGTATCTAGCTATTATAGGGCACGTCCAGATCATATGCCAGAGAGAGCCATCACTATCCCCACACCTTTTACACAATGGAAGGGGTATTTTCCCCATTCGATGAAGTCTATTCGGGGTCAAGTAAATCCTCATTAAAAATTTGTACTGAATAAGTCTGTCCCTGGTGCTTATTAGGAATTGGTAGAGCCTATCCGTTACTTCCTCCCAATGCTCTTCAGTTAAACTGGGGATATCAGCCTGCCACTGACTGAAAAGGGAGCGGAAAGGGGGGGACCTGGAGGATTGCAGACAGGCATAAAGCCTGGAAACCATTTTAACTGGGTCCTCCTTCCTCAGTTGGACCAAAAGGGAAGGATCCCCCAAGACCAACTCCCCAGACCCGAATTGTGCCCTAAACATATGCCTCAGCTGTAAATAACGGTACATAGGGAGGTCTGGAACGCCCATCTGATCCCTCAACGGAACCATATCCATGAATCTCCCATTACACACAATATCCCCCAGGTATTTGACATTATGCTGGGCCCAGAACCACATGGCCTCTGATGGAAGGAAGTGCTGGAGGTGTGAATTCCTCCAGAGAGGCAGCCTTGGAGACAGGATAGGGGATGGCATTTTGAGTGTTCTCAGAGCAACTAACCCAGCCGCACGGGGGGCTACCATGCAAGGGGGCAGTGCAGGCGAGTCCCTTGGTTTCCTGAGGATGCAATTACGAAGGGCTTCTAGGGATCCCACTAGACGGGCCTGTAGAGGTACATTAGGATTACTCAAATCCTGCGTTAACCACCAGTTAATATAACTAAGCTGACTAGCAATATAATAGTCATGAAAACTAGGGAGATTCAATCCTCCATTCATTGACGTGGCCATCAACTTGAGTGACGAGATTCTAGGAGCTTTGTTACACCAGAGAAAGGGGGTAATCAGAGCCTGTATGGCCTTACAGGTTTGCTTGGGTATAACCGTTGGGGAGTTATGAAATAGATATAAGTACTTGGGTAGATAGACCATTTTCACAATATTGATCCTGCCCCAGAGTGTTAAAGGGAGATTACCCCAAGCCTGTAACACCGTGGCTAGCTGATGATTAATGGGAGAAATGTTCAAGGGCACAAATTGTTCTGGATCCAGATGGATGGTGATCCCCAAATATTTAAATGAATCAACCCACTTGAGGCGGGAGTCAGCCGCTAGCTGGGGGTCTAAACCCGGGTCCAGTGGAAAGATCACAGACTTAGTCCAATTGATACGGAGGCCGGCATAGATTGTAAATCGGGCAAAGATGTTTAACACTTCCGTTAGAGAGGGACCAGGGTCTGCCAAATAAATTAATACATCGTCCGCATATAGTGAGATTCTTTCCTCTATGCGGCCATACTTAAGACCAATGAGATTAGTGGAAATGCGAAATTGAGTGGCCAGTGGCTCTATCGCCAAAGCAAACAGGAGGGGCGACAGGGGGCAGCCCTGTCGCGTCCCCCTGCCCAGAGGAAAGGACGGAGTGACAAAGCCATTCACTAAGACCTGAGCCGTGGGATGACTGTAAAGCAACTTGATCCACTTAATAAATTGTTTACCAAAACCAAAGGACTCCAACACAGCCCACAAGTATGGCCATTCAATAGAATCAAATGCCTTTTCGGAATCTAAAGAAACTACCACTCTGGAGCCCAGGTTGTCATGAGGGACCTGCAAATTATAATAGAGCCGTCTTAAATTAACATCTGTGGACCTCTTGGGCATAAAACCGGTCTGGTCAGGCTCAATTAACTGAGTAATAACCTGTTGCAATCTGACCGCCAGCACCTTCGCCAGGATTTTGGCATCTACATTTATTAGAGAAATGGGACGGTATGAACCGCATTGCTCCGGATCTTTCCCTTCCTTATGGATCAAAACAATAAGCGCATTAGCAAAGGAGGGTGGGAGTTTACTGGCTTGGTTGGCCTGATTCAGAATTTCACAGAGTGTGGCCGGTATTTTCTCCCCCAAGGTACGGTACCACTCCAAGGGTAGCCCATCTGGACCCGGGGCCTTGGCTGGAGTCATAGAGGCTATAGCTTCGCGGATTTCACCTGGTGTAATAGGACTGTCAAGTAACGCTACATGTGAAGGGTGTAAAGTAGGCAGGGGAATATCCAATAAAAATTCTGTTAGCTGGGCCTCAGTATAAGACACCCGGGAACAATATAGATTGGCAAAGTACTCAGCAAATACGTCTGCTACTTCACGTGGATCTGTTATCGGATGCCCGGTAGCAGACATTACCCTGTGAATGATTGTTTGTGGATTAGTAACTCTGGATAGATAGGCTAACAGTTTGCCCGACTTGTCACCTTGCTCAAACCCCCTCTGGGAAGCATATAGTAGCTTTTTCTGGGTAACAGCTGTCATTTTACATTGCAGTCTGGTGTGGGCCTGCATCAAGCCCTCATGTAGGTCAGGGGAGGGGGCCGCAACATACGCTAATTCCGCCGCCTCCAACTCCCAAGATGCCTGCTGAACCTCCCGTTTGGCCTCAGTCCTCACTCTACTAATGGATTGAATCAGGGCACCCCTCGAGACCGCCTTAAACGCATCCCATAGCATAGAAGGGGAGGCTGAGCCCTGGTTTTCATCTCAATAAGTTTCTGCCGTCTCGCAAACTTTCTCCGCCACCTCTTTGTGCGTGAGCCACAAGGGGCTGAGCCTCCACCTCCTATCCCCGGACCCTGCATAAGGTTGTATAGTGACAATTAAGGGAGAATGGTCGGAAAGGGACCTAGCACCATACTGAATGTGCCCAATTTTGTTAGCCATCTCAGAAGACATCAGGGCCATATCTATTCTCGAAAGAGTTCGGTGCGAGGCGGAGTGACAGGAGAAAACTTTAGTCCCAGGATGCCTGGCCCTCCAGACGTCCTGAAGCCCCATTGAGTCCGACCAGGCCTTCAATTTAGTTGGTTTAGTATCAGCTGAATTAAGCCTATCCAACACAGGGGTCATGCCGCTATTAAAATCACCCACCCAGCATTGAGGGACCAATGGAAGAGCCGCCACCCTCCGCATTACCGTATCCAGAAGTTCCGTTGTGAAGGGAGGGGGTACATATAGATTGATCAATATAAATTCAAAGGAGTAGATAGTACAGTGCATGACAAGATATCTACCATAGTGGTCCACATGAATGTGATGAAGCAAAAAATGAAGGCCCTTCCTGACTAAAATGGAGACCCCTCTCGCATGAGTGGAAAAGGTAGCGTGGTACGCCTGAGCGACCCACGCCCTTTTCAGCGATAGGACTTTTTGGCCCGTTAAGTGGGTTTCCTGGAGGCATACAATCGCCGGGGACCATTGCTTCAATGCATTGAATAGGAGTGCCCTCTTAATTTTATCATTAAGGCCTCTGATATTCCATGAAACCAAAGTAACCTTAGCCATAGTCAAATAGAAGAATGCTACTGTATGTCAAGACCTCGCTGCTGCACGAGTAAGTAAGAGGGTGGGGGCGAAAGGGGGAAAAACCTGGGGAAGACCCACAACACCCTAGCCCGCCCTGCCCACCCTGGAAACTGGGGTGGGCCTCGACCCCTAACAAAACCTCAATAGCCAGCGCCAGGGACATGGCGACTATAGCATAAACACTATGTAGTTAAACAAAATACTCAACATAAGCACGGGCCCCCAGTCCTCCGGGTTTTGGTGAGTGTCCCCACAGAAAAACAGATGGTACCAATGAGAGACTGTCCAGTAAAGACATGAGTGGTGGTCAGTACATAGGAACACTGCTTGGCACACCACGGGAGGAGGGTATATACTCACGAACCCAAGGCCACAAGTCCGCATCTGAAGAGTGGACAGAAGCCCCCAAGGGTAGGTACACCCCAAGGGGTGAGCAGGATGCAGGAGGGCCTTATCGCCGTTCCAGCCAGTCCATGGCCTCCTGTGGCGTCACAAAAAATCTGGTGTTGTTGCCGTCCACCACTCGCAGCTTGGCTGGGAAAATCGTAGAATAGAGAATGCCTTTATCCCTGAGCCTCTTCCGGACCTCTGCATATTTGGCTCTTTGCCGCTGGACTTCCATAGTATAATCCGGATAGATCATAATCTTGGCATCTCCGACGTGGAGGTCCTCTTTAGTGCGCATCAGCCGCAAGATGGCGTCGCGATCCCTGTAATTAAGGATCTTGGCAATCATGGTGCGCGGGGGAGCCCCCGGGGGCGGTTGCCACGATGGAATACGATGGGCCCGCTCAACCAGGAACATCTGAGATAGTTGAGCAGCCCCCAGGTGGTCCCTGAGGAGGTTTTCCAGGTACAGTTCAGGAGTGGCTCCCTCCTGTTTCTCGGGTATGCCGACAACGCGTATATTATTGCGTCGCTGCCTCCCCTCGAGGTCGTCGGCCCGCGTCTTACATAGCTGCAGCTGGTTCTGGAGATCAGCAATTGCGCGTGGGACCTCTCTGGTAACGTCCTCTAGGTCCGAAATCCGGCGCTCTGACTCCGCTGTGCGCTCCCTCAAATTTTGGAGATCTTGGCGGAGCAGCGCCAAGTCAATCTTCACCTCCTCCACCCTAGTATCAATCTTTACCTCCACTGCTGTCCGAGTATCCCGAATCGCCTGCAGTACCTCCTGGAGTGTCGGTTCTGGTCGCTCAGGAGGCTCAGGTCCGGCCGGATCAGGAGGGGGTGGAGGTGGCGGGTCAGTCCTACACAAGCGGGCGCCATCTTGGTTCTGATGCCGCACATATTTATCCAGCTTGCTGGTCGTTGCTTCGGCTGACTTCTTAACGCCTCCCATCTAGTGGCATCAGGGGGCACTCGGGCACCCACAGGGAAAATTTTGTAGCCCGTGGGGGCACAGGATCAGCTGTGACGGAGCAACTGCACCGGAGCTCTGAGCAGACGCGTCTCTCTACATCGGCAGTTAGGCCACGCCCCCTTGTACATCTATCTTTTATTTATTTTACCAGTTGTACAGAACACCATATTGCATTGTAGTATACTGAATTTCTTATTATGTCATGGGGGAACTGCACAGCTTATATACATTTAGTAAAGTTTTCCTTTGCAAAACCTTCACCTCAAACTTTGTGTGCTTGGGTTCCTGCATGGCTCTTATCTAAAATTTGGACTTTTCAGACAAGAGCTACAGTTTGGGAACCCCTCTCAGCCTGCATAATAATTTACTCCACTTTCAACAAAAAAGATAACAGTGTATGTTTTTCATTTCCCAGGAACATCTGAGTACTGGGGGGTTTTCTGAACAAAGATTTTTAGTGAAGCAATATTCAGTTGTATGTAATTAAATCAAATGTGAAAAACTGGCTGCATGCATGCAACTGCTCAATACTGATTACTGGCAACATCAAATTGGTTGGATAAGCTCACTAAGCCTTGAACTTCATAGGCAGGTTTGTTCAATCATGAGAAAAAGGTATTTAAGGTGGCCAATTGCAAGTTTTGCTTCTATTTGACTCTCCTCTGAAGAGTGACAGCATGGGATTCTCGAAACAACTCTCAAAAGATCTGAAAACAAATATTGTTCAGTATCATGGTTTAGGGGAAGGCTACAAAAAGCTATCTCAGAGGTTTAAACTGTCAGTTTCAACTGTAAGGAATGAAATCAGGAAATGGAATATCACAGGCACAGTTGCTGTAAAACCCAGGTCTGGCAGAAAAATACAGGAGTGGCATATGCGGAGGATTGTGAGAATGGTTACAGACAACCCAAAGATCACCTCCAAAGACCTGCAAGAACATCTTGCTGCAGATGGTGTATCTGTACATTGTTCTACAATTCAGAGCAATTTGCACAAAGAATATCTGTATGGCAGGGTGATGAGAAAGAAGCCCTTTCTGCACTCAAGCCACAGAGTCGATTGTTGTATGTAAAAGCTCATTTAGACAAGCCACAGTCATTTTGGAACAAAGTGCTTTGGACTGAGACAAAAATTTAGCTATTTGGTCATAACAGAAAGCTCTTTGCATGGTGGAAGAAGAATACCGCATTCCAAGAAAAACACCTGCTACCTACTGTCAAATTTGGTGGAGGTTCCATCATGCTGTGGGGCTAGTTCAGGGTCTGGGGCCCTTGTTAAAGTCGAGGGTCGGATGAATCCAACCCAATATCAACAAATTCTTCAGGATAATGTTCAAGCATCAGTCACAAAGTTGAAGTTACGCAGGGGTTGGATATTCCAACAAGACAATGACCCTAAACACACTTGGAAATCTACAAAGGCATTTATGCAGAGGGAGAAGTACAATATTCTGGAATGTCCATCACAGTCCTCCGACCTTAACATCATCGAAAATCTATGGGATGATTTGAAGCAGGCTGTCCATGATCGGCAGCCATCAGATTTAACTGAACTGGAGAGATTTTGTATAGACGAATTGTCAAAAATAGCACGATCCAGAATCCAGACACTCATCAAGGCTATAGGAGGCGTCTAGAGGCTGTTACATTTGCAGAAGGAGGCTCAACTATGCTGAGTTTGGCTGCTGAAATGACCCCCATAAACTTCAATGGGGAAAAAAATGCTGCGCGTCAAAAAAAAAAAATGTTGTCGTCCATAGACTTTAATGCATTTCGGCGAATTTTTAGCAAATGGAAACGGGTCAAATTAGCCCATCCTTAGAGCTATATTGTATATTGACTTATTCCTATATGTAGCTATATACTAAAATCTATATATCACACTATAAGCATATTTCAGAATATTTTACCTGCCATGCATAAATCCTGGACATACGATTACCTGTTTATTTAAAATGTTAAAGAGGCTACGTATGACGTGAGAAAGGAAAAGTTATTTTTCACACTTTATGATAAAAACCCAAACCCATGAACCACTGCTGCTTTTGACTGGAAGAAAATACAGGTATGCGTCTTCCAGGAAATAAGCGTCTAAATGAAGTAGTAGGGTAGGGTATGGTGTATATGGACTAATGCAGGACAACAGGAGTTGTAGGACAACAAAATCAGGAGGGCACCAGGCTCCCACACTCTTTAAACATTGGACAAGCACCTGTGCTGCAGCTAGATTCTCCGCATCTTCTTTTCTACTGGTGGCAGGGAAGAACACAATGTTGTCGATGGTCTGTATAAGCTCCAGCTGCACCACACATTTAATGAGTAAGGCTGCAAATAACCGCTGCTCCACCACTCCTGCAACACACAACACAAGATGGATCACGTAACCATGGGGTACATCAAGTGAGGTATCAGGAGGTTAAAACAGACAAAAAAAAAAAAGATGTGCTGGAGATCTTATGAAACAATTGGGGCAAATTTATCAAGGATCCAACTGAATAAAGATGTTTTTTTCTTTGATGAAATTAGAAGCACCTACAGAACCTACACTGACAGCTGTGGATAGTGAGGGGATTGTAACAGGAGACGAGGCTTTGCAGTTTCAGTGTAAGTGCCAATGTTGATGTGCAGGGTCACACATTGCAAAATTACCTTAAAACCGTGCTGCCCAAGGGCATATGTATGTAAATAGTGTGGATAGCTGGTACATTAGTGCACTTACTTGCACCAGGCCTTGCACAATGCCCGTCCTCTTGGACCACTGGGGAAACTTGAGCCGGGATGTTTCTCCTACTGTCGGCTGTGCGAGGCTGGATAGAGTCATGGATATCGACTGATTTCTGTGACACGGAATCCTACGATAGACACACGTGAAACATCATGAAGCCACTCCAGGATCAGATATCACATACAGCATCCTGGTACACTTTATAAGAAACCTAAATGTGTCCTGCTCCTGACAATCATCACATTGGATGTGGCCAAATGGCACTAAGCTGCTAATAAATGGAGACTAGAGCACACACAATGCATCATCCATAAATGTGCTGCTTGAAGGGGACCTGTCACCAAGACATAAAAAGCTGTATAATAAAAGTCCTTTTCAAATAAAACATGAAACCCAAATTATTTTTGTTATTATAACATCCATACCTGTTATAAACTCATTTACAAGTCTCAGCTGTCAATCATATATTGCCTGCCTTAGGCATAGAGTCGAAGCAGGCAGTTACTTTTACTTTCCATTCAGCACTTCCTAGATTTCATTGCACTCACCACACTCCACCTCCCTCCTCACCATCTAATTGTGTAGCAAGTGCATGGGCAGGGGTATTTGGTCCCCCCATTCTTGCATATAAACAAGATTTTGGCATGATGCTAAGCTTGCATTAATAACAGTGTCCTCAAAATGGCATCTGCCTGATTGCTGTGCTTTTGAATTCCGAGACTTAAGGTCCCCATAGACGCAAAGATCTTTCGTTGGTGAACGATCGATTTCAGCGCAATCCAACCAATCCGTCAAATCATCGTGAAGTTAGTGGGAATTGAACGATTGTGCATCTTACGATTTTTCGTCAGACATCTGTCAGAAAATTGACCAGCCAGGTTAAAAAATCTTTATCTGTCTATGTTTGCAAGGCCAAGCAGGCAGCTACCCTCAGTTTTCCTGGCAATATCGCTTGAAATGGTCTTTTTAGTTGATAAACAAATCGCACATTTAAACAATCGTTTTGAGATAATCGTTGTCTCACAATAACGAAAAGATCTTTTAAAAATCTTTACATATATGGCCAGCTTAAAAAACCAAATCAAGATTTAAATAATGTCATAGTGTCAGTGAAGTTTATTTGTCTTGACTCATCATAAAAATAGGATTTGGAATTATTTCTTAAGGTGACAGGTCCCCTTTAATACATTTACAGTATTCATGTAACACTGCCCAAATGGAATTCATTTATGGAAACAGTTTATGATATTTTAAATAGACCAGGGCAGCAAGTCTTTTACTGGAAACATAGAAAGCTCACCGCTTGTTTATCCCTGCTGTCAGTCTGTGAGCTCAGTTCTGTGTCTCCACCTGCAGGTTTCCATGTCAGTAACCTAATAGCCAAGAAAAAAATACATTTGTACTTACTATATATATATATATATATCTATATATCTATATATATAATTCATTCCCATATTCAGTAGCTGGAAGGAGAGCTGGGATGGAGGCTGGGTTTGCGGAGGACCGGAGTAATAAGCACTTGTTTGAACGAGGATGGAAAGGTGGACATGTTGGACATTTTTAAATCTGACCCTATATGTTTTGGTTTATGAATTATATTTGTACGGGATGTGAAAGCCAAATCATTGTCACTAAGTCACAGGGTTCTTCTTATTCTAATAGCAAATCTGTCATCACTGGTTTTATTTTACCGTTTCAGCAAATGATTAATCTTAGTATAATAAGCATATTCCACATGCCAGTGCCTTTTGGTTTGTTGTTCCAGCATTCTCTCCTTGTAAGTCATTTCTTCCTCAAATATTTTCTGTTACAGGTATGGGACCTGTTATCCAGAATACTCGGGACCTGGGGTTTTCCAGATAAGGGATATTTCCATAATTTGGCTCCCCATACCTTAAACTGACATAAAAATAATGTAATTATTAAATAAACCTAATCTTGCCTCCAATAAGGATTAGTAATATCTTAGTCTGAATCAGGTCAAGGTACTGTTTATTTATTACAGAGAAATCATTTAAATCATTTATATGATTATAATGGAGTCTATGGGAGACTGTAATTCAGAGCTTTCTGAGTAACAGGTTTCTGGATAACAAATCCCATTCCTGTATTATAATATTTATTTTTTAATTTGTGTTTACTTTTAAACTTATGTGTATGGCCACTCCAGCAGAACGATTTGGAAGCACATAGAGAACTTACGCCTGAGGGATTGTGGTTTTGAAGATATCCAGCATACAGTTGCAGGTTTTGTCCCAGATTTCCAAGGTAAACTTTTCTCCGTTTAAAATAACAACATTCTCTAAGCAGTTGGTGCCTGAGCGAGCGAGCTGTTCATTGTCTGCAAGTACAATATCATTTATTAGCTGACTGAAAACTTGTGCCAAGGATATTTTTATCACATAGTCATAAAATATATGATATAATATTTTAACGTTTTAATAACTTTTCGGCATACAGGATATGATGTCACTGACATAAGATTGAGGAGGATGTAGCTGCATCTTAGCAGTTTGCCAGGTCTAAGGTGGCGAAGTAAACTCTGGCGAAAGAGGCAACGTTCTGTAAAATTCACACTTTACTGAATTTTCGGAGTAACGATCATTCGAAAATTCACCTGGCGATAGCGTGCTAAACTATGCTAGCGACGGTCTCTTTTGCTAGCGAATTGTCCTCTCACCTGTTAGTAAATTGCCGATGTCCCTAAAGATGGGATTTCTGGCGAACTTTCACTAGCGACGGCCACTTTGCCCTTTAGTAAATCTGCCCCTAAGAGTTGAGAATTCTCTACCTCTAGGTTGAAGCTGATGAATCCTGTGCTATTATTCTTAAACCTGGCAACATAACCTGGGACTGGTCCAATTATACAGGCCAACTTCAAGTGAACTGAATGAGCAATGTCTTTTGCAAGTCTGAGCAGATCTATGGCCTGTATTAGCATGTGTATGGGGACATAAGAGAAGAATAACACTAATGTAGTTCAACAATCGATCAGCCATTTTAATCTGTGTGTAGCAAAACTGTCACACATCCCACTGATGTGGATTATTTTTTATCTTTTTCACCTAGGACATAAAGCTCCTTCTTGTTTAAAAGGTTATTGCTTAATGGTGGGCTGCCTAAACACACATAACTGTATTAAACACAAGAAAGTTACCATCGCTAGCTACTTTAGCCACCATTATAACAGAATTTGGGAGATTGTCAGGGCTGCGGGTCAATTGGGATAAATCTGCCTTACTACAAGTAGACCCAACTCCTCTTCCTGCTTTATCACAGGAGATTCCAATAATAGTGGTGGGGGAATTTAAATATCTCGGAGTCAATATCAACCCAGAATTATCCACCTTTCTACCACGCAACCTGGACTCAGTTGTATCCTCTCTCACTACTACTCTCTCTGTGTAGTCTAAGCTTCAATTGACACTCAGGGGGAGGATTAACATTTTTAAAACAGTGTATCTGCCACAATTTCTATACATATTCCACAACTCACCTACTCATATTCCGAAGAGTTTTTTTAAGACTGTCAATCAGATTGTAGTAAGATTTATATGGAGAGGTAAAACGCCCAGGTTGACTTGGCGGAAACTTACCCCCACCATGAAAGATGGGGGACTGGGCTTGCCAGATTTTTTACCTCTACTATCTAGCCAGCCAATTGCACTATGTTTAAATTGTGGTTCGAACCTGATCCCTATAACCCCAATACAACACTTCAGGCGCTGGCTATGCGGTCATTGGAAGGACTTAGGCACCTTCCATATGGACCAACCACAGATCATGATAAACTCCCAGCGGTTATGACAACCCCAAGGAAGGCCTGGAATTTGGCACTTAAGCTGTATCCAAAGAATCCCTAAATTTTAACACCTAGTGTGCCGTTGTGGGCTAACTCCCGCCTTCCCCATTTCCATAAATTCCCCGATTTTCTCTACTGGCCACGTAAACACATTAGGCGATTAAAAGATGTGCTAGACGGTGCCACGTTTGGCTCATATGAGTTCTTTAGAAAAACTTGCGGAACCCAATCTATCTCACTTTAGGTATTTCCAAATGTGGCAAGTGTTTCTAGCACAATTTGGAGGATCTGCAATACAAACCTCACAACCACAATTTGAAACGTGTTATGGTCTCCTAACATAACCAAACCTACATCCACTTTATATAAGACCTTGTTGCAAACGTGTCCCCCCCCCCCCTTTAAGGCAGCATATCAAAAACTGGTTGGCTGACATCCCAGACCTCGAAGACGAGGAATGGGAGTTAGCAACAGACAAAGGTTATAGTCATCTCTACTCTATACGCGACAAACTGGTTCACTTTAAATGGCTTCACCAATTCTATATCCCCCCTGTGCGATAGAAGGCCATGGGAAGTAACCCAACTGCAAGATGTCATAGGTGTGGGGCAGAAGGAGCAAACTTCCTACACATGGCTTGGTCATGTCCAACAGTCTCCAAGTTTTGGACCAAAGTCATGGATATCTTAGCAGATCAATTTGATTTCCCTAAGCTGCTGACCCCACAGGTGTACATATTAGGAGTCATAGACGAAATCATATACACTATTCATGCCAGAGTTAGATACTGAACACTGTTGTACTATGCTAAGAAAGTAATTGCTATGGCACGGATGGGACCCCAACCACCCACGGTGCAAAACTGGATAACATTGGTGAATCAGAATCTGCCTCTCATTAAACTCACCTTACTAGCCAGAGGCTCACTGAAAGGATTTGAAAAAATATGGAGTCCATGGTGGGAAGCGGGGCTTGGGGGTCAGGGCTCCCGAACATGAAAAGAAATATTTATTTATATTGTAAAAGGCAGAAATCCTTTATTGTATCTAGAATATGATGTTACTGTTCAGTATGTCGATGATAGGGACTTCAGAGGCAACATCCACATCTCATTGTATAACTGTTTGAACTGTATTTTAGATCTTGAGTGTATCAACCAAATGACTAAACAAATCTGTAAGTAAATATTTTGCTCCAAGCTGATAAGGGTGTTCCCCCCCGAAATGTTGAATGTTTGGTGGCTAAACAAAAGGGGATACTCCCCGACTGAATTAACTAGCGTGTGTGCGGATCCGTTTTCTATACGTATGCGTTGCTAAGGGACCCGGCCGGGTCAACGGGAGAAACGCAGGACTGGTGAACTACAGGTGTGCGGTAGGAAAGATTACATTGTATTGAAGCCCTGCCAATGCTTACCTTGCTGCACACACCAGTAGAGTTGTGCAAAGATATCATCCAGAAGTACATCGCTGAGTACCTCAAAGTATTGTGTAAACACATCACAAATTGCATAGAGGGCATGATTGCATGTAGTAGTCATCCATTCCGCCTTCTGAAAAGAAGAAACACAAACAAATGTCTGTAACTAAGAGAGGCATTTTATAATGAGAAGCATATAGACAATGTTGGCATATTAATTGGAAGAATGAAATGCAAGTAAAAATGTTTTATGAAGCTTTGGCTGCTTTTATTCTTCTTTATAATGCAGAATAATTGGCTTTACAATGGGAAGGCCAATTTAAAGCAACTGCTGAGACACAGGCTGTCTCACTTGACAGTATTCGTATGCGTGTTACGTTATGTCTTTAGATTGGTGACACATATATTACATATATTAGCTCAGTATATATTGAGAATCATTTGCTACAAGCCAATGATATTTTTTCTTATTGAACATAAAGAAAAACCTGCCAGATCGAGTGGAAGTGAGCAGGGCTACATCACCCTTACAGAAGGACTATTTAGTAGTTAAATAACCTTTATTTTTAACTCTTTGATTTAATTACTTACATTATTATTTAGCACTGAACCACTGATCAACGATTTTAGAGATCATTGATGCTGCCACTAGATATTGCTGAACCGTTACAGACTTGAAGGTCTGGAGTATAATATTCATTTTATGATATCCTGTAAATCATATACAGAATAATGGAAACCTATAGAAGTCAGGGAGACTTTATGTAACTGTATAAAGGCACAAGACAATGCACAATTCCCACAGGTAATTAGGGGAACATATATTTACTCATTATTTGTTGATTCTGCTACAGCAAGACATGTACTTTGCTCCTCTATTCACAAAGTTGTTCTCCACTTTGTATACTGAACATTATTTCAGATTAAGGAGACTGGAGACTCAAATATATTTTATAATGATGCAGTGTTTTTGCTATAGGCTGGAGTCTGGCCTTCCTAAAAGAGGCTCCCAGGGGTCTTACCTCCGTCTGCTGCTCTGGAAGTTTCATGTTGTCAAATATCCTAAAGACAATCCTAAACAAGTCTTGCCACCAGTGTTTCTCAAATGTGTGCCCATAGGTTTTCATCACCTCAAACATAACAGTCAGACCTCTGCAAATGAAGATTTAAACTCATGTGAGAAAACAGTGTAACAACTATCACAAGTATCTGCTTTAGTCTGATTTGTTGACTCTTTAACTCAAGCTGGAATTTTAGTGATGAAAATTTTTACAATTGATATTCTGACAGATTTGCAATTGGTCTTCACTTTTTATTTTTGGCGGCTTTTGAATTATTTAGCTTTTTGTTCAGCAGCTCTCCAGTTTGGAATTTTTGCAGCTATCAGATTGCTAGGATCTTATTTACACTATCAACCAGGCAGTGATTTCAATGAGAGACTGAAATATGAATAAGAGGGTCTGAATAGAAAGGTTAATAAATGTAATGTCAATCACCTGACGTGAATCCAATTGAAAATCTATGGAAAAAAAACTGAAGAGCAGAGTTCATAGAAGAGGCACCCTAGAGACCTTCAAGATTTGAAAACAGTTTGTGTGGAAGAATGGGCCAAAATCATACCTGAGCAATGTATGTGACTAGTTTCTCCATACAGGAGGCACATTGAAGCTGTCATTACCAACAAAGCGGTATATTTATCAAAGAATGAAGTCTGAGATAACCACAGTCTGCTAGAGTGAAATACCGCCTCTCTCCATTCATTGCTATGGGATTTTTAAAGGCGTATTTATCAAAGGGTGAAAGTGAAAGTTCACTCTTTGATAAATACGCCTTTAAAAATCCCAC
Source organism: Xenopus laevis (assembly GCF_017654675.1). Lineage (NCBI taxonomy): Eukaryota > Metazoa > Chordata > Amphibia > Anura > Pipidae > Xenopus > Xenopus laevis. The sequence continues at coordinate 104,848,364 of NC_054382.1, forward strand.
AGAAATTCATGGAGAAAGGCGGTATTTCACTCTAGCGGACTGTGGTTATCTCTAACTTCACTCTTTGATTTATATACCCCATTGGCTATTAAATAAATTTCATGTTCAATACTTATTCCCTGTGTCATTCCACTTTACTGCACATAACTTAATTTATGGATTTATTTGTTTTGAATTCATTGCATGTGTGGATTACTTGGGTTGTTACCAACATCTGGTGTAAATTTTATGTCAATAGCCCCATTTACTATTGTCCACATTGCAGCGTCATTTACAGCTTTTAACGGCACAATTTCAAATAGCCTGTAATGAGAGCTCCAGCGTTTCTTAAGACTTTGACTCTCTCTTTGTAGTGTTTCATGCACGGCTGCATAATGATTCTGTCAGCGCAATCCTGGAGGTGTTAAACCGGTGGGTGCTGTTTTGTGTAAGCAGTCAAGTCTTGAAAGCACCGATGTCATGTTGTAAAAAGGAGTGATAAAAGGCGTCTAATTGTCGGGCTTGTACAGTATATACAATTGAAACTATGAAAGAACATGCTGGGATTATTGTGTAACATCAAGAGAGACTCACAAACCAGGCCCGGACTGGCAACCTGTGAACTCGGGCAATTGCCCGTGGGGCCGCTCTATTTCCTGTTCAAGTGGGCCGCTCTTGAACAGAGAGATAAGTTGTGTTTTTCCCCCTCCGTTGCCTTGAATGAAGTCAAGAGTAAAAAAAACAGCAGACCAATAGGGCAGGACAGAGTTAAATGCGGCCCAGCTTGAACCGCTCGGTTGCCTGTATAATTAGGAGAGAGAGAGAGACTCTGCTGCTCTGCTCTGTGACAGCACGCCCCCCTCCCCCTGGACTGTGTGCTTGGCTGGACTGTGTGCTTGAATAGGAGCGTCACAGCTCGTCATGTGACTCGTCGCCTCTCTGCATTGTAATCCGTCGGCAAGTGAGCTCCTGGGAAGAGGTACTGTTCAGTAGGGGAGGTTAAAGCTATAGACATGGGAAGGGAGCCTGGGAGAGGGATCACTGACTTTATTGCTAAAAATATTTTGTGCTGCGCAGGTACTAGCCACAATCTGATACAATCTTGACTGTTGAGGGGGGGGGGGTTTGAGGAGCTCTAGTTCAACAAGTGCTTTGTTTTTCAGTTTAACTGTTTATTGCTAATAATGTTTCGTGCAGCGCAGGTACCAGCCACAATCTGGACTGTTGGGGGGGGGGGAACTTGGTGAGTTCTAGTTCAGCGAGTGCTTTCTTTTTTGGTTTAATAATCATTAAACCAAAAAACAAAGCACTCGTTGAACTAGAACTCCCGAACCCCCCCCCCCCCAACAGTCCAGATTGTGGCTGGTACCTGCGCTGCACGAAACATTATTAGCAATAAACAGTTAAACTGAAAAACAAAGCACTTGTTGAACTAGAACTCCCCAAACCCCCCCCCTCAACAGTCCAGATTGTATCACTTGCATATCACGTATCACTTGCATATTATAAGAAGTAATATACCCCATACTATAATGGTGAACTATTGAATCCTTGTAATTTTTAAATAAAATGTTTAAGGCTTATAATAAATGGCAAATCAACAAAGTGGTTAATATAGACACACTAGATTTATGTGGTGCCGTTAAATAATGTTTTATTGTACTATAATGTAATAATAATAATTACGGTAATATTTGACATTAATTACAGTTAAGCAAGAAAGGCAGCCCTTTATGCACATCACCTATAACCATTTTTGCAGTTTTACCCCAATATACTGTATGTGTGGATGAGTACAAAACATAGTGTTTTTACATGTGGGCTGCTTTGATTATTTTGCCCGGGCTGCTTTTTACTCCCAGTCCGGCCCTGTCACAAACTGTTCCAGCAGCACAGACTAGGTCTGAGATCTATTATACAGAGCAAGCAGCTGTACAGATTTTATTATTATTATTATTATTATTTTTAACATGTATTTATAGAACGCCAACATATTACACAGCAATAACTGGCCACAGCTGCTAGAAAGCAGTGGCTTTGTGTCTGATATAATATTTTGCTGTCATATATGCAGCTGCAGCTATAACCACGTAGGAAGCAACCTAAAAACATTACAAAAAAAACAAAAATATATATTACGGTCAATGCCAATGTCAAAAGATCACAATGAGGGAGACAAACTACTAGCTCAGTATCAAATGGGATAACATACTGGCAAATACGGACTCTTTCAGGTCTGGTTCAGTAATCACCAATTTCCATTACCTTTTACCTTGCACAAATGATAAATGATTTATAATATGATTATTATTATGGATTTATAATATCATAACAAGCAGCTATTCACAAATAAGGGCATGTGCTCTAAATGTAATTTCGTCTGTTGTGTATATTTTTTGTATGCAACATAGATGACTATAAAATCTATCTATCTATCTATCTATCTATCTATCTATCTATCTATCTATCTATCTATCTATCTATCTATCTATCTGTCTGTCTATTTTTCATCTATCATCTATCTGTCGTGCACCGCTTCACTTCTAGGACCAAGTTACCTGAGAAGGAAACTTCTTTTGTTTCAAAACATAGTAATTTCAGCAGTCCAGCCACCTCAATTTCCAGACCCGATTAATTAGAAAGCTGGGTTGCTGCCTACGGTCCAGTATGACCACAAACAGAAAAATTATTTGGTCTCCAAGAATATAGAATTATAAATGTTTTAATTGTTCTATGATTCAGTCTGCATCCCTCTTACCAAGAATATCACTTAAGACTTCCAACACTTATTAAAGGAAAACTATACCCCTGAACAATTTTGCTGTCTCTGAAAATATATTGAATAAAAAGGCTCATATGTAAAACCCTGCTTGATGTAAATAAACCATTTTTATAATAATATACTTTTTAGTAGTATGTGCCATTGGGTAAATAGAAAACTGACATAAAAAAATAAGGGCCGCCCCCTGGGATCGTATGATTCACTGTGCACACAAACAAACCAAACAAACCATACATATTAAGTCACATATTAAGTCACATGAGCCAAATAACAGACAGGGTCTTTTGCTTCAACACTTCTTCCTAATACAGTTAGGGCTAGGCCACACGGGAAGATTTCAGGGAGACTAATCGCCGCGTCTAATCTCCCTGAATGGCTTGCTGGTATCTTGCACCCGCTAGCACTAAAGTCGCCTGCGCCTATTCACACGCAGCGACACGTTTTTTGCCTTGTGAGGCATTTTCGAGCGACTTTGAAAAACGTATCGCTGTGTGTGAATAGGCGCAGGCGACTTTAGCGCTAGCGGGTGAGAGATACCAGCAAGCTATTTAGGGAGATTAGTCGCCTCAAAGACGCAGCGATTAGTCGCCAGGCGACCAATCTCCCTGAATGTTCCCGTGTGGCCCTAGCCTAAGAGTTGTAGTATTTCTGGTCAGGTGATCTCTGAGGCAACACAGAGACCATCATCACAAAATGGTGGTTCAAGGCAACAGATGTAAAAGAGCAATATATACTTAAATATATATACCGGTTTGATAAGATTCTTTGATATAAACTGTTGATTAAATATTAATTTTGGGGGTATAGTTTTCCTTTAAGCTTTTCTATTGTAAAAACAGACACAGATGATACAAACAATAAACACAGAGAACTTTGTAAATACCTTATAGAACTGGAATTGCAAATACGGATTGTTACCTGGTTCTTACATCTAATTTGCATCTGTTGATGATGCAGGACAGCTCAAACAGGATGGGGAACCATCCCCTCACCCACACACGGTCTTCTGGAGCTACATTCATATCATCACTTGTATACTCCTTAAAGGCCTAAAAAATAGAAGCACGTTTTAATATGCAGTATTATCAGTCTGTAGTATGAAATATGACATTTAAGGCAACATGTGTTGCTACTGGATAATCCCATGAAAAGAACGCTCCAGTACCTGTGGCCTGTCTGAAACATATTTTGCACAGTGACGAATCAGACGAATGGCTTCCATGCTTGTGTCTGGGAACGCAGCATTACACGCAAATTCAGACAAGCACTTAACTGCATCTTGGAAAGAATCAATGGTGGCAGGGAAGTGTTTTTCAAACACAAGCGCTGTAATAAAGACGATAATGCCATTATGATACAGATTGAAAAAGTGATACAGGCTAATGTATGAAATAAAATGGAAGAGTTTTAAGAACGGACACTTGTTTAATTTTATCTCAGGGCTGTCCAACTTTTTCCATGCACTGGGCTGATTAATCAACATACCAAATGTACAAGGGCTAAATTAAAAAGAATGATTTTATGCAAAGATGTTTGTGCATCTCATGAACATGAAGGGCCACATCCAACCCTAAATGCTCCAGAAATACCACAGTAAATACTCACTGACTATGTGCCCAGTGGTCTGGAATGCCAGCTCCACTATGCTTTCATCCTGGTCTGATGCAGCTAAATGAAAGACAGAGAAGATATTCTTCCAGCCTGAGCGAATGTTAGCAGCTTGAGAATTCACCATTTGCGCAATGCAGCGTACCACCATGTCTCTAATGGTAGGAGACCTAATTGACAGAAAATATATATTATGAGTGTAAGGCAGTGGTGTTTAGACTATTTCTGCTCAGGCCACTCTTTGCATTCTAACACTTGGTTGCAACAAATATATGTTGTATCAGTTTCCTTCAACAACTTCTAGAATACTTATGATGGCTTATAAGCTATCAGGTGACATTCAGGTGAGCTTCCAGGTATATTTACAAAAGCAATTACACATTCAACCTTATTTAGCCTAATAGCCACACAACACCAATAACCATATACTTTGTATTCACTGCTGTCACACCAATAGATAAGAAGTACCATGTCTCATAATTATTTAATAAATAAAAAATAAGCTCTCTAACTCTAAGTTAGTCGTTGACTTTAAGGGGGGCCACGCGGAACATAGTTATTCTGTGAGTTTGCAACTGATCCTAAGCATGCAACTCAGATTCAAATGCAACAGTTGTGACCCATGTGACCCCCACTCAAGTTACTGCCTGGTAACCAATCAGTGCAGACCAAGAGAGCTGCAAAGCAGAAATACCGTTCTGTTTATTATGTTACACATGCAGTCACTGCAGTCTTTATACATTACATTACATAGATTAACTATATTGAAAACATTTTTTATTTTGCACAGACTATTTATTTATCCAGTTTTTATTTTTATACTAAACAATTCCTTTAAACAGTCAATCTAATCCCAATCACTTCTTCCTCTATCTGCACCAAAAGGCCTGTGTGCAGAAACACGGAGTGGATTTCTGCATGAAATTTTGCATTTTAGCTCCGAAATTTGCTCCATGTTTCTTCACATGGTTCAACACAGAGCCTATCAGTGCAGGAAGAGCAAGAATTGGATATGGGCGGATCTGCTGTTTCTACACAGGCAGAAAAACAGCCATGTGTGGTGTTATCCTTAGTGATGGACTTGTGCAAAGCAAAGTTATTTACTATAATCAAAGTCAGCACTTGTGGTTAAGCTTTTACACATCATTTGCAAATAAGGGGGTCAGCATGAAGGTAAAAAAACACTTAGGGGCCCATTTACTTAGTTCGAGTGAAGGAATAGAGGAAAAATATTTTGAATGGTCGAATGGGCTACTTCGACCTTCGATTCGAACGATTTGAACTAAAAATTGTTCGACCATTCGATAGTCGAAGTACTGTCTTTTTAAAAATTTCTTCGACCCCCTAGTTCGCCACCTAAAACCTACCGAGGCCAATGTTAGCCTATGGGGAAGGTCCCCATAGGCTTCCTAACAATTTCCTGATCGAATGAATATCCTTCGATCGATGGATTAAAATCCAATAGCGCAAAATCCTTCGACTTCCATATTCGAAGTCGAAGGATTTTACTTTGACGGTCGAATATCGAGGGTTAATTAACCCTTGATATTCGACCCTAGGTAAATGTGCCCCTTATAGTATGAAAGCAAACCTACCTAGTACAAGCAACACATTACTGTCAATACGTACTCCCCCTGGCGAACCTACAGCTGTGACTGCTTTCTTACCGATTTCTTTTCATGATGTGCTCAAAGGGTCTCAAGAAGTCCTTCTGGAAACGGAAGTTAGCAAGTTCTCCCTTTTCTAAAAATTTCATTGAGAGTTGCCTTAGGGAGTCTACTGCAAAGATTGCCACATCTTCATTTGGATTGCAGCCAACCTGAAATACATTAAAAAAAAAAAACCAAAACAGAAATGTTATTAAGACTTCATGTATATATTAAAAGGGTGTGAAATTAGCATGTTAAAATAGGTGTTGAAATTATATTATGCCTATTGTTTTAATTGAAAATAAATAATTTTGTTTTATTTTATTTTTTTGCCATTATAAAGAACTAATTTAAAAGTTGGGGGCTGAACAGTTTTCTGAACTCATCTTCCCCAGGGGCATCTAGTATAAGTAAATCTAAAAACAACTGGACTTGCTGAGTAATCAATGAAGACGTTTCACTACTCAGGACTTCATTAATTACTTGCTGCTCGGATGAGTAGTGAGCTGCTAGGATGAGTAGTGAAACGTCTTCATTGATCACTCAGCAAGTCCAGTTGTTTTTAGATTTACCTATACTAGATATACCATGATCTGGATGAATGAAAATCTTAATAGTCTTATCTTCCCCAGGGGCATAACTACAGAGGAAGCAGACTCTGCAGTTGCAGGGAGGTCCAGGTGTGTAAGAGCTTCATATCTACCTTAAAACACATAAGGCTTTCCCTTTTCTAAGCAGCAGCCCCTGAACAGCAGATTTTCAGGGGATTCTCAGTGGACAAGTAATTAAAAATATTAGTTCCTTTAACGTTCTTTGGGACCAAAGAACTAAAGTGAAACTGGCTTCATATTTTTGTTTAGTGCCAGAAACAACAGAACCCATAGATATTTCTTAATTAAAACAATAGGTATGTTCGGCATAAGCCCTTTTCATTTAGCTCATGTTGAAAAGGTGTGTCTGCCCCTTTAACAGTGACTATTCAGATCCTAGCAATAACTAGATTAGCACATGTCTAAGACCGTTTACCTGAGGGAGCATTACCAGCAATGTTTCTGTATATAACATGAATACTGCCTTTGTGCGTGTTTATATTCTCAGATAGGTAAACTTCACTTTATATGGCCATACTTGGTTGCCAGACAGTGATGTGTGGTGTATTTGATCATTATTATTTTTTTGTGTGTTGTACAGCTTGATCTTAATGCCTGTACAACACAGAGACACACATTTTATTATGCTAGCTTGTTTGCCTTGCCCCAAAAATGTAATACAGAGCCTGCTGAGGGATTTAACCTCATCTTCAAATATGAATATGAAACCTCTAACCTGGCTGTGCCAGTCACAAACTATAAAAGAAGAAACTGGAAGAGTGTTACTTTCTAGAAACTAAGGGGGCAATTTACTAAACTCAGAATGCACAAATCACAAAAAATTCATGATTTTTTTTTAAAATCGGACTTTTAAAAAAATCACTGATTTTTCGGAATTTATTAAACCCCGAGGATGGAAAAGTCTGAATCAAAAAATCCGGCATCTTAGACCTGTCAAGGTTGCATATAAGTCAATAGGAGAAGTCCCAATTATCTTGCACTGGGTTTCGAGCAATACCCCAGTGTTTCCCCGCAAAGCAAATTTTTGGGAAAGTGTAATAATAAATTAACACAAAAAAACAGAGCGGATCTGATTGGAGTTTGTAGCAGAAAATATTGAGATAAATTCGGACTCTGATAAATAACCCCCTAAACGTTATAAATGTACAATTTAAACCTAATGAGTGATGTGAGGTAGTTCATGCTAAGGCCATGATTTGAAGGTAAAAATTTGCTACTTCAATAATGGAAAGTGACGTGTACCTTATTAAAGTGGTCTCCGATGACTTCCCATATCCTAGACCACTGCAGCCTGATACGCCCCATGTTGTAGTATGAGATTTCTACAATCTTTTGTAAGCTGAACATACGAGGGTGCATGGGAGATAACAATTCATCCATGGAGACGGCACACAGCCAGCGCACAAAATCCACTGAAAGAAACCAATGACACTTGTTGACCAAAAATACTGGATAATGATCTAGTCGGCACATAAAATCTACATTCAGGAAAGGTGTTCTATTGTCTTTTACACATGCTAGTGGATTTGTGTGACTTGCTGCTATTTTCAGAGGATCAACCACACAGAAGTCACAGTACCAGGATGTTCTGAAAAAACACATTTATTTCACCCCACTAGGTAAAGCTTTTGAATGCTGTGCAACGAGGAGAAGTGCCCAATCAGAAATCAGGTAGTTTGTATGCAAAAATATGGGCACTTGTTAGTATAGCCCAAATGATGTGCCTGTGTGGTAAATTAAGTAGGTCATGTACAGTTTACTCCCAACATACTCAGCTGGCGGCTTCTCATAAGCAGCAAAGTGTAGGCAATGTAAAGCTCTACAGGGCAGAGACCTCATCCCAACAGTGTACTGAAATTCTCAATACTTATTAAGTTTTTATTTTCACTGTCTTACTATACCCCTGCTTGTGTTTACACATTGTAAAGTTCTATGTACATCTGTGGTGATATATAAATAAATACAATATGCAGTACATTAGATTGTTATCTGCCCTTACTATAACCTGACCATTAGTCTCAGTGCTTGGTAAAGGTATGGGACTGGTTATCCACAACACTAGGGACCTGGGGTTTTCCAGATAACAGATCTTTTTGTAATTTGGATCTTCTTATGTGTACTAGAAAATCATGCAAACATTAAATAAACCAAATAGGCTGGTTTTGCTACCAATAAAGATTAATTATATCTTAGTTTCGATTAAATACAAGATCAAGGTACTATTTTATTATTATTATTAGGGATGCACTGAATCCACTATTTCGGATTCGACCGGACCCTCCGAATCCTTCGATTTGGCTGAATACCGAAACTAATCCGAATTTGCATATGCTAATTAGGGGTGGGAAGGAGAAAACATTTTTTACTTCCTGGTTTTTTGACAAAAAATTAGGATTCAGATTTAGTTTAGCTATGCTGCAGGCCAGGCTTCCATGTGGTTGTAGCACCCCCATACCCGTCTCTTTAAATGGTGGAACAATGCCTTTGGAAATGGGTGTTGGTCAGGGCAGTTTCTCTCTCTTAAAAGCCGCAAGCGGGGGAGGGTTAATCTCATGGAACCAATGCTGGGGTCTAGGTTATCTCTCCCCTTTGAAAGCTAATGGCGGGGGAGGACTAAGCCCTATGATGAAAACCAATGCCCAGGTCGGGAGACCTTATTTTTCAGGTAATGCTTTTATGCCGTGAGGCTTTAGCATTTGAAATTATGACCAGAGGTAAATAGTTAGGGACCGCCATATGGGTTTTACCTTGACGTGGTATGGTGGCTTATCAATTTTATGATCATAATTTTGTAACTAAAAAACCCCCTGTCTTTGTAAATACATGCATCTGCATAGATTACTGATATGACAGGGGACCAGGGAATGTGCATTGATCAATTTTTCTTCTTTTTTTCTATGTCTGTAGTTAATTTGGCCAGATCAGTAGCACTTCCAATGTATTTTAGTACATTTTTATTTAGCCATGGAGTGCTCTCACAATTTTTCCTTTTTGTATTCAGATTTAGTTCAACTGGGCAGAATGACTCGGCCACATCCGAATCCTGCTGAAAAAGGCAGAATCCTGGCCCAATCCCTAATTATTATAGAAAAAAAGGAAATCATTTTTTAAAATTTGGATTATTTGGATAAAATGGAGTCTACGGGAAACAGCCTACCCAGAATTAGGAGCTTTCTGTTTCCAGATTACAGATCCCATACCTGTGTTACCTGTAATGCATTATTTATAAATGTTTGTTTGCCATGCTTTGGCAGTTTCCTTTGACACAAGTTACTTCCAGTTTAACCTCACAATCTGCTTACTACACCTAATTAGTGCAAGGCCTAAACTTCTATTTGGGCTAAATCTCTAGTAGAAACAAACCTCTTATATTTAAATTCCCACCAGTCAATGACAGGAAGTCAGTGCTTAATTCAACAGCCAATCAAAATTCCTTTCTTTTTCTATGCTTTTTCTTACAATTATTTAAATGAATTTTAGGAATTGTCTTTCACTTTTCAAACAATCTTATTGTGTTTTGTTTTACCATATCATCCACAGTCTATTGCCCTTGTATTGATGGTGCAGTGTATGAATGTGTCAGAATGCTTAGCCACTGCAATAAAGTGAACTGGACAATTATAGTGAATCAAAAAATAATATAAAAAATGAGTGACTGATTTTTCCCCACACATTTTGTATAGCTTATTGCTTATTTATTATTTATTTTAAATTTATGCACACCATTTCATATGGAGGCCTTGAAAATGAAAATCTAAACTCTTACCTATTGCATTACCATCCAGTCTTGTGGATCCTGTAAATATCCTGCAAAAATCAACAAACCGTTTATTCAGCAACAGATTATAGAATAAACACTTATATTTAGAAGCTTTTTATAGAGCAATGGAAAGTTCCCTCTATGTATAAATGAAACAGTTGCTTTTCCATAAGCTAAAACCAGTTTGGAGTATCTTGCCAGTATCATGCAGGGAAAGAAAAACTAAATATTCTTAAAGGGATACTGTCATTCAAAATGAATCAGTTAATAGTGCTGTTCCAGCAGAATTCTGCGCTGAAATCCATTTCTCAAAAGAGCAAACAGATTTTTTTTATATTCAGTTTTGAAATCTGACATGGGGCTGACATACTGTCAATTTCCCAGCTGCCCCAAGTCATGTGACTTGTGCTCTGATAAACTTCAATCACTCTTTACTGCTGTACTGCAAGTTGGAGTGATATCACCCCCCCCCCAGCAGCCAAACAAAAGAACAATGGGAAGGTAACCAGATAGCAGCTCCCTAACACAAGATAACAGCTGCCTGGTAGATCTAAGAACAACACTCAATAGTAAAAAGCCATGTCTCACTGAGACACATTCAGTTACATTGAGAAGGAAAAACAGCAGCCTGCCAGAAAGCATTTCTCTCCTAAAGTGCAGGCACAAGTCACATGACCAGGGGCAGCTGGGAAATTGACAAAATGTGTAGCCCCATGTCAGATTTCAAAATTGAATTGAAATCTGTTGGCTCTTTTGAAAAATGGATTTCAGTGCAGAATTCTGCTGGAGTAGCACTATTAACTGATGCGTTTTGAAAAAAACATGTTTTCCTGATGACAGGATCCCTTTAAATACTATCTTAGTCCTTTGCCCAGTTAATTTTAAAACTAAATAATTTTAACCCCTTCTCACAAAATTCTCATTTATTACACATCTTCAATATGGAGTGGCCTAATCTTCATTACCCAGCTTCAGTATAAATTCCTAATCGAACTGCGCATTTAGAAGTAATACACTGCTTCATCCGTGCATCCACCCTTACTTTTTTATTTCAGTGCAGTAAGTTGTATTTGTAATTTAAAATAAACAAAAAGTTTATATTATCAACTCATAATATTGAGGGGGTTATTTATTTAAGTCCCATTTTTTCTGGTTGGCGTTTTAAAGGGAAAACAATTTTTTCGGAGGAAAAAAAAACTTGAATCTGTTGTGCTTTATTAAACCCTGATGCTGTTAAAATTCTGAATAAAAAAGTACTTCATCTCAAACCTGCCAAGGTCATGTAGACGTCAATGGCAGATATCCCGATTAGAATAGATCTTGATCTGCGCTAGGTTTCGACCATAATCCGAAGAATTTGTGCATAAACACTATCACTATCATATGCACAGACAAAACTGATTCCATAGACTGAAAGGAAAACATGACAATTTTTCTCTGCTCAGAGGGACCATTTCCAATAATTCTTAGGCTCACAGAATCATTCATTCTCTCTCTTTTTTTTTTTTTTTTTACATGTATGAGCTCATGTCAGTAAGGAGGGAAATGATTCCACTTCAGGAAGTTAAGGAGACAGACAATCCACAACAAGAATTTGTCTCTAGGAGGGATATATTGATATAAAACGAGAGCAATTTTGTTTACATTATCACCACGCCTATCACATGGTCTGTTGCTGGACTACTACGACTCCCAGTTTCCCCCAAGATCCGCTTTTTGATGTACTGAGATGTGTAGTCTAACCTACAAATGGAGGAACATCAGTATATTGCTGGGACAATTGAATCCCAGTTGTGTCAGATATTTGGAATTTTGATTTGTAATTGAGGTACCGCTACGGGACTACAGCATGAGACCCTCTTTTTTGAATCAGTAAATGGATCACGATTACTAAACCCATATTAGTAAAAACATGGCATAACCACAGAATTTCGCACCAAAATTTCTCAAACACAATTGGCCTTTTGTCTTTATGTCAGAAAAAAATTCTGGGACAAAACACCCAAGTGTCATAAGCCTAAAATATAAAAATTAAGCATACCTGTCAACAGCCACCACAACGCTTTGTGAACTTGTCTCCCCTATGGATTCCTGAATGCTTGCTATTTGTTTCCAGTCCATATTTCCCCCAACTGTAAACAGCACAGAATAAAATAGTGTAAAAATTGCAGCGGCACAGGCACACCAAAATGCTATCATAACATGTGAACCTCAACTGAAGAAAGTTTGTGTCTTTAATTTATTGGAAATACACACCTAACCCAAGACTGACAAATTCATCAGATGCTTGGTCTTTGGTGCTTGTAAAAAATCCTTCTCTGTTTCGAACAGTTCCAGATATGTAACGTGGCTTCACCCCAGTGCCAATCAACTGCGCAAGCTCCAGCTGACTAATGCACTTCAAAATCTGAAAAGTTAAAAAGAACAAATATAAATACACACACATTATATATACACACACATTATACACACACACGAGAATGAGAGTCAGCTCACATCATTTTTGTCAGCACCTGTTGGAGGTCACACCATGGCCATTTCCATCTCAAGAAATAGTATTTCCTAATAGTAAATAGTTAAATTTATCGTTTTTTTCCCCAAAATTAAAGTTTAATGTTCCTGTCTCTGGTCTTTCAGTCTGGCAGCTCAGTAATCCAGGGGTACATTCGCAACTGTTACAATTTGCTACATTTAGTTGATACAATTAGTTTATCAGCAGTACCTTTGAAATATTAGCAACTATTGTATCAATTCTCACAGACACCTTTAATGAAACTTAGGGATTCTGCTCAGCTGGGACAAAGATAAAAAATGTATCAACTAAGGAGGCTATTTAGCAAAATCCGAAAAGTTTCCACTATTTTCTGAAAACTACTCTGACCAAATCCACACCGACTTTCCCCCATTTATCAATAAATTTCTTGTGCGAGGAAAAAAATAGATAATATTGTGAAAAAAATCCAAACTGTACCAATTTTTTCAGATTTGTCTCCGAAAACTGTATCTTTTTCGAATTTGTCGCCGAAACCTGTGACTGTTTAGTATTTGACAACCGAAAACCACAAATTCTTTGGATTCGGATAATTGAATGAAACCCAGCCCAGATCTGTCAGGATCACTCCTTGACGATCCTGTTCCCGGCCGAGGCAAATCCAAGATGGCGGCACCCATGGTCGTCGTGTGGTTTCGAGCACCAGCACGTTAACGCCAGTGTGCAAAATCGTGATGCCACAATGCCGTGTTTTGGCGCCAAATTCAAATTAAAAGGACGCCCAGGACACCGGTTCAATGCCCGACTATAGGATTTGTTTGGTACATTCCTGGGTGTTCCTAAATTCAGTTAATTGTGGATTCCTGGACTTTTGACCCTGCCTGTACCTTGACTTTGCAATTGTCTGCCTGCCTATTGAACTATTGCCGGGATTTGCCTACGCTTATTCCTGAACCCTTGTCTGTACAGCAAACTTGGACTTTTACTCAAAGCTTCATCCTTGATCCGGACTTCCCCCGCTGGGAGCCGATAGACCCCCTGACAAGCTCAAGATATCAATGGGACATCTGCCATGACTTCTACATGAACTCGGCATGTCTGAGTTGGAGTACTTTTTATTGTGACTTTTAACACCATCGGGGTTTAATAAATCACGAAAATTTTAGGTTTTCCCCTTTAAAAGTCTGACCAGAAAAAAAACAGACATTGATAAATAACCCCCAAAACTTATACATTTAGAACAGTTAAAAGTCGGCGACCCACCCCCCCAAAGCTGCTTTAGAAGGTGAAACATTTAACTTTACACTTCATTATTAGAAAAACTTTCTCAAATAAAAAGTAACTGCAAAAAGTCTTTATTTCTGGTGAACTATCTGAAACCAACTGAACTGAAAAAGTGTTTGAAGGTGAACAACCCCTAGAACTACTAGAACATTATGTAAACATGATTAAAATAACCCCAATAGGATTGTTTTGCATACAGTGGATTTATTACATGAATCAAAAGTACAATGTACTGAGAAAAAAGAAATCATTTTTTAAAATTTGATTTTATGGAAAAACTTGAGTCTATGGAAGATAGCCTTCCCATAATTCAGAGCTTTCTGGATAACAGGTTTCCATATAGCGGATTCCATATCTGTATTGCCATTTACTATTCAACACCCAGACTTTGAAATGTATATTTTTGTCTAAAATTCTTCTAAAAATATAGAGGTAGTACCTCATGCCAAGACGATCCCAAGTAGTTTCCATCAGTATGGGCCACTGTGATGAGGGTTTTGATAGTATCTATGTTCTTCTGTTTCATTTCGGTAATTCCAGAGCTCACAGTTAATAATGTAAACCTCGCTAGGGCTTGTACATAAGCATCTCTCTCCAGCTACAAAAACAAAAAAAGAAAATGTAACCAGTGTTATTTATATATAAATCTCTCTCTCTGTGCCTAAGCCTTTACAAGCATATATATATATATATATATATATATATATATATATATATATATATATATATAGAAAGGCATAAGGAGCGCACAACCATGTGTCCATATTCGCCCTGGGTGCCAGTCAAGGAATATGTAATAAGAATTGCAGCAAGCGACGGCACTCCTAGGAATTTCACCAAAACAGCAGTGATATGAATCAAAGGTGAGGTTTATTAAACCTCACCTTTGATTCATATCACTGCTGTTTTGGTGAAATTCCTAGGAGTGCCGTCGCTTGCTGCAATTCTTATATATATATATATATATATATATATCCCAGTGTGCAGGAAAATCTCTGCAATTTAGGGGATCACTCTGGGATTAGTCTGTCCTCTTACTTACGATAACATAAAACATAGACTTCTGTATTTGAGAAGTGTGGAGCCATCAAATAAATGTCAGAGATGTGACAACAAGCAAAATCAGTGTTTAACCCTTTCGGAACCTACTTCTATACTGTAGATTACACACAATAGATTTTTTCCCGGTAACTTTATCAACATAGAAAATAATTGTCAATTTGATTTGCAATTAGGGCAGCAAGAATTCAGGTGCGTGATACGAACAGCACTGCTCTGCAACCCATAGATGGGAATGGCGCTGGACAACTCAGGCTAACAAACTCTGACATAGGCCTCAGATTAGATAAATGTGACAACTATTTATAACTTTTCTGTACAGTTAAACAAATGAAAACTTCACATAGAGATAGTGATCTGGCAATATGGAGAGTATAAGCTTTTTTTCTTTACCTGTATACAGAAAATGCATGCAATTCTGATGGCACAACGAATACCCTCCAGACACAGAGACGCTACTTCAGTGTCATCACAGTCTTGCAGGCCAACACTGAATGCAGCCAGGAATGGTGTCCATGCCAACTGATAAATAAACATACATTCATTATTTTATATGAAACCCCACGTGTGATAACACTGCACACACAACCGCATGTATGGCAATGATGAAACATTGACAATTAAGAGTTAATTTGTACAGAAAATAGTCCCTAGTTGAAAAGGTTGTAAACCCCAATACAGTATACTGCATTATGAAATCAAATATAAGACTACGCACTCATATAAAAATGCTTTGCAACGTTTGATTTTGCTCTTTGCTACTTTTAATACATTATGTTTTATATCAATATTATAGCAACAGAGGCTGGCAATAATGCCAAACCATGCAAAAGGAAGACCTGCATATCATTTCTGTTGTATATATGACAGCAGGAAAGGTGATCATCATAATTAAACTGTTAAAGGAACAGTTTAGTATAAAATAAAAACTGGGTAAATAGATAGCCTGTGCTAAAAATGTTTCAAATATAGTTCGGCTAAAAAGTAATGTATAAAAGCTGGAGTGACTGGATGTGTAACATAATAGCCAGAACACTACTTCCTGCTTTTCAGATCTCTAACTCAGCTAGTCAGCGACTTGAAGGGGGGCCACATGGGACATAAATGTTCAGTGAGTTTGCAATTGATCCTCAGCATACAGCTCAGATTCAAAAGCAACAGTTGTGACCCATGTGCCCCCCCCCCCCAAGTCACCAATTGGTTACTGCCTGGTAACCAATCAGTGGAAACCAAGAGAGCTGCAAAGCAGGAAGTATTTTTTCTGGTAATTATGTTAGACATCCAGTCACTCCAGCCTTTATACATTACATTTTTGTCTAACTATATTAGAAAGATTTTTGATTTTGCACAGCCTTTTTTTTTTTTTTTTGCACAGCCTATTTACCCAGTTTTTATATATACACTGAACAATTCCTTTAAGATGCAAGAATACAAATACTGTAAATCTTGACTGGCTGCAGTGCAAGTTATTTATAGCAAGTAAGCAATTGATATATGAAACAGTCTCACCTTGAACATTGGCCTGACATGTTCCAGATGAGTAGCACTGGTGAAGGGAGCCTGGACATGACTCACAGCCTCCATAAGGGCTTTTGCTGTCTTAGCCATTTGCTCCATTTCTAAATTGTACAGCAGTCTTCTTTGTTTCTCGCTAGCCACACCTGTTCAAAATAACATGTTTTGAATATGGTAATATGCTCATATAATACACAAAAACCATGAATATCTTGTAAATGATATCCTTATAAACCGTTATTAGTGATGTCATCAGTTAGAAAGAGTGAATAGTGATGTCATTTCTGTCACATGACTCACTAAAACGTGTTTATTATAATAAATAAAGTACCCCTTGTTGGAAAATATGAGGATATCAGAAGTAAACTCAGTGACTTATAATATCCTTATATTTTACAATAGAGGTACTTTATTCACTATATAATGTCGCTTCCAGAAGACTTGTCAACTGGAGACCTATACAACATCACTTCCAGAGAAATCATTAACTGGAGTCAAGCAGTTGCACACTATCTGACACAGTATCAGGTTTTAAAATGCTGTCAATTCATAAAAATATTCATGTTCATGACAGTCAGGAATGTTTTGATAAATGTACCAAACTGCTGGGAATCCATCAGAATCCCCCAGCTAAACATTGGCTAAACCAAACTCTAAACAATTAACTGCACAATTACCAAAGGACTGAGCCTTTAATTAAACTCACTTGGCTTGGACGACTTGGTAGTTATTGCAAGTTCTTTCGTTTCTTTCATGGAGATTTTTTTTCCAGCTATTTCATTGTAGATGGCAGACAGATACTCTTCAGGAAGATCCTTGCTATCATTGATACCCCTATTCATTTTGATATACTGTTCTTTTGTCATTTTACTCTTGACCTAAGCAACATTCAAAAAGATAAGAGATGAAACAGAAATATTTTATTCGTCAAAGCTGGTCTACATGGGGAAAATATATATACAGTAAATGCACAACAGGCAGCTGGTTAATAAAATCCCAGTTATGGTAGTTTAGATTCTCACTATCTGGTCCCTTTCCACCTCCCCCCCCCTCCGCCCATGATCGACGTCATGCATATGCTTTGTTTAGCACTTTTTCTTGCAGGCTGAACACAGGTATCTAAGGCTACCTTACTGTTCAAGTTTTTGGAGAATGTAGAATATACCATGTGGTGCCTACCTGAAAGGAAAAAATTAAGATGAAGGCGGGATAACTAAAATTTGGACAACATATGGCCCCTTTATTCAGTTAATCATATAGCAGATATAAGCAGTGGCACAGGTGCTCTGATCATTTAGGTTTTAGCACATTTTAAATAAAAATAAGTGCTTAATACATTTACATATTTGTCTAACTTTAGTGATATATTATTATGTAGTTACAATGTACATTTTTATTAAACATACTGTAATACCTGAGGGCTATGAAGGTCCGTGGTCAACATGATAATTGAATATGCCAAGACATAAGCAGTATCTGCACTAGCAAACAGCGTTTGCCTAGAATAAAAATATTTTAAGAAAGAATAGTAAGAAATATTTTACTTAAAACAAGTTTTACATAAAAACAGTGTTATATTTGCCATTTCGACTTCCACACAGTAATACTATGAATTCACAAAGTAAAGGATCTGGTTTAGGAACCTTAAATATTCCAGGACATTTTAAGATGGAGTCAGCAGCTTATCTGTCCCAACTGCCTACTCACTAGAGATCTGAGGTTTGAAAATGCTGTGGGCAGGAACTGCATTGTCGTGTTGATGCGGCCCTCTATTGACAAGCTTGCATAGGTTCCTACTGTAATCATTGGCCAGGGCCCAAATGACTGGTTATACATTTCCGGTGAAATTGGGCAAAGATCTGCTCATTATTTGCTTAGAAATTTCCAGCCCAGTAGGGAACTGGGACTGTCAAACTAGCACATTTACAGCTTTAATTTTCTGCATTCACAGACAATACTGGCAGCTGTAATTCACAGCTGTCGGGTCATAAGTTTGAAATTCTTGATAAAACGTTGACGTTACATACCCTTGGTTACATTCAAGATATCGAGCAGCAAACTTTTCCATTAAACGATCAATTTTTTGGGCTTCTCCTGGAAGACGGAAGCCTTCCAGAAACATCCGAAGTGCTGATACAAAGTCCTTCCCTAAGAAGTCATGTTGGTCAACATAAGCATACATAACTTCTTTGTTAAACTTGTCATTATCCCCAAGGAATTCCCCAACCTGAGTCTGCAAAATAACAATTATGAGTAGTTAGAATAAAGCCCTGCAAAGGATAGTAGCTCAGTTTTTACACAGTATCAGGCTTTAGATGTTGGGGATCTTACTCCTTAATTAATTATTAAATGAACAAAGAAAGTCAACTAAATAGTGCAGTGAAGCAGGTACAGTCAGAACTTTATATATTTTAAAGATATAGTGAATAATTCCTCTATAAATTGTTTATAAAACATTATTACTCATAAAAGCACAATACTTACAGAGTCTAATCTCTCCTCTTGGTGCAAAAACTGGGCGATATCTTCTGGCGTTGTTCCAAGCATCCCTTGTTCTTGCAGATACTGAATTCCTCTCTTTGGTTTCTTATTAAAGCTGTGCATTAATTGCATAAAATCAGTTTAGAGCTCATTTATATGCACTGTTAATTACACCATGTAGCTCTATAATAATCTAAGCACTTATTCACGGAGTATTTTGGAAGAGGAATTTTCAGAGGAATGTTATGAAGCATTCAAACTAGATTCTGACTTACAGATCTATTCCTTGCTCTATGATCTCTTTTTGTTGCTTCAGAACCTCGAACTGCTCTGGGTTGTCTGTTCCTGACATTTGCGTGCTGTAGCTGCCAATGCCCGAGGAAGCTGTAGAATCAAGTGAATTCAAGCTTCCATATCTATTGATGGTCTCTGGGTGTTTGGTGTCATGGGTATCTTGCTCAGAAGGCTTCTCTTGCCCTATGAAAGGAAAAAAAAATAATTTAACAAAAATATTTTGTATTCATCTGTTCTGTTGCAAAAATGCATTAAAAATGATGCCAGTGATATATCCAATTAAAACAAATGTACACCATACTTGTTAAAATGAAGCACAATGTTCTGTATACTGTTTAGTATCATGCAGGCATGTGGAGAAACGTTAAATAATGTGCCTGCAGTACCTAAACCCATAATTCATACATCAAACATTATATTTGTATTTATAATAAAGGAATATTGTGTGGTATTCTTTTCAATTACTTGTTAGCTGGCAATGAAACTGAAATAAAGATCTGAAAACATTCAGGAAATGAATCACCAGCCAGTCATGTAGTAAAACGGTTCTGATTAAAACCAAGTTAATCAAAATATCTCTACAGAGGGTGACCTCCATCCAAGTAAGTCCAAACAAAATGTACTAAAGAGCACATTTGAATACACAGAAACTGTAATTGCTAGGTAAAAATGGAGAAAACACTAGCTAATTAGTGTTTTCTCTAGCCAAGACCTGCTGTTACTATTCCCCTTTTAGAAGGCAATTATGCTGTCATTAATGATGAGCTAAAAAATAATTTACTTCATAACAGAGAACTTGGTATCACTCCGAAGTCTTTAGAGCAATTATGGTGGTCAAAGATAAGCTTTTAAAAATATATTATCTTTTACCATTGTGGCTTTAGCAATTTGATTTCTCAGCCATTAATGTGCTTTTGTGTCATATAGACTCTCACAGATCACTGAAACCCAGAATTGAAGCAATGAAGTCTACTAAAGTTAAAGGCTCCTCACTTTCTATCCATAGCATTACATTTTGTCTATAAATATGCCATACCTAGAGTTGTCTGAGAGTTGGGATTGACGTAGAGGTGTTTACTCCATTCTACCATACATTTCAAAATGGAAACCAGGCATTCCAAGCCTTTCTTACGTAAGCTCAGCTCCTTAAAGAATGAAATAAAGACAAATAATGCCATTCTAAAGCAGTATGAACATTCGTCAGCCCAATTCACATGAAAAGGTTGAGATATTTGGTGTCAAACAAACAAAAAAAAAAACCAAAAAAAACAGAAATCTGAAAATGTCTCACTATTTTCTGAAAACTACTCCGAACAAATCCGCAAGGTATTTTTTCCCCTATTTATCAATACATTTTCACAAATTTTTCTTGTGTGGGAAAAAAATCATGATGAAATCGTTAAAAAATCCAAATCCCATAATTTTTTGGGATTTTGCTCCTGAAAGATACAATTTTTTTCTGAGCTATATAGAGGAAAAAAAAATAGGGCTCCATATTACACTTGCAGTCGTTACAATCATCACGTTACAAACAAAATATCTGCATTAACTACAAGACACAACTGACATTTATATGATCTGATCTTCCATGCAAAATTCCGCACTTCCCCATCTGCAAACTTTTTGGCAAAACTGTGGCAAAAATCTGCCGCGGAAAATTTTGCAGCTACAAAAATATTGCAAAAATTGTCACAGAGACAAAAAAGTTCCCACAATAAAAATGCCCACTGACTTTAATGCATTTGGAGTGAGAAAAAAAGTGTTAAACATTTTTAACTCTCGACTTCAATGCGTTTTTCGATGTTTTTCACAATTTTGCAATCACTAGCTGTGAAATCTGATCCCCTAGAATGTAAAGTCGGATCAGATAAAGATCAGATAAAGTCAGATGGAGTAGATTGTTCATGCATCTACATCCGACATTTAATATATTTCAATGGTAACAAGTAAGCGGAGTTCACATTCAACATTGTGTCACATCAGCTTGGGAGTTTTCCTTGTAGTATGTGTTCTGCCAATCCAACTCCATCCTACAAAATCTCCAGTGGAGTTTAGCCCTTAGGGTTTCAGGAATTTGATCACTATGGTCAATTTCCTTCAACTCATGAAAGCACTGGCAGACAAGATTGTATGTCCAGCAGACCTACTGCAGTCTGATGGAATTACAAGAAATCTCCTACCACAAGATTAATGATTGCCAGTTTAGTATGGATTTTACAGACAGCCTGTAATCAGTTATGTTCAGCTTTAAGGCACGTGTGATTAATTATAATATAAAAACCAACATGTGTTATGTGAATTCCAGTTGTCAATATTAGTTGCTGACATTTTCCCAAGAAAGACTTGGAAATTCTGATTTTCACTGAATTTATTGCAAATTCTTGGCAAATTGCTGTGGCTATTAAGGGGCAGATTTTTTAAGGGTCGATTTAAAATACGAATTAGAATTTTCAATTTTTTTTACGGTCAAAAAGCTCAAATTGGAATTGTGAAACTAAACTCGAATTTTCAGTTTAATTTCGAGATTTATTAAACCATGCCCCTTTAAAAATTGGAATTCAACTATTTGCCACCTTAAATCTGCAGAGTTCATGTATAAGTAAATGGGAGAGGTCCAGTGACCAATTTGAACATGCTACTAGCCTTCCTAACATTCAAGTTTATTTTGGAGAAAAGAAAACCTTGATTCGAGTTTAGTTAAATTGGATTCGAGTTTTCGGGTAGGTAATATTAGTTTGAGTTTCAGATATTCAGGTTTTTTTTTTATTAAATAAACCCCCAATCGAATTTTGAGTATATTCGAATTTATAAGAGTTATAAAAATTCTAATCAATTTGAAATTCGACCTTTGATAAATGTAGCTCCCCATGTCTGCGCATTTGCAAATATAGAAAACACTAAAATTACAGAAAATGAACATAAAGTTACTGATACTGAGAAAATGATAAATAATAAGTACCTGAACATTTGACATGCCAAGTTCTTGGCTTCCCCGTCCTTGAGCAATCTTGGAGAGGTCATTAACCAACCTTTCAAAGATGTTGGCTGCATTCAAATCACAGTCATAATTGACATAAATATCAACTACACTTTGTGCATCTGCAGAGATAAAATATAACCAACAAAATAAATGAGTATTGATGCACTTAATGATGCATGTGTTACTCAGGAGCATGCAGTGGAAATGCATTTAACGCAGTGTGTAACCCCAGGACCTGCATTTTTCATATTTCCATACCTGCACAAATTCTTGTCAGTGTCTGAATCACCATCCACTTGTGATCAAATGAGCTCGTAGATGTTTCCAGTATGTAAAGGAAAATTTCCTTAAAGAAAACCTGTATATAATAAATTTTAAAAAAAACAACTTAAAGATATTCAGGTATTTGAATTTTGCAATTCCTTAGCATTACTTCATGTTCAGTTTTTCAAGATTACAACATCATAGCTTGTGGTTATCTGTCCTACACATAGATGTTGCTAAGAATGCAGTCATAGAAACTGTCCAGGATGGTCAACGAAAAACCATCAGATATTTATACTGCAGTCCAGATTGAATGCTCATAGGATGTAATAAATGTGATTGACCTATAGGTGTATAGGTCAATCACATTTATTACTTCATATGAGCATTCAGTCTGGACTGCAGTTTAAATGTGATTGACCTATAGGTAATAACAAATAAGTAATACAATTATCGAATTAAGCAAAATAATACAATTAGCAAATTAGGGTTGCTGCTAACACTGGGTACACAATAACAAAGAATGTATGCCATCTCAATGATGTTGAAAAAAAACTATATTCCCTAAATGATATTCATAACCAAAAACTATTTTAAAGAGCTGTGGAATATATTGAGATTACCTAAAGACAGGATAAAAACAATAATCAATAAGAAAGTGGTGTACCATACCTCAATCTGCATCTTCAGATGTAACTTGAAATTTGATAGCAGTGTTAAGAAAATAGACAGAGATAGCTCAAAGACCTCTGGGACAGACGAAACTCCATTTTTAGACAGAGCAACACAGAGATACTGCTTGATTGCATTGATAAACATTTCATTAGTCTTAAAAACAGGCCCTGCATTCTGCAGAATGGAGAGTAGCAGCTGGAGTGATAGTACCTTGGAACGCAATTCATGAGATCTAGAAAGAAACAAAAGGTAACATTACTGGAAGTTTTTAAATATTGGTTTGACTAAATAAACAGAGCAGAAATGCCCAACTAAAGGCTTACCCTGCAAGGCATTTAAAGGAAATGTTAAGTGTAAAAATAAAAACTAGGTAAATAGATAGGCTGTGCAAAATAAAAAACGTTTCTAATATAGTTAGCCAAAAATGTAATGTATAAAGGCTAGAGTGACTGGATGTCTAACATAATAGACAAAACACTACTTCATGCTTTGCAGCTTTCTTGGTTTCCACTGATTGGTTACCAGGCAGTAACCAATCAGAGGCTTGAGGGGCATATGGGTCATAACTGTTGCTTTTGAATCTGAACTGAATGCTGAGGATCAATTGCAAACTTACTGAACAGTTATATCCCATGTGGCCCCCTTAAAGTGCCTGACTAACTCAAGAGTTAGCGAGCTCAAAAGCAGGAAGTAGTGTTCTGGCTATTATGTTAGACATCCAGTCACTCCAGCCTTTATACATTACATTTTTGGCTAACTAACTATATTAGAAACATTTTTTATTTTGCACAGCCTTTTTTTTTATTTTTGCACAGCCTATTTACCCAGCTTTTATTTTTACACTGAACTTTTCCTCAAATGGCCTGTTCATGAGCCCGAGAATGTTTTCAATAACATATTCTACTTTTACAAATAATAAGCCCACAACAAAAACTTGGACATTAGTCTCTGCTTATTGGAGATTGTAACCTAGAGGGGGTTATATAATAAAAGGTGCAAAGTATGCTACAAGTCTAGTTACCTATGGCAACCAAGCCAACAGGTAGTATTTACTGGTCAACTTGAAAACATTTTATTGATTAATGCACATTCACAGTTAACACAGTCCCATAAGACAATAACACAAGTAGCAGAATAAACAGTGACATAACAAATTATCAGGAGCATAGGGACACTTATTTTAACATTTCCGGGTTATAAAAACCAATAAACACAACGTTTCTTTGTCCAAATTAAAGTAATGCTGACATGTTATGTAAGTGGTGCTGGCAGGTGCAACCCTTCCATAGGGTGGAGTACAAATGCAAACACTACTCCATTCTACTGAGCTATTTCACAGTTCCCCCTCCCAGCATCACTAAATCAATTCTGTGCACACAGCTCACATTCGCCTGGCTGAAATTGTCAGGAGGGTTAAATACTGCTGGGTTGGTGTAGCTTAGGGGCAGTTCTGTTAGAAAAGAACAGTGTGCTGCTTCTGCTATTAACCACTTACTATATGTAAAAGGAATGTTACAGCGTCACTGTAATGGGTTAATGATATAAAGTACTATTGCTATATAAATATATGCATTAAGTCTTTGTGTGTTAACTGTTTTTATATTGTGTATGTGCACCCAACCCAGGTCCACAGAGAAAGACCAACAAGTAAAAGCACCACAGGCCAGTTTTCAGCAAACAGGTGCACCAACCTGGGGTCTCAAGTAAGTGACTGTGATCAATGAGGTTACTTAACATTTGACACCCCCAAGTGATATACCTTTCCTTTTCCTTTAAGAACCCTACTGTAAATGCCTAATATCTAGTTCACTTTTCCTACCAATAAGCATTGCCAAATACTTATATTGCTTTCTCAATACTTACTTTGGGTCTGGTGGCCCATCAGAGAGAGGCTTCATTGACAATTTACACAGAGACCTGAAGACTAGAAAGGCATCTTTTTGTAAGATATGGGAGAACTTAGCACCAGGAGTAGGTGCCAAAGTGTTTCCAGATTCCTAAAACAAATACAAATACATCATATGACATACAGAAGCAGCATTATTTCTTCACACTAAGCATTTAAATACTTATACAGCCAGGGTCGGACTGGAGCATTGGGGCCCACTGGGATTGCAAAACGAAGTGGCCTCATGGCAGTCCGCACACCACAAGAGCGATTTATTATGGGGCCACTGATCGAGGGAACAGGTATGGGCTGACGTGGGCCCACGAGTCCATCAGGTTTTTTCCCCAGTGTCCCCCCGGCCCAGTCCGACCCTGTATACAGTGAAACTCGATTTTAAGTACCCTGTAGTGATGTGTGGGCCGGCTCAAAACCCACAGGTCAGGCGGGTTTGGGCCGACCTCGCACTTATCTTAGTGGGTGGCCACTGTCAAATGCCGGCTTCCAATTTCCGGTTACTTGTTTTATAGACGCTGCACCTGGTCACCCCCCCCTTTTGTGACGCCATCAGCGGGGCAGCGTGGGTCTATAAAAGAAACCCGGAAGTTGGGCTCGGGTGGAGGGATGGCGGGTGGATGCGGGGGAAATCCCGACCCTCACATCACTAGTACCCTGATTTTAAGTTTTCCAGCATTTTACATTTTTTATTTGTGGTCCCGCCAATTTATAATACCTTTCAATGGGTGCATTTCCCTAATTTTAAGTAATGTTTTACCAGATTTGACATCAAAATTTTATCCTGATGTACCCAAAAACTACATTTTTCCTCTATGGATGTTATTTGTGAGATAAAGAGGTTTAAAATACTACTAGACGTATATTTTGCCATTCTTCTGCCTGTAAATGTTCAATTCCAATTATACAGTCCTTCACCAATCACTTATTGCTTTAGGTTGTGCATGCCTCCCATAATGTAAAATGAATGCTGCAATGATTAACCCTTGTTATTAACACAGTCAATTTTGTATCTCAAAATAAAACAGACTTTTGTGCTTATATCCTTTCAGTAATTGAAGAAAAAATTATTTTAACACATTTCCCTGATTTTACATTTTCCCGGATTTTACATAATTTATTCCTGGTCCCTGAAACACTTAAAATGGGGGTTCTACAGTATTAAAGGAGAACTAAACGCTAAAAATTAATAGGGCTAAAAATGCCATGTTTTATATACTGAACTTATTGCACCAGCCAAAAGTTTCAGCTTCTCAATTGCAGCAATGATCCAGGACTTCAAACTTGTCACAGGGGGTCACCATCTTGGAAAGTGTCTGCGACACTCACATGCTCAGTGGGCTCTGAGCAGCTGTTTAGAAGCTAAGCTTAGGGGTCATGGCAAATTATCAAGCAGAAAATGAGGTGGGTCTGTAATATAAGCTGATGCTAAAGGGCTGATTATTAAATTCTGATGGTAGTTGCACTGGTTTCTGTGCTGCCATGTAGTAATTATCCATATTAATTACTAATCAGCCTTATACTGTGACATTTATATTCTGTATGTACTGTATATTTTGAGTCGATTCCTAAGCTCAGTAACAGCCGCACAGAGCATGTGCAGTGAATCTGCAGAAAAAAAAAAGATGGGGAGCTACTGGGGCATTTTGGAGACACAGTTCTTCCCTGCTAAATGGCTTTGGTTACCTTGGGATGGTACAAAAGCACAAAACATAATGTACAACATTTCTAGCCTACTTCTTGAGTTTAACTTTCCTTGTCCGTGTTAATAAATATAAATTTAAAAAAAAACTCTCTTCAGTTGTCCAGAGCTTTAAAGGAGAACTACAGCTTAACAAAGAAGGAGGCTAAAAAAAGCTGTGTGTTGTGTTTTTTTGTGTTCAGTACCAGAACATGGCAACCACAGCCCTGTAGCAGCATATAAAGATGCTCGAACCATAACTGTTATGGAAACTTTAGACTGGTGCAGTTCTGTATATAAAATCTAATTTTTACTCATATTTGTTTTTAAGGTTTAGCTTGGATTCAAATCAGCTGAACAGCTTATGCTGAATCTGAATCCTGGAAAATGTACTAGTATTCAGCCCAATATCCTGGGTTTGGTACATCTCTAAAATCAATGCAAATAAATTGTTAATTAATTAAAATTGACAAACAATAATTGCCTTTCTTGCCTGAGTGTCGTTAGAGGAAACTGACAATCTATCATCTGGTAAGGATGGGGTGTAGGCCATAGATTTAGGAGTTCCAGGTATCCCATTGGCATGTATGCTATCCCCATCACTGGTATCTTCTGATATCCTTTTCGTACATTCAGTGCTGACAGTCTCCTCCTCTGCATGAAAATAAGCAATAATATTATTTCAAAACAACCGCCCTTCAGTTACATAGTAGTTAAGGTTTAAAAAAAGTGAAACCTGTATTTATTTGCTAAAACCCCAGACTCCTTTATTTATTTATTTATTTTTCTTCTCTTTTTCCCCTTTTCTCTATTGTTTCTTTTACTCCCCATCTTACTCCATGTTATCCTATTGCTCTCTTATTCATGATTGAATCTACATATGATATCTTATGATTTTCTGTGACTGCACTCATGCAATAACATGTTGATTTTTTTTTCATTGGAAAATCAATAAAACATTTCAGTTTAAAAAAAAAAAAAAAAAAAGTGAAACCTGTCTGTCATTTGATCCAGAGGAGGGTAAACAAACATTATATGAAGTACTTAACAATCCTTAATTGATAAGGAACTGCTTTATCTACAAAGAAGAGATTCATTTATACACATTACAAGTGCTAAGTTAAGGCCATGGCACATATGGCAAGCTAAATGGTTTGCCTGGCAGTTTTTTACTGCAAAATCACTTAACAGTAAAGTGCCAGCAAAACTGCATTTTAATTGATTCTCATGGAGCAATAGACAGTGATTTGGGGTGTTATGATGCCATCCTATTAATGTAAATCTCCTCTCTGAGTCCCCCAGAGAAGTGCAAAAATAATTAGTCTGATAAGTCAATAAAGGGATTATAGCAAATAAAACTTAAGGAAACATGCAGTATTTCAATTGCAGTGCAAATAAAACCATAAATACCCAAAGAACTCCTCATTTAATCATATGGCTGGTATGTGACGAACTATAAGCACTCTTGCTGGCTCATTTCTGACAGCAGAAAATGCCAGCCAGCAATGCAGTGCTTCCCTCTCTTCTAAACTGGAATTGATATAGTGAATGCTGCAGTATAAACTGTGACCTTTTGCTTTAAAAGTTGCTGTATCAACTTTAATACTGTCACTTAAAGTTTTGGGTACACATGTACAGTACCAGAATTCCCATTGTTCAAGGATCATGCTGTCAGTTCTTCCAGGCAGGTTTTCTCCATTGTTTTAAGGTTAGTTGGGTGTTGTTTATGCTCCTGAATTTTCTAACAGTGCCACAGAGTTTCTCATGGATTGAGTGTAGGGGTTTTTAGAACATTCATTCATTTTTGTTTTTGAGCCACTCTAATGTTACTCTAGTTCAATGTCCTGCTGAAATGCTTCTCTTCAGTTTTTGATTCTCTAAGCAGCCTAAAGTGGGTTCTCCCTATATTTGGCAACATCTATTTTTCCTTTAATTCCAACAAGAAGACCTGTCAAGGCTGATGAATAGCAACTTACAGTATGATGCTACCGCATCCTGGCTTCAATGTAGGTATGAGTCAAATAAATGAACATCTCCACACATCACTAGCCATCACATGACAATTTTATCCAAATAATCCATATTTTAAAAAAACAGTAGCTTGTACTTGAGCCAAACAAAGATATAATTAATCCTTATTGAAATCAAAACCAGCCTATTGGCTTTATTTAGTGTCTACATGATTTTCTAGTAGACTTAAGGTATGAAGATCCAAATTAAGGAAAGATCTTTTATTCGGAAAGCCCCAGGTCCCGAACCTGTATAACGATCGATAGATAGATACAGTGGTGTGAAAAACTATTTGCCCCCTTCCTGATTTCTTATTCTTTTGCATGTTTGTCACACTTAAATGTTTCTGCTCATCAAAAACCGTTAACTATTAGTCAAAGATAACATAATTGAACACAAAATGCAGTTTTTAAATGAAGGTTTACGTTATTAAGGGAGAAAAAAAACTCCAAATCTACATGGGCCTGTGTGAAAAAGTGATTGCCCCCCTTGTTAAAAAATAACTTAACTGTGGTTTATCACACCTGAGTTCAATTGCAAAGGTTATAAAGCCATTTCTAAAGCTTTGGGACTCCAGCGAACCACAGTGAGAGCCATTATCCACAAATGGCAAAAACATGGAACAGTGGTGAACCTTCCCAGGAGTGGCCGGCCGACCAAAATTACCCCAAGAGCGCAGAGACAACTCATCCGAGAGGCCACAAAAGACCCCAGGACAACATCTAAAGAACTGCAGGCCTCACTTGCCTCAATTAAGGTCAGTGTTCACGACTCCACCATAAGAAAGAGACTGGGCAAAAACGGCCTGCATGGCAGATTTCCAAGGCGCAAACCACTTTTAAGCAAAAAGAACATTAAGGCTCGTCTCAATTTTGCTAAAAAACATCTCAATGATTGCCAAGACTTTTGGGAAAATACCTTGTGGACCGACGAGACAAAAGTTGAACTTTTTGGAAGGTGCGCGTCCCGTTACATCTGGCGTAAAAGTAACACAGCATTTCAGAAAAAGAACATCATACCAGCAGTAAAATATGGTGGTGGTAGTGTGATGGTCTGGGGTTGTTTTGCTGCTTCAGGACCTGGAGGACTTGCTGTGATAGATGGAACCATGAATTCTACTGTCTACCAAAAAATCCTGAAGGAGAATGTCCAGCCATCTGTTCATCAACTCAAGCTGAAGCGATCTTGGGTGCTGCAGCAGGACAATGACCCAAAACACACCAGCCAATCCACCTCTGAATGGCTGAAGAAAAACAAAATGAAGACTTTGGAGTGGCCTAGTCAAAGTCCTGACCTGAATCCTATTGAGATGTTGTGGCATGACCTTAAAAAGGCGGTTCATGCTAGAAAACCCTCAAATAAAGCTGAATTACAACAATTCTGCAAAGATGAGTGGGCCAAAATTCCTCCAGAGCGCTGTAAAAGACTCGTTGCAAGTTATCGCAAACGCTTGATTGCAGTTATTGCTGCTAAGGGTGGCCCAACCAGTTATTAGGTTCAGGGGGCAATTACTTTTTCACACAGGTTTGGATTTCTTTTCTCCCTAAATAATAAAAACCCTCATTTAAAAACTGCATTTTGTGTTTACTTGTGTTATCTTTGACTAATAGTTAAATGTGTTTGATGATCAGAAACATTTTGTGTGACAAACATGCAAAAGAATAAGAAATCAGGAAGGGGGCAAATAGTTTTTCACACCACTGTAGATAGATAGATAGACAGACAGAAAGATAGATAGATCCTTTCTTTCTCAAGACCATACAAACTAGTGCTTTAGAAAATAAAGATACAAGAAAATATTAGAAAGTAAGAAACAAAGAAGCTAGCCTCATATTTAATACTTTGCATTTAATAGTTACATGTGAAAAGATATATTTATTAGAGAAGTATTTCACCTCCAACTACAGATTTCAGCATTTCTTGAATGATACTTTGGATTATATCCTGTGTGGTTTCTTCACAGTCATTACTGGTTTCATCCCCGATTCCCAAATCAGGTTTGGAATGATCTTAAAAAAGAAAAAAAACATATACCTTGTAAGGTTGTGCTTAGTTTATTTAGTTTCATTTCTGTAGTTAGGGGTACATGTAATTAGGAAAAGCTTGTAAAGATAAAGATGTTGTCTGAGTTCACAATGAAATGTTTTGTTGTTTTTCATCAGATTTCAGTTTAAATACGAAGTTGGAAACGAGTGCACTTTTCTGCACCAATAATTCAATATTACGTAAAAATGCATGCACAGTAACAAGCTATAAAGGGAACCTTGTACATGTCACCTCACCAATTGCAGGTAAAAAGTCCAGCATTACCCTATACTACTGCGTGCCTATTTATAGATACCGCATGAGAGTTTGGAGCCCAGCAGTTATAATCACTAATATTATAATATGAGGCGCATTGTCAAAGTAACAAGCTCATTAATGTGTTTTAATTGTTCTATTTATTTTTAACAATATCTTAGTCACTTGGTGCAATTTGGTCCATTATATCCACTATGAGATAGACAAGCCAACCTGCTCAAAAACGCTTCTTATAATGCTGAATTACAAAGTTGCTTGAGCATTACTTACTTTCTGTGCACTGATCAGTTTCAGGCAGCTCATTTTCTGCACTTTGTGCATCGTATCCATTTTCTGGCTCGGCTTCTTCCTGAAGGCTGTTTTCTATGTAGTTTAAGTGATGGTCAATGTCCCCTTCATGTTCTCGAGTTAAATGGTCGGTTTGCTCCAGATGTTGCCTCATTGGTGGCAATTCCAGCTCATGGTGGCTTACCGGAGAGTGCTGCAAATGGAGTTGCTGCTTATGCCGCTCCTTTTCCATGTGTTTCGCTTCCTGAAGCTGAAATGGTCAAATATTATTTACATAATGAAAAACAAAGCTTGATTTAGAAGCAAAGATAAAAAGCATTATGGATTATAGATTATATGGGAGAATGAAACCCTGTCATTACAGCCTTGATGCTGAATGGCTTTACATTTTAACACAGACAACTTCTTTTAACACATATGAGAAGTGGCTGCAGGTCTAAAAAACAAAACACATGATGCCCATTTTTTGCACTTTGTGTCCTGCCCTTATATATATTGTTCTCATGCTTCCACACATTTATTTCAGATACTCCAGCTTCCTCCCAAACTTCAAAAACATACAGGTAGGTTGACTGATTCCTGATAAAACTGACCATAGTGTGTGTGTGTGTTTTTGTGAATGCGACACGGAACTTATTTAGGTTGTGCTGGAGAGTGGACTTGTGTGAATGATGCATATTTTCTTTAAAGTTCTACAAATATGTTGCAGAACTAAAATGACAGGAAAATTCTAGGATTACATGTTATTAATTTATCATAAATATGGAACACATAAATCACTGTCGCTTAAAATAAGTAATCTGTATTTATGGCAGACAGTGTTGCATGTGTGCCAGTGCATGGAAATGGTTCATGGAAAGAAATTTGCAATATTTCATCTTTTTTTCCACTGTGACATGCCAAGAGAAAAACATAAAAACAAAGCGATGTTAGTATAATATAATAAAAAGTTAACATTGCAACACCATGGGGTATATTTATCAAAGAGTGAAGTTGGAGATCACCACAGTCCTCCGAGTGAAATTCCACTACTCTCCATTAATTTCTATGGGATTTTTAAAAGAGTGGATGAAAGTGAAAGTTCATCCTTTGATAAATACACCTTTTAAAATCCAATAGAAATGAATGGAGAGTGGTGGAATTTCACTGTAGAGGACTGTGGTGATCCCTAACTTCACTCTTTGATAAATATACCCCATGGTGTTGCAATGTTAACTCTTTATTATATTATACTAACATTGCTTTGTTTTTATGTTTTTTTCTCTTGGCATGTCACCGTGGAATAAAAAGCTGAAAAAGTACAAATTTCTTTCCATGCACTGGCACACATGCAACACTGTTTGATACTGAGATAAACAGTGTTTTTTCAGACTTTCTGCATTCAAGTGTAAACTTACGGACCAACACCTAGTCAGAGATCTATTAACTCATAATAATGTTACCGCTATACGGAAATATTGAACAGTGATAATGCTGGTCCCCTATACACATCTTTAGTTTCCCCTAAGAAGCCCGTCATCACAGTTTGAGATCTTTCAGCCTGAACAGTGGACATCCAGCTGTCTGTAAGCAGGGCAAAAGTCAAAAACCCACAAACAGACAAAGGTTTCTAAAAAGGGGATTGAGTTCTAAAAACACACAATTGAGTACTCTCCTTAGTCTTTTAGACTAAGCCCAATTAAGCACTTTAGAATACCAATATTACAAATAAAAGACATTTCACAATGAAAATATTCAGTAGGAAAAGATACTTACGGCTTGGTTTTCCATTCGTGCAAATATAACATTGAGCATTTGTGTTAAGGTTGCCTTGGCTGTTGTCTGATTGACAAGGTTTTTGCTGGCTAGATAGATGTTGTAGCATGTTCTTACAGCTTGTAGAACTGTGCCTTCGTGTATTTCAATGTGTTGCGATGTAACAGCGGTGAGTAGTGCCTGAAATGTCATATTGCTTATTTTAAATTATTTTCATGATTCCACATAAACAGTTGGGGTTTAATGAACACATTTAATGTAGCGCCATGGTTTATTCTTTGATAGCTTGACTCATGGAACATCTACAACCACTGAAACCGAGGGCATAAAGAGCATTCAGAAAAATAAAACAAGTTTACATATATTCTGTATATTTCCATTTTATGGAAATCCCTGCAAAATAATTACACATCGCTAGTTAGAATAAATTGTACTTGTTACTTACCCATTTCTGTCTCGCACAGTAAATCTCACATTTACAGTAGATGTGAAATCTTTAATTGGCATTTGAACTGCTAACTGCTCAAAATGCAAAACACCACTATAAACAAGTATTGCTCAGCTATTATATACTGAAACATGGGATTAGCTAGGACTCAAAACTTTTACTAAAGACATTAGTCAGCGGACAAACCAGTCTCTTGTATCTTTATTAATGATGATCTGGCATGCTTTTTACTATAAGCTGCGTGGGAAAAACAAATCATATCTTTTCAAACATATACACTTGAACTATAAAACAAAAATGTCAGCTACCTACATGGAGAATACTATATCACATTTGGAGAAAATCCCAATCAGCCTCTCTGCTCTCTCTCTCAACTCCAAAATGTCAGTCATCGTGGGGCACCTGAATTCTATAGACCCCAATAACTCAGCCAGCAAGTTCTGGCACTTACAGCAATAAATTGAGTATATTTACTGGTATAAATTTACTTACATGCACCAAGTAACCAAAATAAATGATAAACCCACCTGGTACTAATCTCCAACCACATTTTCTGCAATGTCAATGAATTTCTTTATGATTTTTATGAAGTATCTATACTAATCTTGATAGCATGTTATTGAATGTAATTCAAAGGCTTAGGGCCTTGATGGGATGGTGAAAGTAGGTTAAAAGACAATTAAAATCTGCACTTAAAAGAACAGTTCAGTGTAAAATTAAAAACTGGGTAAATAGATAGGCTGTGCAAAATAAAAAGTGTTTCTAATATAGTTAGTTAGCCAAGAATGTAATGTATAAAGGCTGGAGTGACTGGAAGTCTAACATAATAGTCAGAACATTACTTCCTGCTTTTCAACTCTATAACTCTGAGTTAGTCAGTGACTTTAGGGGGGGCCAAATGGTACATTTCTGTTCAGTGAGTTTGCAATTGATCCTCAGCATTCAGCTCAGATTCAAAAACAACAGATATGACCCATGTGGCCCCCCCTCAAGTCTCTGATTGGTTACTGCCTGGTAACCAGGGTAACCAGTCAGTGTAAACCAAGAGAGCTGAAAAGCAGGAAGTAGTGTTCTGGCTATTATGTTAGACATCCAGTCACTCCTGCCTTTATACGTTACATTTTTGGCTAACTAACTGTATTAGAAACATTTTTTTTCCTATCAATTTACCCAGTTTTTATTTTTACACTGAACTATCCCTTTAACACTTGTTAATGCTTGTGTTACACTATGATCATATAATCTGCTCCCATTACTATTTTTCAGAATCATGGACTAGTCTGGATATCCCACACATAGGAAACAGGCATCATAATAATTAGGCAGCGGTTCACAGAGATTGGCTTGTTTTGGCCCCCAAGATTTATTACAATAATATAGGAGCCAAAGACAATCTTGCTCAATGGCTGACTCAGTTATATTCAGAGGTGAACTATTCCGGTGCAGCATTTACTTGATACTGACACATTCCTAGGATTTTTATAGGAATGTGTCAGTATCGCTTTAAGTTAACTTTTCGTGTGTTCTAGAATGGCCAGTTCTAAGCAACTTTTCAATTGGTCTTCCTTATTTATTTGTTATAGTTTTTTAATTATTTGCTTTCTTCTACTTCTGATTTTTTCACTGACCCCCATCTAAAAACATCTAGGGTAAGGCTACAAATGTATTGTTATTGCTACCTTTTATTACTCCTCCTTCTATCCAAGTCCTCTCCTATTCATATTCCAGTCTCTTATTCAAATCAGTGCACAGTAAGTGCTAGGGTAATTTGGACCCTAGCAACCCGACTGCTGAAATTGCAAACTGGAGAGCTGCTGAATAAAAAGTTAAATAACTCAAAAACCACAAATAAAAAATGAAAACTCTCAGAATAACACTCTCTACAACAGGGATCCCCAACCTTTTGAACCAGTGAGCAACATTCAGAAGTAAAAGGAGTTGGGGAGCAACACTAGCATGAAAAATGTTCTTGGGGTGCCAAATAAATGCTGTGATTGGCTATTTGGTAGCCCCTATGTGGATTGTCAACCTACACTGAGGCTCTGTTTGGCAGTACATCTGTTTTTAATACAACCAAAACTTATCTCCAAGCCTGGAATTCAAAAAATAAGCTCCTGCTTTGAGGCCACTGGGAGCAACATCCAGGGGGTTGGAGAGCAACATGTTGCTCATGAGCTACTGGTTGGGGATCACTGCTCTACATCATACAAATAGTTAATTTAAAGGTGAACAACCCCTTTAAAGTAACATTAATCCAATGATATAAAACAGAAATATGTCAGGATTATATAATACCAGGGTTAACTGGCTATTCATAGAAATACATTGATTGAAATTATCGTTGAGTATGATATAGACATTGATATGCTGATACAGTTTGCAATTGGTCTTCATTTTAGACTTTTTTTCCCAGTTATTTAGCTATTTAAAAACAGTGAATTATTTTTTGTCAAATACCTTTATTATTTGTAACTGAACATCTTCGTCTGTCTGGGGTCCTTGGAAACAACCACATATGGTTTCGATAATTCTATCAATTAATTTTTTCCCAGGAGTTGTACTATCTGGCGCATTTCCAGTCAAGTGTCCATAAGCTATTAGTTTCTGTAATAAATCATTAGAAATGTAACAAATTCAGCCTAATCAAATTATAATACCATTATTATTCAGTTATTATACATTATAACCATAATTCCCAGACCCAGTGGAGCTTAAAATCATAGGTCCCTATCTCACACATATACTGGGGTCAGCTAATTTCCCTGGATGTAGTTGGAGTGTGGGTAGATAAGTCAGGGTATATAATCGATAAACAAAAAACAGATACAGTCTATAACGAGGCATACAAACTTGTACAAAAATATAAATCACTGTCTGTAATAGATATAAAAAAAACAAGGATTTTCTAATATGTCCTATGAATTATTACATTATATATATATGCAGCAATTTTTGCACATAAAGGACTGTTTTTACCTGCAATTGGAGTCTGGACTTTTTTGTTTGGATATATGTTTTGTCCATAATTTGGACTAAGTCACGGACTGGGATACCGCTCCACATCAGTTTGTACGGATATATATATATATATATATATATATATATATATATATATATATATATATATATATATATATATATATATATATATATATATATATATATATATATTAGGGATGCACCGAATCCACCATTTTGGATTCGGCCAAAACCCATGAATCCTTCACAAAAGATTTGGCCGAATACCCGAACCGAATCAAAATCCTAATTTGCATATGCAAATTAGGGGTGGGAGGGGGAAAACAGTTTCTACCTCCTTGTTTTGTGACAAAAAGTCACACGAATTTCCTTGCCACCCCTAATTTGCATATGCAAATTAGGATTCGGTTCCGCCTGGCAGAAGGCCGAATCCCAATCCTACTGAAAAAGGCCGAATCTTGGCTGAATCCCGAACCGAATCCTGGATTCGTGCATCCCTATATATATATATATATATATATATATATATATATATATATCTATATCTATATCTATATAAATGATAAAACGAACATGTTTGTTTTGGGTCAGCAGAAAATCCAGTGTAATTTCAATTTGATATATAAATAAATTACTATTTTCGGATATGTCCTATGAGATTTAACGTTATTTATGTAGAACA
Organism: Xenopus laevis; assembly: GCF_017654675.1. Taxonomy (NCBI): domain Eukaryota; kingdom Metazoa; phylum Chordata; class Amphibia; order Anura; family Pipidae; genus Xenopus; species Xenopus laevis. The sequence continues at coordinate 104,885,840 of NC_054382.1, forward strand.
ATTATGAAAAGAATGTGTTTGTTTTAGTCAACTTTAAATCCAGTGTGGTGCCAATTTAATAAAAAAAAAAAAAAATAATAATAATAATTAAAATAAATTAATAGAATCCACTGGATGACAAATTAAACCTGTCTGTTGACAGCAGCTTATGTGACTTTCCTATTGCCCTGGTTAAAAGCCAAAATTTTAAATAACACCTATTAAAGTAAAATCAATGCAACTTTTTTTTTTAAATTTTTTGTTAATTTTAAAGCAATAACAGACCTGCAAGCAGTCCAGAGAGGTACTGACAATTCGCGGGCATTTAGACTGGCATGCAAGCTCGAAGGGTAAAAAGTACTTGTCAGCTTCTATAAAAGTGGCCTTTGATTTCACAGGTGGAAGGGTACTAGATCCAGCTTTGGATTCTTCTTGAGGCGGACTATAATTGAAAAAGGGAAAAGTAACAATATCATTAATTCATATTACAGCTGACAATATTAAGGTAAATTAACCTGTGTGTTTGATTACTGCAGTCCTCTAAGGATGACTTGCAGCAATCAGACCACTACATCTCCCCTCCACCCACTCATCTACTTCCCATTCTAGTAAATAAGAAACAGCTTCCTTAATACACACACCATTTTATCTAGGTGGATATTTCTCTGGAACACACACACACCAGTGCTCCGAAGTAACTCCTGTATAACTGAATGGCATATGGCACAGGGCATTCATTTCCCCCCACTGTCCAGCATCATTTTTAACAATTCTTTATTATTTATTTAAAAAAAAGGGGGGGTACAGAAGAAAGAAGGGAAAGAGGGGGTAACAAATATCCACTATTAAAATATCATATCTCAAATGAATTTAGCAAGAAAACAACAAGTTCTTACTCAGATCAAATACTCATACATAAATAGCATCAATACTACCAATCAGATCCTATATATTCTCCGCTGATCTATTCTAGTGAAAGACCGGTTAGTTTAGTTACATCAGGTATTTGCTATGGTAGTGATAGGGGTTTCACTTATGTGTTAGTTGAATGTCCTCAATATTTTTTGCTTTAATTATGGATGAGGGATATAATTTCTTCCATTTTTCTGACTTCTTTGACTTTAGATAACCATTCTCTAAATGTGGGTGCCTCTACTGATTTCCACTTTATCGGGATTAACGCTTTAGCTTATTGCAGGAGATGTAAGGTGAGTGGATCATTTATTATTTTTTCATGATGTTTATTTTAACAGACTCAGTGTTGTCTGAACATATGTTAGAATCTGTCACATCATTCATTGTCATAAGAACCTCTTTTCAGTATGAATGTATATTTGGACAAGTTAACCACACATGTGTATGATTTCCCTCAAACGTATGGATTCTCCAACAGATCCCTGTACTGTTATGGCATTTTTTTCAATTCCATTGGTGTATAGTGCCATTGTGTAATCAGTTTGTATACGGCTTCCCTTGTTTTAGCTGCTTTAGATGTCTTATGAATTGATTTGAGAATATCTCTCCACATCAGGTCCGGACTGAGAATTAAAATAGGCCCTGGCATTTCAGGTACACAGGCCCAAACATTCCACACAGGGGCCCAAACAGCCCCCACCAGCCCACTAAATACTAACTTTCTATGGCACCTTATAGCAGCCCCTCTGGCATTTGCCAGAACTCACAGATTGCCAGTCCGGGCCTGCTCCACACTATGTCATTTATGTCAATATTTAACTCTTTGACATTCAGCAATTAATTCTAGTAAGTTTATATGATTTGGATAGGGGTTTACTAATGTCAATCGGCGAAGATACTAACGTTTCCCAGCATGTTTTAAGTCTATACCATTCTCTAGATGCTTTTGCCTGGATATATACATGAGGTTGATTATAACCCCACTGTCCAGCATCTTTATAGAAAATAGCTTTTAGCAGCAACAGTCACATTTAGTCCTAGACATGAAATACATTGGTGTTTGGCTTCTGCACAATACATGCTGGTGATGCTGAAGGAACCAAAGTCACGTCCTCTAGAAGCTGGACTTTTTTAAATTATGCACTGGACTTAAAGGGGTTATTCACCTTCAAACCCATTTTTTTTTCCCCCAATTTTTTCAGTTGGTTTCAGATTGTTCACCAGAAATAAAGACTTTTTACAATTACTTTCTATCTTTTATTTGTGACCGTTTTTCTAATATTGAAGTGTACATTTCATTTTTCAGTTTCTAAGGGTCAGGGCACACGCTCAGATTCAGGGAGATTAGTCGACAAATCTCCAATTCTTCGAGGCGACTAATCTCCCCGAACTGCCTCCCGCCATCTAGAATGTAAATCACTGGCGGGATGGCACTTGGATTGCTTCGTTTTATGAAGTCGCCTCACGAGGAAACTCGCTGGTCGACTAATCTCCCCGAATGTGAGCGTGTGCCCTGACCCTTAAGCAGCCCTGAGAGGGGGGGTCGCTGACTCTGTAATCTGTTCGTAATTGATACATTTGGAGGCACAAAGGTTGAATTTCGATTCATGTGAGTTTTTTTTAACTCTATTAAATTTGAACATACTCAAAATTCGATTGGGGGTTGTTTATTAAAAAAAATCGAATATCTAAAACTCAAGAACTCGAATCGAATTCGACTAAACTCAATTCTAGTTTTTTCTCCGAAAAAAACTTGAATGTCAGGAAGGCTAGTAACATGTCCAGATTGGTCCCTGGACCTCTCCCATTCACTTATACATTTGATAAATCTCGAAAATAGAATTCAAATTTGATTTGAGTTTGGATAATGCACACGAATTTGAGAGTTTTGACCATAAAAATTTTTTTGAATTCCACCCTTTATAAATCTGCCCCTGAGTTTTTAGAAATGAGCAGTTGCTAATATTCCACAGATACTGCTGAGAAATGTATAAACTAATTGTATCAAATAAATGTATCAACTTGTTGTAGCAAATTGTAACATTTCAGATGCTCCTGGATCACTGAGCTGCCGGACTGAGACACTAGAGACAGGAACATTAAAGGTGTTGTTCACCTTTCCAAACACTTTTTTCAGTTCAGTTGTTTTTAAGATTGTTGCACAGAAATTTTAATTACTTTCCATTATTAATTTTTTACTGTTTATCCAAAATCGAAGTTTAAAGTTGAATGTTTGTGTATCTGGTGTTTGAATCTGTCAGCTCAGTAATTCTAATGCACTCTAAACTGTTACATTTTGCAACATTTAGTTGATACATTTCTCAGCAGCATCTCAGGAGTATTAGCAACTATTGTATCAAGTCTAACAGCTGCCTGTAATAAAACCCAGAGATTCTGCTCAGCAGGGATAATAAGAAATGTATCAACTAAATGTATCCATTTAGAACAGTTTACAGTGTCAGTGACCCCCCCCCTCCCAGAGCTGCTTCAGAAGGTGAAAAATGACACTTTACACTTCAGTATTAGAAAAAAAAGTGGAAAGTCAATAAAAAAATACGTTATTTCTGGTGAACTATCTGAAAACAACTCGTTGCTTGAAGGTGAACAATCCCTTTAAACTTTAAACCTAAATTTTGGGAAAGCAATTGAAAGTATTTGTTTATGGTTAACAATCTGAAAACAAATGAACAGCAAAAAGTGTTTGGAAGGTTAACAACCCCTTTTAACCCTTTAAGTGCCAGCAGAATTTCACATTTTGGTTACGCGAAATGCCAGCCGTTTTTAAGCATTTTGTGCTCTCTCACTTTAGGGGCATTTTCTGAGGGGAAACCTATAGTTTACCTAGGAAAACTATACATTGTTTTTTTCGGTAGAAACTGAGCTTTCTAAATCTGCCTGAGTTTTCATGTATTTCCACCTGTGCAAAAAAATTTATAGTGCTAAATAACAAAAAAAAATGAAAAATTACCATTTTTCATTGTATATCAATTTATACCAGAAAAATATTTCATTTTACAGATGAAAATCCAACTGATTTGGAAAGCCTTATGTCTCTCGAACGTGCCAATACCAGATATGTATAGTTTTAGGGAGATTTAGGATTTCTGTACAGCAAAAACTCCCGGCAGTATATTACTGAATTTTGAAAGCACTAAGGCAGAAAACGGCATGCTTTAGATTCCAAGGCAAAAAATCCTGAAACCATAGGTTTACCCCAGAAAACCATACATTTTTGAAAAGTACACATTCTGCCGATTACAAAATGGGTAACTATGTCTCTCTACTCCCAACTACCAAACAGAAAAGCTTGTCTGAACATAGCGGTTTTTCAAAATAAAATTCAAAATTTTGAAAAATCATTTCAAAGGTTTTATTTTGCTGCTCCGCATATCCCAAACTATATTACGTACCAAGAAAAAGCACCTGAAATATGATTGCCAGGGGTCCACTGAACAGTTTGATATCCATTATGCATAGGTTTACCAAAGTATCTGGCATTTAGAGACACAAATATGAAGTTAGCGCATCCAAATTGTTCAGGACTTTACTTCAGCTACTGAGAAATCAACACATTGACTGCATTTTTTGTGGGGTAAAAACACAGAAATATATGTTTACCCCCCAAACCCATATATTTTTGGAAAGAACACATTCTACAGAATCTAAAATGGGTACCCATGCCTTTCTGCTCCAAACTACTGAGTCGCAAGGCTTTCCCAAAATTGTCGGTTTTGGTGAAATATCTGAAAATTGCCTCAAAACTTCAACTTCCCAGCACCATATCACCCATGTATCATTACGTACTAAGAAAAAGCACCCTAAATATGATTGCCAGGGTTCCTCTGAACATTTTGGTGGCCATTGTTCATAAGTTTACCAAAGTATCTGGCATTTAGAGGCCCCAAAATGAAGTTAGCGCATACAAACAGTCCCGTGAGTAACTTCATCTAATGAGAAATCAACACATTGACTGCATTTTTGTGGGGTAAAAACACAGAAATATATGTTTACCCCCCAAAACCCATATATTTTTGGAAAGTACACATTCTACAGAATCTAAAATGGGTACCCATGCCTTTCTGCTCCAAACTACTGAGTCGCAAGGCCTTCCCACAATTGTCGGTTTTGGTGAAATATCTGAAAATTGCCTCAAAGCTTCAACTTCTCAGCACCATATCACCCATGTATCATTACGTACTAAGAAAAAGCACCCTAAATATGATTGCCAGGGTTCCTCTGAACATTTTGGTGGCCATTGTTCATAAGTTTACCAAAGTATCTGGCATTTAGAGGCCCCAAAATGAAGTTAGCGCATACAAACAGTCCTGTGGGTAACTTCAGCTAATGAAAAATCAACACATTGACTGCATTTTTGTGGGGTAAAAACACAGAAATATATGTTTACCCCCCAAAACCCATATATTTTTGGAAAGTTCACATTCTACAGAATCTAAAATGGGTACCCATGCCTTTCTGTTCCAAACTACTGAGTCGCAAGGCTTTCCCACAATTGTCGGTTTTGGTGAAATATCTGAAAATTGCCTCAAAGCTTCAACTTCTCAGCACCATATCACCCATGTATCGTTACGCACCAAGAAAAAACACCCTAAATATGATTGCCAGGGTTCCTCCAAACAGTTTGGTGGCCATTGTTCATAGGTTTACCAAAGTATCTGGCAGTTAGAGGCCTCAAAATGAAGTTAGCGCATACAAATAGTCCTGTGGGTAACTTCATCTAATGAAAAATCAACACATTGACTGCATTTTTGTGGGGTAAAAACACAGAAATATATGTTTACCCCCCAAACCCATATATTTTTGGAAAGTACACATTCTACCGAATCTAAAATGGGTACCCATGCCTTTCTGCTCCAAACTACTGAGTCGCAAGGCTTTCCCACAATTGTCGGTTTTGGTGAAATATCTGAAAATTTCCTCAAAGCTTCAACTTCTCAGCACCATATCACCCATGTATCGTTACGCACCAAAAAAAACACCCTAAATATGATTGCCAGGGGTCCTCCAAACAGTTTGGTGCCCACTGTGCATAGGTTTACCAAAGTATATGGCAGTTAGAGGCCCCAAAATGAAGTTAGCGCATACAAATAGTCCTGTGGGTAACTTCAGCTAATGAAAAATCAACACATTGACTGCATTTTTGTGGGGTAAAAACACAGAAATATATGTTTACCCCCCAAACCCATATATTTTTGGAAAGTACACATTCTACCGAATCTAAAATGGGTACCCATGCCTTTCTGCTCCAAACTACTGAGTCGCAAGGCTTTCCCACAATTGTCGGTTTTGGTGAAATATCTGAAAATTGCCTCAAAGCTTCAACTTCTCAGCACCATATCACCCACGTATCGTTACGCACCAAAAAAAAAACACCCTAAATATGATTGCCAGGGGTCCTCCAAACAGTTTGGTGCCCACTGTGCATAGGTTTACCAAAGTATATGGCAGTTAGAGGCCCCAAAATGAAGTTAGCGCATACAAATAGTCCTGTGGGTAACTTCAGCTAATGAAAAATCAACACATTGACTGCATTTTGTGGGGTAAAACACAGAAATATATGTTTACCCCCAAACCCATATATTTTTGGAAAGTACACATTCTACCGAATCTAAAATGGGTACCCATGCCTTTCTGCTCCAAACTACTGAGTCGCAAGGCTTTCCCACAATTGTCGGTTTTGGTGAAATATCTGAAAATTGCCTCAAAGCTTCAACTTCTCAGCACCATATCACCCATGTATCGTTACGCACCAAAAAAAAAACACCCTAAATATGATTGCCAGGGGTCCTCCAAACAGTTTGGTGCCCACTGTGCATAGGTTTACCAAAGTATATGGCAGTTAGAGGCCCCAAAATGAAGTTAGCGCATACAAATAGTCCTGTGGGTAACTTCAGCTAATGAAAAATCAACACATTGACTGCATTTTTGTGGGGTAAAAACACAGAAATATATGTTTACCCCCCAAACCCATATATTTTTGGAAAGTACACATTCTACCGAATCTAAAATGGGTACCCATGCCTTTCTGCTCCAAACTACTGAGTCGCAAGGCTTTCCCACAATTGTCGGTTTTGGTGAAATATCTGAAAATTGCCTCAAAGCTTCAACTTCTCAGCACCATATCACCCACGTATCGTTACGCACCAAAAAAAAACACCCTAAATATGATTGCCAGGGGTCTTCCAAACAGTTTGGTGCCCACTGTGCATAGGTTTACCAAAGTATATGGCAGTTAGAGGCCCCAAAATGAAGTTAGCGCATACAAATAGTCCTGTGGGTAACTTCAGCTAATGAAAAATCAACACATTGACTGCATTTTTGTGGGGTAAAAACACAGAAATATATGTTTACCCCCCAAACCCATATATTTTTGGAAAGTACACATTATACAGAATCTAAAATGGGTACCCATGCCTTTCTGCCCCAAACTACTGAGTCGCAAGGCTTTGCCAAATTTGGCGGTTTTGGTAAAATATTCTGAAAATTGCCTCAAAGCTTCAACTTTCCAGCATCGTATTGTCCATGTATCATTACCAGCATAAAGCATCCTAAATATAAACATAGGGGTCTACTAAACAGTTTGATGCCCAATGTGCATAGATATACCAAACTATGTGGGGCACAGAGACCCCAAATGACAATATGTATAGACATTTTCACGGCTGACGCGCTGGCTGCTGCAATATAACCACCCGGTGTGTGTATTATGCGACATTAGACCACCTAACAGTACAGAGACCCCAGAAAACCATATATTTTCAGAAAGTACACATTCTGACGAATCCAATATGGGTAAATATGTGTTCCTACTGCAAACTGTCAAACTGCAAAGCAATGCTGAACGTAACGGTTTTTATCAAATTTCTGAAAATCGTCACAAAGCTTGAATTTTACCCCATTATATGCCCCACATTTCGTAACTTATCAGCATAAAACATCCTGAATATGAACGCCAGGGGTCTACTGAACACTTTGATGCCCATTATGCATAGATATACCAAACTATGTGGCGCACAGAGACCCCCAAATGACAATAGTGTATATACATTTTCACGGCTGACGCACGCTGGCTGCTGCAATATAAGCACCCGGTGTGTGTAATATGCGACATTAGACCCCCCTAACAGTACAGAGACCCCAGAAAACCATATATTTTCAGAAAGTACACATTCTGACGAATCCAAAATGGGTAAATATGTGTTCCTACTGCAAACTGTCAAACTGCAAAGCAATGCTGAACGTAACAGTTTTTATCAAATTTCTGAAAATCGTCACAAAGCTTGAAATTTATCCCATTATATGCCCCACATTTCGTAACTTATCAGCATAAAACATCCTAAATATGAGCGCCAGGGGTCTACTGAACACTTTGATGCCCAAAATGCATAGATATACCAAACTATGTGGCGCACAGAGACCCACAAATGACAATATGTATAGACATTTTCACGGCTGACACGCTGGCTGCAGCAATATAACCACCCGGTGTGTGTGTATTATGCGACATTAGACCACCTAACAGTACAGAGACCCCAGAAAACCATATATTTTCAGAAAGTACACATTCTGACGAATCCAATATGGGTAAATAAGTGTTTCTACTGCAAACTGCCAAACTGCAAAGCAATGCTGAACATAACGGTTTTTATCAAATTTCTGAAAATCGTCACAAAGCTTGAATTTTACCCCATTATATGCCCCACATTTCGTAACTTATCAGCATAAAACATCCTGAATATGAACGCCAGGGGTCTACTGAACACTTTGATGCCCAATATGCATAGATATACCAAACTATGTGGCGCACAGAGACCCCCAAATGACAATAGTGTATACATTTTCACGGCTGACGCGCGCTGGCTGCTGCAATATAAGCACCCGGTGTGTCTAATATGCGACATTAGACCCCCCTAACAGTACAGAGACCCCAGAAAACCATATATTTTCGGAAAGTACACATTCTGACGAATCCAATATGGGTAAATATGTGTTCCTACTGCATACTGTCAAACTGCAAAGCAATGCTGAACGTAACGGTTTTTATCAAATTTCTGAAAATCGTCCCAAAGCTTGAATTTTACCCCATTATATGCCCCACATTTCGTAACTTATCAGCATAAAACATCCTGAATATGAACGCCAGGGGTCTACTAAACACTTTGATGCCCAATATGCATAGATATACCAAACTATGTGGCGCACAGAGACCCCCAAATGACAATAGTGTATACATTTTCACGGCTGATGCGCGCTGGCTGCTGCAATACAAGCACCTGGTGTGTGTAATATGCGACATTAGACCCCCCTAACAGTACAGAGACCCCAGAAAACCATATATTTTCAGAAAGTACACATTTTGACGAATCCAATATGGGTAAATATGTGTTCCTACTGCAAACTGTCAAACTGCAAAGCAATGCTGAACGTAACGGTTTTTATCAAATTTCTGAACATCGTCACAAAGCTTGAATTTTACCCCATTATATGCCCCACATTTCGTAACTTATCAGCATAAAACATCCTAAATATGAGCGCATGGGGTCTACTGAACACTTTGATGCCCAATATGCATAGATATACCAAACTATGTGGCGCACAGAGACCCCCAAATGACAATATGTATAGACATTTTCACGGCTGACACGCTGGCTGCTGCAATATAACCACCCAGTGTGTGTATTATGCGACATTAGACCACCTAACAGCACAGAGACCCCAGAAAACCATATATTTTCAGAAAGTACACATTTTGACGAATCCAATATGGGTAAATAAGTGTTTCTACTGCAAACTGCCAAACTGCAAAGCAATGCTGAACATAACGGTTTTTTATCAAATTTCTGAAAATCGTCACAAAGCTTGAATTCTACCCCATTATATGCCCCACATTTCGTAGCTTATCAGCATAAAACATCCTAAATATGAGCGCCAGGGGTCTACTGAACACTTTGATGCCCAATATGCATAGATATACCAAACTATGTTGCGCACAGAGACCCCCAAATGACAATATGTATAGACATTTCACAGCTGACGCGCTGGCTGCTGCAATATAAGCACCTGGTGTGTGTATTATGCGACATTAGACCCCCCTAACAGTACAGAGACCCCAGAAAACCATATATTTTCAGAAAGTACACATTCTGACGAATCCAAAATGGGTAAATAAGTGTTTCTACAGCAAACTGCCAAACTGCAAAGCAATGCTGAACATAACGGTTTTTATCAAATTTCTGAAAATCGTCACAAAGCTTGAATTTTACCCCATTATGTGCCCCACATTTCGTAACGTATCAGCATAAAACATCCTAAATATGAATGACAGGGGTCTACTGAACACTTTGATGCCCAATATGCATAGATATACCAAACTATGTGGCGCACAGAGACCCCCAAATGGATATATAGTAGATAAAATTTACATAGGCAAAACAAAATAACACAGAACAGTGTGAAATGCAAATAAATCACCAAAAACTAATAAAACCACAAAAATCAATGCTTTTTTTTTTCACACTAGTGTAATCGGCCACCAGAATTACCGTTTGAATATTTTAGCTGGGCCAAATCGATTATACGGGCAGAAACAAGTGAACAACACAAATGCAGAGCTGAAAATGCAATAAAATGGCTAAAAATTCAATAAAATGGCTAAAAATGCACCAAAATACCCAAAATTGCAATATAACCACCAAAATAACATACAAAAGCTATTGCACAGTACGGTTAGCGAATACGCTATTCGGAACGGCAATAAAACATTTTTTTTAGCCCAAAAAGAGACGATGCGATAAGAAAAAAAAAAAAAAAAGCCACAAAGCCATATATGTACATATGCGTGTGCACAACGGGTAAATTGCATGTTATTTGCGCATGTGCGCGGTGTGCAAGTGTACATGGGTGCTGTGAGTGTGTGTGACCCCCCCAATCCCCAAAAATCTATGTGTGAGTGTGTGTAAGTGTGAATGTAAGTGTATATTACTGTAATAAGTGTGTGTTGGTGTGTTTGTGTGTTTTTGTGTGTGTAAATGTTACACTTACCTGGGGTAGATGCTGCAGATCGATCAGAAAGGGTCCCACGCAGCAGATCTCCAGCTCCAACGATCATCAGCCATGTGGGGGCGGAGCTGGGCGGAAGTGCGGCGCAGGCAGCAGCAGGACGCATAGGAAACGCGTCCCTGCTGCTGCTTTGGGGCCCCTGGGCGATCGCGCCCCAGGGGCCACACGATCCCCTGCTCTGCTCGTTGTCTAGGGGCAGGGGATCGTGAAGGAGCGGAGCGAGCGGCTCTAACAGCCGCTCCTCCGCTCGCAAACCCGGAAGTGCTGCAGAACGTAGAATCTACGATCTGTGGCACTTTGGTCCTTTGATCCACAGAACGTAGATTCTACGTTCTGTGGCACTTAAAGGGTTAATTTCACTTGGCTACATAGAGGGATAACCAAACTCAGTTGACTAAACTGCATGTCTACAGGAGGACCCCATATATAGGGAGACGGCAGACATTCTGCCCAAAATTTACAGCACTGGCATTGCCATCTCCCTGGTTTTGTGGATAGATTGCCATTTTTATTTACAGATAAATTGATAGAAATATGACACATACCTTTGTTTTTCTGTTTCACATTTTATTTCCTCTGAGGATAAAACAAAAGAAAAAAAAACAATTAGTACACATTCCATTCATTTGTTTCATTAAATCCATCACACCCACTGGTAATTTGTACTATTTCTTTCACTGTTCAGTCAGGCAAAATCTCAGTTAAATAATTTCTATCCTTAGAAATTAAGTATCAGCTGGAGCAAACAGGATCGCAACTTTCGAAGGATCTGTAAATAATAAGTATATTTCCCCTAATTTATCAATACATTTTCCTGAAAAATTCCAGTTTGGGAAAAAACTCAAAAAAAAATTGTGAAAATCGCACAAAAATTTTGATTTCAGGTTTTTCAGATTTCTGCCCGAAAACGACAAAATCTTTGGATTATGGCACAAAACCCAGTGCAGATAAGGATATCTTCGGGACTTCTCCCATTGAATTATATACAAACTCGACAGGTCTGAGATGCCAGATTTTCGGATTCAGACTGTCTTCATCCTCTGGGTAAAATTAATCCCGAAAAAATTGTATTTATTTTTTTTAAACTAAAAATTCAGATTTTATAGTAAAACTAGAATTTTTCAAGTTTTTGTCATCTGGACTTAAATAAATAACCACCTAAATATATGGACATCTATACTCAATTACATGGGAATACATGGGGATAACAATTCAAAATAAAAGAATAAAAAACTAATTTGGAGCAAAAGCTTGTTCTATGTAATCCCGTCCATTCCCGATATGAAACACTGGACAGCATTGATTTTGATGCATGTATGTAGCACCATATTAAAGTGGACCTGTCACCCAGACACAAAAATCTGTATAATAAAAGTCCTTTTCAAATTAAGCATGAAATCCAATTTCTATTTTTTATTAAAGCATTCATAGCTGTTGTAAACTCATTTAAAAATCTCAGCTGTCAATCAAATATTGTCTGCCCCTCCTCTATGCCCGTGGCATAGAGGCGGGGCAGACAATTACTTTCACTTTCCATTCAACACTTCCTAGATGTCACTGCTCTCCCCACATTCCCCCAGTTCTCTTCACCATTTAATTGTGTAGCCAGGGCATGGGGATGGACATTGGGTCTCCCATTCTGGTGCACAAACAAGATTCTGAGATGATACAAGGCTTGCCTTAATAACAGTGTCCACAAAATGGCTCCCGTCTGCTTGCCATAATTATGAATTCCCTGACTGAAGGAAACAAGATTCAAATAATTTATATAGTGTAATTAAAGTTCATTTTGCTTGACTAATGTGATAAAATAGGATTTGTAATAATTTTTTTGGGTGACGGGTCCCCTTTAATGAATCTACTGCTACCAGGCAATAGAAAGCTTTCCTTCTCTTCTTTAGTAAGATCTGTAATAATTAAGGAAGCGCTGAATTAGCCATAAGAACAACATTGACATTCTAGCAAGGATATGAGGAGTGACAAGTCTGCATGGGAATCATAAATAATGTAACGGTCATACCCTGCTGTATAAATGCTGCACTAATAACTACACACTTCAGGAGGCAGCAGCTGTCCATGGATACAAACAATGCTCAATTTCATTAATATTTATTTTAGCAGCACAATAGCTGCCAAAATGACAGAAAGGGTGATTTTAACCGTAGACATAACCATTTTATAAGGGGACCATGACTTCTGCATAGTAATAAAGTTCACAACTTGGTTTATTCTAAGGGGACCATGATTTCTGCCTAGTAATAAAGTTCATGATTTGGTTTATTCTAAGGGGACCATGATTTCTGCCTAGTAATAAAGTTCATGATTTGGTTTATTCTAAGGGGACCATGATTTCTGCCTAGTAATAAAGTTCATGATTTGGTTTATTCTAAGGGGAACAAGATGTCTGCCTAGTAATAAAGTTCATGACTTGGTTTATTCTAAGGAGACCATGATTTCTGCCTATTAATAAAGTTCATGATTTGGTTTATTCTAAGGGGACCTAGATTTCTGCCTAGTAATAAAGTTCATGATTTGGTTTATTCTAAGGGGACCAAGGTTTCTGCCTAGTAATAAAGTTCATGGTTTGGTTTATTCTAAGGGGACCAAGATTTCTGCCTAGTAATAAAGTTCATGACTTGGTTTATTCTAAGGGGACCAAGATTTCTGCCTAGTAATGAAGTTCATGACTTGGTTTAGAAGAAGCAGACCCAAGACTCATGCCAGCTGACCATTTAAAGGATGAATTAGGCAAATGTTTTTTGTATTGGGCACATCACTTTATTCTGAGAAAAATTAAAGGAAAACTATACCCCCAAAATGAATACTTAAGCAACAGATAGTTTATATCAAATTGAATGACATATTAAAGAATCTTACCAAACTGGAATATATATTTACATAAATATTGCCCTTTTACATCTCTTGCCTTGAACCACCATTTCGTGACTCTATCTGTGCTGCCTCAGAGATCACCTGACCAGAAATACTACAACACTAACTGTAACAGGAAGAAGTGAGGAAGCAAAAGGCACAACTCTGTCTGTTAATTGGCTCATGTGACCTTACATGTGGTTTGTATGTGTGCACAGTGAATCTTACGATCTCAGGGGGCGGCCCTTATTTTTTAAAATGGCAATTATCTATTTATGATTACCCAATGGCACATACTACTAGAAAAGTATATTATTATGATAATGGTTCATTTACATGAAGCAGGGTTTTACACATGAGCTGTTTTACTCAGTATCTTTTAATAGAGACCTACATTGTTTGGGGGGTATAGTTTTCCTTTAAGTAAGGAAGGTGTTTAGTAAATATTAAGTATATGAATATAGAGGCCATAGTACAGGTATCGTAACCGTTGTCGAGAAACCCGATATACAGAAAGCTCCAAATTATGGGAAGGACATCTCCCATTGACTCCATTTTAAGCAAATAATTCAGGGTTTTAAAAAATTATAATAATAAAACAGTACCTTGTACTTGATCCCAACTAAGATATAATTAATCCTTATTGGAGGCAAAACAATTCTGTAGAGTTTATTTAATTTTTAGATAATTTTTTGCAAATTTAAGGTATGGACAGCCAAATTACAAAATACAAACCTTATTTAGAAAGCCCTAAGTCCCAAGCATTCTAGGTAACAGGTCCCATACCTGTAGTTTCAAAAGCCAGGTTAAGTAAAGTTCCCCAGAAAATGTATGGTCTATTCCCAGGTTTCATCATAGCAACCTCAGAAAAGGAAAGCAAATAGGAATTCTTGGCAAAGTAGATAGCACTGCAGAGAATGAGAGTGGAAACATGGCTGCATTCCATGTGTATGCCATACACCTACAAGTATTATTCCTTTAACATGTAGTAGTCAAACACCAAGGGGGATATTTAAAAGTCCGATTTTTTCTGGTCGGACTTTTAAAAAGAAAACACAATTTTTTTTGTGGGTAATCCCCACCGAGGCTGCTAAAAGTCTAAATAAAAAAATAATCCATCTCAAACCTGCCGAGTTCATGTAGAAGTCAATGTCAGAAGTCCCTTTTACAACTGGAAGATATCATAAACTGCCCTGGGTTTTGTCCGATAATCCAAATAATTAGTGGTTTTCATCTGATAATCCACAACAAAAAAATTGTATCGAGTCTTTTCCTGCACCAGATTTTTTCTACTTATTTTATTCATAAATAAGATAAAAAATTGTGGATTGGGTTTTGGTCAAAGTTGTTTTTGAACATTTCTGATTTTAATCAATAACCCCCCCCCCCAATGTGTCTTCAAATATTTATTATCTTGGTTTAAATAAAACTCTTACAAAAAAGCATACAGCAGACAAATCATGTCATTAGAAGATGCACAATAAAATAATAAGAGGAATGCAATTAAAAAAAAACTTCACATGTACAGAAGCTGTGTTTCTAACATTAGTCTCAGTACGCTATATCCCAACCAGTTAGCCTAGTACAGTGATCCCCAACCAGTAGCTTGTGAGCAACATGTTGCTCCCCAACCCCTTGGATGTTGCTCTCAGTGTCCTCAAAGCAGTATTTTATTTTTGAATTCCTGGCTTGGAAGCAATTTAGTTGCATAAAAACCAGGTGTAATGCCAAGGAGAGCCTCTTATAGGCTGTCAGTCCACATAGAGACTACCAAATAGCCAATCACAGCCCTTATTTGGCACCCCAGGAACGTGTTTCATGCTATTGTTGCTCCCCAACTCTTTTTACATCTGAATGTTGCTCACGGATGAAAAAGGTTGGGGACCCCATGCCTAGTAAATCCAGAACTTTGTCCCATCAGTATGCGCAGATCTACTGTATAATGAAAGCATATACTCCATATCATATTTGGCTATTGTGTCTTTATGTAGCCCTGGTAAGTATTCCATTCTTTTGACTTCAATATAAGCAGTTATGTTTATTTATAGTAAGTTCAATTATGGCTTTTCCTTTGCTTCTATTTAAAGGGCGCCTGTTGAGCAAAAATGTTATCCCCAACCAATTTAAACATTAAATAAAACCAATAGGCTGGTTTTGCTTCCAATAAGGATTAATGTCTTAGTTTGAATCAAGTACAAGATACGATTTTATTTCTGTGGATAAATCTGTGGCAGGCACTCAAATAAAGGCAATCTTCAAACAAACTGTAGAAATCAAGTAGAAAAGATTTATTTGTGTCCAATTTCAACAACGAAAAGGGAAATCATTTTAAATATTTATTATTAGGATATAATTGAGTGTATGGGAGAAGACCTTTCTGTAATGGGTTGCAACAACATACTTGTTCACCTCCTGACTAATGGCAACATAATGGAGCGTTGGGGGTATTAATAGAACAGAAAAGCCTCCTTATTATTGTTTCCTTGTTTAAGTGTAAGACAGTATTCTAATTCACCAAGGTCTAAGACATCCATCACGTAAAAAAAAAATATTTTTTTTTTTATTTCAACAAATAAATGTAACTTTAAATAATCGGCACCTTCCATGCCATAATTCTAGTGAACGCAGAAAAAATGAGAATAGATTACACAAATACAGCAATGTGAAAACTCAATTTACAGTGTAAACAATCAGACTAGCAAATTTGTAATTAAAATGAAGGTGTGATGGCGCAGAGATGTGAAATCAGAATTAAAAGACTAATCTGCTGAGAGTTTAATTAAACCTTTAACAGATCCACTGAACTCTGCATAAACATTGTATTTATGTTTTCAAAATGCATCCTAAACAAAGAAACATTAGCAATGAACAATAAAAGGCTTGTTCACCTTTAAGGTAACGTTTAGTGTGATGTAGAGAGTGATATAAAACAATTTGCAATTGGTTTTTATTTATTTTTTACTATTCAGTTTTTAGTTATTCAGCTTTTTACTCAGCAGCTCTCCAATTTGCAATTTCAGCAATCTGGTTGGTAGGGTCCAAATTATCCTAGCAACCATGAATTGATTTCAATACGAGTCCTGAATAGAAAGATGAGTAATAAAAAGTAGCAATAAATGTGTATTTTACTGAGCAGTTTTTTTAGATAGGGTCAGTGACCCCACTTGAAAGCTGGAAAGAGTTAGAAGAAAAAAGGAAACTGGGTTGCTGGTCAGTCTATAACATATTTAGGTGCAGATTTATCAAGGATTGAATTTCGAAGTAAAAAATACTTCGAAATACGACCATCTAATTTAAATACTTCGAATTTGAATATCGAATTCAAACTTTTTTCATAGAATTTGGGTATTCTGCGGTCGATTCGAACGATTTCATCGTATGATCGAACGATTTTACTTCAACTTCAAAAAACGTTGAAAAATGTTGAAAAAGGTCCCCATAGGCTAACATAGCACTTCGCAAATTGGGTTTCTTGGTTTTTCTGCACCTTCTAACCACCCATCACCACTGTTTATAAGTCTTTTAATCTTAGACGTGCAGACAGCTCTTAAAAATGAACATGAATTTGTACCAAAAAGAGAGGAACTGCAAAGAAGAGCTAACGAGGTCGCACAGCCTTATTAATGAATATAATTAGATTATGTGTGTAACTTGGAAACAATGAAAGGAATAATTAATGACTTAAAAGATGTTTTTGATGAGTGCAAATAAATTCATTCAAAATAAATTCATTGTCTCCACACTTTGATGTGTTGTCATTATTATATCTTGTGATAAACAATAAAGAGTTAATTAAGTGCAATAGTGTTAGGGGTGCTAATTACGTAAGCAACAGTTCGCATTCCACTAGTCTGTAGAAGAAGGAATCACTCAATAAAACAAAACATTTAATAGTTCATTTAAAATCAAAAGAGGGATTTAATGAAATATAAAAACACTTAAAAATATGATGTATCCCGATCTTGTTTCACAGTTGTAGGGATTGCAGTATATCTGAGTAATGAAAATACTGGTCCCACCTAGATCATTACATCAACCTATATGCCCTCTGATAGTAGTATGAGTTGGGGTGGGGAGCAGGAGGGTGTCTATAGTAAAAGAAATTAGGTAGCTCCCATTGTGGGAAAAACAATGGACAAAGCAACACCTTGTATGCTGGACCTTGAATTATCGCACAAGTGTTAATTCCAAAATGGTGTGCAAGGAGATTAAACTGACACTTTGTCCTCTCAGAGGCACCTAAGTAGGTATGGCCTATTCCCTATGTTTTGTGTTAAAGCAACACCAAAAGTTTGGACATGAACACAATGGGGCCCATTTACTTAGTTCAAGTGAAGGAATAGAGGAAAAATAGTTTGAATTTCGAATGGTCGAATATGGCTACTTCGACCATCGAATGGGCTACTTCGACCTTCGACTACGACCTTCGAATCGAACGATTTGAAATAAAAATCGTTCGACTATTCGACCATTCGATAGTCGAAGTACTGTCTCTTTAAAAAATTCTTCGACCCCCTAGTTCGCCACCTAAAACCTACCGAGGCCAATGTTAGCCTATGGGGAAGGTCCCCATAGGCTTCCTAACAATTTTCTGATCGAAGGAATATCCTTTGATCGATGGATTAAAATCCTTCGAATCGATTATTTTTCGATCGTAGGAATAGTGGTAAATCCTTCGACTTCGATATTCGAAGTCGAAGGATTTTACTTCGACCCTAGGTAAATGTGCCCCAATGTGTTAAATAACCAAAGGTAATGCATACAAACGGAGGACAGACCCAGTGAACTGTACCTTGCAATATTATACAGACATATATGTTTCCAATACGGTGTGCATAGAGTAACTGGCGCTTTGTCATATCACATAGCACTTCGGCAAGTTGAATTTGGCGAAGTATTGAAGTCGAAGTTATTTTAAAGAGACAGTACTTCGATTATCGAATGGTCGAATATTCGAACGATTTTACTTTGAATCGAATGCGAAGTTGTAGTATCCTATTCGATGGTCGAAGTATCCAAAAAATTACTTGGAATTTCACATTTTTTTACTTCGAAAAATCCCTCTAATTCACTTCGACCCTTGATAAATCTGCCCCTAAAAGTTAACTAAAAAGTGAACCACCCGTTTAAAGAGAGTTCATGAGAAGAGAAGTACAGGTATGGGACCCGATATCCACAATGCTCAGGACCTGGGGTTTATTGGATAAGGGGATCACCATACCATGCCTGCTAAAAAATTATTTAAACTGTAAATAAACCCAGTAGGATTGTTTTCCTCCAATAAGGATGCATTATATCAATCAAGTTGGGATCAAGTACAAGGTACTGTTTTATTATTACAGAGAAAAAGGAAATCATTTTTAAAAATGTGAATTATATGATTAAAAATTAAATCTATAGGAGATAGCCTTCCTGTAATTTGGAGTTTACATTCTGGCTACATTGAAATCAGCAAGCTTTAAGATCTGGTATAAAAAAATACTATTAAATCTGGAGGAGTCAGATGGTTAGACAATTTATTCCCCTTTCAAGTCATCAACTATTACAGGTATAGGACATGTTATCCAAAATGCTTGGGACCTGGGGTTTTCTGGATAATGGATATTTCCGTAATTTGGATCTTCACTCGTAAGTCTACTAGAAAATCATGTAAACATTAAATAAACCCAATAGGCTGTTTTTGCTTCCAATAAGGATTAATTATACCTTAGTTTGGATCAAGTACAAGGTACTGTGTTATTATTACAGAGAAAAAGGAAATACTTTTTAAATATTTGGATTACTTGGATAAAATGGAGTGTATGGGAGATAGCCTTTCTGTAATTCGGAGCTTTCTGGATAACGGGTTTCCAAATAACAGACCCCATACTTATATATACCAATCAAAAAAAAAAAAGAGACTAGACTGAACTAAAAGTCCTTTCAACCCGTCAGTGCCTGTTGGAGGTCACGGCTGAAACATACCAAGCTTGTGGCTAATGTATGGCCCGCAAGCAGAATAATTGGATTACATGACAATTAGCTTGTAGGGTACACAAGGATACTGACAGAGTAACTTGCAAAATAATACACCATCTAATGGAGGCAGTATTTTTGCCTGGGTATTTAAATCCTAATAAGTCATAGTTTGTTCCATATTAAACATGTTACCCTAGGAATTTGCAATTGCCAAGAATACTGTAATTTCTTTCTGAAATTGCAGAGCTTGAACACAACAGCATTAATTGTATTTTACAAGAAGCTAATTTTTCATTTTTTTTGTTTGTGGATGCACAGATATAACAGCTTCACTACACTGCAATTTACTAGTTATTGCATGTACATATAATAATAAAGTGAATCCTCAATTTTACATAAACTGATTTTAAGTTTTTCCATATTTTACACCATTTCTTGTAGTTCCATAATGACTTTCCCTGATTTTATAATCAACCTTATTTTACTCCATTTTTCCCACAGAAAAACATAACATGGGGTTTCTACTCTAATAACAATATCATGTTGTACAAATAAACAATACAAACAGCAGTAAGATGTGTAATGACCAATGAATACAGAAGTAAGATAATTAAGAACGCATTTGAATATGTTTCTGAATTACTCCTTTCCCTGTGCCCTACAAATACAAGAGGTGGTCTGCACTCAACCCATCATCAATATATTAAAGAACAAGGAAAGCCTTTCGACCAACATTAAAGTGTGCTACAGGGGAGCCCTTCCTGTCCTTGATCGCTAGGTTCATTTGCCAAAAGATCGTTTCATTTTTAGCATTCTCTTCTGCAAAATTTTTTTTCCCTTCCCAATGCCCCCCATTACCCCATGGGTATTTTGCCCAAATCTATGTTATCAAGATGGGCGATTCCAGTCCTCTGCACATGCGTAAAAAAATTATCCTCTCAGCCAACCGCGAAGCGTCGCTTATTCGCCTGTGCTCAGTTCACTGAGCATCACCATAGCAACCCAACAAAGCAGTTGCTATTGGTATGAATAGAAAGAAAGGCAGGTCAGGGTGGACAAGGTGGATGTGGGCTTGTTGAAAGTTCCCTTACAATTTGATTTATTGCGCATGTGCTGCTTCCAGCTCAAACCTACAGCGCATGATCGCAGTCTTGGTCTTAGTGCAGGAGCGACGGATTGTGGGAATTTAGAACTAACAGACATTGTGGGTTTTTCTTGTGCCACAGACAAACACTTTCCAAATGAGGCATTTTATGACTAGTACTGAACTTATTGGAGGTATGCTTTTCTACTGAATCCTGATGCATAACTGACTTTCCTTGGCCTTTAAGGACATTGAAACATTTCGTGCCTTAAGCTACTAAAAATGTTGTACCCTTTAAACAAAACAGGGATTGTTTGTCCATATATTGCAATATATTTAAGCTGCCAACTACGCTACTGTAGGACTGGCCATACCAGGGATGTGTAAAATATATAATGAAGCAACAGAATTCTTAATGAATCAGATGCAAGTGTTGGACTGGCCAGATATAGGATGACTGACGTAGTTGGCCAGCTTAAATATATTGCAATATATGGACAAACAATCCCTGATTTGTTTAAAGGGTAAGGCATTTTTAGTAGTTTGAGGCACAAAATGTTTCAATGTCCTAAATATATTGATAATGGGTTGAGTGCAGAGGATCTCTTGTATTTGCCTATGTGAATTTTGTGGTCAAAGCCTCATTGCACCCATGCTTACATTTTTTTTTAAATTATGGTGAGCACAACTTTACCTTGTTTGTTATAGTTGATACAGAAGCAGTGGCCAGCTCCATGTTGTAGCTCCCACCCTTTCCAGCTATGGTCAGGTGATCCCACTGGTAGCCAATAAAATGGCAAACATGTTTAGAGTTTTAATCTTGAAAGCAGCAAGTAAGGCAACCCTTCATGGCCCCATGCTCTGTGTCCATTACAACTGTGGACTGATCAGGTAGAGAATGCAAACTGCCTTAAGGGTGTGATTGATTGATATAGCAAACAGTCCTGGAACTATATTTGTAAATTAATCCATGTCATTACATTATTGTTTTTTTATTTATAATAACATCTTGGTGCTGCACTCAAAAACACAATGTCAAGGTCATAAGGAGCTTCTTCTTTAAAAACTTTATACTTAATTGCTAATTCTTTACATGCTCGACTGCTGTAATTTTCTGGCTCTAGTAACCCCTCATGTACATATGAAAATGTATAGAGATTTTTAGGCCCACTATATTGCACCACATGTTTTTATGGTGCAATTCAATTGAATTAGGCTTATTATAATAAGTCAGTTCACTAAACTGCAGCATCTTTTGTTGATATTTAGGAGTGGTCTGTCCGTTCACAGTAAGCCACGATAGCATGAGGCACAGCAAAAAATCTTTGTAAAGATTTTTCAGGAATCACTCCAAGTAAAAACAAAATGTGCTCCTTGTAATTTGCTCCTAAATTAATTTTAGCACCAGCCTAAAACAAACCCAGAATGTCCTCATATATAGGCTGCATATGTCCAGAATCTATTGCAATAATAGTGGTAGGAAAGGGAATGGAAAAAAACAACATTAAAGGGGTGGTTCACCTTGAAGTTAATTTTTAGTATGTTATATTTTCTCCAATTCTAAGCAACTTTTCAATTGGTTTTCATTATTTAATTTTTATAGGTAATTCCTTGACTTCTTCTGTCATATGGGGATCAGTGACCCCATCTAAAAATAAATGCTCAGTAAAGCTACAAATTTATTTTATTGCTGCTTTTTATTACTTGTCTTTCTATCCAGGCCCTTTCTAATTCATATTCCAGTCTCTAATCTAAATCAATATTATGAAATAATTAATTTATCATTTATAATACTGTATTTAAGTTGTCTCGTTGCACATCACTTGTATATGCTCAGCATCTTATTAATGATGGCAAACCTTTATTTAAAACTGTTCAGATGGTTCACACAAACACTACTATTCCAGAGCGTGCTGAAAAAAAAAATAGAATTTTGTTTTATGCATTTGACATTAGTGAGTGCTCTATCCTTATGAATCCAAAGGAAAAAGAAACAGAAAGATACTCTTCTTCATGTGGAGCTGCAAAGGGTTCTGTGGTTTAACAAATGTAATTAGGAAAAGACAACACAATATTTCAGGACCTGCTACTGCAGAGGGTCTGGCTAGACAAAGAAGAAGATAAAATACTTGCTTTATAAGATATGGCATTTGGAAAGCTATTGGAAGAGGAATTAATTCAGGGATACTGAGCACTGTATGAGTTCATGGTGCAATGCAGAAGAATTAGGCTATAATACAGCCATATGAAAACGTTTGTTACAAAATGATTGTGGCTTGTCTAAATGAGCTTTTGCATACAAAAAGGTACCCTATTTGTGGCATGAGTGCAGAAAGGGCTTCTTTCTCATCACCCTGCCATACAGATGTTCTTTGTGCAAATTGGGCTGAATTGTAGAGCAATGTACAGATACATCATCTGAAGCAAGATGTTGTTGCAGGTGATCTTTGCGTTGTCTGTAACCATTCTCACAATCCTCCGCATATGCTGCTCCTGTATTTTTCTTGGCCTGCCAGACCTGGGTTTTAGAGCAACTGTGCCTGTGGCCTTCCATTTCCTGATTACATTCCTTACAGTTGAAACTGACAGTTTAAACCTCTGAGATAGCTTTTTATAGCCTTCCCCTAAACCATGATACTGAACAATATTTGTTTTCAGATCTTTTGAGAGTTGCTTTGCTGATCCCATGCTGTCACTCTTCAGAGGAGAGTCAACTTGCAATTGGCCACCTTAAATACCTTTTCTCAAGATTGGACACACCTGCCTATGAAGTTCAAGGTTTAATGAGCTAATCCAACCAATATGATGTTGCCAGTAATCAGTATTGAGCAGTTGCATGCATTCAAATTAGCAAAGCCGGGATTTAATAATAATTTCATACAACTGAATACTGCTCCACTAAAAATCTTTGTTCAGAAAACACCCCAGTACTCAGATGTTCCAAGGAAATGAAAGATATACTTTCATTATATAAAATTGGAGCAAATAATTATGCAGGCTGAGAGGGGTTCCCAAACTTTTTTATATGACTGTATATGAAACTGTTTCAGGAAACGTTTGGATGCCTGATTAACAAGGGAGAAAATATGAGCCTACTGATTAATACAGTGTTGATCCAGCTACTAATTGCCTTTTTTGGAGGAGGAATATATATTTTTTTTATTTGGAGGCATACTTGAGACATCTTCAACTCAAACTTGATGGACTCTCATCTATGAAAAAATGTACATAGATTTACCAAAAAAATCCAGCACATTATCGAAATAACAGCTTTGTATCCAGATACATCAAGGCCTGATCTTTTGGAACAATTACCTTGCACTGTCTGCGTATTTAGACAAAGATTAGTATAGGTGAGAATGAATAAAATTCTGTGTATGCAGATTCCCCCTGGAGCCCCTCCTAGACTTGGATAGATTCTGTTCTCGAGCTAGCCTTGGTACTACTACCTTGACCTTGAGGAAGAACCATCTGATCTGTTTATTTGAGTAGTTCTTTGTTTTTCTGTACTGTGAAGAGATATCTCTCTATGCTCTCACAATGCTCTCACTTTGTGAGTTCAGAATCCACTGAGCTTGTGTGAAATAAACTTTATTTTATATATATATATTATAAGCAACACTGTAACGACTGTAAATCCCATCTCTGTCAGTCCAGCTATATGAAATATGAAAGATATTTGAGATAAGGCTGTAGTCATAGAAAGCCTTATGACTAAGGCTATGACTACAGCCTTATCTCAAATATCTTTCATTCTAAAGGGGACGTACAATGTTAGATCAAATTTAACCTAACAAAGAGCCAAATCTGTGACCAATTTCACCTAAATTGGGTCTACCTGCAAAAATCTAATCACTAAGAAGTAATGTTGAAAAAATGATCTCAGGGAATTATCTCAGTGAATGATGTTATGCGGTCAGTCAATAACCAGACAGACAGTAAAATTGACCAAACTGGTGACTGATTAAAATTCAATAATCTGCAGATTCTCAGTAACTAGTCCAATAACTGTAGTTCCAACAACTCTGCTATTCTCTCATTTAGTGATCAGGAATTCAAGGCGACTTATGTCCTTTGACTGCTCCAACCTTTCAGAGAGACAAAATGCAAAAAAAAAAAAAGTACCTTCCTAAGGAAAATGAGATTTAATAAAAGCCTTTAACAAAAAAAAATATATTTACAATGCTAACCTGTATTATTTTGAGCAAATTAAATATAGCATTTATTAACCAGGAAATTGTAATTTTATAGTTTGCACCAGTGCGAAGTTAATGTACTAAAAAAATGTAAGCCACCTTAAAGCACACTTTAAGGGGGTTAATTACTAAACTCCTAATTTTTCTGGTTGGAGTTTTAAATGGGAATACGCAATTTTTTCGTAGAAAAAAAAAAAATGTGAATTATTTGTGATTTATTAAACCCGGAGGCTGCTAAAATTCTGAATAAAAAAAAAATACTCAATACTCAAATGTCCCACTTATAGTTGGAAGATATCATGATCTGAGTTGGGTTTTGTACAATAATCCGAATAATGTGTGGTTTCAATATGGATTCATTCAGCTAAACTAACAGCAAGTACAAGGTACTGTTTTATTATTACAGAGAATAAAGAAAATATTTTTTTTTTATTTTGGATTTGACACCCACATTTTTTTTAGATTATTGCCTGAAAACCACAAATTTTTTGGATTATTTTACGAAACCCAGTGTAGATCACTATATCTCCCAATTGTAAATGGGACAACTGCCATTGACTTCTATATGACCTCGGCAGGTTTGAGATGGAGTATTTTTGGATTCGGGCTATAATAAATCTTGAGCGGTTTTGTCCACGAAAATTTTTTTTCCCCCTTTAAAACTCAGACCAGAAAAATGTGGACCTCAGATCGACACCTCATTGTGCTTTGATTTTGCTTCGGCAATCCCAGATTACAGTAACCCGTGTAGAGTTCTGTGGCCTTTTTTAAACGCTGTATTTTTTAATTGCAGTTAATTTAACATTACATATGGACTGCACTTCCAATATAGTGCAGGGATATATAGGCCATGATAGGGACTTTTTGCATTTCCCAGTGTATAGAGGTCCACTATTTTTCCAAAATATGGCATTATGCAATGTTCAGAAAGTCTTTGTTTATTGTGTTTGCAGTATCATTATGTTAGTACAAATGTGGGTGAATTTTTACACCTGGAATCAACAGGGGTTACTTTTGACTATCATTTTTTTAATAAATCATGATAAACTATGTTACATGCATTATCATAATTATTATTAGCGTATTCATCAAATGTACACATACAAATGCTGATTGAGCTAAAGGGGAATATTAACATAAAAGTCACATTATGATAAAAATGTGATAAAAAGGTTGAAGAGCCCCGATTTAGATGTAAATGACTAGATACTCAATGATTCAGGGGCTGCTCACATGGAGCAAACTGACATCAGAAGCAGAGTTTGGCATCTAAATGACAATATTCCATGTGAGTTCAAGCGTTCATCTGGATTTTTAGTAGCAGTCAAAAGAGGTTTCATGCCTTCACATCAATGGACTCTCAATATAACTTGCTCTTTATCCTGCAAGATACCCATAAGATATTCGAAGCAGAAAAAATGTCCATTGAAATTAGTTAGCATGGTACCGAGAGGATGGTAAAATCAAGACAAAGCTAAATAAAATCTCCAGCCCTGTATATTCTGGCTCTGTGTACTATGCATTGAAAAACACCTAACATAATGCAATAACCATCCAACAGGGCAGAGAAGGAAAACATAATTTCATGACTTTTGGTGCTAAAGAATACCTTAAACATATTCAACTCAACAATGGGGAGGAAATTTGCAAGACTACAAGCAAGCAATTATGACATAATATCACTTGAACAAATGTGTCTGTGATGAGAACAGCCATCAGCAATCAAGGTCATAAACTGACTCCTGCAGCTGTATGAGCTGTTTGTTATGCAAAAATGGCAGCTTTGACTGACCTACTGCCTGCCATCCAGTTTAAAGCTTAAAACCTGAACCATATTGGTGCCTACAGAAGAACACAACCTGGTTCTGGCTTCCATTGCCCGTGATTCTAGTCGTTAATCACTCTCTGGGAGCCAGAAACTGCATCTGTTGCTGTCAAAGACTGTGACTTTAAACCCCGCTGTGCAAGTATGGGCACCACGTTTCAGAGCACCAATTCAGTTTGGGTGGTAGCAGAAGGCCTCTCAGTTAAAAGTTTGGGTGGGGGCAGAAGTCCTTTCAATTAAAAACTTACCGTGGAGGTTTCATATCTTCAATGGCAACTGTCCATCTCTGCATAAACAAGGAAGATTTCAACTGCCATAATGTAAATCTAGAAGTACAGGTTTGAGAGCTTTCATCCAAAATTCTAGGGACAGGGACCTGATGTTTTCAGTATAAAGGTTTTTTTTCTGTAATTTTGAATCACCATACCTTAAGTATAGTAAAAAAAAAAAAAAAAGATTAAGGTATGGTTTTCTCATTACAGAGAAACAGGAAATAATGTTTAAAAATTTGAATTAATTAAAATGGAATCTATTGGACATGGAATTTGGACTGAGAATTAAAATAGGCCCTAGCACTTCAGGTACACAGAGTCCCAATCAGCCCACACAGAGGCACAATCAGCCCACACAGAGACCCAAGCAGCCCACTAAATACTGACTTTCTATGGCACCTTATAGCAGCCCCTCTGGCATTTGCCAGAACCCACAGATTGCAAGTCCGGGTCTGCTATTGGATATGGTCTCCCTGAAATTCAAAGCTTTCTGGATAACGGGGTTCTGCATAAAAGATCCAATAGGTAAGAAACAGGAGAAAAAGAGAAGCATACCATTTGCGTAAGGCTACTAAAAACACTTAAAACAATGGTACATAGGAGGATTTGGCACCCATAGCTAAATTCAAAATACCTTGCCATTGTCCGGAGCTTAAATACCTGTGAAAAGTAAAACCTATTTATTTTTTTTCTAGCACCTTTCCTCCATTGCAAATTTAGAAGTCATTTTGTGTCAGTAGATTAGTGCAAGATTTACAATATACTTTTCTACAAACTCTAACAATTTCTTTCTATTCTCAGAAGGCTTTTGTTTACCATGAAGCAAGCAACTGAAAAATCAGATACCGAAATGTGTTCTATAGTCTCTGACACCAATAAATCATTTATATAGAAATGTATGCTCTGGCGACAAGCCAATTAATCTTCAAAACACATGCACATTAGCTAAAGAAACCAGAACCTTTTATCCTGAGTCTATAAGAACCAAATGTTGCAGATAATAGAATAGCTTTTTTCCAGAAGTCTACAAAGTGGTCTGTTAGTGGCACACAGCGAATATTACTGCACAGTAGAATATCAGTTATAAAGTTATTAATCTTATTTCTCCTTTTCAGCTTATCACAGCTTCATCGTTCAGCAGCTAAAAGTCCCACTATGAAATCAATCAGGGGGAATCTGAGAAATGGAGAATGTTTAGCAGCACAGGGAATAAGATTGTCATGCAGTGTGATATATAAGGTGTGATATTGTTGGAGGTGTAAAAATCACAAATAATGCATGTCCCAAGCTACCAGGACAGCCAAGTAACAAAATCAGTCAATGCAGTTTGTTCTAGCCAAAGAGAGGTTACATCAAAATGCTTAATTAATAGTAGGGGGGAAAAAACCAAACTGTGGAAACGCATGACAGCAAGCAGAGCAAAGAGATTCTCTCCTGTATAACTCAAAGGGCAAATTTCTCACTTAAAGGGATCCTGTCATCGGAAAACATGTTTTTTTCAAAACGCATCAGTTAATAGTGCTACTCCAGCAGAATTCTGCACTGAAATCCATTTCTCAAAAGAGCAAACGGATTTTTTTATATTCAATTTTGAAATCTGACATGGGGCTAGACATTTTGTCAATTTCCCAGCTGCCCCTGGTCATGTGACTTGTGCCTGCACTTTAGGAGAGAAATGCTTTCTGGCTGGCTGCTGTTTTTCCTTCTCAATGTAACTGAATGTGTCTCAGTGGGACATGGGTTTTTACTATTGAGTGTTGTTCTTGAATCTACCAGGCAGCTGTTATCTTGTGTTAGGGAGCTGTTATCTGGTTACCTTCCCATTGTTCTTTTGTTTGGCTGCTGGGGAGGAAAAGGGAGGGGGTGATATCACTCCAACTTGCAGTACAGCAGTAAAGAGTGATTGAAGTTTATCAGAGCACAAGTCACATGACTTGGGGCAGCTGGGAAATTGACAATATGTCTAGCCCCATGTCGGATTTCAAAATTGAATATAAAAAAATCTGTTTGCTCTTTTGAGAAATGGATTTCAGTGCAGAATTCTGCTGGAGCAGAACTATTAACTGCTTCATTTAAAAAAAATTCTTTCCCATGACAGTATCCCTTTAAAGGTGTTGTTCACCTGCAAACACTTTTTCCAGAAACAAAGACTTTTTGCAATCACTCTATTTGTGATGGTTTTTCTAATACTGAAGTCTAACGTTTCATTTTTCACCTTCTATAAAAAGCTCTGGGAGAGGGGGTTGGCAACTCTGTAACTGTTTTAATCAATATATTTAGTTGATACATTTGTTATTTTTGTCCCTTCTGACCAGAATCCCTGAGTTTCATTAAATGCAGCTGTTAGAATTGATACAATTGCTAATACTCCAAAGACACTGCTGATAAATGTATCAACTCATGTAGCCACTAAGGGGGTTATTTATTAAACTCGGAATGCCAAAAACCCTAAAAGAATATTTTTTTTTACTATAAAATCTGAATTTTTTGTGAACATTTTTTTTCTGATTTATTATACCCCGATGGATGGAAAAAGTCAGGATCCAAAAATCCGGCCTCTCAGAACTGCCAAGGTTGCATAAGTCAATGGGAGAAGTCCCGAAGAAATCCTGATCTGCATTGGGTTTCATGCAATAATCCGAAGATTTTGTGGTTTTCCGGCAAAAATCAGAAAAAAATCATGAAAAATTTGTATGGTTATTTTTTTTTCACGGAAATTTCACAGGAAATTTTGGGTTAAATGTATTGATAAATAAGGGGTAAACCCCGTGTGGATTTGGTCAGAGTATTTTTCAGAAAATAATGAGATGAATTCGGACTCCCCATGTATCCAATTGTAACAGTTCAGAATACTCCTGGACTACTGCCATACTGAGACACCAGAGACACATACTTTAAACTTCAATTTTGGAAAAATGATAAAAAATAAATGATGGAAAGCAATTGAAAAAAACGTATTTGTGGTGAACAGTCTGAAAACAACTAATCTAAAAAAAAAAGTGTTTGGAAGGTGAAGAACCCCTTTAACAAAACTATCACAAATATGCAAGAAGCAAAGTCAGCAACTAGTTTTGCTGCATATAAGGTGAGTTCCAAAACAAGGAATACTAAGAGGTTAAAGCAAAATTCAATCAAAGCAGAAAACAGTGTATTTTGTCTTGCAGTTGTTTACATGTTTTGCTGTTTCACAAGGTGTGTTAATGCTCTTTCTAATATTCTTCTGTACTGTCTGAAATACCCCAGAAAGAACAAAGGATTTCTGTTGCACATGCCATTGCAAGAGGGCCCACCACAACCTCTATTATAACCAACCTATAGGCACTCAAGGAACTTTCTGAATAATAATAATAATAATGTAACAATACACCCTTTTGAGACCAAAGTTGGCCATAGATGCAACAACTACGATCTTTCCTACGACCATTGGCAAATCGTGTTAGTGCTGAATTCTATTGTTTCTACCTGTATATCTGACAATTCAACTCTAACAATGGCCAATCTTTGGGTGCCTTCAAAGGTGCCTGATCAAAATGTTCTGGCTAGCCCGATCAATGCGCCGGCCGATATTCAAGCCCTGTGCCGATACTGGTCGGCTTGTCTCCTGCCATACACACACACACCGAATCACACATTCGTTTTGTACGATATTGTCAGTGCATCTATGGCCACTTTAAAACCTAAACCAATCCAAGAAGGGCCGCCATCAGGAGTGGAAAGGGGTTTCTGGATTTAATGGCCCCATGGCAGGGGGGGGGGGCAAAGATGGAAAAGAGAAATTTGCAGTCCATAAAATGATGGGGATTGTTCTTGAATGGGTGGGGTTTTGATGGGTTGCAGTTTGGCATAAAATGGGGAGTGACTGGGGTGGATCAATGTTGTGGCAATAATACATGCAGGAAGCATATTTCTCCAAGGCCACATTCCAGAGGGCCCAGATGACTAGTGGGCTAATGACTAGGGCCCCATAGGGGAGCACCCTGCTCATGATGACTGATAGCAGCCCTGGGTCTGAGAAAAGGTCTTGGGATTATAAAGGTAGTAGGGACAAAGAGTGAATTAACCAGTGCTTTACCCAAACAACTCCATCCATCACACCATTTACAGTGTGGGGGTAGGATTAGATAGAATAATTTCTTGTGGTGGTAACCTCCCATGTTTTTGTTCATCTCCGACTTGGCACTCCCCCAGATGCTTTCTCATTTCTGTTCTGCATTATGTTGGGCGAAATGGATGTGAAGAGTGATCACTGTTCAAACAGCACAGTCTCTGGTTTGAGTAGTCAAACACTGTCCAAAGGGCAGCTGAAATCCCAGCCCATTAGCCAGCCCATTAGCCAGCCAAGCACAGAGGCAAGAGTAGCAGGGAAATGTTGGGTCTCTGTTGAGCTAAGCAAACATTGTTCAACACAACTAACAACACAACCTAGCAACAACTAGATGTAAAAAAATCCATTTGTCTCTCACCATCACTTTTCTTATACATGATGTACATTACATGCCGGTTTGAGAGAGCACCTAAATGTATTTGTTTACTGATTCCATTATATTCTGCCTGATTGTACTCATGAGTGTTCAAAGTTGTGTTTTAAAGCCTCTGCCTTTCAGTATTTATTTTTTTTAGATGCTACATGCTTGAACTTGATGAGCGTTCAGAAGACAACAGAATAGAGGGTTGCGTTTGAAAATGACAAAAATGCACTCATGTGTGCTTTAAATATATGCATTTACACTGCCAGAATGCGTTTGTAAGTGCATAAAAAGATGCCTTTTTGCAAAAGCCCTTATAGGCGAGCTAAATCCCCCCTAATTAGAAAATCCCCATCCACTACTCTACATAGTGCCCCCTCCCTGCATAGTGGATTAGTGCAAAATGTGTCCATGTACAGTAGTGCAGCAGAGCTCAAGGGCGCCATCTTCCACATCTGACCACCAAGTAGTCAAGGAAGTTACCAGGAGAAAGAAAGAGGCTGCTCTGATGTTCTTCTGCTTAGGAAAAACATTATAAACCTTTCTCAAATCTAACCAGAAAAAAACCTAACCATAAAAACATCAAACCAGCCCACTATCTTTCTCCTGACAACTTCCTTGACTACTTGGTGGTCAGAAAATCACCAGGTGGCACAGTTGTAACATAATTCATTGATGTTAACAGTACATGTAACCTTTAATATCTTGGAATTAAAAAATAAATAATGAATGTATATTGCAAAAGAGCTTAGTATAGCACTCTCATAAATTTTACATTCACTTATTTTTAGTTTACTTATCCTTTAACAAAAAATTCACATATAGATAATTACCGGAGAAAAGGAAGGAGGACAAAACGCCATTTACCATCCTTTTTCCTTAACAGATGCATTGCTGCTTCAACCCAGAAAAGGAATGGCGAGCTCTGCATGAGCTAATGTTATTGATTAACTTAATTATATGGTGTCTTTGCACGCGTCTGTGTATAGTTACATTACAACACTTGTTCCATATACTGAGCAGAAGCATTGCTTGCTGGAAACAGACCTGCACTTAATGATGTCGATTCGCAGTCACTGAGCAGGAGTTGTGTTTAATGATAATAAGTGTATGTATATTTGAAGAGAGTCAATATTAAATAGCACCATGTTTTATTATGTATTCTGTGTGTTAACATTTTAAATATCTTTACATCATTTTGAGGTTTAAAAATAAAAAACACCTGTAATTAAAAGAAACAAATTGGCACAACTATTATAAGAATGTTTGTCCTGGGGCAAATATTTTTCTTAAACCAACCTGGTTTGCTTGTCAATACCAAGAGAAAATACGTGCCCCTATTGTTCTGTTGAAAGGCACGCAGCTTTTGTGTGCCCCGTTGTGATTAAACAGTGAAGTCTCTCTTCCTTTGCATTATTGCAACCTGCCTGCACACTGAGCATGACAGAGGCACATAAAAGCAGCATTGTTTACAGCAATCTTTTCTGAAATCCTTGCCTCACAAAGCTTTCTTTGCCCTGCCATGCCCCGTCTCCTTCTCTCCTCTTCAGTACAGCACCTCTGCCTTCAATACTTGATACTAGGCATGAATTTTAAATGATAGTACAGTAATGCAACACTTTGTTTTTACCTTCCCTCCCCCTGTGTCTTTCCATATATTCCCTTTCACCTGCTTCACCGTTTTTTTTTGTAACAGACAGAGCTAATACCCTGCATCGAGCAATGTTCAGAAGCCTTAGCAAGGAAAAGGTCAGAGCACATCACAGCATTTCTAATGTATATAGAACAACTGGGTCTTGATGGTATTGGTATGGGACCTGTTATCCAGGCCTGGGGTTTTCAAGACAAAGGGTCTTTACGTAAAATGGATATCCATACTTTGTCTACTAAAAAAAATAAGGTTAAACATTAAAGGCCGATTCACTAAGGGTCGAATATCGAGGGTTAATTAACCCTCGATATTCGACTAGGAATTAAAATCCTTCGACTTCGAATATCGAAGTCGAAGGATTTAGCGCAGATAGTTCGATCGAACGATAAAATCCTTCGAATCGAACGTTTCGAAGGATTTTAATCCAACGATCGAAGGAATATCCTTCGATCAAAAAAAGTTAGCCAAGCCTATGGGGACCTTCCCCATAGGCTAACATTGACTTCGGTAGCTTTTAGATGGCGAACCTGGGGGTCGAAGTACTTCGACTATCGAATGGTCAAATAGTCGAACGATTTTTACTTCGAATCCTTCGATTCGAAGTCGTAGTCGAAGTAGCCCATTCGATGGTTGAAGTAGCCCAAAAAAGTTTTTTACCTTCGAATCCTTCACTCGAAGTTAGTAAATCGGCCCCTAAGATGCGAGTCCAAATGAGCAAATCAGGCAGCACTCCGGACAGGTTTGAGGAGGTTTTATAGCAACATTTGAGGTAACAGCATCGCCTTACGCGTTTCGGGAAAGCATTCGCTTAATCAGGCATTATTAAGATGCACATTTATCAAGGGTCGAATTTCGAATTCATGAGAGTTTTAACTCACATGAATTAGATTTTATTTGAAAGTCAACTATTTATTAATAAAATCAAATATGTAAAACTCTGACTCATTTTACCGACTCGAAAACTTGAATTGAATTCATAGTAACATAGAAAGGAAGTTGAAAAAAGCACACGTCCATCAAGTTAAACCTTTTAGGTTTTTTTTTTAATCTGCCTAACTGCTAGTTGATCCAGAGGAAGGCAAAAAAAACCCATCTGAAGCCTCTCCAATTTGCCACAGAGGGGGAAAAAATTCCTTCCTGACTCAAAAATCGGACCAGCCCCTGGATCAACTTATACCCTATGAGCTATCTCCCATAACCCTGTATTCCCTCACTTGCTAAAAAGCCATCCAACCCCTTCTTAAAGCTATCTAATGTATCAGCCTGTACATCTGATTAAGGGAGAGAATTCCACATCGACCAAACTCGATTCGAGTTTTTTCTCCGAAAAATACTTGAATGTCAAGAAGGCTACCAACATCACCAAATTGATCCCTGGACCTCTCCCATTGACTTATACAGTAATTCAGCAGTTTTTAGGTGGTGAATAGTCTAATTTGAATTCTTAAAGGGCCAGAGTATGATAAATCTCGAAAATCTAATTTTTTAAAAAAAACTCAAATCAAGTTCCCTAGTAGCATTTGACAGTTTTGACCATAAAAAAAAAATGAAAATTAGAATTCTAATTTTCAATTCGACCCTTAATAAATCTGCCCCTAAATAACACTATAGGGTTGTTTTACCTTTAATAAAGATTAATTATATCTTAGCTGGGATCAAGTACTGTTTTATTATTACAGAGAAAAGGGTAATTATTTTTTAAATTTTTTAATTATTTGGATAAAATGGAGTCTAAAGGAGACAGCCTTCCTGCAATGCGGGAGCTTTCTGGATAACGGGTTCCATACCTGTACAGCCCCGATGAAGGTTTTCATAATCATATGAACTACAACATAAAAGCTTATCAGCATGACTTTAAAAGAACACATTTATACAGAGCAAAATGCACATTCAAAGCCAGAAAACAAAATCCCGCTACTAAGGTACAAGGTACCAATCTGTCATTAATACCAGCTGACAGTAACATGTATGGTCAGAAAGAACTGTTAATGTGGCAACGTATGGGATCAGGAGCAGTCAGTTCTAAGCCTGCTTAATCATTCTAAACCCTCCCACACCTGTTACTATGTGCTAGTGCTATTGCATCACTCAATGCCGTCCACACCTGAATGACATCACAGGAAGAAGGCGTGTCACACAATAACCTACTCCACACGTCCTCTGGCAGTCACACTGCTCAGTAGCTATACTCAGTTATTTTATAGCAGAATAAAGGTGGCCATAGACTCAAAAGATCCGCTCGTTTGGCGAAATCGCCAAACGAGCGGATCTTTCCCCGATATGCCCCGATATGCAACTGACCATGGCTATATCGGGCGTAATTCGGCCGAACGATCGAATTACGATGCGCCAAGGGGCTCCGACGGGTCGGTCAGGTAAAAATCCAACCTTCCCGATCGATATCGTGGCCAGATATCTATCGGGAAGACCCGTCGGAGCCCCCATACACGGGCAGATAAGCTGTCAAATCGGTCCAAACGACCGATATCGGCAGCTTTATCTGCCCGTGTATGGCCACCTTAAGTCATCCTGGATCACTGAATATGAGGATTGTGGAATCAAGATGCACAGTATATTATGCAAGGTGTATAAAAGGATTGTGGGTTTACACAAGGCCACGACATACTGGAATAGTTTTCCTTGTTAACCAATAATAACAAGGGAGACTTCTGCAGCAAAGTTTTCCTTAATTTTGGCCTTTATGTATGAGTGAGTTTTATTGCAGTGAGCTGTAATCTCACACTTTGAAAAATCTGTGGCCTCAAAATTGTATGAGAGGGCGTGAATGCATTGCTTAGCAAAACCACTCCTGTGCACCTCAGGCCCCCAGCAACAGCAATTTTCTATTCCAGCACATAAAACATTGTGCCTCTTGTCACTGGTTTCCACAAGCACAATGTGTCAGGTACATTTTCAGGTAAAAGTTGTAGGAGCATTGTAACTCACGGCGCTTCCTCAGTCAGCACTGCAGAATATTTTGACACTAAATATGGATTAATAATAGAAAGCAATGTGCTACAAATAGGAATTGTTTTTTAAAAAAAAACCCTGGGTAACCTAAGTCTCTCCCTCCTATCACCTCACTTCAGAAGGAGACCAAGTACTGTATGATGCACACAACACGCAACTCCTTTGTGACAGAATGTTTGCTCTCCTGTCTATGGAACAAACAGTATGCAGCTCCTTCTATGCATTGCATTTTACAGTATGTTCACTTTATGGCACCCACTTTATATATACTGTAAGCATGCACCTTACAATACACAAGTACAATATGCAGTACATACCAGCTCTCACATAAATAAACTGAAGGCACATCCTGTCAGGAGGACATATGCAATAAGGAACCCCATAAACAATAAACTTATGCCCAACATATTACACAAAAACAGTATGAACCTCTTCCTATCAGTTGGGGAACACTATGCACCTCCCTTCTCACCTAATCCTACCTTGCACTGTGTCAAAGGAACACTCAGCACTTACTTCCTGTCACACACACACATGTACTCACAGTAGGCACTTGCTGTCACTCATGCACACAGGAGGCACCCGCTGTAACTCACACACACAGGCGGCACCCGCTGTAACTCACACACACAGGAGGCACCCGCTGTCAGCTACACACAGGAATCAACCGCTGTCAGCCACACGCACAGGAGGCACCCGCTGTCACTCACACTGTCACACAAACAGGAGGCACCCACTGTCAGCCACACACACAGGAGGCACCCACTGTCACTCACACAATCACTCACACTGTCACACGCACACACAGTCACTCACACACACAGTCACACACACAGTCACTCACACAGACACAGTCACTCACACACACACAGTCAATCACACACACTGAGCAGCCATTGTCACACACACACAGTTACTCACAAACACACACAGTCTCACACACACTGTCACACACACACAGTTACTCACACACAGTCACACACACACACAGTCACACACACACACAGTCACTCACACACACAGTCACTTACACAGTCAATCTCACACACACACTGAGCAGCCATTGTCACACACACACAGTTACTCAAACACACACAGTCTCACACACTGTCACACACACACTCACACTGGGCAGCCATTGTCACACACACACAGTCAATCACACACACACTGTCACACCGGGCAGCCATTGTCACACACACACAGTTACTCACACACACACACAGTCTCACACACTGTCACACATACCCTCACACTGGGCAGCCATTGTCACACACACAGTCAACCACACACACTGTCACACTGGGCAGCCATTGTCACACACACAGAAGGCACTTATCATAAAGGACACAACGCGTGCCCCTCTTGTCACTCAGTAAACACCTCTAATACGTGAGGTCACGGTCTCCACCCTCTGCCCCACACACTGAGCACTTCCTGTCTCAGGTACAAAGCCTGTCACAGTAACATGTCTCTCCCCCACATGAACTGCCCCCGGTTCTCACCTAGCGCCACCTCACACGCTTTCCGTAGCTGACTATGGTGCGCTCTCTTCACCTCCTTATCGCTAAGGATCTTATCCAGCGCTCTGGTCAGAAACATGTCGCTCTATCTCCCGGCGCCTCCTATTCCGTTTCACAAAGAGGGTGCGTGTCCCGGGAGCGGGGGGCTCCCCTCGGCTAATTCCCCTCGGCTAATTCCAGGCGCTTTCTAGGGCTCCAGGTTAGAGGTTGGTACAGTCGGGGGGCCACCCCATTACAGCCAGTCACTGCACCTGGGCTGTTCCGTGGGCGGTGCTGATGTGGGGTGGGCTGCGCTAGGGGGGTCGCTATGCGCTGAGACTTCTTAGTGAACCTGGGCTCTTCTTCCTCTCGCCATGTTGGAAGGAAGCGACGTCACGAGTAGGCCCCGCCCATAGCAGGCACTGCAGCAACACCCGGGGGAGGGACGCGGAGAGATCAGGGAGTGTGGGGCACGCAGAGCCGGCCTGGGCGTTCCGTACAGCTGGGATAGGCCGCTACTTCTCTGTAAGGAATTACAGCTGCAATGCGCTCCTCCGCCAGCACTGGGTGACAATGTCTTACTGCTGCGAGTTGTAGTTTCGCAATAATTCCAGCAACTTCTAACTGATTATGCCAGGCGAACGTAGAACCCATCTAAGCGTGAATTTTAGTTTTACTTTCTAAGACTATTCCCTTCAAGCACATGGATAGGACGGGTTGAGTGTCTAAGGCCTCATTTATATGCGTGTGAGTAGGAGCTGCCATAGTGCAAGTTGTGTTTGTGGTTAATTAATTAATGAGAAATTTCAACATATCTTTGTAAAACAGGACAACCTCTGGATTTGTTGGGGGCCCTAGAATTAATTTGCTGTGGGGCCCAGTAATATTTATTTACAGCACTGTTAGTTCTGCAATAACAGACCTATAACCTCACGTTTTACCTTTAAATGGCCCCTGTGGTGCAGTCGTGTAAAGCTTTGTTACCGGACACTTGTATTTTTGTATGAAATGTGGATGTTCATTGTACTGAACCATTCGTTGTTCAGCTCAGCTGGTGCTTTATAAATGGGGATAATAATTCTATACAATTTCCACGATCAAAGAAGGACGGCACTCCGGGGAAAAAAGCAGTGTCCTGCGGATAACAATTGCCTTATGCGTTTTGGGATTTACTCTCGAAACGCGTAAGGCGATTGTTATCCACAGGACACCGCAATAAACCTGCTTTTTCCCGGAGTGCCGTCCTTCTTTGATCGTGGAAATTGTGTAGACAGTGGGGACGCTGTGGACCGGGACTTTAACAGGAGAGCAGCTACGGGAGCGTGGACAGGATGATGTGGACAGAGCACCCAGACTTTTACAGGAAGAGCAGCTATGGGAGCATGAGTTTCCCTTGTTTTTTTTTATACTAATTCTAAAGGTGTGGCTGTTCCAAGTAGGGATTGAAGTAACTGCAGCAGCACTCTGTTCTGTGATAAATGATATTTATTCGTGCATCGGCAACGTTTCGAGCTATACCAGCTCTTTATCAAGGCTTGATAAAGAGCTGGTATAGCTCGAAACGTTGCCGATGCACGAATAAATATCATTTATCACAGAACAGAGTGCTGCTGCAGTTACTTCAATCCATGTGTGAGAACCTTTTGCAGAGAGGAGACAGCGTGCACCTGTGACTTCAAACAGTGATTGGTGTGAGTGTGGCTCTTTATCTTTGTTTATCTTTGAATTGTTCCAAGTAGGGATGCACCAGATCCACTATTTTGGATTTGGCCGAATCCTTTGCGAAAGATTGGGCCGAATACCGAACCAAATCCGAATCCTAATTTTCACGTGCAAATTAGGTGTGGGAAGGGGGAAAAATGTTTTACTTCCTTGTTTTGTGACAAAAAGTCACGCGATTAACCTCCCCGCCCTTAATTTGCATATGCAAAATCGGTTCGGCCGGGCAGAAGGATTCAGCCGAAACCTGCTTAAAAAGACCGTATCCTGGCCGAATCCCAAATCCTGGTTTCGGTGCATTCCTAGTACCAAGAACCTTGTTGTAATGTTGAACTCCATGGCACAGAAGTTTTCTTTTTACTCAGCAGGGAACAGTGGTGGAAGTTAGGGGACTCTGGTCCCCCCCAAATATTTGTTTCCAGGCTCCCTGTGAACATAATTGTGGATGACCTGCAATCCCCCCACTGCAGATACTTGCGGCTCCTTTGGCCGCACATAATCGTGGATGACAATCGATCATCCCGCTGCACATACAGCCGAGGCCCCCCCCACCCCAGGTGCTTGGTCTGTTTCTTTGGAGGTAGTTAGGCCACTGGCAGGAAAAGTGGTATAGATTTGTTACTGAAAGAATCTATAATTGATTTACAGTTATTCAGTCTCAGGGCAGGTGGGAGAAGCATATGGAGACTGTCTGATGGCTATTAATCTGCTCCTGCACTGGCCAGTTAGTTGGTAAGAAACATCTGTTTTGCTAAAGGCCCTTTACAAGCAAAAGTCGTTTTTTTTCCCTAAAGAAAAGCTCCAATCATGCTAATACAATCAACACCTAACTTTGTGACATTCTTGCTGATTATGATAAACAGATTATGCTGATTGGAGCAACGTTCCTTGGTATTTATTCCAGAAAGATCTTATTTACAAGTCATTCTGAATTGAGAAAGCCAGTTGGATGACTGGTGAAACGTCTCCAAGAAAAACACTGCAAGTCCGGTTGATTTGACTTGTTTCTACAGATATACCATGATCTGATGATTAATGAGAATCTTCACATACATTTTTTTTGGCTAAAAAAAATCCAGTACCAGTGCTTTCAGGCATTTCCCATTCAAGTTAGTGGAATTCGCTGGATGAAAGGCATCACATGTGCCATCAGGCTTGGGCTCTAATACTGCAGTGCAGGCTTGGACTGGCAATCTGTATATTCTGCTGCAAATGTATAAAAACGTATAAAATAACATTTATCGAAATATAAATAACAGAGATCCACCTTTCTGTTCTTACTTTAAGAAGGTTTAGTTAGAAAATGACCCAAATTTCATACAGATAAAGTAGATAAAATCATGGTCTGCAAACTGCTAACTTGATCAAGTCCGCAGGTAATATCAGTCTTTGTCGGCATAAGTGCATAGATCTGGGGCCACTTATGTGATCAACATTTTAAATGTAAATATATAATATACATGGTTTATTTAAACCAGGCATTCCCACCAGGCTCTACTACTATATTTTGCACATGGTTTTTTGAGGTTTTTGGATCTGAATCATCTTCTAATCAGTCTGACAGTCAGATGTTATTTTGAGACAGATTTGAGATCTGAAATGTTTGAACATAATGTATGAGGGTTTGAGGAAGTTGTCAGACTGCAAGAGCAATGTGACATGTACCAATCTATCAGGTAATGAGAACATCATTGAAAAGTAGTTGTCAGGCCTGAAAATAAAAGCGAGCGTGTGGCTGTCATTAGGGATAATTATGTTTTGGATTTCAAAGGTTGCTTCTGGATACTCCTATTTAGCTATAACTGTACACAATTTAATGAGGAATTATTAATATAGGACACACTTCTTTAATATTACATAAACTGTTA
Source organism: Xenopus laevis (assembly GCF_017654675.1). Lineage (NCBI taxonomy): Eukaryota > Metazoa > Chordata > Amphibia > Anura > Pipidae > Xenopus > Xenopus laevis. Next base: position 104,927,193 of record NC_054382.1, read on the forward strand.
AAAATCCCTGTATAGTTTTCTGTAGACTTTGTGATCCAGTTTTCATGAAACATTTAATATGAAAAATTCTGAAGACATAATTTTTTACTTTTTTTAATTCCCTCAATTTTTCTTGAGGCAAATCTTCCATTTTCCAGTTTGTGTATATGACAAACAAAAAGATGACATAGTACTGTTTCTATTGAGACTAAGGGGCCCATTTACTAACAGTTGAAATTTTTTTCCCATGAATCCCAAAAAAAATTTGATTTTCCTATGTTTCTAAAAATTCTAGATTTATATGGAGGCTTATTTATTAAGGGGCCGATTCACTAACTTCGAGTGAAGGATTCGAAGTAAAAAAACTTCGAATTTTTGTGCTCCTCGACTATCGAATTGGCGTAAATTCGCCTGAGTAGAATGATTCGAATAGATCGAGCGCAAAAACGCTGCGACTATTCGCCATTCGATAGTCGAAGTACTGGATCGAGTGCAAAAACGCTGCGACTATTCGCCCATTCGATAGTCGAAGTACTGTCTCTTTTAAAAATACTTCGACTGCCTACTTCGGCACTTAAAACCTACCGAATTGCTTTAAAAGCCTATGGGAAAGTTCCATAGGCTTGTTTTCCAAGTTTTTGATCGAATAAAAAGGCATTCGATCGAATGAAAATCCTTCGAGCGAATATTCGATCGAGCGCCTATTTGCCTGGCGAATATTCGCCAATTCGACTATTCGCCAGCGCGTAAATTCGCCCAAATTGTCTATTCGATTCTATTCCCCAGTCGAATTTCGAGGGATTTAACCCCTCGAAATTCAACCCTTGAATTTGCCCCTAAATGTCGGATTTTATTGTTGATTACTGTTGTTTATTGTTGAAACCCTGACTAAACTCGTACTCTAAAACCACGATTGTCATTGAATTTATTAAAAGATCCGAATCTAAAAAGTGCGAACAAATAAAAAGCACTGAACGGCGCGCCAAAATATGAATACCTCGAAAAACCTCAAAATATTCTAGTTTTTGGACAATTCTTAGCAAAGAAAAATCTGAAAATTTAATTGATTTAAAGCAGATCATCACAGCTCCCATTGACTTCTATAGCAGCGCAACAACTTTTACTTGGTGAAGTTTTCCCTTAGAGGCTTTCGTGGTTTTTACACTTAAGAAATCTCATTTCTCACTTTTTGAACTTTTTAGAACTTTTAAGAAATCTAGGAAAATTTAATTTTTTTTGAGATTTCATGGAAAATAAAATGCGTAAAGTGTAAAAACTATAAAAACCACAAAAAGCCCTAAGACAAAACTTTGCCAAGTAAAAGTTGTTGAGGTGCTATAGAAAACAGCGGGAGCTGCGCTGTACTTATTGGACTGCTTTAAATAAATTTTAGGTTTTCAATTTTTTTTGCTAGGAATTGTCTGAAAAACTAGAATATTTTGAGGTATTCATATTTTAGCGCATTGTTCAGTGCTTTTTTGTTCACACTTTAAAGGGCACCTGTTGGGCAAATATATATATATATATATATATATATATATATATATATATATAGATAGATAGATATATATATATAGATATAGATATAGATATAGATATAGAGTCCGCACTCAGGTTGGGGGTAACCATGGTTTGTTTTTTTTTTTTTTATAAAATTTCCCCCTGCCAGCTCTAGGCCACCCGCATGGGGAGGGCATTCCAGGCACGAGCAGCCATGTTGGGGCACATGCATAATGAGCGAGTGCCGCGACTTTCTCATTATGCATATGCCTGTGATCTCAGAAGCGCCTTTGTGCATGCACTCTGGCTGACATGGCCGCCCCACTGGGAGCTCCCTCCTGGTGCCAGTGTCCTAGAGCTGGTGGGTGCAAATTTAAAAAAAAAAATATTTACCCCTCCAACCGGAGAACCCGCAGCTTTGGTTGGGGATATATGTTGCAGCTAATGCGTAAGAATAAAATTAGTCTTTTGTGCAACACATTTCTAGCATGTACCAAAATACATATGCAACTTGCGAACATAAATTTAAGTTCAACTTTAAGTTAGCTCATGGTAAGTTATAGAATGCCCTACTGCTTTTGAGTTGGTCTTCATTATGCTACATTTTTTTTTTATAGTTCTTGATTATCTGGGATTTGACCATAAGCAGTTGGGTTCTTGGCACCTTTGTCCATTAGTTAAGTGTTGACGACTGAAAGCAAGTGAGACAGACTACATTGTTCTGAATCTGCTAAATCAATTGTTATTTCTGAAGACTGTATTTGTGTCTAAGAAAGGAAAAGTTAAGCCTACAGATAAATGTTCCAATAACTGGGGGGGGTATTGTTTTAATGCAAGTTGGTATCAATGGAATACAACAATAATAACAGATTTTTAGGTCAAAATTAATCCTTTTTTTAATGTTGGTGCAGCAGGTTCTTCAGAACAGCACAATTATTTAATATAACATTTTACTGCCCTTGAAAAATATAAGGATATCCAATGTCACCAAGTAATTCCCATATAAAGGTACAAGGTTGTAAGCCGAGTCCTTTATATACAGGGGACTTGTAACATCCTTGGATTAGTATTGGTACATTATTAGACAATTTCCATAATTTATTGCCACTGTAGTTAAAAATATCGGTAAATGTTTAAATAGAGAAAAATATAAAATAAAAATATTCGATAGCAACGAGTTGTTCCTGAAATATATCGAAAATACATTTTTTTTGGTGTTTTTTTTTTAAACTGGGGGTACAATATTTTGTCATGACATGGCATCACTAAGCATATACAGTATTTTAACTGATGGCATAAAAAGGAACAATTTATAAGGATGGATTTTACAATATTTTTATGGCTTTTGGTGTATTATAAATGTTATCATCATACTATTTAACTGGACCTAAACGCTATATGCACATCAAACAAAAACATGTCAGGTAAAACCCCAAGATAAATACTGTATAAGTACATTATCAAACAATTTGCATCATTTAGATCCATTATAGTTAATTATATAACTAAGCAATGTTTATACAGAGAAAAATGTGCCCCCTGGCCTGTATCTGTTCTATAATGGGTTCCATGGTATTGCTTGTGTATATTTTTTTACCACACTTAAAGGGCATATTTATCCATATGTGAGATTAGTAGGGATGCACCGAATCCAGGATTCGATTCGGGATTCGGCCAGGATTCGGCCTTTTTCAGCAGGATTCGGATTTTGACGTTTCCTTCTGCCTGGCCAATCCGAATCCTAATTTGCATATGCAAATTAGGGGAGGGGACGGAAATCGCATAACTTTTTGTCACAAAACAAGGAACTAAAAAATTTTTTTTCCCCTTACCACCCCTAATTTGCTTATGCAAATTCGGTTCGGTATTTGGCCGAATCTTTCAAGAAGGATTCGGGGGTTCGGCCGAATCCAAAATAGTGGATTCGGTGCATCCCTAGAGATTAGCGTTTACTACCGAAAAATGTATCCAGTTCTGTTCATTCTTTATTTATACATATTTGGGATTAGCTTTTACTACCTGACAACTCATCCACTTTCTGTTCGTACCTCATTTTAGAAGTGGTTATCAATTGACAAGCTCCAACTTTCCCCCATTGATAAATATTCTTCTAAAAATCCCATAGGAATGAATAGAAAGTGGATAACTTTTTCCTGTAGTAAACGCTAATCTCACATTTTGATAAATCTACCCTTTGGAGACCCATTTATTGAAGGTTGAATTTTAGAGGTTCTTGACACCATGGGGCAGATTTATCAAGGGTCGAATTTCGAGGGTTAAAAAACCCTCGAATTCGGCCCTCAAAGTAAAATCCTTCGAAATAGAATTCAAAGGATTTTAGCGCAAAAGCTTTGATCGAATAAAAATAGTTCATTTGAACGATTCAAACTATTTTAAGCGACCGATCAAAGGATTATTATTCGACCAAAAAAAACTTAGAAAAGTGCTGGAGAAGGTCCCCATAGGCTAACATTGGACTTTGGTAGCTTTAATGTGGCGAAGTATGAAGTCAAAGTTTTTTTTGAAGAGACAGTACTTTGATTATCGAATGGTCGAACGATTTTTACTTCGAATCATTCGATTCGATCGAATTTGACCAATTTGATGGTCCGAAGTACCCAAAAAAATACGAATATTTTTTCATTCAAAATATTCACTCGAGCTTAGTAAATCTGCCCCCACGATTAAACCCTATTTCTCTAAATTCACAAAGGCCATGAAAGTTATTAAAAGATCCGAATAGAAAAAGTATGAAGTGGGTTAAAAAAAGAAAAGCTGGACTATGCACTAAAAAATAAGAAAACCTCAAAAAATTCAGACCATTACTAATGAGAAAAAGGAGAAAACCTCTAAAAGTCCAATAGGATCAGCACAACTCCCATTGATATCCTGCCTTGACTTTCAAAGTTCCACTGTCTGAATGACCTTATGGACAGTGGAATTTGTAAGCTGGAAGCCTTTTGCAACCTTTTTATAGCCTTCCCCTCCTTCATATGCATCAGTTAGCTTTGTTTTTTGATCCTCAAGAGGTTTATGATGTTCTGCTGGGAATGACCTAGTAGCTATACTAAACATTGTATAAGAATCCCTTAATAGACTGTGCAAATAAGAGCTGGTAGATGTGGTTAGCTGTGTTGGCACTGTTACCATGGGAGCAATAATACAGTACATAGTACATATCAATGAATTCACAACAACAGGGAAAATGACTATTACTCCTTGTTGTGTAAATATGTCAATGGATTTGTTGTTACCTGCAGTCTTATATGAGCAAAGGAGTCTCAAATCTTTAAATAGAAAAATCCACATGGGCTGCCAGGTGAAGGTAAAGTTTTTCATTAGTATGTTTATTAGCTATTTACAAACTTACTCTGCTTTCTTTTAAAGGCAATTGCACACACTAGAAACTGTAAAATAAAAATCTAGATATGTCTTAGACTTTCTTGCATTTTTTGTGATTTCTAAGAAATGATATGGAATTAAAAACAGTAATACCCAATACAAACTGATTTTCTTTTTTCCAGGGCTTCAATTTGGTCCATTTGGTTTCTGCTTTGCTCACTCTGCTTTTAAAGTATAACATTAACATTCAATTGCAGGCTTAACAAACAAGTCAAAAACCAAGAAGAAAGTTGGCCATAAACCGTTAAGATATATGACTATCTGTACCTGTATTTTTTTGGGTGATGGTTCCCCTTTAAAAGGCTTAATGCGATAAGGTAGTTGGGTACAGTCAGAGGTCAGGGCAGGCAGCAAACAGGACAGACTCTGACACCAGGTAGTGTTTTGCAAAAGGAACAAAAGTAATTACTAAAAGCAACATTGGGGAGAAAATGGAAAATTATTCATTTTTTAAGGCAAGTTATAGTAGACACTATTTGTAGGCATTTGTCAAACAAGGAACTGCATTTTCTCATAAAACACAAGCACTCAACATTTGAATTCAACATTAGTGTTGTTTCACCTGAAGGACTTCTTTAGAACATAGAAATCAAAACCAGCGGGGTGTGGGCATCCGTTTTTAGAAGCATCCTCTTCTTCCGAGATGTCACCGGTAGACACTAGCACTGAAGAATAGAAATTAGGGACATCAGCACTCTATTTTCCATTATAGTTTTGTAGGTACCCACACACACCTGTGGATTTACATTTTACACAGAATAGCAGCTTTTTTTGTGTCAGGAGTGCCTGTTTGGAATTTGTATATCTGGTTTTAGTTTGCATCTGTGAAAATCACATGACTAGGACTGTGAAATGTAATGCACCTCAATCACCGGGATGTGTCTTTTGTACCAAAATATATTGCACACACCCCCCCCTTATGTAAAAGGCACACTGTTTGCCGGGTGCAGGAACCATTAGCAACAAATTCGATTTTTTTTTAAACAGGTGACCAGTAAATGCTACTTGCTGATGTAAGTGGTGAATGTTTCTTATGAGTTAATGAACACAATAAAACCATTGTTGCAAATGTACCGTACTTAAAAAGATACTGACACCATAAACTAAACCTTTTTTTGCATAACATTGTCTTTGCTTTCTGTTTATAATTTTACCATAAATGTACTCCCAGATGCGTTTATATTAGTTATCTGATCCCCCACGTTCCAATATGAGGAGGCTGCCATATTTGTACACCAGTAGGTTGAGAAGGGACTGTCAGGTTGGCAAAAAATCATGTTTGGGAACTTCAAGTAGCCGTTTAAAGGGGTTGTTTACTTTCCAAACATTTTTTCAGTTCAGTTGCTTTCAGATTGTTCCCCAGAAATAAAGACTTTTTTCAATTACTTTCCTTTACTTCAATATTAAAAAAACAGTGACACATAGAAAATTGAAAGTAATTGAAAAAAGTAGTTATTTCTGGTGATCTTATCTGAAAACAACTAGTTTGAAGGTGAACAATCCCCTTAATAACAAAAGCCCTATCAGTGCAAAATGACCTATAGGTAACTTTTAATGTATATTGATATTTTGACGATGTAGAAACAATTGAATTTTTGTTTTAAAAGCCTGTAATAAAATCCTCATAGCATTCATTTTTGACCAGATCATCCGTATCAACCTAAATGCCAATATGGCATCAGAAGAACGGCAAGAACTGCTGCTTTTGTACAGTAATTAATTAATAAGTCGGTGTAGTAGTATATATTTTTTAGTACAGGTGTAGGATCCCTTATCCGGAAACCCGATATCCGGAAAGGTCCGAATTACGGAATGGCTGTCTCCCATAGACTCCATTTTATCCAAATAATCCAAATTTTTAAAAATTATTTCCGTTTTCTCCGTAATAATACAACAGTAGCTTGTACTTGATCCAAACTAAGATATCATTAATGCTTATTGGAAGCAAAACCAGCCTATTGGGTTTATTTAATGTTTAAATGAATTTCTAGTAGACTTAAGGCATGAAGATCCAAATTACGGAAAGATCCATTATCCGGAAAACCCCAGGTCTTGAGCATTCTGGATAACAGGTCCCATACCTGTACACTCTTGTAGTAGAACAATTTTCACATGGGTCCTGGTAGGTCCTACATTTAAGTGCTGTATATTTTGATGTTTAGCCCAACTAAAACATGGGTCAATGTTTTATTTGCCGGGAGCATTAAGTCCATATTTGCTTTAGCAACCATCTGTTATGCTTTCCTCAAATTATCTTTAAACCATTTTTATACATAGCCATGTTCTACAACCTCAGCGGCCAAAGAATGATGTCACTTGACTCTCAGTGCCAATATTAACAATTCATGCACACCAGGCGATCAAATGATTCTACTATAAGGAGGATGTAGGATTCAGTTACCAAGCCAATGTTGTTTACATCCTTTATAGCAGTGCTAGCCACTATTTTGTATTATCATACAAGCAACTCTATGGAACTTTTGAAGTTTGTAAATACTGCAATACTAGAGAACCATAATAAACTCCTTGGATCTGTTTATTTACATTCATGTATAAAAATGATTAGGTTACCCATATCCTTATATTACACAATGCAAATCACATGCTTCACAAAGGCATATATTATTAAAGATTACTTGTGTTTCCACAGTAGATAAGCAAATATTTGTAATACACTGTAATGCGTACATGCTAGCTCATGCCTTAGGCAAGGAATTCATTGCTTAGTCATCAAAGGCAAAATGACTCCTAAATATTGAATGGAATATAATTGGCTTTTATGATGGCATCAAGAAATTTTAATAAAAAGACTGGATTGTCAATTATTCTTTTAACTATGCTGAGCAGATGTCCCAAATATTTGGGCCATATGTCCCATATCGGATTTATTGGAATTTAACGTCACACTCTCCTCTCATTCCTAACCCTCTTACTACCCTATGTCTCTTCCCACTGCAGGTAATGTAAGGTATCAATGAACAAAAGTCTAGTGAAAGAAGAGAGAATGGGAGAAAAAGTAAAATTGGATTAATAGTGAACTTAAAGGTGAGCCACCTCTTTAACATGCATTTTTTGCTACATTTACTAGCGACTGAAAGACCGCAAAGTCGCTACATAGATAACACATGGTTGAGTTTTTGACCACAAGCTAAACGTTACTCGTTTCAGTACAGCCATTTGCCCTTGGGAGATTTTCAAGTAATGCTATAATGAGAATGGATGAAGTAGAATAGGATTTATTACTATGTAACCTCAGCTGCCTGCTTAGTCACAAAGCATAATGTTCATCAGCATTGGTCAGTGCATTGCTGTGCAGAGGAGCTTGAAGTATAGGAACTAAAGACAAAGAAAAAAAATGGTAATAGGAAGGGCAAGGGCACAGATGATGTTTTTACATTGTGTTTCTAAAAACCTTAATACTGGCATAAGTGAGCTCTAAATGTAGCTCTATGGGTAAAATGGAAAACATACTTCAGTAAACCCACAGGGCACTTACAAGCTGACATCAGCTGATAAACACCATTCTTTTCATTTTCTGTCCGAAGCAACAGGAACACTAGTGAAATTCTATACTAATAGAACAGAATATGATCTGTTCCTACTGCAGAGAAACTTGGCTGAAATAAGCTGCATTGTCCTTTATGGCAGCAAATTTTTCCCAAGGTGTTGGATTTATGTCATGCCATAATGACACTGCGTTGTGATATAATTAAATGCCCACCTGGAGGTTCTTCATAGATGGTGATTCTGGAAAATGTGAACTTCCGAAAAAACACACAAAATCGTGTAATGTGATTTTATGGGCTTATTTATATCAGTGTTAATGTTTTTTTGTTTTTTTTTTAAATGTGACTGAAAACCGCCATGTGTGCCCTTGCTCTAAGAAGTGAGAGAAGATAATATTCCAGATGGGTTTGAAGGAAAGTAAAGAATTGAGAGAACAGTATAGAATAAAATGAAGTAAAAAGAAAAGCATAATACAAAGAGAAGCAGAAGGCTGAAGTAGGAGAATCACAGACGGATAGAGGAAATGTAAAACTGTGGAAGTGGGGGTGAGAGAAGAAGTAGATGAAATACGAGATAAGAATAGCCAGCAGTTGTAAAATTGATGGAGGAGACAAAGAAGTAGTTAAAAATAGTCACAGCAATGAAATTATAAAGTCATTGTTGAAATAGATGGGTGGGTCTATGTCATGAAACTCCAACACAATCTGGAGTACTTTATCAGCCTAAATGTATCCTGCATGGAAGCTCTCAAATATACATAGATTTCCAGAGGTGCCATATCTACCTTGCCAGGAAATTGGTATCTCGTGTATAACCAGATATAGCTGTCCTCACTGAGGGAAAAGTTAAAGAGGGCTCACATAGCCTGTGAATGAAGGGACAATACTATTGAGATGACCACATCCAAAGCACTTTGACTTGCACAGTTAAACAAGGGGTGGAGATTGCCCAGTGAGACCTTAATTAAATATCAATTTCAATATATTATAGTATAACCCATATGTACCAGACACAGTGACACTTTTTTTGCCACTAAATAGTTTGTTGTTGGGTGACTAGGGGATATCTGCTTGCCAGACCAGACCTTAAGTACCATATAGAAGAGGAGATTGAGGAAGCGGAATGGCCATTGATGAAACATTAACAATAAATAGCATATTCTACAAAAGATTAAGGAATATGTAGGCCTATATCATTGCCCATACTGTGTAATCCAGTCTGAACAGAGATAAAGCTATGGAGCAGCTATTAATAGCCTATAAGTGCAATATGCATGACATGGGTCAGGCTTTTTTAAGGATGCTTTGTATTATTAGAAATGTCATGTTTCTAAATATATGGAATGTTAATATTTGTAATATTACAAAGATTACAAATTTTATCTGTTGGCCTTAGTGGAACCTTGTACCAACCCCTATTTAGATATACCGTATATACTCGAGTATAAGCCGACCCGGGTATAAGCCGAGGTACCTAATTTTACCTACGAAAACTGGGAAAACTTATTGACTCTAGTATAAGCCTAGACACAACTACAGCCCTGTCTCCCAGCAGCGCACATTCTGCCAAAGCGACCCCCCCCCAGCGATCAACCAGACTTCTTTGCAAAGTTGATGGTGACAGAGAATTGCCAAACGGATTACTGTGTGCATTGTCCCACTGTCCCACTACCATGTGCAGAGGGTGCTGTTTGATATTGCCATCACTGTTAATTTTTCGTATAACCAACAGAGGGCGCTGTGTGATATTGCAGTCACTGTTATTCTTTCATATAACCAATAGAGGGCGCTGTGTGATATTGCAGTCACTGTTAATCTTTCATATAACCAACAGAGGGCACTGTGTGATATTGCAGTCACTGTTATTCTTTCATATAACCAACAGAGGGCGCTGTGTGATATTGCAGTCACTGTTAATCTTTCATACAACCAACAGATGGCGCTGTGTGATATTGCAGTCACTGTTATTCTTTCATATAACCAACAGAGGGCGCACTGTTATTCTTTCATATAACCAACAGAGGGCATTGTGGGATATTGCAGTCTCTCCCCAAGTGTACTGTTGGTATAGGAATGATTAAAAGTGACTGCAATCTCGGCTAGACTTTTTCAGCACATTTTGGATGCTGAAAAACTCGGCTTATACTCTGGTATATACGGTAGTCACTTGATAAGCCCCATTGATCCAGCAACTCTGTATTTGTCCAGGCACAGACAGAAGAAACCATAAGGTATAATGGCATATATATCTCTTCATAAGGCATATGTGGTTACATTGTTCACATATATACGGGTTAAGATGTTTCCCAGACACAAACATTGAAACTATTGATATGTTGTTATCACAAGTGACTGTTTATTTATTATGCATTTAACCACATCCAGAATTTACATAATCTGCAGTGATGCCTGGTACATCTGTGCACAGGAAAGGTTTAAATCACAGGAAATGACAGGAAATTAAACAGAATGAGGTGTATTTCCATGATGCTTTAGCGACACTTCTTGAGCGCATGCATTGTGATATTTTTAACTGCTAGCATGGTTTCAACACAGGTTGGTTTAATGAGACCCTCTGGTAATAGAAATCCATAATATCCAGTGTCACGAAGCTCAAAGGCATATGCATATGGAATGCCATTATTGTAGGCCCAGTCCATGGAACTGCCTGAGGTCAGATCTAAAAAGGTTGAATACAAAAGAATATTTATTGAGTAATATAATAAAACATATGTGGTTTTCCTAGCAATAAGCTAATAAAACATGCAGGGTTCTGTCTGGTCCACAAGAAAACTCTCCTTCCAGATCCATCATCACACTTCACCAAGTCCTATGAGAACTGATAAAAAGAGCTATTGCAGATGACTGGGAAGAGGGTACACAGTAGGGATGCAAGGAATCCACTATTTTGGGATTCTGCCAAATCATATGTGAAACATTTGACTGACTGACAAAAAGCCACAAAATTTTAAGGATTCAGATTTCGTTATGCCAGGCACATGGGTTCTGCCAAAGCCACATCCTTCTGATAAAGGCCGAATCCTGTATTCAGTGCATCCCTAGTGCATAGAAAGCCTATGATTATCTAATACCAACCAGGGACTGGTTGGTTCAATTCAAAATATTGTATCCAAATACTATTCCCCAACAACATTTTCTCCTCTGTATACCCTTTCCCCTCCCTTCCCCAGTTAAAATAATACATTAAACCTTTAAAAGAATGAGTTTTATCCAGAATGTATATGGAAAAAAGGAAAGCAGAGGAATCCAAAAACATACTTTGGCTGTGCACCTACACCGTATAATAATAATTATTATGATATAATAATATGATATGTGACTATTAAACACTCCCATGCTGCTGATTAGAGGCAGTTTTTCTGGTACTATTTTGTTGCATTGGACTATCTCTAGATTAGATCTGGCCACTTGTTATGGTTTTGTTTCTTTAAATGAGGAGCCATTGGTACACGATTATTATTTATTCTTTATATATTTATATAGCGCCAGAACATTCACACTATGATTTGCAGAGATTATCATTCACAGCACCCATGACAGAATACCAAGTTAATATCATTGTGCCAGGGATAAACATAATATAACATTTTGTTTTCTATTGTACATTTGTAGGTGATACGTTTAAAGCAAAGATTTCAAAATAACTTACATAATGTGGAGGATGCTGGGCCATGTTTATACGTTATGCCGTAAGCTGAGTGTATTGCCAGAACAGCGTTATGTGCAGCTGATTCCTATGTCAAAAGGTAAACCGTAAATTAGTATAGCATTATTATTATAGAGTTATTTTTTTTCCAATTCAATTATTATAGAGTTATTTTTATCCACCTTTAACACTCTTCTTTCCCTTTCTCCACCCCTCCATGCCCATCTGTCTCTGCTCAAGATATTGTTGAGCACTTCAAAAACAACATTGACAGAAGTGACATTACACTACTCGACCCCACTGGACTTCCATCACCCTCCCTCCACACTCCCCATTCTCTCCTGTGCTCCTTCACCCCTGTAACTGATGAGGAAGTCTCAAAACTGTTGGCCTCTTCTCCCCTTACTACCTGCCCGCTTGATCCTATTCCTTCAAAACTTCTCCATAATGCCAATCCCTGTCTAATCAAAGCCTTAACTCATTTATTTTTCATCTCTCGCTGTCAATGGGAATCTTTCCTTCTCAACTAAAACATGGTCTTGTCACCCTGATTCTAAAAAAACCTCTCGATCCCTCGAATCTTGATAACCTCTGGCCTATCTCTCTGCTACCTTTCATCTCTAAACTACTTGAGCGCCTAGTCTACAACCGACTAACCTCATTCCTCTCTGACAATAACCTGCTGGACCCCCTACAATCTGGTTTTAAGCAACAACACTCCACTGAAACTGTCCTAACCTGACTAACTAGTGACCTTTTAACAGCTAAAGCCAACAATCACTTCTCACTACTAATACTGCTTGAGCTCTCCGCTGCATTTGACACTGTGGACCATCCTTTTCTTCTCCAGTCTCTCCATTCACTTGGCCTTCGTGACACGGCCCTGTCCTGGTTCTCTTCTTACCTCACTAATCATTCCTTCTGTGTCTCCTACAATGGAGTAGCATCTTCTCCCTTTCTTCTTTCTGTTGGGGTTCCTCAAGGCTCTGTCCTGTGCCCCTTATTATTCTCCCTTTATACTTTCTCCCTCGGCAAACTAATCAACGTGTATGGTTTCCACTACCACCTCTATGCTGATGACACTCAGATCTATCTCTCCTCTCCTGATCTCAACCCAGATCAACCCTCTAACTCGGGTCTGCTCCTGCCTGTCCGCTTTCTCTACTTGGATGTTGCAACGCTACCTTAAATTAAACCTCTCAAAAATGGAAATGGTTCTCTTCCCTCCAACTAACACAATTAACATCCCGGATGTATTCATCATAGCTAACAATTCCAATATCACCCCATCTCCCCAGGCCCGGTGCCTTGGGGTTATCCTAGATTCTGTCCTATCCTTCACGCCTCATATCCAGTCACTTGTTAAATCATGTCATAATCAACACTGCTGCGAGGCTCATACACCTCAGCAACCACTCCTCCTCTGCCACGCCATTCTGTCAATCCCTGCACTGGCTTCCACTACCTCTCAGAATAAAATTCAAATGAATGACCCTGACATTCAAATCACTTCATAACTCTGCCCCACCCTCTGATGTCATCTCTATATATACTCACCCAATCGCTTTCTACGCTCCTATACTGACCTGCTACTCAACCCTTCTCTCATTACCTCCACACATGCTCGCATTCAAGACTTTGCAAGGGCTGCACCCCTGCTCTGGAATTCTCTCTCACGGTCTGTCCGACTTTCTCCCAACCTTTCTGCTTTCAAAAGATCTCTTAAAACGCATTTCTCTAGAGAAGCCTACCCTCACTCTGCTTAACTACCAAATGCAATACCACATACAGTACTACATCTCTCACTCACTTAATTCTAATCCTGCCCACTCCCACACCTTGTTTTATTCCCTTCCCTTTAGATTGTAATGCTCTTTTGCACAGGGCCTTCCTCACCATTTGTACCGTATTAGTTATGATGTATGTATGTTCTATGTATGTAATTAATGTGATTTAGTTGTATAAACACATTTACTATACAGCGTTGCAAAATATGCTGGTGCTATATAAATAAATGTTAATAATACATAATAATAATAGCAACAATTTTAATTCCACAGTCTCTCATTAAATGCCATATTTCGAAGTTTAATAGTAAGATCTGCAAGTCTAACTGCAGGATATTTTCAACTAATACTATAATATTAGTTATTTGGAAATGTATATGAAAGGGCCACTTCTAACACAGGAAAGTGCCCTATAATTCTGTGCAGTAATAGGGACATATACTCTACATATACAACCTTTGGCACTGCACTGTTAAATTGCAGAGGAGCAGTGCAGAGTGTACTTGTAGTGTAACCTATTTATAAAACATTCTGTTTACTTCCTAGAATACATTACAAAGGAATTTATTCATAAGACCAATTAATTGCTGCTTCAGAGTTAAAGGCCCCTACATTAAACCAGCCAGCTTCCAATGTTGGTTAATTAAATGGGAATGTGCCTGGGCATGTAAAAGCAGATTGGTGTCTCGGCACCCCCTGCTCCCCCGGTATTTCCGCCACTGGCTATCCAAATAGTTAAGTGCCTGGAGTTTTGTGCGCAACCAAAACACTGGAGCTAATCATATTAGTCAGTATAAAATTAATTAAGTTTCTGTAAACCACGTAAAAAGGTATATACATATATATATTTATAAAATAGTCCAAAAAGTGTCTACACTCTTCCCCTTCAAAAAAACTCGTGGGTGCTCGGTAAAACAATGCATATGCTTGATTATTTAGAATGGACCTGCACTCCAGTTACTTTAAATACATGGCAATCTTTATTCAAACATCATTTGTGCATCCAAAGTTTCGGCCCACATTAGGGCCTTTAGCCTTGAAGCAAGTTGTTTTTTTTTTCAGTAATAATTTTACTTTAACCTGGACTGGAATATATTTATAGTTCATCTGCCTCTTGTGCCAGCATGGCTTTGTTAGCTGTCTTAATTGTCTGATATTCTTCACTTTCAATAGCAATCCGAGAAACTAAATAGAATAAGCAATAATTTTCCCAGTAAGCAATACTCAGGTAAAATAATAATGAATGGGCTGCCTTTATTTAAATTTTAAAAGCAAAGCACAAGTAGCAACTAACTTACATTCTGTAAAGCATGAATATCTGTGATTAATAATACAGTTTCCACAGGCAGCCTGTAATTAATTATGACTGTTAGTGCAGCACTGTAATAGAAATGTTATAAGCACAGACTTTGGTAAACCTCACTCACTAAATCAAGGGACTCAAAAGAAATCAGACATATTCGTATAATGCACAAAACTATAATGTAAATTAGTCGGTCAGCATGCTGTGTTCTTTATAAATGCCAAAAACAGGCTTTAACATTGTAAATGCTACAGGAAAATATCACAAGACTTACTTACCACACAGCTAAAATTTGGAATGGTACCATATTGATAAGAGTAAGGATAAAGCAGCATCTGGGCATAAGCATGGAAGGACATGTAGGCCCGAACATGTTTTCTTTGTTTGTAAAGGAACTGGGCGACAGCCTTAACTTCTGGCTCAGACTCAGCAAAGGGGCCACAGTATGTATTGTCACATGGGTTTAAGGAAGCACCTTCATCTGTAATGTTAGAAAACAGATCATAAACAAATTTACTAGAGTGATGTAAATATCAGCACATCTACATGGATTGTGTGCAAGCTGAAGTCATTGAACATTGAGTTCATTGATGGGGTCATTTACATTTCCTTGGGGCGCAAGTGATAAAGCACTAAGCGACACAAGAGCACATCCCTACAACAAGGTTACAGATTGAAAATAAAATTAGGGACCTGAACACAAGAGCTAGTAGTACGCACAGGAATTTATTAACCAATTGCTGTACTATTTCAAATTAAAGACACTGTGTACATTGCAAGTTAATAATTCTACCATTTAAAATTGTATTCAAGAACCAATAAATGTATTTTATTTTAGTTGTGATACTGGTGTGTAGGCAGCCATTGCAGTTCATAATGGAAATGCTTTCAGAAGGAGTAGTGATTTGGGTTAGCTGGACTTAGATTCATACAATTTTACTAGTGCTGTTCTCATATCTACCACTAGGTGAGGCACGGGAGCACATTATCTGGATACCCTCCCATTGTTTTGCCGATGGGTCGCAGGGGCGGGGGTGGGAGGGTGGAAGGAAGGGGGATGATATCACTTCAATTTGCAGTGCAGCAGTAAAGAAATTTATCAGAGTGCAAAGCACATGGCTGAGGACATCTGGGAATCTATGAACATGGCTATCCTTACTTCAAATTTAAAAATTAAATTTAAAAAAAAAACCCTGTTCCCTCTTTTGAGAAGTGGATAAATGATAAAACTTTATGATTTTTTTTAAGAATACACAGAAACTCCAGTTGCTTTAGACTTACCTTTACCAGATACTATATATCGTGACTTGGACAAATTAAAGCCTTTATAGATATGTTGATATAAAGTTTGAAAGCAGTGAAAAGAAATTTAGGGCATATTGACTATTTCTTTTTCCACATCCATATAGTTTAAGACAAGGGAAGCATTATTTCATATTGTTTGCTGACATACGTTGCCATTTAAAATATTGAAGGGATACTGTCAAGATTTTTATTGTGTTGTTTTTATTTCTAAATTACATTGTTTATACTGCAACTAATTCACTCTACCATATAAAATGTTATTCCTGAACCAAGAATTATATATATATTTTTTTACAATTTTTTTTTACAAATAATATCGGTGTGTAGGCAGGCCTCTCAGGTCATTTTGCCTGATCCTGTGCTTTTGAATAGAGACAGCATTTGGGATCTGCTAAAAATTATTAAAACATTAAATAAACTAATTAGGATGGTTTTGCTTCCAGTAAGGATTCATTATATCTTATTTGGGATCACTTTTTCTGTAGGGTGTGAGCTCCTAATGTAATTGCCTTTTTATCTGTATGTAATTAATTTGAGGGCATTAGCAGAAAGAGGCTCAAACCACAAACGTACAGCTGATACACATTTCATAAGAGCAGATAGCTGTCATGGGTAGAACTGATTCTGACTGTATTCGTTTAAAGTACTCTGGATACCCACGTAGTTGCTAGCTGCTTTTCATAAAGACACATTAACACCCCTGCTGAAATCCCTGCAATCTGTCCTGTATGCCTTGTATTTCTTAAACAAAGAGATACCAGAGATTCTCAAGGTTGAATAATATTAATTGCAGGAAGAGTAGTAAAAATATGCAATTAAATAAGAATTCATGATATTTCCTAAAAATACTATCTCTTCACTATCTTGGCTAAGCTGCTGTGCCTGAGATTGGGTACACTCTTTTTTTCTTCTAGCAGCCCTTTAAATGGAGATTACTACTCCCACACTAAAAATGGTACAGGTATGGGATCCGTTATCCGGAAACCCGTTATACAGAAAGCTTCAAATTATTGATTGGCTGTCTTCCCTTTTCTCTGTAATAATAAGACAGTACCTTGTACTCGATCCAAACTAAAATATAATTAATCCTTATTGGAAGTAAAACCAGCCTACTGGGTTTATTTAATGTTTACATTATTCTCTGGTAGACTTAGGTATGAAGATTCAAATTACAGTATCCATTATCTGGAAAACCCCAAGTCCAGAGCATTCTCCATCCCATATTACAGAGGAGCAGACAATTTCCTATGTTTTTAGCCATATTGCTATTTAACTGTTCATTTAGCATTGTAGATTTTAATATTGGCGATAGGCTTGCAACTATTTTTTTATGCAACAGAATGCTTCATTTCATGCCTTATGCCTTATGCCTGGGCTTGGCTTGTAAGCTGACGTTTTCCTGGGCAGGTTTCAGATGTATCCTATAAGAATTTCTGGCCAATACAGTAGTTGAGACATAACCAATGGAGTGAGCAATTTAATTCCCTCTCTCAGCAAATACCTGCTGCCCAAAAAAATGGTGACATTAGTAGAGTCTGGGTGCAGTTATTTTTTATTACAAGGGTCCTTGCATTCCCTTATTCGGGATGGCAATTGGTTTCACATTACACCAATGGTTAAGGGGTGAGGAGAAGGGGGTCTATCGAATCTCTTCCCTGGTCACATATTGTCTCCTTTCACATCCTTGTAGTTACTCATAGATACAGGCAGCTGGTAGTTATGAGTCTCTCTGAGTGTTGCATGAAGCTAAAAGTTACCATTAAACAGGGGTTGTGCAGAGATCTTTTATGCTGTGCCCTCTTATATCCCCCCCCTAACAGAGAGAAGTCTTGCACTTACCGCTCCAATGCACCTTCCAGTTACGATTAGCATCAACCCCATAGCATTGATGTCTTGTGTTTTTAGACCTAGTTTTCCTCCAAAAGCGATCCTGTTTACAAAAGGAAATGTACAACAATAAATCTAAAGTACAACAAACATATTCTAGTCAGTCACATTAGCATTATATTATAACACACAACATGCAGCACACAGAAAATGTATATAAAGCAAGGGTTTTCCTCTTGAACTACTGCATGAAATGCTACTGAGATTGTGCAACTGCAAATCAGTGCAATAGTTTGGTTGTGCAAGGTACACAACAACAAATGCACAAAAATTGTTCTTATTTGGAAAGGTTATAGAAGTCATCATTGTGAGGTTGTATGCTAAAATGGCCAGTGGCATATACATACATGACCCTGAGTTGTGCCCGGGTACAGTGCAGTTGTTTGTGTTTCTCCCCACATATCTCATTTTGAAAACCGAAAGAGGGGCATATAAGTAGTTAAGCCACTGTGATGGAATTGTTGACATTGGGAAAATGCCTAAGCCCAATATTGTGCACCACCAAGAATTGCAGGGCAGTCTTCACTCGTGCCCAGCATCTGCCAGACACCAGCATCTTAGCAGTCTAAGTGACAGTTAACATCTAAAAATACAATGTATCTTTACATTTGCTTCACCTTAATGTGACAACTTTATAAAAATGTGTGATTTTTTTAGACAGTTGTGTAACAAGAGGCCTTGAGCCATTGTGCCAGACTTGGGCCTGCATTGTTGTTGCTCCTGATCTCCGTAACCACAGTCTACAGTTTTACTTATTTTACCCCCTATATTCCCTTATGTCACTACTTGTTCAGGTGTGATGTTGTGCTGGCCCCTTTAGGGCTAGTCCACACGGGGAGATAGCGACGCGTTTGCGGTCGCGGCGACAAAGCGCCGCGACAGTCGCCGCGACCGGCGCAGGCGACAGTTTTGTATGGGCGCCTATGTAAAAACGCCCGTGCTAACCACACGAGGCGATGCGCTTTTCAACAGTCGCCTGAAAATGCCTCGCCAGGCTTTTTCAGGCGACTGTTGAAAAGCGCATCGCCTCGTGTGGTTAGCACGGGCGTTTTTACATAGGCGCCCATACAAAACTGTCGCCTGCGCCGGTCGCGGCGACTGTCGCGGCGCTTTGTCGCCGCGACCGCAAACGCGTCGCTATCTCCCCGTGTGGACTAGCCCTTAGCCTGTATTGCTTTTATCTTCTTTGTTTAACAATCTTATTCTGTTTTTTTTTCTTTCTAAGGGGCCTTTTATGTCCCAGAGTTCATTTGTGTATGGAACCTCTGCACCTCCTGTAGTTGTACCTCTATTAGCATTATAAAAAAACATGAATAAGTTTTATATGTACAAATCTGTCCATTTAGCAGGTTTTAGAATTAATGAGACATGGAGGCATCGGCTCCAAGTGTATTTACTTGCTATTATGTCAATGGCAATTAAATTAATAAGAGATTATTTAGCTGCACACAATACATATGCAACACTGCAGCCATTAATTAACACAAATGGCTTCAGGGGCTATAAACACACCGTGTATTTTCTCAGTAGCGGCACGGGTGATTAAAGGCAGACAGAACCATTCTCTTTCAATTAACTTTGAGGTAAAAAAACATTGTTGAGAAGACACTCAAGGAACGATTATACATTATATATTGTGGTCTGGGGGAAATAAATAAGAGACATTTTATAACAAATAGAGGTTAGATGAACCTGCGGCGGGATATTATTATAATATATATATGGTCGACAGACTTTGGGCAGGTATCACAGGATATTTAGAACATACTGTATATTAGGGGAGTTGAATTCATATTCAGGTTTGTTGAAAATCTTAAGCTTTAAAAAGCACAAAAAAGTGACTTTTCGGACATTGTCACGCTAAAAGGAAACTCAGGCAACCAGTCGGAGGTGCCGAATATAGCTTCAAAAGACCCAGCATGCGGCGTTCACCTCTGACATGTGTGATGTTGGATGCATGTAGTTTGTAGCTGCGATGCTTCTATAACTTAAATTATATTCAGCGCCTCCGACTGGCCGTTTCCACTCGCGACGCATCTGATATCATCGCCCCATGGAGTTTCGCCCTATGACATTGCTTATCAATTACTGTAATTCTAGTTGAGTAATTTAAAAATTCAGTATGGATCGAAATCCATTGATAGGGATCTATTTCCTTCCTCTAAAATATTGCATTGATTTTGTGACCTTTCCACAAATCCAGCCTGGATATCATGTATTGGACTCCCAAACTTCTGGCCAGTAGATTGGGAATAATAATAATGTATATGTACAGTACACCATCAATTACAAAATAGGGCAATGAAAAATAAATATCATTTGTAAATCAAACAAGTCACTTACACTATGCCAGCTGAAATCATATCCATCCACGTTGAACACAGGCATTACATAAATGTAAAGGAGATTGAGGATTTTTTTCATAGCAGGATCAGTGTTGTATGAATTAATTGCCTGCAAAATAAATATAATTATAAGATGAACACTATGCATATTATAAAAATATACTTATATATATGGGTTAGTTTGCCATAATGTAATGTATATAAACATATACAGTACAGTCCAAATACAAGTTAAATGCTCCATTGAAAGAAGCCAACTAGTGTTAGAATGTATACAGTATGTCCATATTTATTTCTTTATTTTACATTTAAATTGGTTTAATAAAAATAATTGCACTCTTCTTCTTGGCAGCTAACTGTTTCTCATACTTATCGGTATTAGGTCAATTAGTCCAGTCTGTAGTGAATGTAAGACTAGAAGATTGGGCTTTTTCCTTCAGGCAAATTACATCATTATGTAGGCACGCTTTTGTGTACACACTGATTTCACTGCAACCACACAAGGCAATGGTACAATACACAGTTAACTATAAAAATGTGGGCACCCCTTGTGAGATTACATATTTGGTTAATTTTGTAAATAAAAATTAGAAACAGGTAATCAGAGTCCTGGAGTCAGAGTCGGAAGCAATTTTGGGGAGCTGAAGTGGGAGTTGCCAAAAATGTACCAACTACAATTCCTAATAAATTTAAATTGTAATGAAAAAAATACATATTACATTGTCCTATTCCACAGATAATAGTCATATTAAAGTACTTCTCTGCTATAAGTATAAAGCCCAGTGCATAGTGTGATGTCAAGCTGAGCTATTATACTTTAGGTTTATGGAATGTTTCTTTAATAAATAAAATAAAGAGCCACAACGGCATAGTCTAAGTTATAGATTTAGAACCAAGCTTGAACAGTATCCTCATTCATGTTGGCAGTGACAGGCATGGATGGCCAATAGGATAGTGCGTCAGCTTCGTAGCCAGTAGTTGTTTGGTTTGTTCCTAAAAGCAGACACCGTGTTCATATAGTTTTTAAACTGCTGAGCTTTGGCAGTGATGAAAAGTCTTGTATATTGTCCTCTTTTAATCAACATGGCACATGTATAATATAATAATATATTCAAAGCAGAGGAGTCTGAGTGGAGGTACCATAAACCAAGGAGTCTGAGGAGTAATGCAAGTTTGTTAATAAAAAGAACATATTTGGAAATGTTAATATACAGTTACATTTTATTTCACAAACTTTAAAACAAAGAAACAAAGAAAATAGTCATTGTGTCATGTACAAAACTTGTCCAGTAATAAACACTGTTTTTCAAGGACCCTGACACTAATTACCTCATTAGCCGTTAATAACCATTAAGAGTTGTCACCAATTGAAGTGGTTAATAACATCTCTGACCCCTTAAACTTTTGGCTGTAACTCGCACACCTTTAGGGCCCCCCGCCAGTCCGCGCCACTGAAATGCGGGCCTAAAATACGTGTACGGGGGGGGCGGCTGCATGTCACGCACCAGGGCCCGCCCACCTCTAGTTACGTTACTGGACAACCCTCAGCATCAGAAAATTAAGCTAATTGATTCCTACAAAGGAGGAGAAAGCTATTAAATATTGTAAAATGGTTCCAGCTTGCAGTTTCCACTGTGTAATGTCATCAAGGTATAGCAGTTAGAGGAATTGTGAAAGTCAAAGCAAGATCCAAAAATCTCTTAGGCTGGCAAGAAAGGCTGCAAAGAAGCTGCAGAAAGGTTTGGCTGAGATAGCAGCGGTGTTGCAGCATTCCATAGTGCTGCGTTGCTTGCACAAACATGATCTGCACAGAAAAGTCATCAGGAGGAATCTTTACCTGCACCCTCATCGCAAAGGTATGCTACACAAGCTAGAAGCCCTTTGGAAAAGTTCTGTGGACTGATTTAGTAAAAAATTAACTCTTTGGCCAAAACGATCAATGAATTGTTTGGAGAAAAAATGAGCAGCATTTAATGGATTCCACTAAATATCAGTAAATTCTGAATGCCAATGTGGAACAAGAGGCTGAAGCTAAAAGGGGAAAGTGGCTCCTACAACAAGATGATGATCCTAAACAGACCTAAAAAGCCATCATGATCTCCTTGAAGAAAAGCAAGCTGAATGTTTTGTATATTATACATGTGTTTAGTCCTCTGACTTAAACATTATTTTAAATGTATGAATTTTATTAGCATTTAATTGAATACAGAAGTCGCTACAATGTCCAAACTTATAGAACTGTTTTCATTGCTCTTATGCTTTAAAGTAACATTTGGCAGTATGCTGTTTAACACACTGACTGCAGTAGTTGTGTACTACTTACGAAACAAACCAAAAATGTAATGGCTAGTCAAGGGGGGGTCCAAACATTTGCAATCAACAAATTTCTAAATTTTGCAGTGTAATGTGTTTTTTGCTTTGTATATTTTTGTTGTCATGGTTATTTCTGATACTTCTGTTTTGGAAGCTCTTACATCAGCTCCCAAGGAGAAACTTAATCTAAAGGCCAGCCAATTCCAACCTTGCACTCGAGTATTGATTTCCTCACAGTCCATGATCTGCACTAATCAGCAAGGCTGAAGTCAGAGGCTCAAAACATAAGAGAAAATAAATACCTTCCCTATTTGGGTTAAGCATTCAATTGACAAACCGGAGGATAAAAACCGTATCAAATTGTAACTGTTGGTAAGTATTTTGGATAAAAAAGTACAAAAATAGCATGACTAGCTTAAAGGGATTCTGTCATGATTTTTATGGTATAGTTTCTATTACTAAATTACACAATTCTGTCATCTCAGGTCATTGTGCCTGATACTTTCAAAAAGAGCCAGCACTTCATAATGGGACTGCTTTCAGACAGGCTATTATTCCTCCTACTCAATATAACTAAAGGAATCGCAACTTGGGTTAGCTGGACTTGGATTTTTACTATTGAGTGCTATTCTCATATCTACCACTAGGAGAATTTTTAGCAATGCAGGTGTCAGGGAGCTGTTATCCTGTTACCTTCTCAATATTCTGTTAACAGGCCCGGATTTGTGGAAAGGCCACCTAGGTCGGCAATATTTTAAGGGGGCCTCATGCTGTCCAACCACACCCACATTGGTTCAAAAACACTGGGGATGTGCTGGATAAAAATTTGCACGAATAAAGGGGCGACAAACGGCATTGGGCCTAGGTGCGCCCACTATGTAAATACGGCCCTGTCTGTTAATAGGCTACTGGAGGCAGGAGGGGGGTAGTAAATAATGACTGAAGTTTATCAGAGCATATGTCACAGGGCTGAGGGCACCTAAGAAACTACGTCAGATTTCAAAATTAAATATAAAAAAAAAATCAGTTTTGGAAGATGGATTTCAGTGCAGAGTTCTAGTGGAGGAGTGAACTTAACTGATGCATTTTCTAAAAAGCATGTTTTCCCATGACATAATTCTTTTAAAGTATTGGTTACATTTTCAATTGCTCATTAAAGTAAGAAAACACATTGGTCAAAGGAGATCTAGGGAGCTGCCATAGAAAAGGATACAACTGAATGGATGTTTTCAGACCCCTACCACCAGACCCAAATTTATGCTTTGTGGTGCACCCCTAGGGCAGAGGGTCCTGCGGCTTTTTCTCTCACCTGTCAGAGCACCCCAAGTGCAAGTTTTCAGAGCCAAAGCACTAGGAATTAGGCAAATCAAATCTCCTGCATGTCCCCAGTGCTTCTGAAAAGATTAGGGTGTGCTGGGAATCATGCTGTAATCGAAAGCTTGCCGTCGTAGGCCCCGGCCATTGTGGCATTCCCATAAATCCAGGCCTGCCTTTCACAAATAAATTTAATGGAAGAGGAACTTTATATTTCCCTATTCAGCACTCTCTGTTCCCCTAAAAGTGGATGGACCTCAGTACAGCAGTACCAGTTTACCAGGAGAGTTCCCCCTTGCATACAGTAGATCTGGAAAGTGTCTGGATGGCTAGTGTGAGACAGAGTAAGCTATGGGGATATAAATATTAAAATATCACATAGGTCACAAGGAATTTGTAAGTAATTGGGTAACCTTGATAAGGAGACATTGAAGAAGGATGTCCAATTTCGGAGATAATCCTGGGGGAAGGGAAGATGCAGAATGGAATAAAATTCACACAATTCCAGTATAAAATTAAATACGCAATACCTCTTTAACAAACCACTGACAAAATGCTGGTCCAATCCATTCTCGTGCGTGCATACCACAGTCCATCCAGACAGCTTTCTTATAAGAATTTGTATCTTTCCCCAACTGCAAAATCAAATGAAAAAATAAAGAAAAAAATCCCAACACTACGGCTCAGCTACTTTATATGCAACAGCAAAATTCTAAAAATCAAATTCATTATTCTGCAGAATGGATAACGAGCCTAAAGCTCTGGGGAAGACAAAATCTACCGTAATATTCATATGTCAGGAAAGATCAGTTCACCTTCTACAAAATAATTTTGGATAAAAAGGGTCCAAAGTCTTTCGTTTAAGCTTACAGATCGTTAAGAAACACATGATTTTAGGGGAAAATTTTACTTCATTCCAGGTAGGGTCTATTGTATTCTTAGAAAACTATGGGGTCATATGTCACTGAATGGACAGGAAAGTCCATTCTAGAATATATGCATTTATACTAGTATTTGACAGTTGCCAACAGGGGCACAATTAAAATTGAATATACATATAGTTGAGATATCAACTGATTTAATCATACTGCTGTCAGTGGCTCTCATCCTTATATGACAGCTTGTATACTGCCTAATATCCCCTCACAGAACAGAAAGAAAAGCAGCGAGGGTACAATGGTTATCCTCTTGGGCACTTATGTCATGAAACAAGGCGAGAATCTTCCTTCAGGCAACATATTAGTAGGAATAGCATAAAAAATATGTTCACAGGTTCAAAATGAAACAGAATAAATCTCACTTCATTAGAAATTCTTGTTATCCTCACCTGGGTCTGAGAAGGCTAGAAAGGGAAGGAGTGCAGGCAGATTGGCCTAATGTATACCTAATTTCCAGAGAAAGCCACATTGTCTATATCTAACATTGCATCAGACAATGTAGAACCCTGATGTTACAGTTCTCGGGGAACCATAGTAAACAGGTTGCGTAGTTCTGGGCAAATAAGTGATCTTTGGAAACTTAAGAAAATGATGCAATTTGCGAAGAAAGCTTTTTCGTATCCTACTGATAAAGTGTGACCTGCATTGGCATGTTTATCATGGATACAGGTGCATAGCTGTAGAACCAGGTTTTGCCCATAATGGTGCCCTACGTACACATAGCAGTAGATTTGTCAGCATAGTTGAAGAAAAAAGCAGTGTGAAGGTGCAGAGTCACAGTTATACTTGTATGGAATGAAGTATAAAGGTGATAGGAAAAATTGTTATATATAAAATTAGACCAGCTATTAGTTTGGTGCAATCACAAAATCATATCCAGGCACAACGAAAACACAGCTACTAAGCACATGCAGTGCACATTCTGAGACCCGGCCTATTAAATTTGTAACTGACTTATATAATAATTATTTGTTAACTAATTAAACATACTAAACAATGGAATTCTGCCATATGGAAATAGGGCACATATTAGTTTGGTTACTTGGAATGACCCCCCTCTTGGAATTATATCTGTCCTTTAGCTTTTTTAGCATTTTTACTTTTGCTGCACCTTCAAGGAAAAGCAACTATCAAAATGCCCTAAATTACCGATTTTCAAATAAAGGCATGGAAACATTGCTCGGTGACAAGCAGGTATTGATTATGGAACCAAAGCAAGCACTGCATGGTTCTTGTGTGTCTTTGGCAGTGTCTGCCATTGTTTTGTATGAGATGGGGTGACTAGTGATGTGCGAATTTCTCTACTCGCGAAATTCGTGATACGGCAAAAAAAATTTCAGTAAAATCTGAAAGTTCCACGAAAAAATCGTGAAATTCTGACATTTTCACAAAAAATCTTGAAAATCTGACATTTTAATGAAAAAATCTTTAAAATCTGACATTATTACGAAAGAGCCAGCACTTCAAAATAGGACTACTTTCAGATGAGCTATTGTTTCTCCTACTCAATGTAACTGGAGGAGCCTCAGTGGGACTTGAATTTTTCACTATTGAGTGATATTTACGTATCTACACTCAACAATGCTGGTGTCAGGGAGCTGTTATTTGGTAACCTTACCATTGTTAAGTCGATAGGCTGTGGGGGGGGAGCAGGGGGTGATATCACTCCCACTGATGTTTATCACAGCACAAGTGACATTATTGAGGGCACCTGGGAAACTAACTACATGTTAATGTAAATTTAATCTAAATTAAATTTTAAAAAAAATCTATTTGCTCTTTTGAAAAATGGATTTAGTGCATAATTCTGCTGGAACAGCACTAACAGTACTGCAACTAATGCATTAAAAAAACAAGTTTTCCCGTGATAGAATCACTTTAATGCCTTTAGATTGCATGCTTATGTGAATACGAAATCTTTGTTAATTTATTTTAAATATCTTCTTGTAAATATTTAATACTGTAATATATTCATAGAGCATTACATAACTCTAAGTTATCAATTACATTCCATTTAGCTCGTAGCATGCTTATTAAAGTTGCCCAAATATATAAATATATAGAAATTTTTGCATAGTAAAATGCAAAACCTGTAAAACTGAAATATGTTTTCTAGCATTTTAGTTGTCCTTCAATTTTTACCAATAATTGGTTAACACTATCTCTCAGCAAGCTTTAAGCTTCACGCTATTGATGTTAGACTTATGGGTCAGTGATTCCCTGGTTGAAATCTATTAAGGCATCTAAAAAGGAAAGACTTCCTAACTTTGAAAATATTTATTTCTTCTTTCAGGAAAAGCAAAAACACATTTTATCTTTCACCAAGGCCAACTTGTAAGTCTGTGTTTTATAAGCTGTATTTGATCTAAATTGCTCACGGAAGTTCCTTGATAAGATGAACATACGGGCTACTGAGTAACTCAAAATATTTAAACAAAAAAGAAGGTAACATTTCAGATAAAGGGCCAGATTTTATTTGATGAGACAACTTTATTTCATGGTGTATCACATGAAAATTCCTTTAAAGTCTATGGGGAAATCTAGAATTTAATCTAAAATGGAATCGAGTGGGTTTTATCGAAATAAATTTCAGGATAGTCCAGAATAAATGCAAATCTTGGCACCATCAACTTTGTTAATTGCAAGATCTACTCAGGGGATGATTCATTTACCTTAAGCACATATAATGATCTGCCCTCATAAGACTTTCCAATGGTAAATAAAGAAACAAGATCATGATGGGTTTTGTTCATATAAAACATCCATGACTCGATCTAAGAGACAAAAGAAAAAGTCCAAAAAATTAAATTGTTTTAAAGTAATAAAAATATAATGCAGTGTTGCCCTGTACTAGTTAAACTGCTTTGTTTGCTTCAGAAACACTACTATTTATATAAATAAGCTGCTGTGTAGCAATGGGGGCAGCCATTCAAAGGAGAAAGGTTATACAACAGATACACTCTGTAGAATATAACGGTGTTATCTGTTATCCACTATTTAACCTGTGTCATTTAGCCTTTTTTCAATTTCCGCCATTGCTACTCAGCAGCTTGTTTATATGAACTATAGAAGTGTTTCTGAAGCTACATTTGTAGCCTTACAGAGCATTTTTTTTAGATGGCGTTAGTGACCCAGATTTCAAAGCTGGAAAGTGTTAGAAATAGAAGGCAAATTATTCAAAAACTATAAAAAAATAAATAATGAAGATCAATTGAAAAGTTGTTTAGAATTGGCCATTTTATAACAGACCAAAAGTTAACTTTAAAGGAGAAGGAAAGCTAGCAAAGCAGTTTATTGCCAATAGATTAGCCACAATAGTGCAAGCTATAACCATACCGGAGTAAACAGCTCTAGAAGCTCTCTCTGTTTGTTTAGGATAGCAGCAGCCATATTAGCTTGGTGTGACATCACTTCCTGCCTGAGTCTCTCCCTGCTCACTCATAGCTCTGGGCTCAGATTACAGCAGGGAGGGGAGGAGCAAACTGAGCATGCTCAAGCCCTGCCCTGGAGGTTTATGCTGAAAACAGGAAGTCTGATACAGAAGACCATGTGTTCACAACAGATATATATAAATACCAGGAGGAGTACACCCTAAACTTGTTTAGCAACTTGCCTGGGTGCTGGTAAATAAGGTTAATAAAGTAACATAGTACCGCACTCAACGGGAATACACCAACTGTGCTCTTTCTCAAGGATAACAAAAGAGGAAAGTTGGTGTTCGAAACATCAGATTTTTTCAATAAATCTTGATTTTTTTCACATGTATTCCCATTGAGTTTGGTACTATGTTACTTTATATATATATATATATATATATATATATATATATATATATATATATATATATATTACAGCACATATTTGTATTATAATTCCGTGAATCTGTCCCTGGCAGTTGTTCTGTGGATAAGTGCAAGACTCCATGTAAATCACTTCTTACCTCATGCAAAGGATGGTATTCATTGTAATCATATCTGGACAATGACCTACGTTTTCTTCTTGGTCTGAATACCTGCTGTGCCTCAAGCATCAATTGCACATTATTTACGAGGATCCTAAAGAATACAGAGTAGATGAGAATCAGCTACAAATAACAGTTTCATGCACAAATATCAATGTATGAATATTTATCTTTAAACAACGCAGACAACAGCCTGTTAATCAAAACTGATAGGAAATCCCTAGAACTATAAACACGGGGGCAGTATGACAAGGGATATGAATGACCAGCAGCCAAAATAAGTGATTGGGTGAGAAAAAATAAGTTTTCCTGCATATTGTGGTTTTGGTACTCTTATACAGTATAAAAGGGAGAGTCTGTATGGTATCATTCATGTTAAAAGGATGTCAAATGCTTGATCCAGGGAATGTTTCTGATTGGGGTCAGGAAGATTTTTTTCTTCCTTGAGGCATAATTGGCACTGGCTTCAGCTTGTTTTTTTTTTTTTTTGCCTTTCTCTGGATCAAAAAAATTGATATATGATAATGTATTTTAAGTTTTATTTGTCACAGCAGTGATAGGACCTTGCCAGAGTAGTGCACAGGTAAGTTTAGAAGATGGAGAAACGAGGTCCTCTCTTCTGACTGCATGGTAGGTGAATTGATACAGAATCTACTACTGCTTGTCCAATGTGACAGACTCTTGGATTTCCTATCATTGAGACACTGCAGACTCAGGACAGACAGCAGAGCTGCTGAACTTCTCTCACGGTGGGAGATGCAGCTCCTTCTGGTAGAAGATTTGGGGGCTATCCTCTCTGTAGGTAGAGGCAGTCTAATACTCAGTGGTGGATGTAATGACATAGTGTTGACTAACCCTATATCTGTCTATAAAAGAAGCAAATAATTTGGGGACCTATTGGAAGGGAAATCAGATTGCATATGTACAATGCACAATATATGGGATCTTAAAACTATGGTTAGAGACCAGGGGGTATATTTATCAAAGAGTGAAGTTAATAGTGAAGTTCCGCCACTAGAGTGAAATTCCGCCACTTCCCATTAATTTCGATGGGGTTTTTAAAAGCGCATTTATCAAAGGGTGAAATTTCACTTTCACCCGTTGATAAATACTCCTTTCAAAATCCCATAGAAACGAATGGAGAGCTGCGGAATTTCACTCTAGTGGCGGAACTTCACTCTTTGATAAATTTACCCCCATGTGCCTGTAGTGAAACGTGGGGGAGATCAAGAGGTCAGGTAGTTATAATGGGAATGTTACTGGATTATTAGCAATTTGCAAACTTTGATTCCAAGGGGATTATTTACTGCATATTCTCTATCTAGTTTCTTAGGAAGAATATAATGGGCATAAGAGGGTGAAATATCGCAATGAAAGAAGAAGTAAATGATTTTATCTTGAATTGTGAAACTTTACTTGCATTGTTGTACTTTTGAGAAAGAGACTTTGCACAGTTCCGAAACCTCAAGCAAAGAAATTTAAAATGCCATTCACCTGTGTCCTGATTAAAAAAATTCTTCCAATTTTAACTAACTTTCCTTTTCTATGTATTAATAAAACACTATTTTGTATGTTATTTTAACCACCCGTTTATGCAAACTTAGTTAAAATAACATACAAAATAGTGCCATTTTTATGTTAGTGTTTAAATGTACATATTTTAGTAACATCAAGGAATGGTGCTCCAAATTCCAGAAAGGCACCTTATTCAGGAAATCCCAGATCCTAACCATTCCAGATAAAATGTCTCATACCATGATGTATTCAATCAAGTATTCAGTGCTATGTTCTACTGCCCCCCTTTTTTCCTCTTATATCTCTGTCCCATATATTTAACTGAAAGTTCAATAAAAATCTATAATACAAAAAAAAAAGATCTCCCATACCATTAATGTACAATGTTTAATTTTCCCTATTACCAATAAACCCAATTAACTTTTGCATGCCTTCATTAGCAGCTTTATCCAGACATGGCAGGTGATTTACCACTAAGTGCGAATTAATGAGGAGAGGCTCTTGTTTAGTTCACTAGAGAGAAGGCAGGGTGTTTTCTCCAATAAAAAGGGCCCTGGATCTACTTCTGCTTTCTTCTATTCAGTTGAGCTGGAAATGTCTGATGGAACCATTACTGGCTCTTTTTAGCCAAATACAGGAAATAATAATAGCCTGCCCTTGTCAAGAATTAGCCCGTTAATGGAAGTTGGCAGGGGCAGTTTCTGGCTGTAACACACCTGTGGACAAAATGCTCTGTTCTTTGCATTGGATGCCTCTGATTGCTCATTACACACTGTTTTGCTCAAATGTGCTAGAAATCTATGTAGGTTTGAGCTGGACAGTAATATATAACATTTCAACAAATCAAAAACATTGGATGTGTAAGTGTATGGCTTATGTACAGACTTTTCAATATATCAGTTTGTCTTCAATTATTGTCAACAACTGGAATCGACAAAAACATGGACAGGCAACATTTTGGAAGCTAAAATTAGGCAAGTGCGGCATAACTGGCAGTGACATGAAGTGACTGATAATAATCTGTTTCTACTATTTGTATTAAGAAAGTATTAAGTTCTGGTCACAAATCACTAGAAAATTTCCCAGTGTGACTTTCAGCAAAGGTGAACTGGTAATTAAGAATCATTGATGCAATGTGACTGCCAAAGAGGGAATTCAGGAAAGGGATAGAGAAAGGGATGGAGGGGGACATAAATTCACTTATGACTCTTTTAAGATTCAGAATTGCTAATTAAAACAAACCACAATTCAACTACCTCTGAACTATGTGTTATGAGCGTTTTCATTTAAAGGAATTTGACTTTATGCTTTTGTTGTAATCAGCAACATCGTGGGCAGTCGACTGGTCACTCCAAAGGATGCCAATGAAGGGTCAAAGAAAAGTTTCTGTTTGAAAAACCATCTCCATCCGCCCTAAGCAGTTTGTGTCCCAAGCATACTTAAGGTGGCCATAGCTGTAAGGATTTTTAAAAGATCTTTTCGTTATCATAAGACCCAGCTTATCTTGAAACCATTGTTTAAATGTGCAATTTGTCCATGAACGAAAAAGACTATTTCAAGCACTATAGTCTAGTTGAAGTTAGGAAAACTGTGGGTAGCTGCCTGCTTGGCCCTGCAAACAATTGGACAATGGATAAATTCGGTGACCACTAACCTCACAAAAATTTGATGGATTTGTCAGATCGAATTAAAAGCGGACGTTAAGGAGAGAAAAATCTTACTGTCTATGGTGAGCTTTGATCATGGGCCCATCAGCCTTAATTAGCCCTTGTACTTGGGACATGAAATGCATAGGGCGGATGGAGATGGTGATTGTTTTCAATACAACTTTGAATAAAGAATTTCACTTTTATATTTCTGTGACCCTTTGTGAAATCTTCTGAAGTGCCCAACTGCCCATGCTATTGATGATTACGGGGCAGGTTCACCCAGACCCCTTTTTCACTCAGTGAGTGTGTTTACGTCTTGATCCTTTGTGAGCTACCTTTCTCTATTAGATTTATATTTGTGCTTTTGTTGCTTAAGAACTGTACGGGTATTAGGAAACAGATTACACACCTTAGAAACTATATCTTTTCTTTTAAATAGTCGTAGTAAAAATGTCTCTAGAGAAGATAGAGAGCTGTAGAAAACAGAAGGACGGGAGAACTGAAATCAGAATTTAGGGGAATTATGGCAGATTTCAGGAAAAATAGGG
This sequence comes from Xenopus laevis, assembly GCF_017654675.1. Classification (NCBI taxonomy): domain Eukaryota; kingdom Metazoa; phylum Chordata; class Amphibia; order Anura; family Pipidae; genus Xenopus; species Xenopus laevis. The sequence goes on from NC_054382.1 coordinate 104,960,112, forward strand.
GAATGATGGAACAGAAAAAAAACAGGCTGAAAAAGAATGGAAGAACTGGAGTGGAAAAGAGAGTGCATAGGGGAATTTCATGAGTCACTTTCGAAGAGGCAACTGGTATAATACTGGTGTGAATCCAGAACAGCAGAAGGAAGGAGCTGTATAGGAGATAATTCCCACCTTAGTCTCACAAAATGCTATATCTTACTTGTGCTGGATTTTTGCTTTTGTCAAGTAGGTTAGCAAGACCTGTGAGCTGTTTCCAGAAGTGTGCACATCAGTTACTGTGTCTTTTCCTATGTGGCGTATACTGCTGGGCTGCCAGAGGTCCACCTGTAGAGCCAGACATAACAATACATTCTCCAGACACAGCAGAAGATGCAAGTCTCAACATGGATAGAACATTTTGCAGTAGGGGATGTATCCACATACATCTCTAAAACACCATTGATATATGTTTAAAAAGCATAACATCCAAATATCTAACTGTACATTGCAAATGTAGCTTTAAAGGTAAACCATCCCTTTAAAATGCAGGAAAAGTCAAATTTACAGAAGAAAACATGGATTTTTAGGGAAATGGGGTGAAGTTATGACTAAATATGGGAAAACATACATAAAATCTGGAAATTCAAAATAAGGGTATGTAAAATCATGCTTTACGCTTTATATATAATGCAGGTCCTGATATTGTGTTGCTTCTGCAGACACCATCTAGTTGCACTACTATGTATATGCCCATCATACTGCATCTTAGCTCAAGCAGGCTTACAACCCCCCATAGACTGGCCATAGACTTTATCTGTTTCCTTAATTGCCAGAAACTATTGGAGTATTGTCTAACACAGTATGTGTGGGATTTTAGACTTCATAGCTGCTAAGCTAGAAGAGAAATAGCTTGTCACTGGTGCTTCAAAAATGAATATTGTAAAATCCACTTCTTTCAGCTTAATGATGTGTTGAGAAGACCTCAGCAGAGCGTAGAGATCTAGGACAGAGGCAGGGGGTAATTAAGGCCAATAGGTAGCTCAGTACATGTGAGTGATGGACAGGAAATACATTTTGTACTGAGAGTAGAATTAATTAGAAACCAAGAGAAGACAGATTCTATCAACAGGAAGCAGATACTGAACAAAGGAATAATATTATGATCTTTGCAACACCATAGGTATCTGCTGAAGTATGGAGATCTGAGTTGTGCAAACCTGGCATGAAACACATTGTGCCAGTAATGAGACAAGGGTACGTATTTGATTTTCCCGGAGAGAGTCAGAAATTGGGCAAATAATATAAAATGACATGTTTTCTCAAAGCCCTACAGGAGTCCCCCTTGAGTATCACTAAACTGAGACACGAGAATGCCATGAAAAATATCATCAACCAACCAATGCAAAGTTCATATTGTCAAAGGAAGTAGATCTTGGCTGGACCGCTACATCCACACACACTTTCACATATAACTACCCATAACCATCCATAATAATTCACTTCTCTACTTAACCCAGCAGTAAGGGTGGTACCGGCCAGGGCAGTAATTATAGGTAGGCAGAAGAGGCACATGCCTAGGATGCAAGGGTGTGGGGTACTGGGCATGTACCTCTTCTGCCTGCACTCCCCTAGTTTAGGACATGCAGGATCTCAAGTGCTGGCTGTTTTAACAGTTCCCTGGTCTCTTCTGGGGCACCAATGTGACTAGGCCTGGAGCTGGTCTGCCACTGTTTTATTGCCTCAGGTTGTATTCACCTTTTTCATGATTATGCTCTTTACTAGAAATCTCAAGATGGCAGCAAGGTGGCTCATGGGGTAGCACTTCTGCCTTGCAGTGTTGGGGTTCTGAGCTCAATTCCGACTTGGGCACTATTTACAGGTAATTTGTGTGTTCCCCCTGTGTGAGCATGAATTTTTACCAGCCCCCCCTTGTTTCTTTCCATGCTCCAAAAACATAGTGACAGTTTCATTGGCTCCTAATAAAACTGACCCTACTTTATGCAAATATGATAGGGACCTTAGGCTCTAAGCTCCACTGGGGCAAATACTGATGTGAATGTAATTCTAAGCAAATGTAATTCTAAGAAGCTTTTTGTTCTCTGTGTTATTCTCTTGTAGTACTGAGATAATGAAGCTGAAGCCAAGTAGAGGAGAACTGGTTGTTTTAAGTCAGTACCAGGGAACAGAAATGCATAAACACATACTTCTTTCAATTGCAATTACAAATAGCTTTAAAACCACAGAAAATGCATAATTAATGTAGACTGGAAAGTTGCTTAGAATTACATTTTCTTTCATTATGCTTGAGTGGAGATCCCTGTTGAGGACTGACTTAAGAGCTAATCCTTTCCTTTAACTTCATTATTATTTAACGAAAACAATATTTGGATTTTATTTTACTAAGAACACACACACATTTCAAATACAAAATGGTTACAATCCTTTATGAAAAATGATAAAAGAAGATCTGAGCAAATATCCATCACAATAATAAAATTAATTCTTGTATTTTTTTTGTATATCATAAAGGTAATGGCTGTATTACTGAGGATAGCTCTTAATAACCCAAAGTGGCTATAGCGTATGGTTTCAGATTTTAAGTAGAAGGGAAATGAGTCTTCTTACTTATGATCAGAGAAATGTCGCCTTTCTTTAAGGAGGTTACTGATCAGCTATAATTGGACTTTCCAGCTACAGAAGCAGCTTAATAGCAGAAGAACAGCTTCCCAACAAAGCATGTGATGGTTCTGCTCCTTTGAAGGCATCCTACTGAGAAGGACTTGGCCAAGGGGCACAAAGATAATGATGTAAATTTATACTTTGGTAATGATGTAACAAAGTGAAACAATGCTGGGATAATGATGTGAACAATTTTTTTGCCAGAAACTCGTAGCATTAAAAGAACCCAGAAGAAGAACTTTAGTGGTTACATCCCTTTCCAAAGTATTGGTGTTATACACCTCTATGGTATTAATACTCTGTTGGCTTGTGTTTATTTTCTTAACCATAATCAATCTAACCGATAATTACTCTTTCAGTTTGTGTGCAAAATACTAGGTCATATGCTATTTATTTTACTTACTTTATTTACTCTAGCACAAAAAGTAGGAAATAAAGATGATTCTATGAGCAGACTCAAGCTCTTATCACTCCCGATGCCAGATATTGGGCTGAAGAAAACACTTTGATGGAGCATTGGGAAGAATAGGAGAGGGCCAGACTAGTAAAATGAGTTATAAAAAGTAGCATTTGTAGACTTAAAGAGCATTTGTTTTTAGATGGGGTTGGTGAACCCCATTTGAAAGCTGGAAAGATTCAGAAGAAGAAGACAAATCATTATAAAGCTATGAATATATACAGTAAATAGTGAAGACCAATTGAAAAGCTGCTTCGAAGTGGACATTTTTATAACATTCTAAAAGTTGCAAAAGCCGCCTCTTTAATTCTGAAATGAGTATTATCATTTGCACTGACAACTTTTGTCATTGCCTTCTTTAGATTTTTTTACAGGACCTCGCTCTGTAGAATGAACAAAGATTAAAGATATTGCTCACCGAGGCTGTTATAATCTGCTACTCTATAGATGATGAGTAAGTTGTGATGCAAAAGTTAAATGTCTAAACCAAAAACTCTATTGTTGAACTGTTTATTCACTTTTCGTCACAACACCATTTAAAAAAAACCTGCTTGATCAGCTATCCAAGGCTTGCCTCGTTAGGACTCATTATCGATCTGTTAACAGACAAGGCAGAGTGTCCCCTCGAGCAATACCATCATTCATTAACGAGGGGAAACCTTTAAACAGGGAACACAGCCATACATTAGATTGCAGTGCACTTTTTGTTATCTGTCTAATGCTTTCCAGGCTGTTTTAATTCAGGTTTCCTTGAGAATGACAATGTAGGAGATGATGCGGAAGATAACAGTGCAAATAACCAGATGCATTTTTCTGAAGAAACCCAATGTAATAAGAATCAGTCTTAACAAAACGATGTTTTGTACTTATTAGGGGATTATTTACTAAAGTCCGAATGCAAAAATCACAAAAAAATCATGATTTTTTTTTTTATAAAATCAGTTAATTAAAAATTACGAATTTTTCTGAATTTATTAAACCCTGAGGATGGAAAAGTCAGAGTGTGAAAATCTGGCATCTCAGACCTGTCGAAGTTGCATATAAGTCAATGGGAAAAGTCCCAATGATTTTTTGAAATGCGCTGGGTTTTGTGCAATACCCTGAAGTTTTGGGGCAAAAATCAGAGTTTTCGTGTGAAAAATCTTGAAAATCGGATAAAAAATCCAAACAAATCTTGAAAAATCTGATTTTTTTCTCGCAAACCAAATTTTAAGGAAAATGTAATAATAAATTAGTGCAAAAAACCCAAGCGGATTTGATCGGAGTTTGTAGCAGAAAATATTGAGATAAATTCGGACTTTGATAAATAACCCCCTTAGTGTGCAGCCCAGTAAGGTACAAGTCCCAGCTGAATGGAATAGCACAGACGTTTTCAATATTCTCCCTTAAAAACCTTACCTGTAGCTGCTGATACATATTCTTTAACTCGTTAGCTTCTTTTTCATTCTTTGGAAAAACCCGTATTACTTTATCTCTGTTGAAAAGTTTGGGAAAACAATAATAAAATAGATTAAACATCAACAGAAAAGTTTCCCATTTTTTTGAGGCTTGAACATTAGGACATTCAGTCCTTATCTGAGCATATAGATAAGCCAATATATTCCAGAACATATTCTGTGTATTTGATACCAAATCTGCTTTTATTAAAGCTACACAAAGTAGAGGAAGAATTCCCTTAAGCAGAACCAAGTTACTAAAATGTTTTTTACTTGTCGATATGTTTAAAATTGAGAATATAAGGACATCCCAATGTGTGATTGTCAAGAACACTGGCATTACAATATAGGTATGGGATCTGTTATCGGGAAATCTGTTATCCAGAAAGCTCTGAATTACAGAAAGGCCGTCTCCCATAGACTTTTATCCAACTAATCCAAATTCTTAAAAACGATTTGCTTTTTTTCTGTAAAAATAAAACAGTACCTTGTACTTGATCCAAACTAATTATATATTAGTATATATATTATATTATATATTATATTATATATTAGTACTTAATCCTTATTGGAAGCAAAACCAGCCTATTGGGCTTATTTTTATATTTGTATCTATGTTTAAGTTATTTTCTAATAATTTAAAGCACAGAGATCCAAATTACAGAAAGATCCATTATCCAGAATACCCCAGGTCCCAAGCATTCTGGATAACAGGTCCCATACCTGTATTGCAAATAAGCTATTGGCAACTCAATTTTATGTAAGTTTGTTGATATTTCTCTTACTACTGAAAACTAGAGGAAAATAGTTGGTTTCAGGATTTTATTTATAGCTTCACGAATGTGTTTGGGAAATCAGCTTACAGGCTTACAGTTCAGAATTGCTGATGTAAAACAGTGATTGTCGTTAAGAATGTCTTTCCTCTTGATGCCACAATCAGCCTCAAGTTGTTTCAGATGAACCGAATTCCTAATATGATATACCTGTAGCTGATATGAAGTTGAAAACATTGTTTGATTGTGATCAGATGATCTGAATAAAGGCACAGATTGATTTTCATATGACATAGCTAAGGTTTATAAGAATTCTTCACTGCTATCAGTAATGTAAGTCATCTGAATTCTGTGGGTGGCTACAGCAGGTAACCCGAAGGAAATAGATTGCCTCCTCATTAATTATGGGTTATTTTGCTGAGCTGTTGTTTGGCCAAAGGGAAATTAGGGTCATGCACTGGATTAATATCACTACCTGCCATGCATTGCTAGTATAATATGAAAGCCCATGCCAAAGCATCTTTGAGTGCTAATCCTGGATACCGGGTCACCTGTAGTGGTAGCGAATAGCAAGTTATCTGCAGTGGGGTATGGGACCTGTTATTCAGAATGTTTGGGGGTTTTCAAGATCAGGGATAGTTTCAGTTTTAAAAATCATTAAAATATTAAATAAACCCAATAAGATTGTTTGCTTCCAAAAAAGATCCACCCCTAACCACACTAGATACATGGTGGGTATCTGCCCAGCAATTAGAGAGATAAGGAAGTGTAGGGATTTAAAGCCATAAGGACATACTAAATCTGTGGGTCCCTACATACACCTGGGGGCACATTTACTAAGGGTCGAATATTGAGGGTTAATAAACCCTCGAAGTAAAATCCTACGAATATCGAATTTGAAGGATTTACCGCAAATCCTACGATCGAAGGAAAAATCGTTCGATCCTTCCATCAAAAAAACCTCAGAAAACTGATGGGGAAGGTCCCCATAGGCTAACATTGTACCTCGGTAGGTTTAAACTGCCGAAGTATGTAGTCGACGTTTTTAAAGAGACAGTACTTCAACTATTGAATAGTCGAACAATTTTTACTTCGAATCGTTTGAATCGAAGTCGTAGTTAAAGGTCGAAGTAGCCTATTCGATGGTCGAAGTACCCAAACAAAAACTTCGAAATTCTACGTTTTTTTACTTCGAATCCTTCACTCGAGCTTAGTAAATGTACCCCCGGGTATTGAGCATACATTGATGCTACAGTTCTGCACAACATGCCTAAATATTTGGATTTTATGGCTATTATTATTTTTTATAATGCGAGACAGGTATGATATATATCAGAACATGTATTAAGATTGATAAAATAAAATCTTTCCGAAATAAAAACAGCTTAAAAAAATCGAATGTAGTAGCTGAATAATATAATGGACGTAACTGAGCTTGTAAAATGGTTAATTTTTCAGCAGGGAAATGAATTAGATCCCCCTTGTTAAGAAGCCGCTTATAATATTCCTCAGTGTTGGGATGGTTTTAATTGCATGGCAATGTCTAATGATGCCCACCTTGTACAGGTATTGGAGTCAGAAACTCATTATCCAGAAACCTCTGAATTATGGGAAAGTCATCTCCCATAGAGTCTGTTTCAATTGAAATTGTAAAAAATTATTTTGCCCCCCCTTAATAATAAATTAGTACCTTGCACTTAATTCCGACTAAGATATCATTGATCTATATTGAAGGGAAAACCATCCTATTGGGTTTATTTAATGTTTAAATGATTTTTTAATAGGCTTAACGTATGGAGATACAAATTATAGATACACCAATTGTCTGGTAAACCCCAGGTCCTGAGCATTCTGGATAACAGGTCCCAGTTCTGTTCTATCTTCACTTAATAGCTATCTTTCAATACAGTTACCTGCCTTTTTGTTTTTTTGTCTATCTGTGCCCCTGAGGAAGACCCTTAAGGTCAAAACGCGTTCGGCTCACTGTTATATTATTTAATATTTTTTGTATAATTTTTGTATTTTTCTTTTCCTTTTTGTAATAAATTTTCTACTATTTTTTCAAATTGGGTGTGCTATCCATTACTCTGAGTACCTTACATATTTTAGTCTGGATCAGTAATAGTACCGGTATGGGACCTGTTATCCAGAATGCTCAGGACCTGGAGTTTTCCATATAACTGATCTTGGTAATTTGGATATTCATACCTTAAAGTGATACTGACACTAAAAAAATACTTTTTAAAATATGAATGTACATGTAGGGGCACATTTACTTAGCTCGAGTGAAGGATTAGAATAAAAAATACTTCGAATTTCAAAGTATTTTTTTGGCTACTTCGACCATCGAATTTGCTACTTCGACTTTGAATCGAAAGATTCAAACTAAAAATCGTTTCGACTATTCAACCATTCGATACTTCGACCACCTACTTCTCCACCTAAAACCTACCGAGCACCAATGTTAGCCTATGGGGAAAGTCCCCATAGGCTTTCCTACCAATTTGTGATCGAAGGAAAATCGTTCGATCGATGGATTAAAATCCTTCGAATCGTTTGACTCGAAGGATTTAATCGCTCGATTGAACGATTTTTCCTTCGATCGTTCGATCGCAGGAATTGCGGTAAATCCTTCGACTTTGATATTCAAAGTCGAAGGATTTAACTTCGATGGTCGAATATCGAGGGTTAATTAACCCTCGATATTCGACCAATAGTAAATGTGCCCCTAAAAGTTGCCTATAGGTCATGTTGATCGTTTTTTGCTGAGAGGTTTGTTTATCTAAGTTATTGTTAGTTTCTAAACCTGACTGTATTGCCAACCTGACTGTCCCATCTCAGCCTGTCAGTTAAAGTTTCTAATGCTAATGGACTCCTGCTGCACAAATATGGCAGCCCCCTCATAAAGGAACATGGGGCATCAGGCAGGTAATGTAAAAGCATTGTGCAAATACTTTATGGCAAAATAAGTAGCTTTCAAAGGCAATATTATGACAGATGTAAAAAAAAGGGTTTGATTTCTGGTGTCAGTATGTCTTTAAGTCTACTAGAAAATCATGTAAAATTTTAATAAACCCAATAGGCTGGTTTTGCTTCCAATGAGGATTAATTATATCTTAGTTGGATCAATTACAAGCTACTGTTTTATTACTACAGAGAAAAAGAAAATCATTTTTAGAAATTTGAATTATTTGGATAAAATTAAGTCTATGGGGTACATTTACTAAAGGGCGAAGCGACTAACGTTAGCAAAAATTCGCTAGCGAAAGAGATAGGCTCTAGCCGTACTTCGCTCCTTTACGCCTGGCGAAGTTGCGCTCTGGCAAATGGACGTAACTATGCAAATTCACTAAGACTTGCCTTTGCCACCTTAGGCCAGGCGAAGTGCAATAGAGTAGATAGGACTTCCTCAAAAAATAGTTGAAAAAAGTCCCAAAAAACGCTGGCGACTTTTAATTTTTCAGGGTGATATGCTGCAAAAGATTGTAAATTTTTTCTGGGGTACCCGGATTCCCCCCTACATTTCCTAACATATGGCACATAAACTATACACTGTGCACGTGTAGGGCAATATAACAACTCTATTTTGTTTTATTAAGGTTTCCCGGTCTTGTGTAATGTAATGTATTGGCTGCAACATATACGTCCATTGAACTTTAACTTCCCGCCATATGCAAGTTAGCCAACGCTAGCGCAACTTCGCTCCGCTAGCAATACTTTGCCAGCGTTTGGTGTCCTGGACGCAACTTTGGATTTTAGTGAATTAGCGTTGTCCTGGCGAAGCGTTTCGATATGAGCAAAGCTGTCGCTGGCCAATTTTCGGAGGTTAGTAAATTTGCCCCTATGGGAGATGGCCTCTTCGTAATTCTGAGCTTTCTGGATAAGGGGCTTCCGGATAAAGGATCCCATGCCTGTAGTAATAAGATGCTAGAATAAAATTGTTTTACATTCCCATGTAATTTTGTCTATAGTACAATATAGTAATATCACGCTGAGTGCAAGTTAGCAAGTCAGAATATGTTTTAGTATTCAAACAAAGTGAGTGTCAGGAGTGAGGGATGGATTATGTAACGTGATTGTTATCAGAGACTCTAAATGAATTCTCTCTCCGCTCTCCCTACATATTATCTCTGCCCGAGTGTTGACGTTGCTGCCAGCTTCAATAGGAGAAGTGCAAACTTGTTCCACTTCTCTAAAGCCTGCGTACTGCCTCCCTAATCAGTGTCCCTGAGTAAGGTCAGGCGATTTAGAAAGAACACATACATTATCTGTACCAGCTAGAGCAGAAAAATGTATCCTCGAGCATCTGAAGGTTATAAATGGCAGTTGTAATGTGGCAAATATGCAGCAAGGGCTGACAATTAAAATAGAATATTTTATAGAAGGATATGAAACTTTACTGAGTTATATATACTGCACTGCAGCTTTACATTAAAGGCCACATTCACCCCTCATGCTTCTCTGCATTCAAAGCTGAGGATAAACTAAAAATGAGCTTTTATGTAAAATAAATACAGGTATGGACCCTGTTATCCAGAATACTCGGGACCTGGGATTTTCCGGAAAAGGTGTCTTTCCGCAATGGGGATCACCATTCATTAAATCTACTTAAAAACCATTTAAGTATTAATTAAACCCAAAAGGATCATTTTGCCTCTAATAAGGAATAATTACCGGTATATATTAGTTGGGTTCAAGTAGAATATACTGTTTTATTATTAAAGAGAAAAGGGAAATAATTTTTAAAAAATTAAATTAAATTATTTAATTAAAATTGAGTCTATAAGAGTTCAAGTTCCACAACCTCCAACTGTGCTTATTAATACTACATTTGTAACCTTATTGAGCAATAGTTGTCTGGCTGCTGGAGTCAGTGACCCCGTTTTGAAAGATGGAAAGAAGGAGAACAGGAATAAGAAAAGTAATGAAAAACCTATAAAAAAAAATGAAAAAGATCAGTGTAAAAGTTTCAAGAAATAGATAATTATATAACATAATAAAAGGTTACTTAAAGGTGAATCACACCTTTTATCTGTGATGAATGATACCCCTTTAGTTAAAATGTTGCATGGGCCTCCCACGTGATCCATTTGTTGGTTTGAGGGCTTGGAAGAGCCAACTACTTTGGTGGTCAAATGCATGGATCTCGACATGTATGGCCAATCTTTAGATATCCATAAGTGATATTTCTGCTGATCTCATATTATTGGTTCATCAAACTGACTTGGCCCACCAGTTGGTTATCCAGATCGCGTCCACAAAGGGTGACATTGAACCAGAATAAATTAATCAATCGTACAGTATTATAACTTCAAATTTCAATTCCACCTGTTGGTGGCTCAAACCAACAAAAATTCCAATGACGAAATCAAAATACCTTGAACACACATATATTTATATTCTTTAATTTAACACACCAATGTATCAATACAATCAATGGCCAAACAATCAGTGGCTGGCCAGTCTACTAACCCATACATAATTAAAAAAGTGAATAAATACAACATAAATGAATAAATGAGTAAAAATAATAATAATAATAAAGAGGGAACCTTGTGAATTCATACACACTTCTGACCACAATTCATAACACTATACCAATTTCAAAATTCAAACGAGCAAAAAGTTGTTGTTAAAAAAAGGGTTTTTAAAAAAGATGTCCTTCAAAGGTGGAACCACCATATCTGTAGCCAAAATAAATAGTCCAAGCCAAGAGAGCAGACTTAAAGGGCATGTAAAGTCTAAAATAGAATAAGGCTAGCAATGCTGTATTTTGTATACTAAATATAAACATGAACTTACTGCAGCTTGAGTACTGCTTGGCTGGGAAGTAAGGCGGGGGCTCCCCCTGCTGTTCATGATTGTTTCCCTGCTCAGCAGTTAGGGACCATCTGACAATTCCTATCCACAGCAGTAAACGAAGGGAGAATTTCACTGCATACAGTCAGGTTTCTTATAAAAACGGTACAGATTTTTTAATTAAAGTATATTGAAGATAGGTTTCTTTTTCATTAAAGAAAGTAAAAATGGGATTTTATTTTTATGCGTTTACATGCCCTCTAAGGTGTATTGCCAGTTATCTTTGCTGTTTTAGTAGTTTTTTTAAAATACTGTAATAGTATAGAACTTTCATAGGTTAATCATAAGAGTTCAAGTTCCACAACCTCCAACTGTGCTTATTACCACAGTTGATATGTTTGAGGCAGATTTTTCAAAATTTCAAACCCACAGAGAAGACTTAGAGGCACATTTATCAAAGGTTGAATTTCGAATTCATGTGAGTTTTTGTTAAACTCCCCTAAACTCCCATAAATTTAAAATTCGACCAATTGAAATGTGTTATTAAAATTGAATTTTTAAAACTAGGATGAATTAAAAGGACCCGAAAATTCGAATCAAATTTGATCAAAATCGTTTTGAGACTAAGAAAAGAACTCGAATGTCAGAAAGGCTGCAAACAGCTCCAAATAGATCCCTGGACCTCTCCCATTGACTTAAACAGCAATTCGGCAGGTTTTAGGTGGCGAACAGTCAAATTCAAAAAGGACCAGTGTATGATAAATCTCGAATATCGAATTCACATTTTTTAAAAAAACTCATCAAATTTGAATAACTCCCTAGTTCTGACCATAATTTTTTTTTCGAACTTTCTATTTGACACTTAATAAATCTGCCCCTTAGAGTGTATTGCTGATTATCTTAGCTGTTTTATTAGTTTTGTTGAATGGTATAGCACTTTTAGAATTTAGTAGTGAGAGTTCAAGTTCTCCTAGTGACATTAAACCAGCTTAAAGTAGAAGGAAAGGCTAAAATTAAGTAAACTTTATCAGAAAGGTCTATATTAATACACCAGTAAATCCTCAAAGTAATGCTGCTCTGAGTCCTCTGTCAAAAGAAACACAGCATTTCTTTCCTTCTATTGTGTACGAATGGGCTTCTGTATCAGACTTCCTTCTTTCAGCTTAAACCTCCAGGGCAGGGCATGAGCATGCTCAGTTTGCTCCTCTCTCCCTCTTCCCCTCCCTCCTCCCCTCCCTGCTGTAATCTGAGCCCAGAGTTATGAGGGAGCAGGGAGAGACTCAGGCAGGAAGTGATGTCACACCAAGCTAATATGGCAGCTGCTATCCTAAACAAACAGAGAGATTTTCTAGAGCTGTTTACTCTGGCAAGGCAAAGCAGTCTACAGAATAAATACAGTGTTATAGCTTGCACTAATGTGACTAATCTATTGGCAAAAAACTCGATATCTTTCCTTCTTCTTTAAGGGTTATTTTCCTGTGCTGAGCTCTGAGAGCTTATTTGTCCATTACTTTATGAATTCTGGTGCAACAGATACATGAAAAGAGCACAGAAAGGTATAGTATAGTTATCTGCAATGTTATGGACAAGACTAATGTGTACTGCTAGCTTAATGGCTTTGCCACTTACTTTATCTCGTTTAAGGTTCAAAGCCTAACATTTAACATTTCATTAAAGCACTTACGCAGAACAAATAGCCTTTTAAACTGTGACTCCGCTGCCCTGAGCATAATTCAATATACAAAATGTCACAAGCACTTCACACATGCGTGAGCGCTGCTGACTACACCAGAGTTGCACATGAGCCTCCCGTTTACATGTTTCATTTATTTCTGATTTGGGCTTAGTGTTCCAGGACATCACTATGGAAAGGAAAAGTGAAATTATAGTGGTTGGAAACCCAAAGAGAAACTTTTGCCTGATAAAAGAAAAAAATAATTCTGCACAATATATCATTATCAATTCCTAAACAGTCTCAATGGGTACAAAAGAATTGGCAATGTAATTGCGACTGAAATCAGAACCTGTCTGTCCCTTGCTATTTTCCGCGCTGTTGTTTTTTGAAGCAACGTTGCAGAAGCCTGCCGACTAACGGATCTATGGAGACACGTGCAAGGCATTGTGGGAAATGGAGCCTTGGCTGGAGAACTGACAACTGCTACGTTGTTTTAATTGTCAGAGAGGCAACTAAGAATGCAGCCTTCAGTTGCAATTATGAATAAAAACACTGGAAATATGGGATTAATATAGATTGTTTAAATACCGTTTTTTTTAACATTAGGCAAAATTGTGTTTTTGGGTGTTTATCACCTTTAACTAATGCACACTCAGAAGGATGTGCTGACAAAAGTTGCTTTTAACGCAGCAATCACAACCTACCCCAACAAAATAGCAGAAAAATATAAGGTACTTTCCAGTTACCATCTAGTATTTCAATTAGAGTGGTATGAATACAATATTTCCTTTATATATGATTCACTGTTGCTAAGGAACAGAACTCTGCGGTGCATTAACCCCATTTGTCCTCTGAGTTCATTCAGTCCATCCAGAGTCTACTCAAGTTCCGTCAGTCTTGGTTCCAGGGACAATATCAGTCACATTAATTTAGTGGTGAAATCCCTGTTTTATCCAAATGGCACATATTGTAAGCACAGGTATAGGGTCCATTATCCGGAAACCTGTTATCCACAAAGCTTAGACCCCATTTTAATCAAATAATTTAAATTTGTAAATCTTATTTCCTTTTTCTCTGTAGTAATTAAACAGTACTTTGTACTTGATCCCAACTAAGATATGATTAATACTTATTGGAGGCAAAATAATCATACGGTATCAGGTTTATTCAGTGTTAGTAGACTAAGGGGCAGATTTACTAAGCTCGTGTGATGGTTTGAATTTTTAAAAAGTTTGAATTTCGAAGTAAATTTTTGGATACTTCAACCATCGAATAGGCTATATTCGTCCATTCGACTTCGATTCGAACGATTTCGAAGTAAAAATCATTCGACTATTCGACCATTCGATAATAATCGATAAGTACTGTCTCTTTAAAAAAAACTTCGAATTCATACTTCGCCAAATTAAAGCTACCGAAGTGCAATGTTAGCCTATGGGGACCTTCCAGAGCACTTTTCTAAGGTTTTTTTGGTCGTTTCTAAAAACTCCCATCCACTCCCATAAACTCGAAATTTAAAAAAAACAAAGCCAATCAAAATGTATTTATAAATAAAACCGATTTTTTTTTAAAATGGGTGAATAGGATCGAATTGCAAACTCGAATCGATTCGAGTTTTTTTCACCAAAAATTGTTTTTTTTTTTTAAAAAAAGTCCACCAAATGACTCCAAATTGATTGTAGGAGGTCCCCCATAGGCTAATACACCAATTTGGCAGGTTTTAGATGGCGAATAGTCAAATTTGAATTTTTAAAAGGACAATACATTTTGAAATTTAAATTTCTAAATTTTTTCAAACTCAGATTAAATTTGGACTGTTCCCTAGTCGAATTACACTAAAATAAACTCTACATTTTCAATTCGACCCTTTATAAATCTGCCCCGTAAAGTATATAGATCCCAATTATGGAAAGACCCCTCATCCAAAAAAAACTATAGGTCCCGAGGATTCTGGATAACAGGACCCATACCCTTATTTAAGTGTTCTTATAAATAGAAACCTGTCTCCTGAGTCACTCTGTAAGCCAATCAAAGGGATGCTGAAGATATTGTAATGTAAGCAATGCAATTATTCATATACTGGACCTTTATAAGCAATATACAGGTATGGGACCTGTTATCCAAAATGCCTGGGATCTTTCCATAATCTGGATCTTCATCCTTAAATCTACTAGAAAATCATGTAAACATTAAATAAACCCAATAGCTTGGGTTTTCTTCCAAAAAGGATTAATTATATCTCAGTTTGTATCAACTACAAGGTACTGTTTTATTATTACAGAGAAAAAGGAAATAATTTTTAAAAATTTGGATTATCTGGATTAAATAGAGTCTATGGGAGATGGCCTTTACGTAATTCTGAGCTTTCTGGATAACGGGTTTCCTGATAACGGATCCCATACCTGTAGCATTTGCCCAAGTAGTGCATATTCTATCCATAGGCAGGATCTTCCACCCTAGCTGTAAAATAATTCCATAAAAAAACAATGTTTTTCCTGAAAAAATGTTTTTACATTTTTTTTTAATGTTATGTATACTTTCTAGTGCTCCCCTGTATATCTATAGCAGGTATGTTACTACGTAAGGGTCTCGGCTTCCTTACAACAGAACTGTTGTCTTTGGAAAGTCTAACTGTACCTGAATGAGTTCCTTGGGATAAGATTAATAGAGAGTAATGAGAGGTGAGCTGAGTGTCCCAGATAAGGTGCCAATTCTGATGATCAGCAGGTTTCTGTGCCAGTAACAGTAAGCACACAGTATACTGAATTTTGTGTTTCCTTTATTGAATTTACACAGCATTCATCCAATATGTTGCTGCCGCTGATGTTTGGACACCACTGACGTAGATGTTAGATACAGATTGGAATAGAGTGTACCTGGTGCACAGTATGTCCTGCTGGATCTCCTGTACCTTCTCCAGATGAATTACTGCCTCTGATCTTGTTTAACCCTTTCTTTAAGGAAGCCATTAACCCCCCAAAAATAAATATGTAAGTCCCAGATCATTGGAACCTCTGTAGGGACCAAGCATAGATTGCTCATGCTCAGGCCAGGATATACGTTGAATACTAATACGTACTTACACAGCAACAGCTATAGAAACTACAATTGTTAAAGGAAAATTGTCAGAACAAAAATGCCACCTGGTGGTAGAATATATTCCAGCAGCAAATGTAAGTTATGTTTGACCATTTTAGACATATTCTGCACATGTATACAGAAATGATATACCATTCACCTCAGTCACAGCTCCAGTGGTCCCTACTGCATGTACACATAAACGGTCTCTATTTTAATGTGTGGGAGAGAACCTCAGGGACAGAACTAGAGGTAGGCACAAGGGGGCGGGATAATGGGCAGGTGTTATGTTTTGGGTGGCCGAGGATGAGTAGAGTATAACAGTGCTTTATTAGCAGAGTCATGCAGCCAATACACTTCAACAGTAACTTCATCTCTAATGCTTTTAAGCATTATAGAAAGTCCTATGTACACAGTATAACTCTGGTGCATAGTGACACCTACAACCCGTTTGTATAAACACCACAGCAGGTACAACTTGAAAAGCCTTTGTTCTCCGCACCTTTTTTTTTTATTACAGGTTGAATTCTCCTTTTTGCTGCAAGTCTATTTCCACAAGAGACCTGCTTATCTTAAATTGTTACAATTGTTTCTTTCCTTACCTTAAATTGTTACAAAAGTCTCACCTGCCAAGTATTCTGGGCTCTCTGCCAAAAGCGAATTCAGTTTTAGAAACGTTGTATCTTTTTCTGGCTGTTCAGTGCAGGAGATCAAAGAGAAAACTCTGAACATTTCAGTAACAATCCGGGACTGCGGGTTGAGCTGTCAAAATTTGTACTGTCCCGAGAAAAAAGGGACCGCTGGGAAGTATGGGTGTGTGGAGTGGCAGGGGGAAGGGAAATGCTTTTGTTCTTCTTAGTGCTCTAGCACTTCAGCCCTGGGGATCTGTAAACGACCCCTTATGACCTCCTGAAATTCCAGTTGTTCATATTTACACTATTGAATTCTGTGCCAATAGATAACAGATAGATAACCGCAAAACAGCCGTGAGACTTTTCCACAATTACAGTATATACTAACTGTCTGAAGCCATCTTACTCCTGTTAATTATTCTCAACAGATTCTCATCAGTCGGTGCAGAGGAGCTTTAGTGGGTGATCAAATTTTGTGGTTTTATATTCTAAAGGTTAATTTTAAAGACATTAGTATTTAACGATCCCCTCTCTGGCATTCTCTGTTAGCTCCACACTTCATGGTGGAATAAGTACTGGCAGACCGTCCATCGTTTTTGCTCCCAAGATCTCACTGTGATCAGTTTCATTTTCCTTAAATGCCCTTTTTGGAGCTCATTGTATTTTCTTTATCCTGTTACTTTGCTAAGCATGGCAATTATGAAACCTTCTGTAAAGAAACACAAGCATCCATAGCTGTTCTGTTTTAACATGAGCTATTACAAAATATAAGGCATTTTTCTTCACAAAACCAGTATTTTCTTATGGATTGATAGTGTGACCATACAGCACCTTCTTGATACAACTTGTCCAGTTTAACACTGATGCTGCAAACTTCTCTCAGGGCTTTTCAACAACTTTGCAACTTCATCTATAAAACCTTCATCTATTTTTAATCTGTTCAACTTGAAGTTTTTTTTTGATATTTTCTAGATGGTTTAGTGGTTGGTCTTATTTAGAAGAGAGGCACCGCTTGCACAACCCGGCCTTCTAATCTGGACACGTGGTGCACGGTGATGGAGGGATCGGCATCCTCCAAAAAGTCAGAACAAGAAGAATTCACTGGCACACGAAGGCTGGTGCAAGCAGGGACAATGGGATATATCCCTGAAATGTTGCACCTATCTGCAAATAAACATGCAAGGGCTTGTCCCTGCTTGCATCAGCCTTCGAGTGCCAGTGAATTCTTCTTTTAGTGTTTGGTCTGCCAGTAAAGCCCTACAGCAGTGCTGCACTGTCATCTATACATGTTTATTACTTTATTTTTACCTCCTTATAAGTGTACAGGCTACAAATATCATTATCGATACGAAAGAAGCTTGCTTATGAAATATGCCCAGCAGGTCGGAACTAGGGGTAGGCAGAGTAGGCACGTGCATAGAGCGCAAAGCTGGGAAGTGCATTCAAACTGTACGGCAGATGCTTATTAAAGGGGATCTAAAATAAGGCTAGAAATGCTGTATTTTGTATACTTAATATAAACTTGAACTTACTGCACCAGAAACCTAATTAAGCAAATGATTTATGCTTTCAAAGTTGGCCGCAGGGGGCTGTCATCTTGTAACTTTGTTAAACATCTTTGCAAGACCAAGACTATGCACATGCTCAGTGTGGTCTGGGCTTCAGTTACATATAGTAACATAGTAACATAGTAACATAGTAAGTAAGGTTGAAAAAAGACACATGTCCATCGAGTTCAACCTTTTTTTTTTTTTTTTATTAACTACCTATCTGCAAGTTGATCCAGAGGAAGGCAAAAAAAAGGCAATTAGGTCAATTTGAATATGGCGGGTACATTAAAGTCGTATGGACGTCTTTATAAGAGATATTCGTGCAAATGCTTGAAGTGGTCACTTTGTATTACAAATGTCCAAGGAACGTTAGGAGGTTAAGCTCAATAAATTCTCAAAACAGCACAAGCCATAGAAGCTGATACAGCAAGACTGATTAATAATCAAAATATGCAGACTGCACTGGGTTTGTGGAAATTAATCTCTACACGGTCGCCGGCTGCTTTATAGGGAAACAAACAAAGCTGCTCAAGGTCAGAGAAGTAAGGTGGGCGCCCTCCCCCCCTGCTGTTTGAAAGTATGATTGTTTCCCTGCAGAGCAGTTAGGGGTCATCTAAAGTTTCCTATCTGCAGCAGTCAGAGCAAGTAATACAAAGGGGGAATTTCACTGCATACAGTCAGGTTTCTTATAAAAACGGTACACATTTTTTAATTAAAGTTTATTGGTGATAGATTTCTTTTTCATTAAAGAAAGTAAAAATGGGATTTTATTTTTTTGCCTTCACATCCCCTTTAAGGTGTAACATAACCAATGTTTTAGCACAGGAATCTGTTTTATTTGTTCTTGCTGCGGGCATTTTGTATTACTCTTGCACTGTAATTAACACAGGAAGAATGTGCAACAACAGCAAAAAAAAAAAAGCATTTACATTTAACTAAAGTTGTGCTTGATAAATTAAGTATACCATTTAGTAAAATATAAACCAAGGCCCGGTGTCTCCTTACCATATACATCCGCTGGCTGAATTCATGCATGCCTGAGGAATTTAGTTCCCAAATAACTAATGGTAGAATTTGTAGAATTCATTTGGGTACAGGAACATGCTGAATTCTTCATGTCCCTTAAAGGGTGTAATCAGTTGGCTGTCTATTCCACTTGCCACTGCACAATCACAAGGGAGCTCTGCAGATCAGCCAAGTGATACGTCTAATAATGGAAAGAACTAATAATGGAAAGCACGTGATCACAACACAAGCAGCTGTAATACAGGGTAACAAGTTCAGAAGCATTCTTACGACACAGACAATAAACGGAGAGCCTAAAGTGCTTGGGAACATCTGTAGTTCATCTGTAATGAGCATCTGAAGTAGTGTTCCTCAACTTATTTTAATGACCTTTGTGGGCTACTATACATTAGAAAATCAGTTATTATCCCACTTGTGTCCATGTATGTAATTAAAGAGGAAGTAACACAGGAATTCCCAGTCTATGGGGAAACCTGAACTACAGGATTCAACAAAGGTTCTGACCAACAATAACGACTGGCTCAGTCAAGACAAGCAACATGTCAAGTTTATAACATGTTTGTTTGCACAGAATAAAGGGCCTGTTTATTAAACGTCATTGGGGCAGATTCACTAAGGGGCGAATTGTCGCCAGCGAATGATTCGCCACACTTCGCGCCACTTCGCCAGGTTAAAATTCGTTACCACTAGGCTAATTCACTAAAATGTGAAGTTGTGTCCTGGGTGCTGTACTCTGGCGACTTTTCGCTAGCGTTAATTTGGCAGTGTGAGAGGTTCAAAGCAAAATGACGCTATTGATCGTTATCGAAACTTCGTTAGTCCTCTTACAATTAGGTCAATTTGAAAATGGCGGGTACATTAAAGTCGTATGGACGTCTTTATTAGAGATATTTGTGTAAATGCTTGAAGTGGTCACATTGTATTACAAATGTCCAAGGAACGTGAATAAAGACAAAAGAGATCCTCTAATGCCCTACACATAAACTCACCCTAAAATGAATGTTCCATGCCCCTCAAATGTCTGGGGATAAAATATTAACCACAAAAAGTTTAATAGTTAGGACTTTTGCAGGCAATCCCATTTAAAAAAAGGACAAGTCGCCAGTGTTTTTACAATTTTAATGCATTTCCGGCAGACAAGATATGTGATTGTGGAAGATGTAGCTTCATTTTAGCAATTTGCCTGGTCTGAGGTGGTGAAGTCAACTCTGGTAAAAGAGGTAACGTTCAGTAAAATTCACACTTAATTTGCGGAGTAACGCCTTTTCGCCAGAGTGAAAAGTTGCTTGATGATAGCGTGCGAATGAACCCTAGTGGCGCTCTCGTTCTCTAACGAATTGTTGCCTACACCTGGTAGTAAATTGACGATGTCCCTCTGGATGGGATTTCTGGCGAAATGTAGCAATCGTTAGCCACGTCGCCCTTTAGTCAATCTGCCCCATAAGATTTATCATACAAATCTTAAATATAGAAATCCAAAGATTTTTCAGTTCCTTTTATTTGTACAAGTAAAGTTAAGAACGAGTTTTTTCAGCAAATAAATGATAGCAATTGAGAAATAAAATCATAATAATTTTTCGGCATGTTTAATTGCAATTTTTTTCACAATTGAATTTTGAAAAAACACAAATTTGAGGACTCTTAAATTAAGCTCCCTTTTATGGGCCATATTTGTGTGTAATAATCACGTCATAGATACAATTTACTGCACCTTTTTTACATAGCACCCCATTGTATAAAAGCCAGCGAAGTCTTAAAACCAAAAGGTCGATTTAAAATTATATTTAAAAAGAAGTTTTGTAATCTTGTATAAATGCACAGTAATTCATATACAAAAGGTATTGTTATGGTAAAATACTACACAGACATGAGCAGTTTCATTCATCCAGCTGTTATATAGACTTCAGGAAATGCCTACTCCCCACACACTGTATTTCCTAAGCACAAGGGACTGGATCTTATTATGTAAAATAAAACTGTCAAACGTATTTTGGGGGATTAATAAAATGTCCTGTGTATAATAAGATGTGTATTGTCTAATGGAAAATGATCTGTACCCCAAGGCGTGAATCAACCCTTCATTTTCATGGGTACAAATGCAGCTTGAATCCTATGGGGCATAAGCTGGGGGAAATGTTTTCCCCCCAGCTTTAGGGTGCAGAAATTGGTGCAAAATAAGTGGTATAGAAAATGCTCTGCTGTGGTCCTAATGCATGTATTATACTGTAACCCAGAATTTTAGCACATATCCTCTTTATGCAGGAATTGATGCAATGCACCTTGATTGCTGAAGAAGTCCATTGCATAGTGAAGCATTTATAGCATTGTGTATACAATTGAATGCAGTGTACGTCCTCAGTTCTGGTGTAACCATTTGAAGTCATTGGGAGAAATTCACACAGAGAGAAATTGCCGGTGTGAAAAGCCAAGACCTCTTTTTACTCCAGAATTTTACACACATACTCCAAAATTCCCTACACATCTATATAACTAAATGTAATCGTACATTGCATATAATGGCTCTGATTGGCAAATTGGTGTGTAATTCTGCACTGTTTTCTTTGCAAGTCTTTAAAACTATGGCGCTATATGATCATGGCTGGGGGAGGACAAATTTTACAGTAAATGAATTAATCCACATTAATGACAGATGGCATTTATATTACAGGTATTTAGTCCATTATCCAGAAACCTGTTATCCAGAAAGCTCTGAATTACGGAAAGGCCGTCTTCCATAGACTCATTATAACAAAGTACCCCAAATTTTTTAAAATTATGTTATTTTTCTTTGTAATAATAAAACAGTACCTTGTGCTTGATCCAATCTAAGATATAAGTAATCCTTATTGGAAGCAAAAGCAGCTTAATGGGTTTACCGTATTTAATGTTTATATGATATTCTAATAGTAAAGATCTGATATCCGGAAACCCCCAGGTCCCGAGCATTCTGGATAACAGGTCCCATAGCTGTATTAATTGGCCTCCACTGTGAGTATATATTGTAAGTGTTTAATTCAAAGTATTAGCCACACTTACATTGGGGTGTGAAACTGGAGGCCCATTAAGGATATTAATAGTTCCTTGTTTGTAAAAGAGACTTGGGTTTTTTTTTAAAGTTCATCATCAGTTTATAGTCTTACCAGTGAACACCTGGTACATTGAATAATATGTGGACTACACTGCCTTACACAAACTAAGTTATGGCAAGTGAAAGTTAAAGATCTGTAACAGATACCAGACACACAACGGCAAGTGCAGCGGGGGTGACCCCTGCACGTTTATTACGTGTTTGACGTAATAAACGTGCAGGGGTCACCCCCACTACACTTGCCATTGTGTGTCTGGTATTTTTTACGGATCTTCAAGCCGACCTCTCTAACCAGCACCGGGCTTAAGCCAAAGGAGAGGAGGGGGAAAGAGGACCAGTGCAAAAACGGAACTAGAGGAGGGCGGCTCTGGCGCAGGACGCCCAGTCGGGCCCCCCGCCCCCTTCGTACGCCCGGAACTGGCGGGGAAACATGCGGCGGGCGGACTGCCGGGGGGCCCTGAGGGGTTGCGGGCCCTGGCCCACTCGCACCCCCTGCTCCCCTGGTAGTTCCGCCCCTGGACCAGTGTGGAAAGTAAAAGTTAAAGGCCGTGGACTCCTGGGCCTCAATGTATTATATAGACTGGTAAACCGCATTACTCATCTACCTATTCAAATAATGAATCATTTTTGATGATGATGATCTTTTATCATCAGTTTTCTGGTGAAAGATAAATTAACAACCAACACAGATAGCCTGTTTTAACAAATGCATTTTGTCACTAAGATGGGTTAAAGCGCAATCCCTTTCCACCTTCTGTTAAGAGTTTTTTTGCACATCTGTCCTCAGCTCCATACTTTCCCATCCAGCTGCAAACGGCTTCTCCTGCAGCAAACCTTCTCTAACATCTCTTTCAGTGGACACTTGTTGCTATGATGGCACTATATCCTGATTTCCTGCCATGGAAACTATGGGGCAGATTTACTAAGCTTGAGTGAAAAAAATATTCGAATTACGAAGTATTTTTCTGGGTACTTCAACCATTGAATTGGTCAAATTTGATCGAATTCGATCGAATCGAATGATTCGAATGATTCAAAGTAAAAATCGTTTGACTATTCGACCATTCGATAATCGAAGTATTGTCTCTTTAAAAAAAAACTTCGACTTCATACTTCGCCAAATTAAAGCTACCGAAGTGCAATGTTAGCCTATGGGGACCTTCCAGAGCATGTTTTTAAGTTTTTTTTTGATCTAATAAAAATCATTCGATCGATCGCTTAAAATCGTTCGAATCGTTCGATGGAGGTCAGGAATGTCTAAAGTTGCCCATACAACGGCATACAGTATATTGACTTTCCTAATGAGTCTACAATTAAGTGTCCAGGAAGGGCATGAAACACGTTTGCCTTTATTTGCAACACAACAATGTCATTATTGTTAATACAATTATTTTAAGCAGCATTATTTTCAACTGAGATCCTTTTTTTCTACATGAATATGTCCTAATATCCTGTCTGACACAATCAGTGCATTTATGAAACCTAAAAGGTTTTCTTTCCTAATCAATAGCTCAGTGAGGAACAGACCTCTTCTTCTATTAAATACAGCAGATATGTCTCACATGTGGCCCTCCAGCTGCACCAAAAACAGCTTGGAGCTAAAGATTACCCTGGAATATTAAATTTACTTAGAGACACATCATACATTTTGCACACTGGCTAATTATAGACCCAGCAGAAACCAACTACATGTTGTCTTGGTCCCTACAAACTGAAACACTACAACTCAGAATTAAAAAGGTCAAAACAACCCATCCCTCACTATACTAAATGAATGCTCACTGTATATCATGACACACCATTGACTTTTAACATGTTTCACACATGTTTACCTGACCCAGTCACCCAGATCTTATCCTGAAAGATTCCTCAGCTCATACCCAGGAAACGTAAAGCCTTATTTACTGGGATAACAGCCTACTCATTTAGCCTGAACAGCCAGGAATGAAAATTGTGTCTGCACTGCAAATGTATAGTATGCCTCCTAGTAAATGACTGCACTAGTAAATGTCATCTATTGCTCCTGTCAGCTATAAAAAAAATATATATATGGCCACCGATGACGAGATGACAGATTACATAGACATACACACATAGAAACAGAGATGAACAAATACACACATAGTCACATATGGGGCAAATTCACAAAGAACCGAAGTTGCGTCAGCGACAGCTTCGCCGCCCTTCGCCAGGCGTAGTTTCGCCAGCGATACGCAAATTCACTAAAATCCGAAGTTTCGCTCAGGGAGGCGAACGGTAGCGAAGTTACGCTAGCGTTAAGTCGTCAAGCAAATCGAAGTTACGCTAGCGATGCCTAATTTGCATACGCCGCCAAGTTAAAGTACAATGGACGTACAGTATATGTAGCAGCAAATACATTACACTACACAATCCTGGGAAAACTTCATAAAATAAAATAGAGGTGTTATATTGCCCTATACATGTGCCCACTGTATAGTTGAGTTGCCATATATTAGGAAATGTAGGGGGGAAGGAGGGTACCCCGAAAAAAATTTACGATCTTTTTCAGCCTATCACCCTTAAAAAAGGAAAAGACGTCAACGTTTTTTGGGCTTTTTTTGAAGCAATCCATATCTATTCTATTGCACTTCGCCTGGTCTGAGGTGGTGAAGGCAAGTCTGGCGCAAGAGGTAACGTTCAGGAAAATGCGCAAGTTAGTGAATTAGCGTAGGGTGCGAGGTAGCGCTAGAGTAGGTCCACTTCGCTAGCGAATTTACGCCAGCGCCCGTTAGTAAATCAACGAAGTAACAAAATGACGTCACTCTGGCGAATTTGCGCTAGCGTTAGCTGCTTCGCGCTTTAGTAAATTTGCCCCATAGAGGCAGAGATGAATAAACAACCAACCAACACAAATGAATAACTGAGTTTCATTGACTGACTTTTTACATTTTTTTAAAGCCCCCACAATCGATTTCTTGCAGCCTTGCGGCATTTTTCAGCCGTGCATGCGACTTTTCACATACGTTAGAGCTAACTTGAGTGCCTATACAAAATAAAAATGGAATTCAGCTGGTCAGAATCCCACAATGCCTTAATGCACTGCAGATCTGCCCTCTGCAAATGTTACACTGTTCAGTTCATTCCAGAAGTTGCTTTAAAATGTCATGGTGCCAATATCAATATGTTCATGTCACAGTGGATCTAACCTGTTGGAATGGCACATCATTCGGTTCAGTGCATAATGCACTAATATACAGAATAAGGGCTGTCGCTGTGAATTTTTTTTTTTTCATTTGGCTGAAAAATGTCACCTCCATTGCCAGGGAGAAATGGTCAAATGTAAAAGATCTAATGCAGCAGCATAAAACATAATGAAAACATTGATTTACTGTGCCAAGGACAAGCATTGGCCCCACTGGAGATTGGCTCCCCATTAAGGGGTACAGGGGGTAGTAGCCTTCTGTTGTCATCCTGTAATGTGATGCTCATACTACATTTGACTTGGTGTTCTGGGACATTTTACTGACCATTAATGGGTTCTGAGTAATGCAAATTGTACAATTTAGTTTAAGGGCAAAATATGTTCCCACATCAGAGCCATAAGTGTTTCAGCCCCCAGTTAGATGTTCACAAATTGTAAACTACTCTATGATTAAAATTATTTGCATTACTGGATTATAATATGAAGGCAGATCTAGTTTTTTTTACCTAGAGTATACAGTGACTTTAAGGGGTAGGATATCCCCCCTTTTGCTTGTTGCTTTAAAGGGGTGGTTCACCTTTAAGGTAACTCGTTGGGGCCGAAGGGTCGAATATTGAGGGTTAATTAACCCTCGAAATTCAACTAGGAATTGAAATCCTTCAACTTCGAATATCGAAGTCGAAGGATTTAGCGCAGATAGTTTGATCGAACGATCGAAGGATAATTCCTTCGATCGAACGATAAAATCCTTTGAATCGAACGATTCGAAGGATTTTAATCCAACGATCGAAGGAATATCCTTCGATCAGAAAAAGTTAGCCAAGCCTTTGGGGACCTTCCCCATAGGCTAACATTGACTTCGGTAGCTTCTAGATGGCGAACTAGGGGGTCGAAGTTTTTTTTAAAGAGACAGTACTTCGACTATCGAATGGCCGAATAGTCGAACGATTTTTACTTCGAATCCTTCGATTCGAAGTCGTAGTCGAAGGTCGAAGTAGCCCATTCGATGGTCGAAGTAGCCCAAAAAAAACTTCGAAATTCAACGTTTTTTACCTTCGAATCCTTCACTCGAAGTTAGTGAATCGGCCCCTTAGTGTGTTATAGAATGGTCAATTCTAAGCAACTTTTCAATTAATCTTCCTTACCGTATTTATTTTTTATAGTTTTGTAGTTATTTGCTTTTCTCTTCTGACTCCTTGCAGCTTTCAAATGGGCGTCGTTGACTCCCTTCTAAAAAACAAATGCTCTGTAAGGCTACAAATGTATTGTTATTGTTACTTTTTATTACTGATCCTTCTATTGAGGTCTCTCCTATTCATATTCCAATCTCTTATTCAAATCAGTGCATGGTTGCTAGGGTAACTTGGACCCTAGTTACCATATTGGTTAATATGCAAATTGAAGAGCTGCTGAATAAAAAGCTAAATAACTCATAAACCTTCAATTATAAAAAATTAAAACCAATTTCATATTGTCTCAGAATATCACTCTCTACATCATACTAAAAGTTATCTCAAAGGTAAACAATCCCTTTAATTAAAATATATTTGTGGGGTTTTTTTGCACATAACTAGACAACTAGTGCAAGTGAAAACTAAAGTCACATTCTACTTCCTGATCTCTACAAGCACAATCAATACTTACAGGAATTGTTCAGTGTAAAAATAAAAACTGGGTAAATAGATAGGATGTGCAAAATATAAATGTTTCTAATATAGTTAGTTAGCCAAAAATGTAATGTATAAAGGCTGGAGTGACTGGATGTCTAATGTAATAGTCAGAACACTACTTCCTGCTTTTCAGCTCTCTGGTGACCAAGCAGTAACCAATCAGTGACTTGGGGGGGCACATCTGAACTGAATGCTAAGGATCAATTGCAAACTCACTGAACAGATATGTCCCATGTGGCCCCCCTTTACGTCTCTGACTTACTCCGAGTTAGAGTAGTGTTCTGGCTATTATGTTAGACATCTAGTCACTCCAGCCTTTATACATTACATTTTTGCCTAACAAACTATATTAGAATTTTTTTTATTTTGCACAGCCTATCTATTTACACCAGTTTTTATTTTTATACACTGAACTGTTCTTTTAAAGGGAACCTCTCACAGACACATAAAAAGCTGTATAATGAGTCATGTTCAAATTAAACATGAAAACCAAATTCTTTTTTTTTTTTCTTCATTAAAACATTCATACCTGTTATAAACATATTTCAAATTAGCTGCTGTCAATAATATATTCTGATGGAACTTATCATTCTGGAGGCTGTTGTTGTACCCCCATACATGAACGGAAAAGCTGCCAACTTTTTTAGGAGTGGCAAGTGAGCAGCCAATAATAACAAACTAGGGATGCATTGAATCCAGGCCCGGATTTGTGGTGAGGCCACAAAGGTCCGGGCCTAGGGCGGCAATGTATTAGAGGCGCTAGGACCACACGTCATAGGGTGCCTGCTGTCTGAATCCATCCCTGACTGAATCCAGAATTCGGTTCAGGATTTGGCCAGGATTCTGCCTTTTTCAGCAGGATTCGGCTTCAGCCGAATCCTTCTGCCTGGCCAAACCGAATCTGAATCATAATTTGCATATGTAAATTAGGGGCGGGAAGGGAAAAAAACGTTTTCCCATTCCCACCCCTAATTTGCATATGCAAATTAGGATCCGGTTCGGTATTCGGCCGTATCTTTCGCAAAGGATTTGGGGGTTTGGCCGAATCCAAAATAGTGTATTCAGTGTATCCCTACATATAACCCAGTCAGGCAACATTGCTCCACCTGTTAATGAACCTGTATAGAAATAGAACATATACCCACCAAAACATTATCAATTCCTTCCCCAAATTGGAACAGGTATTCCCTGTGAGCTGTGGGTCTGAGTTGTTGAGTTCAGAAAGAGAAAGTCACAAACCAACTTGTGGAAGATGCCAGAAGGTTTCTTCCACTGCACAAGTTGGTCTGTGACTTCCTCACTTAACATACAGAATTTCAAGGTTCCTGCCCTAAGTAAAATTTGAAAAAGATATATTAAAACTGGGGCAGGAATGTATGTTTTTAAATAAAAAATGGTTCTATTCCTGTTCTTCTTCCACAGAACCAATTGCCATGACTAATTTTTCCTGAACTCTAGGGGGAAAATTCACTAACTTCTGGAAATTCGCCAGCGACGGCTTAGCTCACATCGTCACATTTTTGCCAGGCGAAAATTCGCCAGGACAGCACTAATTCACTAAAATGTGAAGTTGCATCCAGGGCGCCGAACGATGGCGAAGTTTCACTAGCGTTAATTCGGCAAGCAAAGCGAAGTTGCACTAGCGTTGGCTAATTTGGATGCGGCGGGAAGTTAATAAAATAAAGTTGTGATAATGCCCTACACATGAGCCCAGAGTATAGTTTATGTGCCATATGTTAGGAAATGTATGGGGGAAGCCGGGTACCCTAAAAAAAATTTACGATCTTTTGCAGCCTATCACCCTGAAAAACTGAAAAGTCGCCAGCGTTTTTTGGGATTGCACTTCGCCTGGTCTGAGGTGGCGAAGGCAAGTCTGGTGCAAGAGTTAACGTTCATTAAAATCCACATCTTGCGTAGTTACGTCCATTTGTCAGAGTGAAAATTCACCTGGCGTTAGAGTGTGAAGTAGCGCTAGAGTCTATCTCCTTCGCTAGTGAATTTACGCCAGCGCCCGTTAGTAAATCGGCGAAGTCACGAAATGACATCACGCTGGCAAATTTTCGCCAGCGTTAGTCACTTCGCCTTTTAGTAAATTTGCCCCTAGATGTTTATAGAATCACATGGGATCCCCTAGTTGTACAGCTGGGTGCAATATAGAAGGAAATTTTTTACCTTGGATCACCTAAATTAGATTACATGAAGCTGACTCCAAACGAAGTAACTATCGGTTGTTTAAATTCTCAGGACCCCATTCCCCACCTCACCTACATGTATTGATCACCTCTAGATAAAATTCTGAGCACAGATGTCAGAAAGTAAGTTGAGCTGGGTTAGAAGTAGTTCTAGTTAAACCCTACGAGGGTAAATGAGTATGCTTTCCCCCCTCCCCCCGTAAAAAAATAAAATACATTTCTAGACAGCTGATACTGAATAAAGCTACAAATATCCATAAATGCAAAACTAACAGACAGTGAAATAACAGTTATCATGTTTGAGTAGTATTCTGCACAATTTATCTCATAGCAAAAACTGCACAGACAAAAGACCGCTGAGTGCAGGCCTGTAAGAGACTGTTGGAGACAGATAGAAAGCAAAGACAAAGGTAAAAACAAAGGTAACTTGAAGGAAACAGCAGAACATCTTACCCTGAATATTGGTTATTGTACAGGTGGCACTGTCCAGGCAGCAAAGCACAGGAGAGGAGGAGGAAGAGCGGGACGAGGTGCTGAGCCCCCCATGTGCAGAACATGATCTCGCGCTCACACAGCAGAACCTCAGAGTTGCCAGATATGAATGAGACCACCACTGCTAAGCATCCATATGTTCAGTTCTCTGGGGAGAAGTGCTGGTGGGGGGAAGTGGGCTCTTTGTAGTGCTGGATGAAATTCAGCAGCAGAAGAAACTCTGTGGAAATGAAGCCGTGACTTGCTACTATGGACGGATTTGTGAAAGTGGGAAGACCTTGCACTCATTTAAGGATTTTGGTGTTCCTGACACTCAGCCAGGATTCGTTAAGATGAGACAGAGGGGGGTAGGAGACATGTGACTGCAGTGAGGAGGCACATATATTAACTCCACAGAAGACCTCTGTATGTTTGTTAATCACCTAGTGACTTACTTTGCCTTGGAATTTGTTATGTGGTTCATTTCTTCCACTCCACCGCAGACTGTACATTTGCTGATCTTGTCTTTCATTAGTCGTTACAAATGTTCTTTGGCAAAGGAGCAAGTCGGACACTATGAAACAAAGTGGAAAAAGAAAAACGTTAGAAACCTGTACAGACTGCTTTGTGTCTTGCTAGTTTAATCTCACCGCCCTCTGTTTGACGATTACTGAAAACTTAAGTAGTTTATTTCATTTTATACACTGCAGTCACTGGAATATTAATGTTTGTGTTCCCCTCCATATATGCCTTGTCAGTAAAATGACTCCTTGCACCTACAGACCTTAAAACTAAAGCTTCTGCTCCCCTCCCGCACACTTTGAGTTGCTAATAATACGGAAATTTGTATTTGGTTTCCCTGCTGTGCCTTTATATTCTGATTTATGTTCACAAGAGAGAGACACAATATCATTTTTTGACAGATAAGGATAAGAAGTACAAAGAACAGCGGGTAGGGCCAGGAAAAACATTCCCACCATCAGTAATTACTTGTTCCCATACTACTAAGGTACTGTGGACCTCACCTCACAGGGCCCCAATTATTAGCCCACTGGTCACATAGGCCAGTGAGCCTATTGACATTATTGGCATTGGCTTATTGGCACAGCCAAGCCTAGATCTGCTTTGGTCACCCCTCAGTTATGACAAAACTGCACCCATGAACCACCCAGACCCTGCCTACTCAGACAAGTTCTGCCCCTTTCATGATGCAAGAGTCTTACGGCCGGCACCCAATACCAGAACAAGTGCCAAGCACCCTGGTCTCGGCTCGGCTTCACCAGTAGTGTGACCACCGTTGGGCTTCGGGAGGAACCCTTAGCTTACTTGGGTGCCACCTGGACTTAACGAGGGGTACAAGGCGAGATGTTCTGGCTGGCAAAGGGGCACGGCTGGAAGCAGAGTCTTTTGGGCAAGTGGATGGTCAGACAGGCTGGGTCGAGGCAGGCGGATATCAGAATCGTCAGGCAGGCAAGGGTCAAAACTGGGTAGTCAATCAAAGGGTTAAGCAGGAGAGTAGTCGTAGGCAGGCGAGGGTCAGGATACAGATTGGAGAGTAGTCAGGAACAGGCAGGGTCAAACACAGATAAACAGATAAGAATTTTCAAGACAGATGCACAAGGCTCAGGTAAACCACTAGAACAAGTTCTATCATGGGCACTGGCTGGGAGTTAGAATGGGCCTTATATACACACAAAGGTCGTGCCAAAACGTGCCCAATGCGCACTGGTGTGACATTTTGGCGCCTGTACCTTTAAGAGGCGCGCAGGCCCGCCGCAAGTGCCCTAATAATCCAAAATGGTGCCTGCTCCGGCCTGAGAACCACGCGGCGGGCGCCCCCGCCATACAGGTAGTTTTATTACAAAGAGTTGCACCTATTTATTGTTGGGCCTCTTTCTACCTAGGGTTACCCCTTTAAATTTTGACACTTATTCAATGCACATGCTGCAAGCTGGATGCATGACTGCATAGAAATCCTTGATCCATGCATCCATCTTGCAGTATGTGTATTTAAAAAGTGTCCCACTTTAAAGAGGTCAGATGGTAACCCTATGTCTACCGAAGGGCCCCTATCTGCAGAACCCTCTGTATTCGCCTGATGGTGGCCTGAGGTAGAAGAAGCATTGGTTTTCTATAGGCACAAATGCACTTGTCATCTTTCTGCTCAGACAATCCTAAAACAAATGCCCAGGACAGTCCAGCATGAAAAAACGAGCGAGTTGTATGGGTTGTATGTTTGTAGAAGGGGCACAGGGAAGTGATGTCAGGAGTGTGATGTCATGGGGGAGATTACATCAGTTTTTTAGGCCAAAATAGGGGAACCCACTCTTACCTGTTCTGTTCAACCAGCCATGAAACCACAACTTCCTGTGGATTTGCTTGGCATGATTTGAGTGCCAGAGGTTTATGATTATTTCTATTTTTTTTTTTACAGAACTAATGCAACAATGTTGTGAGTCAATTAAGGATGGGAGCGGGCAGGGAGCACTGTTCCCAAGGGGGTGGTCAGGTGGTGGGAGGATCGGGTAGGGGTACCTGGGCCGCTCTGCAGATTATTTTTGTTGGGGGGCCTGTTGCACTCTTGCTAATCCCCAGTAAACAGCCATCAAGATTTAGTATGAGGGTAGGGTTGGCATCTGTCCGATTTTAACCTGGACAGCCTGTTTTTTTTGTAAGGGCTGTCTGGGGTTTTCCAAATTATGAAATCCAACAGGACCCTGCAATCAATGATGTGCATCACATTCCTGTCCCCTGATTTCACCTGCCCAGCCCCCTACTCTGAAAGGTAGCAATCCTAAACAGGCGGTATAAATATATAGTTCATATTGCTCACATTGCTCATACCCAGATGGAAGCTGCCAGGGATATGGGCTTAAAGGCTGTTATGGCCTCCTACTTTTAAAGTTTATATAGAATGTTATAATTTCTGTTTTTTTAAATCTGTGGGTGAAAGTCAACTGCAACACAAAAGGCTCCTGTCTTTACTGAGCACATGTAACGGGGTAGGCCAGAACCAGACAGTATGAGTGCACAGTAAAAGGGAAAACTGTCTAAAATGCTGTGGAGGGGAGGCTGCAATTTTTGGAGCAACATAGTGGCAATCCAGAAACCAACAGTAACCAATTAGACATCTGCTTTTATAATTCTGACTGCAGAAGAACAGTCAAAATACAATATGAACTCTGCATACCCGACAATAGTAAATAGTATGGATATTGCTAGCACTTTACTGAAAATTCAAAAGCATACAATGGTGCAATATTTACAATCTCAAATAACAAACAACAGTCCAACAGTGCAAAGTACAATACATACCACCCAGCAAAAGATTTAAGGTACCAGAAAGCTTATACCTTTTTGGTGAGAATCACCCCAACGTTTAATCAAGGGGAATGCCCCTTGGAAGAATCCCTTTCTTGCAATAATCATACCACCTCTTGTCTATTTTTTTTTTATTTTTTTAAACTTGCTTTTATTAAAGGTCGACCATGTACAGCAATGACAACCGTTTGGACCTACCAGAAGTCCGAAATAGTAAATAAAACAACATGGAGTAGTACGTACATGTGTCTTAAAGTGAAAGAATAGAGAAGGAAGAAGGAGAGAAAAATCAAGAAATAAACAGATAAACAAAAACAATAAGCTCTGATATAGCAAATCACAGAGTACTGATCATTTCCATAGGCCAAAGTCAATTACCGTATATACTCGCGTATAAGCCGAGTTTTTCAGCACCCAAAAAGTGCTGAAAAAATTGACCTCGGCTTATACGCGGGTACCTCTTGTAGATGAAATACGGTAGGCTGCCTCACCGGTAAATTTCAGGAGGCGCCACCCCCGAGTCCTCAGCCCGAGTCCCTGGAAGCCCCACAGCTCGAGCAGCAGTCGGACGCGCGTTTCCGCCCCAATTTATACCAGATCCCCGGCCGCCTCTGCCTTGTGCTCCCGGCCGCCTCACCTCTCTCTGCCACGAGCCATTTTTGCGCAGCTCTCTCCACTTCCGCCGGGAGCGTCTGTGTCTCTCCGCCGCTCTTCCCTCGTCTCCAGCTGCTGCCGCCGGGTCTCACCTTCCGGCCAATGGGGGAGGAGGAGCCGGAGAGTCGGGGAGAGCGACCTCAGCAGCCCCTGGCAGTCTGTGTCCTACACAAACAACTACCGGTATTAGAAACTTTCTCAGCTCTGCATTAACATACCGGTATGTTATCAGCCTTGTCATTATTGTGTGGGGAGTGTGTGTGCGGTATATAGTGTATGATGGTGTGGGTAGAGAGTTTGTGTGTGTATATAGTATATGTGTGGGGAGTTTGTGTGTATAGTATGTGTGTGTGATTATTTTGTGGGAAGAGTGTGTGTGTAAAGTATATGTGTGTCTATGTGTGTATAATTGCTAGTGGAAAGTATATTTTGTCTCAGCTGAAAAATATCTGTAATATAAATCCACTGGGGGGGACAAATTTTCAGTGATTTCATTTGCGCTGCAGTGATTGTAGCATAAAGGGTCTTAGTTGTGTCTAGGCTTATACGCGAGTCAATACGTTTTCCCAGTTTTTGTAGGTAAAATGAGGTACCTCGGCTTATACACGGGTCGGCTTATACACGAGTATATACGGCTTAGATATGAGACCTCTTGTCTATTTTAATGAAAGGGTGTGCAGTGTTCCTATTGTATTTATTTTGTATTCTTTATTGGTTAGGTTATTATTTCTAGCACCCACAGACTATGCATAATTATCATTAATGTGAAAGTGTGGACTAATTAATTGTGCCCTCCATTCACGACTTAAAGGAACAGTAACGTCAAAAAATAAAAGTGTTTTAAAGTAATGAAAATATAATGTAGTGTTGCCCTGCACTGGTAAAACTGCTGTATTTGCTTAAGAAACACTACTATTATTTATATAAATAAGCTGCAGTGTAG
The DNA here is from genome assembly GCF_017654675.1 of Xenopus laevis. Classification (NCBI taxonomy): domain Eukaryota; kingdom Metazoa; phylum Chordata; class Amphibia; order Anura; family Pipidae; genus Xenopus; species Xenopus laevis. The sequence continues at coordinate 104,994,695 of NC_054382.1, forward strand.
CAATGGGGGCAGCCATTCAAAGGAGAAAAGGCTCATGTTACACAGCAAATAGCAGATAAGCTCTGTCTGTCTAATGGTGTTATCTGTTATCAATTAGTTAACCTGTGCCATATAGCCATTTTTCAATTTCCGCCATTGCTGCACAGCAGCTTGTTTATATGAACTATAGTAGTGTTTCTGAAGCAAACAGATCAGTTTTACCAGTGTAGGGCAACAGTACATATTGATATGATGATATTGATGATAATGATATTTTCATTACTTTAAAGCACTTTCATTTTTTGGTGTTACTGTTCCTTTAAAGCTTAATGGTAATAACTGGTGTCTGTGAATTGGACCAGTCTAACTGCAGGATGGATTTATTTATCTTTGAAGCACTTGCAGTAAATAACTTTATTTTAATTGCACAATATAATATCAAAACCATTTATGCTTTTAAAAGTTTTCTACTTCCCCTTTATGAGTAAATTCATCTTTGAAGTTTTATAATGTAGCCAATAGGATGCCTAGGCACTAGTCATGTTTTTGATATTCATTCGAGCAAAGAGGCAAACATCTGTGTGTGATTTGTGAATGTTGGGGCAAGACTTAAAGCAGTCCATGTGGAATACGCAGCTGACATTTTCCATGTCAAATAAGGTATAAATGAGGCCTGACTATGCAACTCTGCCTGCTAAACAGCTTCTTTTTCATGAGATCATCTGGATCTCCCACTGAAATGCAGAACATCTGAAAACATGGATTATAACATGGATCAGTAGTGATGCAGTTACAGTATTTACATTATCAATGGGGCCGAGCACAAACGTATCCATGTCAGTGATGAATAATCTTTGTAAATTGCTGCTGTATAGATAAAGGATAATAAATATATAACAAATAAATAAATATAGTCAGATGGAAGAATGATATGTTCCATCTGGAAAGATTGCATCACTCCCCTGTCCCTGTATCTCTGTATAAGATACGTTCATTCATTTCTTACACTAGGCCTCATTAACATGAATGACATGTGACAAGGCCAGCACCTACAATGGCCAGCTGGAAATATGCTGCTATTTATAGTGAGAATTAATTGGGGAGGGTAGGGAGGCAGAGGGTAACGAACCCCTGGGAGTGATCCTGGATCCAAGACAAAACTCAGCAACTGTTGCAAAATAAGGTTATTTAGGGTGAAGCTAAATAACCTTATTTAGCTTCACCCTAAATAACCTTATTATCATTTTGCAGAATGTCACTAGTCCCATCCAGTACATATACAGATAATACAGGCTGTTCTGTAGCATCAGTGGGTATAATACACCTGACTTCAGCTAAACTGCTGCATAGCTTCATTCTTAGTGAAACAATGGAGTCTGTTTGATAATTCTATATAGTACAGTTTTACTGAAAAATTATGCCAGTGGGCAATGTCACAACGGAAGATTCGAATGCTAAAGTCCAGTAATAGCTGAAACCAATGGCATCTGCTTCCCTTTGGCTGAAATAAAATCATACATTCTGTGGAACATCATAGGGGCAAATTTACTAAAGGGCGAAGTGACTAACGTGGGCGTAAATTCGCTAGCGAAGGAAATAGACTCTAGCGCTACTTCGCACCTTAACGCCAAGCGCATTTACGCTCTGGCTAATGGACATAACTATGCATATTCACTAAGATGCATATTTTAAGGCAAAGTGCAATAGAGTAGATAGGACTTCCTCAAAAAAAAAATGTTAACATTTTTTAAATCAGTTTTTCAGGGTGATAGGCTGCAAAAGATAGTACATTTTTAGGGTACCCAGCTTCCCCCCTACATTTCCTTACATATGGCACATAAAATATACACTGGGCACATGTGTAGGGCAATATAACAACGCTAGCGCAACTTCGCTTTGCTTACTGAATTAACGCTAGTAAAACTTCACCATCGTTCGGCGCCCTGGATGCAACTTTGCATTTTAGTGAATATGGGGTACATTTACTATTGGTCGAATATCGAGGGTTAATTAACCCTCGATATTCGATCCTCGGAGTTAAATCCTTTGACTTCGAATATCGAAGTCGAAGGATTTAGATCAATACGTTCGATCGAAGGATTTTAATCCATCGATCGAACGATTTTCCTTCGATCCCAAATTGTCTAGAAAGCTTATGGGGACCTTCCCCATAGGCTAACATTGATGCTCGGTAGGTTTTAGGTGGCGAAGTAGGTGGTCGAAGTTCTTTTTAAAGAGACAGTACTTCGGCTATCGAATGGTGGAATAGTCGAACGATTTTTAGTTCGAATCGTTCGATTCGTAGTCGAATTCGAAGGTCGAAGTAGCCAATTCGATGGTCGAAGTAGCCGAAGTAGCTCCGAAATTCGAAGTATTTTTTATTCTAATCCTTCACTCGAGCTAAATAAATGTGCGCCTTAGTGTTGTCCTGTTGAATTTTCACCCAACTCCACCCAATCTCCGCCTTGTGCCAACTTGCGCCCCCCTTTCCCGCCACAGGTAAGAGAGCAGCTGGAGAGTGGGGTTTGACTTGCTAGCTATAGAGGAAGCAGACCCGCAGACCATGCCCCCGTGTTCCCCGGGCCCCCTGCAAATGTGTGTCTGCTTGCTCTATAGTTACACCACTGGTGTTGACTTGTGATATGCACCAAAATAATGATAGACAAGTTGAGATTGTGTTTCACGGACATTGTGGTTGGGCCACTGTATGCTGGAGGGGGCAAAAGATTCAAAACAGAGAATGTAACAATACACTTCACATTTTCACTGTGTGTCACATTCTGTGTGTGCATTACCTGTCCACCGGGAATGTACAATGGAGCTCTAGTTGCATCTTACACCCTTTCTGAACCTTTATTGTTTATATAACTAGATGAAGCTTTTAAGAAATACTCTGAGAATTATTTTGCTATTTCAACAGTGACAGAATGCAGTGGAATAATGAAAAAAGCAGTGATCCCCAACTAGTAGCTTGTGAGCAACATGGTCCTCACCAATCCCATGGACGTTGCTTCCAGTGGCCTCAAAGCAGGAGCTTATTTTTCTGGCTTGGAGGCAAGTTTTAGTTGCATAAAAAACATTTGTGCTTCCAAACAGAGCCTCCTGTAGGCTGCCAGTCCACATACGGGCTACCAAATGGTCAATCACAGCACTTATTTTGCACCACTCAAGAAATTTTTCATGTTTGCATTGCTCCCCAACTTTTTTTTACATGTTAATGTTGCTCACAGGTTGGGGACCTCCATTATAAAGCAACTGTTCTGTAAACTGAAGTTTTCCTCACACCTCTCTAACTGTGGGAAACACTGTATATATATATATATATATATATATATATATATATATATATATATATATATATATATATACATATATACATATATACATATATACATATATACATATATACATATATACATATATATATATATATATATATATATATATATATATATATATATATATATATATATAGATAATTGTGCAACACTCCTAACCGTCCCAAGCAGAAATCAGGCAATCTAACCATATCCTTCCTTATCTGTAAATGGTAACTGTGCTGATATTTTCTGCTGAATTCATCCATCCTCTCTGAAGGTACTTGCTGAATGCTTTAAAAAAATACACAGGCCAGCTCAGATCCTAGACGGGATTAGGCTACGTTGGCTTATGCTACTGTCATTTTATGCTTTCATATTGTGTTATGGAACATGCTGCTGCCATGTAAGCATATGGCAGAATAATCAGGCTTTCAGGAGTATCATATTTGGACAAATATTAGAACAGGTTGGTCAAGAGAATGCTGGCTCCTGCTGTGAGATACGTGTACAGTTACATTTAACTGTAACAGCCACTATCTCTTTATAATAAATGTTATTAGTAGAACCTCCTTTATTCTCTGAGGTTACTATGAAGCTCAGTTTGGTCAGTATTTGACTGTATTGAAGGCTCATATGTGCATATTGACTAACTGCAAAAACTTAGCAAAATGCATTGAAGTCAAATGAAAGGTGAAACTACATTGCTGGGGGCCGGTGCATTTATGAAAGAGCCTAAAGCAATATGTTCTGAGGAAAATAATTCAAACTTTCTTTCTATCCTTAGACTGGCTGCCTTGGAGCAGAGCTGCTATCTCTCTCCTATTCACCTTTGGGGCAGTGGCACATGCTGCTACTGGGGGGACATTAGTCACCCAGTGACAAATCACCTCTTCTTCAGGTGACTAATCTCCCCTAAATCCCTTCCCGATGGCTAGAATGTAAATCCCCGGCGGGATGGCACTTGGAGTGATTCGGTTTCCGAAGTCGTCCGAAGTTGCCTCACAAGGCCCGTGAGCTCCGCTGTGCTGAATCTGCAAAGAGGGGTAAATAAAGAGTTAGGGGCATTTCCCAACGGTACAACCTAGGCTGGGGGGGGGGGAAAAGGAGAAACAAATAAAATGGGAGGAATAGAGAGAAAAATTGGAGAGGAGGAGAGAAGGAGCAGTGCAAGGAGAAGTGAAAAAGCAGGGCCATACTAACAGTAAAATACAATATTATGTCAAGCAAGTGCTGAAAGCAGCTTCTAATAAGCAATGTGGCATATCCAGAACACATGAGTCTGAGAAGCAATCTTAACACAACACATAAAGTAAGAAATAAAAAAAAAACCATTATTATGTATTAGAGCTATTAGTTCACAGAGTCCAATATTGTTTTATAAGAAGCAACAGTAGTTAGTAAGTTAATTAAGGCCAGAGGGGGCAAGAGTATTCAGTGTAAATTTCCATTTAGATTCCATCTGTAGGATTCGCCGGGCTATATTGCCCCCCTCCCAATCAAAGCTGGGCATCAGTCAATAATCATTCATCTCATTTTTCAAGATAATGACTGGCGACGAGTTTGTTGGATTTGCCCTTTTTGAATGTCTCTCTGATCGAGCTGCGGTGGTTTGCCATGCGATCCCTGAAGGAAGTGCTGGTCTTGCCAATATAATATAGTCCACAGGGGCCAGTAATAAAATGTTAAACATAGTCTGAAAGACTACTTTTTTTTAAAAATTACTTATACAGGTATAGGATCCGTTATCCGGAAACCCGATATCCAGAAAGTTCCGAATTACAGAATGGCTGTCTCCCATAGACTCCATTTCATCCAAATAATCCACATTTTTAAAAATGATTTCCTTTTTCTCTGTAATAATAAAACAGTAGCTTGTACTTGATCCCAGCTAAGATACAATTAATCCTTATTGGAAGCAAAACCAGCCTTTTAGGTTAATTTAAGGCATGAAGACCCAAATTACAGAAAGATCCATTATATGGAAAACCCCAGGTCCCGAGCATTCTGGTTAACAGGTCCCATACCTGTATTAGATATACCATGACTTGGATGAATAAAAATCTTCATAGTCATAGTCTGAAAGACATGTCAAGTGATAACAAATGTGATATCTTTTACTGATGAGTGGGTGAGGGAAGGACGATCCAGTCAGCAAACTGCAACATGTAGTACAGTCAGGACACCGTAATTATTAATTCATTTAAATTATTTCCCATCTTGAGACGTTGAGAAAAATGTTATATGACTGATACCTTACTTTCATACGGAAGAGCACTGGGGCCAGCTCTTCCGTACTTTCATATAAGCTTCATCATGTGAATAAATGTTTACCCAATAAAGATGACTGCCATAATAATGTAATGTGACTAAATGTATGTCTGGTGGGCCTGTTCAGCTCTTACACCCTTATGAACAAAATTGGGGAACTGAATTAAAAATTAATGGGATATTCAAATACAATGGAATTAATCAATTCCCAAAATACTTCCCAAAATTACCATACAGTTCTCCACCACTTCATATATGTAATTTAAACACAAATTGCAAGAAAATGCAAATCACCAGAGACACCTGCAGTTTCACCTATTTTTTGGGAGATGAAACAAATTAACTTTCTATGAAAAACTCGCTGCCTTTAATATTTCATCAATGGTGTCATTCTACAAAAAGATGAGACAAATGACTTGGTTACCCCCAACCATCTGAGTTCCATGCCTAATTGTTAATTAGCTTATGTTTCAGCTGAAAAGAACTGTACTTGTTCTTTCTTTCCTTTTTATCTTTTTTCTCTTGTACGGTTGGATATTGGCAGTTCCTAGGCCTGTTAGCTAAAGTTCAGTATAGTTAATTATGTTATAGTCGCTCTAGGAGCAAAAGGCAGGGTTATGTTGTGTAGCCGGGCAGCTAAGGCATAAAGGTGGGGCATGGTAATGTATGATTGACAGATGAGACTTTTAAACAAGTTTATAATTGGTATGGATGTTTTTTTTTTTTGTTTTGTTTTTTTTGAATGTAAAACATTTAATTTAAAACGTCAACACTACAATATATATATATATATAAAATAGCTCTTGAAAATAAACATTTGTGAGCTGTAGCTGCCTGGCTTACACATTACCTGCTAAACACCTAAACACTTTCTCCCACATAGTTAATTTGAAAAGGGACCATGGTGGTAAATTTCGATACTAGAATGGGTATGGATGTTTTAATAACAAAAAGAATTTGGGTTATATGTTTAATTTGAAAAGGACTTTTATCATACAGCTTTTTATGTCTGGGTCACAGGTCCCCTTTAAAGGGGTTATTCCGTTTTGCGTTAACTTTAAGTATGACGTAGAGAATGATTGCAATTGCAACTGGTTTTTATTTTTTATTATTTGTGTTTTTGAGTTATTTAGCTTTTTATTCAGCAGCTTTCCAATTTGCAGTTTCAGCAATCTGATTACCATGCATTAATTAGAATAGGACAGTGGAATATTAATATGAGAGGGCCTGAGCAGAAAGACGAGCAATAAAAAGCAGCAACAACAATACATTTGTAGTCTTACAGAGCATTTGTTTTTAGGTGGGGTCAGTGGAAAGAGTCAGAAGAAAAAAGCAAATAATTCAAATACTATAAGAAAAAAGAAGACCAATTGAAGACCAAGTTGCTGAGAAATGGCCATGCCATACCATACTAAAAGTTAATTTAAAGGTCTAGTTCAAGGCACTGTTTTATTATCACAAAAGGAAATCAATTTTAAAATGTTTTATTATTTGGATAAAATTAAGTCTATGGGAGATGGCTTTCTGGGTATCCAGATAACTGATCCTATACCTGTCTTCAAATATCTTTACACAGACATGGCCCATGGATAGTTTAGTGATTGCCAGTAGTACCAACCACTATGATTATTTTAACACCAGTAGAATATTTTTTAAGGTTTATGTCTTCTAGAATCCTAATATATTCGCCCCTTTTGCTGAGAGTATTTGCATGATAACATAAGCACAATCCACAAGATGGCAGTGTTTCATATGGATTTACAATCAAGTTAGAAAAAGTAAAAAAAGAAATAAAAAGGTCTGTTTGTGACAATTTACAAAGAATGCCACATAGTTCTGTTTCAGCATTTATGGATTTACTGTTTAAACTGGACTGAGTACTTGTGACAAACCTGCCCTGTACTTTTATACAGTGCTGTAAAATTAAAAAAAAAAAAGCTTTAAATGCAGTAAATACATCCAAGAGAGCATAATAAAAACTAGAGATTGAAAGGAATTAGATTAACTTTACGTACCAGGTTGACAGGTGAGTTATTTAACCCTTTTTCTTTTGTGGAAGTTATCTGCCTTCCAGGGCTTATTTGAAGGAAACGGCGAACAAGGCATTGTTTCTTACAGCAGAGAAAACATTTATTTGCTTCGTAGCACTGGCAGGCATAGAATCCACCTGTCATTGTGCACACTGGGTTATTTTCAGCATTAAAATGCATAATTTGATGTTTCAATGAAACCTGCCATGTGTTTACACTGATAGACAGATGCTGTGTGCTGCTGCAGTATGGGGCATATTGGAGTTTCAGTGAAGAAAACACAGTGTTTAGGAAGTAAGAATGGAAGATAAATAGTAGAGGGCCTAAATATTGTAGAGGACCTAAATATAAAATAAGGATATGGATGAGATAGAAGCTTCATAGTGTTATTCAGTTACTGGTGCCAGTGCCTGGCAACCACAGGGTATTATTGTTTCATAAAGATAACCTTTAATGTCAAGGAGATTCATTTTACTAAAACCCAGCTTTGGCGATGTGGAAAACTAGGCAGGTTTCCCTATAATTGACGTGGCGAATGACCAATCGCCATGTCGTAGGCCCTGACGTTGCAATCCCGCCACTGCAGCATCACAGCCCAGCCCCCTTTGACTCGGTCAGCCCTTCAAAGAATCGGGCTGTCTGTGGCTACTCTATGTAGAGTGCAATTGCTCCAAAAGGAACACGTTTTCAATTTAAGAAAAAACAAGTCTCTTCCAGTTAACTTGGGCACTTTTCCCTATAAATTGTGCACTAAGCAACTGGTGGTTTAAACACAAAATTTTGGAAACACTACAACTTCTGTGCACGCATTGAAAAAGATATATGTATATTTATGTTGTGATAAGTTGATTGCCTGTGCACGCAGTTTGTAAGGAAAATTAGCTATGGTAGGCAGGTAAGAGTAGGATCGGGGACATGCCATGTCTTCAGGCAAGAAGATAGGTTTATTTAGGCAACTCTTCCCAACACAAAGGTAACAGGAACATAGTTCAATGGTGTTTCAACACCATACAGAGTAGCTTCCAGTGGTGTAAATAAATATTACTGGGCCCCACAGCAAATTATTTTTCAGGCCCCCAAAATGTTTAAAGGTTTACTGGATTTACGAATATTTATTGAAATTGTATATGAATTAGGGCCGCATGGGGCCCAATACTGTATCTCCTGCCTGTAACTGCGGGGTCTGCTTCCTCTGTTGTTACACCCGTGGTAGCTTCTACACTAAGCTTCTCACTAAGCACGGCTGACTCTACCCTTCAGGTATACCAGCCTCTGGCCTGTCTCACCTTCTGGCTTTCCTTAATCGCTTTAAACTCACCTGGTCATGTCTCCCTCTGCTCCTTACAGTGACAGGCAGCACCCCAGCCCCTCTGGGAGTTCCTAACATAGACAGGTAACTTTCCTGCTTTGTGCCCTGTGCAGAGAGACCTTCCTAACACTCTCATTAGAATTAAATACCTTTCCACATGACAATCCTCCTGTGGAAAGTGAGCTCCAACATGTGAACTAGACCACTGGAATGAATTATCTGGCTCACCTGTTCCTCCCAAAACACTATGGGGCAAATTTACTTACCTCCAGCGCCAGCGACGACTTCGCTCACAGCGCAACACTTTTCCAGGCGTAGATTCGCTAGGACAACGCTAATTCACTAAAAAAAGTTGTGTCCAGGGCGCCGAACGCTGGCGAAGTTGTGCTACCGTTGCCTAATTTGCATACGATGGGAAGTTAAAGTTGAATGGACATATATGTTGCAGCAAATACATTACACTACACGAGCCCGGGAAACCTTTAAAGAAAATAGATTTGTTATATTGCCCTACACATGAGCCCAGTGTATAGTTTATTTGCCATATGTTAGAAAATGTAGGGGGGAAGCTGGTTACCCCAAAAAATCTTTACACTCTTTTGCAGCCTATCACACTGAAAAAAGGAAAAGACGCCGGCGTTTTTTGGGACTTAGAAAATCTTTCAACTAAATTTTGAGGAAGTCCTATCTACTCTATTGCACTTCACCTGGTCTGAGGTGGCGAGGCAAGTCTGGCGCAAGAGGTAACGTTCAGTAAAATCCTTAGTGAATTTGCGTAGTTACGTCCATTCAGGGTGATAGGCTGCAAAAGAGTGTAAAATTTTCCGTCAGAGTGCAAATTCAGGCGTTAGGGAGCGAAGTACCGCTAGTGAAGTTAAGCCAGCGACCGTTAGTAAATCGGCAAAGTACCGAAATGACGTCACACTGACGAATTTTCGCCAGCGTTAGTCACTTCACCCTTTAGTAAATTTGCTCCTAAAGCTTTTAGGACAGCAAAATCCTTTAAACAGAAAAACTCCTCTATGAAGAAATTAAAGGCAAAACACACCTTTTTGCACATTTCCTTGGTCACTCTACCACATAGTCAATATCCTAGTTTTCCCCCTTATATTGCATTTGATGATGATTTTGTTCCAAGGAACACATCACAGCCTATGCATGGATGGATGCATTCATTTCATTACCTCTGCAGTCAGATTTCAAGTGCACAAACCTTTATTCTGTTTATTCAAAACACATTTTACCTGTGAACCCAAGGGTCATTTGTAGTGTTTCCACTTCAGGAACCAGTAATAAGACAAGTAATTAATCACTAGCGGAGGGTTTATTCTAAGTGAAAGCCCACCTTGTATATAATACATCTAATTGAAAGGTTCCCTCACCATAAAATATTGGGCCAGGACAGGGGAAAAATAAAGGGACTGAATAGTCATGGTTTAACTCTCTGCATATCATAATCAGTACTCTCTAGTCACTCAGTAGTACAGGCTATTAAATACTCTAAGAAAGTTTCTCCTTCTATAAAACATTTCTAGTAGATCATGCCCCAGTGACACCTGACACACCTCCTGGCTAGCTATGCTAGGCCCATAGCCTGATTGAAGAGGATTAAATTGTATAAAATTTTATTAAATGGAGATCTCCTAAAAAGAAAAAATCTGTGGTGAACTAGGGACTGTTTTGGGGCTCCCCATAGATATGCTATGGTCCCTGTTTGAAATGAGAAGTAGGGTATGTCTGAATGGTCCCTACCATAAGCACAGTAAGACGGGGATAGACAATCAGAGCCCAGCAGTCACACTATCAAAGACATGCTTCAGTTCCTTATCAGGTCAGCTGCTGATTGGTTATCCTACAATGCAGTGTAGCCAAGTGCCACTGACTCCCCTGCACAGCTTGGGAAAGGAGGCAACAGGAAGTAAATGGGAGGGACTAGAAAGACTTTTGGAGAAATTTTCAATACATCAGCCCAAACACATCTTTTAAAAATGTTCATTCTATACTTAAAAAAAGTGTAATGCACTAGCATATTGTTGTTTTTTTAAACAATATGATTGATGGCTAGCTGCCAAATAATCGGAACAGACAAGTGGTTTGCTTGGGGAGCTTGCTGCACAAGTCAATACATTTTTATATGGGCAACTTGACTGAACACTTTCAGCTCATCTAGTGGCTACTTAAGTACACATTTGAGATAGACTGGTAGACCAACTTTACTCTCTAAATTAGCTGGTTGGCAATCCACAGTCTCCAGCAGAAAGCACTGAAGCATCTCAAGTGACCTCTCCAAGGTGTTTTTTGTACACTCCAATATTACTCCAGTGGGTTTGGAGTCAAATCTTCAAGGGCCTTGCAAAAAAAAAAAAAAATCCTCTGCAGAGTAAAAGAACCAACAGTGGAAAGGGAATGAAGATTTCTACATGCTGATTATACATCACACAGAACAAGGCTCTCTTCTTTTGATCTTCAGGGATTGTGAGAAAGTGCTTTCTGTTTGGGTGATCTATGTATCAGAAATACATCAATGGTTTTTATAAGGGGAATTGGTTCAGATTAGAAATGTATCATATGGGAAATTAATCCTGGAAGATGAAAACAGTTGTGAAAGCCTTCCACTAGATTGATAATGTGACAGATACAGCTAATTTTTCAACGCAAAGCCAATTTTACATACCCAAAACTAGGCCCACTCTTGTGTTTCAATTATTAAGAAAGTGCTTTTTGTTTTGGGCATTGTATGTTTTGGTCACTCCATTTAGAAATCCACCTTCTCCAAGAAAAAGCACAATTGTCTGTGGAAGAGTCGTTAGCTGACCAATTTGATATCACCCAAAACTAAGCTCTCTCTTGTGTTCTCTTTGATCCACAGGCATAATATATTAAAACCCCTTCCATAGGCTCTCCCCATCAAGAATTATTGGATTCTGAAGGCATATGTCTCTAATTTGACAATAGCCATCCAATTAAGGCCAGCTTAAGTCAGATGTTAAACATACAAGGTACATTCTTTAAATAAAGCCAGATGGCAATGGTGCCTGTTATATAAGAATTCTGCTTTTATCAATTTACCCAATGTGCAACTTTCTGCCCTATAGACACCGAGTTGTACAATACTGTTACTGAATTCCATAATCACTATCTGACTCACTGTCACCCAACAGGCATCCTGCTGCCTATCATTTACTTTCAGTACAAAGATGTTCTTTTCTTGTTCTTTCTGCTCACATTTCTTGCATATAATATATGAAATTTATTTCACTTGTTTTTCTGGTATTCATGACTGCCTTGTTGCAGAATATTTACTGTATGTTGTTGTACAGGTGCTGTTGCAGATATTATTTTGGTCTACAATAAAATCAATCATGGTACATCTGCCAAGAACTATAAAACAATGTTTATTACAGTAAGATGACATATATATATATATATATATATATATATATATATATATAATATATATATATATATATATATATATATATAATATATATATATATATATATATATATAATATATATATATATATATATATATAGAAAACAGTCTCCTCTTGGATGATCCACTGCCACCTTAACCTAGATAAAACAGAGATCATATTTTTCTGCCCAAACCTGGCTCACTGCCTGGGGGTTATCTTTAACCAAACCCTATCTCTAATCATATTAATGCTACTGCCAAAACCTGCTGCTTTTTCCCTCCATAATATTGCCAAGATAACCCCCCTTTCTTTTACACATAACAGCTAAACACCCTTATCATATCCTACTAGAATCTAGGGAATAGCTACTCCCGTCTATCCTCCTTAGTGGAGCACAAAGCTGCTCTTACTAGCTAAAGGTCACTGACTTACACTCCTACCTAGAGAAGTGCTATAACAGTTGATTGTCTAACCTTGTTCATGGGGGTCCCTGCTCCCTGACTTCTCTAAAGGTTGTTTATTAAGAGTCTACCATTTTTGGGGTCTTGCTGACTCCACGCTCAATGGACATCCACCAGACCAACTGCTGCAGGCCAAAGAGGAAGGACCTCCCCTTGCAAAGCACTAGGTTACAGTGAGGCAGGAAATGGTCATCATATTCCTTAACCCTATGACCATGAAATACATATATTTATACATACATACTGTCTGGAACAACTCTCCTTTTTTCACGAAATTTCGTAATAAGGGTAATTTAATGGTGTCTATAAGACCATGGGGGGGGGAAGCAATCCTGTTATCAGCGTGGGAGGAGGGAGGGGGAAATGACACAGTTGGGGATCAATCAGACATTCAAATTAGCTAATGTGAAGCCAGTATTGATTCCCCTTCCCCCCACACACACGTCCCTGTCTAGGCACTTACTACCTGCTTGCCAGTGGGACATAGCAAAGCAAAATTGAGCTAGATTGGCCAAATATTAACTCAATATGGAGTGGCCCTACTGATGGACTATATAGTGTTTGAACTATGCAATAACTGCCTGGTAAAGTGTCATCACTGTAAATATAAGTAAAATAAACTGTATATATTTTGTCCCTTTTCATTTTGTGAAATACAGTGTACTCCAAGGAGGGGGAGCTGTTCCGCAGGGCCTACTGTATAATAGCCCCCCATCCTGGCTACTCCTGCTATAAGTTTCCTCATTTCCAGTGGGCAGTTGGCCAAGTGTGGGTGTGAGGGGAACATTTATAGTCATGACAGATTGCATCTCAATGGAAGGGGAAAGAATGGCTAAGAGGTTGGAGGAGTGTTTAAACTAGACAAGGGGATGTGTGAAAAGAATTATGGGGAAGCTAGGGTAGATGGGGCAATTGGATTAGTAAGGGGAAGAGTGTGGGGGCATGCAGTTTCCCAGCTAAAGAGGTCCCTCTGTTACTAATTTAAGATATAATTCTCCATTAAGTAAATTGAATTACAAGAGAAAAAGTAATAATCAAAATAGACCCTGGCATTCCAAGTACACAGAGGCCCAAGCGGCCCCCCACCAGCCCACTAAATAGTGAATGTCTATGGGAACTTACAGCAGCCCCTCAGGGCCCTGGCATTTTCCGGAACCCACAGATTGCCAGTTCCGGGCCTGTAACTATGTAACCAAGGTGGAGAGTGATTCCAGTTAAACTGCTCTTTTCGGGTGCACGTCATTAAGCCTGTTCGCGATGGCTCCTGCCCAGTTCACGAATCTATAGACAGCACTCCAATTCTTTAAAACCATCTTTAATGTTTGCAAATATGCATAGCAGGACAGCAACACGATGCAACGTTTCGAGTGGCACTCCACTCTTTGTCAAGCATAAAAACCACACGAGCACATGACCATAGCCTCAGGTACACTGCCCCCTTGTGTTGCCATATATTATTACATTATATAACAATGTATCAGTATAAACATGTATTTTAGAAACAAATATATCAATATAATCTCTGAACAACTTCCTGAGTTAATTGTCCACAACTTGTATCCATAAAGAAAATTAACTTATCTGGATTGTGAAATGTCCCATCAAAATAATAACCTGCCCCCGGGCAGAAAATACAACATGTTTAAGTGATACCTGTAATACATAAAATGAATCTTTTTAAAAACACTACTTAAATAAAAACGGGCTCAGATCATATTCATGGTTCAAACCATGGCGGGGGGGACATAGTTCCTAATCTCAATCCAATGCGCCTCTCTCCGTAACAGTTCCTTGTGACGATCACCTCCACGTAACTGACTGATGGTGTCGCCATTTTCATTAAAATGTTTTGCAACTGGCTGATTGAGTTTATTTCTGATGGTTGACTTGTGTTCTGTTAGTCTATCCCGTATACAACGTATTGTTTTTCCCACATAAGTTTTGCCACACAGGCATTTTATACTATACACAAAATATGTGGATGCACACGTACAAAAACCTTTAATTGGGATACAAGTCCCCTTCAGAGGATGATATATCCATTCACCTTTTAGTACATTGCTGCAGTGGTTACATCTGCAGCATGGATAGGTCCCATTTTTTCGTGGTTTTAGGAAGGTTTGTTTATAACCTGTGGAGGGGCCCGAATCTGCCTTTACTAGTTTAGCTCCAATCGGATCTGCTCTTGTGTAGGACATAACCGGTGGAGAATTAAATACAGCCATTTGTTAATAAGCTCCACTCTTTTTTTATTATTTTGAAAATTTCCAAGGAGGAGAGAAATGGGTGCCTCACCCTACTAATATACATCACTGGCTGTACCACACTTTGTATGTAGTACCAGTGTTTAAGACTGTAAATGAAATGTATGTTCCCCTGTGTATTTATGCATTTCTTCTAGGGAGGTGATATGGCTGCAAAACCATGCAAGCTGGTTAATTGGTTTAATGAAATTGATCTTAGCTTGTGTATTGTTCAAGTGTGATAGGCAATAACAAGAGTTGCAATAGTGACTAGAAAGAACAATAATAAATACAAATAAATACAAAGTTCAGTTACAATAAAGATTGAGCACCAAGTGTCAAGAGACAAGAGGTGGAGGTCTCTGCCCTGTATGTAAATAAAGTAGGTAACATGACTAATAAAGACTAATAATAACAAATAATATTTGTATCCCACATAGGCCACACTGCCCATTAGATCAATACCTTCCAGCCTGTAGTTTTCCTGCAGTTTCTATAAAACATTTCCCAGCATCCCCTCAGATACCTTATCTACAAACTGTCAGAGAATGTTAGAGGCAGCTCTCAGGGCTGATTGCTCTTCTGATAAAAGGATTTGTATATTTGAAACCAAAACAATGGCAGCCTGAAACCAAGCATCAATGATAAGGAGTTAACTTCATTATTTGGTCTACTCTATCAACAATCCTGTACATACAACACAGCAGATGAAGAGGGTTATTTAAAGAAAAGAAAACTCTGCAATTTAAAAATGTCACCGAGACATTTTCCTGTTAGAAGTTAATGTCAAATGTAGCATTTTCATATGCCGGCGGAGAAAATGTCGATCTGCTTCCTTCCTCTCTATAGTCAGTGTGCTTTAACAGGCACAGCATCCTGTCATTGCACACACAAGAAGGATTTTGGTGTGAAAATGCATACTTTTGCCTTTTTTGTGTTACCCAGTTACTTGGGCATTTCCGATGAATCGATAGACTGGCCGGCCAGTTGAAGCATTTAATGTGGCTAGCAGCAGAAGCCCAGTGCTAGTCAGTGCAATATTTAATGAGATCTTGTTACATTATGTATTGATCTGTGGACTAAATTCCATAGCTGAACAATCCTTTGGTGCGTCCAATACTTTGGTGCATCTGTTTTTCTGTTTATCCTGAAAACTCTCTTCAAAGGAAACCATATGACCTGGCATGAAAGGCTACACAGACCTTCTAGCTGTCACAGGGAATAAACAGACAAGTCATTACAGTGGTCGTGAGAAAGAACAATCCAGATCTTACAAACCCCTGTAAGTGGACACAAATCTTTTTGAATAATGATTTACATGGCAGGCAATGGCAAGGGATTTCATGCAGGTGACAATATGTTCCATCTGTCCTTGTCTTAAAGGCCTGTGGCACAGGGGCATTTTAAAGCTGCAGTGTTCAATCAGTCCACAGTTACATAAGCCCTGTATCTCTGTTATTTATACTTTAAATGGGTTGATGGGTGGCTAGAACATGCCACTGAAAATACAGGTGACTATGATAGGAGCAAATATTTCTGTAGAAGCAATGGGTGTTTTGACTGCTGTAGTACTCTCAGGTCACAATTCCTAACCCACCTTCAGCTGCTTCCCATTTACTTGATTGAAAAGGGTGGCATCTATGGCAGATTTGGGTGAATTCAAACGAAAACCGTACCGGGCTGGCAGGCTTTGGATTCTGGCAAATGGCTGCTGTAAGATGCTATAGACAGTCACCATTTTGTGGGCTGGCTGTTTGGGCCTCTGTGTACTTGAAATGCCATGGCCAATCCAGGCCTGAACAGAAAACCCTTAGGACAGGGGTGTCCAAAAGGTAGATTGGGATATACCAACAGAACTTTAGCTGGTGATCATTAGATCTCAAGACACTGTCAGCAAATAGCTTGACTGAACTACCCTTATGTTTTTTTCTTATCATTCAGATGTTTATTCTGTTAAGTCTACATAAGAAATAGTTGTATAAATTCTATTACAAATCAATATAATATTTAAGTGATATTTTCCATGGAATAGAATGCTAACATTGATATTATGGGTGTAGATCATAATGGGACAACATCACTAAAAGTAGACCCCACATTAGGAAGTAGGTAGTAGGAAGTAAATGTTACTGAGTAATCCTTGGCTGCCATCTATGTACATATCACAGCAGGGGCAGAACTACTGGGGGTGTGGCAGGTGCACCCCCTCATGGCCTGCCGATCACGCTGGCACAAATCCAGCATAAAAGTCTGGGGGGGGGCAAGTGTACAGCCTGTACCCGGGACCGGACCAACTAGTTCCGTTATTGTACCACAGGCAGCATGTGCATCTGAAGGAATGGGAATTAACTGCACGGAAGAGTGGTATGGCTCACTGCAAGGGTTTGCCATGGGACATAGGTACAAGAGTTAATCAAGATGTATTTTCTGTCAACAATAAAATAATCCAGTGATCTCCAACACTCTTCTGTCCAACTGTTTTTAAACTACAACTCCCAGAAGCCCATGCAAGAGGCAAACAGAGAGTCATAGTTCAGTAACAACAACAAGTTATACATCCTTGCTGTTTCGTTCTGAAATGACTGTACTAGTGACGTGTGAGTTGATCCTAAATCCCCAGTGATCTGCAGGTTGACCAATGGTTGGGCAGGAAATTTAGCCAAGCATTCCGGGTTAAGGTTGGGTACAGGTCAGTCCTCCACTGCTCCTGTAATACTTCCTTAAAGGACCAGTAACATCCTTTAAGGAAGCTGTCCATAGCCAGGGAGGAGCAATCCAGTGCCGCAAGATGGATGGTCGCCGTGTCGCCTTTTCTGAAGAGGAGCGGAAGTGGAGTTTTGGTAAGTTATTTCTTAATAAAGACTTTGCAATTATAAAGTTTTATTTGCCTTGGTGGTTTTTTTTTGATGTATACTAACGAATTTTTTTTAATTTTTTTTTGATGTTACTGGTCCTTTAAACTGTTATTGCATTGCGAATTTTAATTGCACATTGCCCACTTTTCATAAGTCCTTGAAGGTGTCATAATCTTTAGGAAGAAACATAACAACTTTTTCAGTAAGAAGTTTTATTACACTCACTGCGCACTGGTGCTAACTATAAAATTCACAAACTTTCTTCTACTGTCAGAAGAGGTCGCTAAGCAGTTTCCGGGTTGCAAAGCTGTATTCAATTCGCACAAAGTTAAATTTGTTCGCGAAAGGCACAACTTTTCGCATTGCGAATATTTTTTCCATTACCGACTTTCATTTTTCCCCCATAATTATCTTAGAACCAGAGGTGCGCACAGAAGAAGTGTACAAGGTCAGAAGACACAGGTAGGGGTCAAGTGCATGTCCTAAAATGCCAACATTTTGTGGGTTAGAGTTGGGTCGGGGTTAAAGTTTTGCATTTTAGGTTCCCGGTGCGGGTTGAATTTTTCCAGACCTGCACATCACTATTTGTAAGCATAAGCCAAAGTTGTCAGTCCCAAAGCAGGACAAAGGTTCTAATAGGTGGAAACTGGCCACACCAACAGAATGCTCCTATTCTAACTAGACGTGGTGCAGAATGACAGAGATTAAAATGAAAACTATGGCACAATGTGGTTTTAAGTAGAATATTATTTGCTATACATAGTTACATAGTTAAATTGGGTTGAAAAAAGACAAAGTACATCAAGTTCAACCCCTCCAAATGAAAACCCAGCATGAAGCAGAGAAACACCCCACGATGTTGGGGATCTCAGAGGACCATGTTTTCCTCCTGACATCTGCTAGTATTTTGCAAATTCTATGATTTAAAAGACATGAGCAGCCATGCCCTGCTAAATATGTTTGGAATGACTTTCCCTTCCTGTGTTTGGTTAAATCAGATTGCACTGAATGTCATGGAAGGGGGGTTGGGTGCTAAAGGAGGATGCTGGGAGTGGTAGTTTGATAACAGCTAGGTGGTTTGCTCAGGAAAAGCAAATAAAGTTCAGTCTCTGGAAGTTTCTCCCTTTGCCAGACACCCAGGTCCCCCTCTTAGTCCTGAACAGCAGCAGCTCCAATTGTGTGAGTGTAGCAGCAGCAGCCCTGGCATGTAATGTGTCCCTAGCACAGGCTTTCTTTCCTTTTTCCTAAAATTCATTGGAGGGGATGAAGGAGGGGATAACACTGTTGGGGGTGGGTGATGGGGGAAAGAGGCTGGTTTCAGGATGAAGGGACTGGATACTCTCTTTTGATTAATGCCCAAATTACTTTCCTGAGCTCTCAGACCCCTGGAAATACACAGGCTCGGGGTTAGGGTTTCGTTTCTTCTACTTTGATTTTTATCATTTTTTTTTTTTAATAAGACATCTTTTAAAAAGGAAAGAGGAAAACTTGTATTCTTGTATTCATAGGCATGGCTTACAAGGAACAGGCAAGGATCTAGGTTTTGGAGTTAAGCCAGTTATATACATTTTGCACCCAGATTGCTCTGCCCCAGTGCCCAGAGCATACAGAAATGACAGAGGAGAGTAAAGGAGGAGAGCATGGCAAGGAACTGGTGAGGCATCTGTGCCTGAGAGTCTGTGTTCTTAGCGAGCTGCTAAAGACTGAGAGGGACTATGTGGGCTCCCTAGAGTTCCTTGTGTCGGTGAGTTTAATGATGGGTAGAGGGGGATGGACAAGGTGGCTTCTATCAATGCTCAGCCACCACAAGTAACTGCATTACTGGAAACTCTCCAAAGAAATCACAACACAAGGTGATAAACCTGAATAAGTGTGATTTTCTTTTTGTCTACAATAAAGTTTGATCCAGTACTAGCTGTTAATGGTTCCCTTTCACTGTGCTTGCACCTTTGTTGATGACACATACCAGACCATATTGGTGTTGTCTTTACAGCATGACCCTTGTTGTCCTGTGTGCAGGGAAGGAATTGGGCACAGAAGTGGCTCCCACTCCTGAACTGAGGAATGCCGAACTAAACAACTCCATGACGTGAAGTCCTTTTTATGCCTGGGAAATGTTTGTTGGTTATGTAATGAGGGCAATGCAATCCATTCACTGGCTCCAAAACATCAAGCGGCAGTTTAAAGTAAATGCTTGAAGTGGTCTGTGGCAGCTGGTTAGAATTAAACTCCAAGTGACGGATCCAGTCCTTAATGATTTTTTCTACTTTTCTGAGCTGGGGATACATGGGAATGTTGTTTGATGCCCAGGAAACGAGGAAGGAATAGAGCCCATTTGTGTTGCAGTGTATAAGAGGGATAGTTCACTCCTTTTGGCAAATACATGGGGGGGGGGGAGGTGGCTACGGGTCGACAAAAGTGGAGGAAAATAAAAATGAAGAAAATGTTTTAATTTGATTGAAAATGTCAGATTCACAAAAACTTTACCTTAATAAATATAGTGGCTGTACTCCAGACAAATGCTTGACAGTTTAAAGTCTGTGTAATTTTTTTTATTACTTTGCTTGGTTTAATAACGCCAAGTTTAGCAAAGATTGAGTTACTTCATTTTTTTGACAGAAGTAAAAACATAGAGTATAGATCTGCATAAATATTGTCTTGGAAATGATTATAGATTGCGTGTTTCATTATTTTGGAATAATAATAGTTAGGAATTTACACCTGAGTATCTGATTAGAGACCATTGGGGAGTAACATAAAAGGACCCTGCAAGTAATATGTCACTCATGAGCCACCGGTTAGGGATCAATGATATAGATCAAGACCTACATCCTTATTAACAATTCAGTACGAGGGTTGTATACATGTCCAGTTGTTAGAATCAAAGCAATTATCTAACAATGCTGATGCCAACATCAATAATTCTCTATCTCTTCCATTGTATACAATTATCTAGTTGCTGTCTGAAAGACCCAATACAGGTTGAAGTAAGCAGTTAGGTAAGATAATTTAACTAAAGCAGAGCAAACAATTCAATTGAATGAATGCAGGAGCCCTTTTCTTTGTTATATTATAGCCCTGGTTGTTGACCTGGGTCTTTCAGAGGTTGGGCTGGGGGAAGTGTTCCTTACTTGTCAGGGTAGATATGACATGTAGAATTTGGGAATTCTTAGGGACCCAGGGGTTTAGGTGGTTTTCCCTGGCCTCGAAATAGGACAGAGCCAGGTTTAGGTCTTTTTGGGCACCATCCAATGGAAGAAGGTATAAGATGCTGGGAGTCTGAGGCAGGGATGCTTCTAATAGAGGAAGAAAGCCTCACTGGATGTAGGGGAGTAGGGGAGAATGAGTACACCATGTGTGAGTGGTGACAGCTCCTGTTATTGTTCAGAAAACTAGGTATTCTGTTGTTCAGGGCCGCCATTAGAAATCACGGGGCCCCGTAAAACAAAATGTTCAGGGCCCCCTGGGCCTCGGCCACCCTGGCCCCAAGCCCCACCCCAGATCCCGCACACTCCACACTACAGTTAAAAGACCACATAGACCGACCCCCACACACACACGTTATAAAAAGCTATTGATGGTCAGACCCCCCTACAAAGTTAAAAAAAACTGTGGTGCCAGGACCCCCCATAAATGTTTTTTGAAAAAATTGGTGGTCAGGGCCCCCCCTACAAGTTAAAAAAAAAAATTGGTGATCAGGGCCCCCTACAAGTTACAAAAAATATTTGCGACCAGGGCCCCCCCATAAAAGAATTTTTTAAAAAAACTTTGGTGATCCTGAAAGTAAAACAAAATTGATGACCTGCCCCGCCACAAGTTATAAGAAGCCATTGGTGATCAGGGGCCCCCCAAGTAAAAAAAAATCCCCCCAAATTTTTAAAAAATTGCTTGCCAGGGTTTAGTGTCTAAGGGGGGGCCCGGCCATGCTTCACTTACTTGATTAGCCGGCCCCCCTGTTTCAGCTTGCTGCACAGCAGCTCTGTGCACGGAAGTTCTTCTCCTATTAAGATTTCCTGTACCCTCGTGGTCCTTTAAGAATAAGTCCTGGTAGAGCTGTACAGGGATTAGATAAGGGGATCCAATCCCAGTTAGTGTAATAGGCGGAGGTTTCACTATGTACCCCAGAAGGCCTTTTTCAACAATAAAATGGTATTTCAGGCAGGTGGGAAGCATATATTTCCCTTGGACAACAATGTATTGTTGTCCAAGGGAATGAAATTGTCCTTAGACAGCCATGAATGGCATTTGGCCCGTTTACCTACTTGCATAAGAGCTAACACAATTGTATTCTATACAGCAGTGATCCCCAACCAGTGGCTCGTGAACAACATGCTGCTCACCAACCCCTTGCATGTTGCTTCCATGACCTCAAAGCAGGTGCTTATTTTTAAATTCCAGGCTTGAAAGCAAGTTTTTCTTACATAAAACCAGAAGCACTGCCAAACAGAGCATCTTGTAGGCTGCCAGTCCACATAGGGGCTACCAAATAGCCAATCACAACCCTTATTTGACACCGCCAGGGGTCTTTTTCATGCTTGCGTTGCTCTCCAACTTTTTTATATTTGAATGTGGCTCACTGAACAAAAAGGTTGGGGACCCCTGCTATACAGCTTATCTGTAAAATGATCCCCAACCAGTAGCTCGTGAGCAACATGTCACCAACCACTTGGATGTTGCACTCAGTGGCCTCAAAACAGGTGCTTATTTTTGAATTCCTGACTTGGAGGCAAGTTTTGGTTGACATTTGCTTTGCATACTCATTATAGTCAACATCATGGTTGGGGTCCTCTGAAGGCAAGATGGTTAGAGATGTTAACTAACCCCATTTGATGATGGATACTTTTTCAGGCCATATTTCATGTTACCATTTAGAGTAAATATTCAATTTAATTTGAAAAAAAAAAATAGGCAAGTTGAAATCACTGTCTGCAGGCCTAGGGGGACACATCAGCAAGAACTGCAACAATACAATGTTGATGTATGATCGCGGTCCATGTGTGTCGGGTAAGAGACACTGGAATTAAATAAAAGTAATGGTCATGTGTCCCTGCAGATCTTTGTTCTACAACTTACACCACCCATTACCTTTCGGGGTGGGATTCTAGGGGCTATAAATTAATAAATAGTGATGAGTGAATTTTTTTGCCATGTATGCTTTCTCTGTGAATTTCTCAAGTTTCGCCACTTGTGAAAAGTTGTGAGAAATGGCACCAATATTTTGACATGCTTTAAGTTTTGCATGCAACAGATATATTGCACTGAAGACAAAAAATGTTGCATGATCTACAAAAATGCCATATGGTAGTTAAAAATGTAAGAGTAAAAAGTCCCCATAGACTCAGGCAGAGACACACGGTCAGATTCAGGGAGATTAGTCGCCTGGTGATTCGGGGCGACTAATCCCCCCAAACTGCCTTCCCCTGCCTTACTGCCGGCTAGAGTCAAAATCACCGGCGGGATGGCACTCGGAGCGCTTCGTTTTCCAAAGTCGCCTGAAGTTTCCTTGTGAGGCAACTTCGAAAAACGAAGCGCTCAGAGTGCCATCCCACTGGCGAATTTCATTCTAGCCTTGATGCATGGAGATCTAAATTACAGAAAACCCCCATATCCAGATAGTGCCAGGTCTCAAGCGTTCTGGATAACAAGTCTTTTACCTGTATAATGAATTCCTGTATAGTAAATGACTTGTTCCTTAGGTTGGTGCAGATTCAAAGACCATTCTCAGAGTAAAGCTGAGAAGAGCTGTAGGGAAGCTTGGATGTACGCAGAGGAAGTAAAAAGGATGTTGTGTGAATTCCCTCTAAAACTGTCAGGTTCCTTCTGGAACATTCAAAACAGAGTAAAACAACTTATTTTATAAACAGGGAGAAGTACATTCGGCCATGTCTTCATGTAGGCACTGTTATACTTAGGAAGCAATTGCAATGAGGGGGGACTCAGAAAACTGCCGTAATATACCCACGAGCATATTAATTAGAGCAACCGATTGTCTGAAATGTCATACATAGTAGGTTTGGTGCACTTCGTCCCATTTAAAAGTGGGCTTCACACAGTGCACACTGTACCTGCAGAATGTTATTTGCAGAGATAGGAAGCAAGAGGGATTAGGGCTATAGATTACAGTATGATCACTGCACCATCTTATCTCCTAAATTGCATTGTTCTGTTGGAAAGGGAGAGCAAATAACCACGGTCCATTGATGCACCTGTTGAGAAAGCAGCAACATAAGATTGATGTTGAGAATCTTTGGGAAACTTCATGAAGAGTGTTTTTACTGTATGTGACATACTGTATGTATAGTGATATATATCTGTATTGCCCATAAAGGAAATAGCCCTGCTATCCATATAAATAATTTCCTCCATTTCCTTTGGTTCTGCTTCTGGATTCTTTCCATTTAACATACACAATAATAAGCCCCCCTCCTCCAATTCCAAACGCTTAAAGCTCACATCCGGCCTTTTAATCTTCATTTCCACTTCCACTCTTAGGCCATTAAAATAGAGAATATTCTATTTCATATACAATATGTATACCCTAGGAATGAATAGAGTAGATCTCTAAATAATTTACACTGTAATAAACTGCGTCTGAGCTCTCTTGTATGGGATATGAAGGACGTATTGGAAACTATAATTTCTTTTCATTTCCATTTCAGATGCTTTAGAAAATGTGCAAAGAATTTAGCCCTTGTTTGCTCTCATCTGTATTCCAGAAGGGTATCCTCTCGCTTTAGAATGTGTTTGCTCAGCGCATTTAGAAAACA
This sequence comes from Xenopus laevis, assembly GCF_017654675.1. Lineage (NCBI taxonomy): Eukaryota > Metazoa > Chordata > Amphibia > Anura > Pipidae > Xenopus > Xenopus laevis. The sequence continues at coordinate 105,019,345 of NC_054382.1, forward strand.
TAAAACATATTGCAAGATGAAAGAAGTACTGCGGGCCTTTAGCTGTGAAGGAAGGGAGGATGATGATGATGTTGAAGGCACAAATGATAAGACTGTACTGCTCTCAGGAGTGCTTTTTATACATAGGAAAATAATGTAAATCATCTCCCAAGCTACACTTGTCAGATTGAATTTACTGAAGGATATCACGCTGATTGGAAACTGGCTATTGCTAATGCCAGTGTTTAAAGAACTAAACTCTTTGGTGCTAGTTAAGTCCCTCTCCAACTAAATATACAAAGAGCTGTAATTTTGCAAAATATCCCCTTTGCTGCTTGCTACATGTGTGATTCATTACACACTAGTTCTACGTTTTCAATGAAAAACGAATTTAAGGTGGCCCTGCTTTGTAAAGGTTTTTAGAAGATCATTTCGTTATCGTGAGACCACGATTGTCACAAAACAGTCGTTTAAATGTACGATTTGTCCATCAACTAAAAAGACCATTTCAAGCGATAGCCGAAGGGACAGCACCTAAGTGAGGTGCTGCCATTTATCTGTTATAACAAAGTCACAGCAATAAACTGGAACTGTTTATGAGTGTAATGGAATCCGAAGGTTCTTACCTGCATGGCGTCCCCCTGCTCCACCATGTGGTCCCTGCTGGTCGCAGGCCATCAACGTCAAGATCGAGTCGCCCAGGGATTGGTCGCCGGCGACGGAACGGACGCCGGCGTCAGAATCGGGCGCCGGCGTCAGGACGTCAGCGTGGGGACGCTGGCGTCTGCGTCTGACGCCAGTGCGTCAGTTTTTGGCGCCAAGCCCAGGACTATTTTAACCCCATTCCCCTTTTCTTCATTGCCCGATTATAGGTTCCTTTACTGTGTTCCTGGGTGTTATCATTCTGCTATATTTTCCTGTGTACCGTTTATTGCCTGTTTCCTGGACTTTGCTGATTGCCGCCTGAACTGACCCTTTTGCTTGTATTTGACGATTCTTCTGGATAAACCCTTTCTGTACTGCGAACCTGGTCTGGTCTCCTCTTTGGTCCTTACTATTACTGTGCCTTCGGGCCCGTTACAGTATAATCGGGCCATGGACCCTGCGGAGGAGACGCAAGTTACGCCCGATGTCTACCAAGCTGTCCGAGGATTGTCTTCTCGTCTTCTCTCTTACGAGAACCAGCAATCTCAGTTCAGTCAAGTCCTTCTGGCGATTCAGGAGAAGCTGTCCGCATTCCCGTCAGCGGCCCACACCCCTGTTCCAAGACCTGCTACACCGGTATGTGTCCCTGAGCCCCGCATACCTGCACCCCCTCTGTATTTCGGCGATCCGGAAGCATGTCGCGGATTCACCATCCAGTGTGAAATCCAATTTGCTCTGCTTCCCGGCCAGTATGTCTCAGAGCGTGCTAAGGTGGGCTTCATCATCTCTCGGTTACAAGGGAAGGCTCTGGAATGGGCATCACCACTCTGGGAAAAGCAAGATCCAGCCATTGACGATGCAAAAGCCTTCATCCGGGATCTCCGCACTGTGTTTGACGCGCCAGGTCGGTCTGCCTCGGCTTCTGCTCGGTTGTTCCAGTTACAGCAGGGAACTCGCTCTGTGCCGGAATACGCCATAGAGTTTCGTACCTTGCTGGCAGAAACATCCTGGAACAACGACAGTTATCACGCTGCCTTCTACAACGGCCTGGCAATGCGTATCAAGAATGACCTAGTGTCCCGCGAGATCCCTTCTTCTTGGGAAGACTTGGTTTCCTTGGCTGTAAGAGTCGATACCCGGCAGAGGGAACATCTTGCTGACTGTGAGCGGGTCTGGAAATCGCAGAGGTCTCAACCAGCTTTAGCTCCTCGCTTCCAGAGACCCATACTACCTCCCCAGTCTACTTCTACTTCTTCTGTTTCTCCTCCTCTGCCCGCCAAGAAGCAAGTACAGATTGGTCGCTCTCATCTGTCTGATCAGGAGAAACTTCGTAGAAAGGCTACTGGACTTTGTTTATATTGTGGGGGCAAGGCTCACTTCGCTCTAGAATGCCCCATTAAGCCTGGAAACGCCAGAGCCAAGGTTGGGGAAACTATTCTGGGAGGAATTGTTCCCTCTCCACAGTCTTCTGCCCATCGATTTCTTCTTCCTGTGCAAATCCAATGGGGCCCCCGGAAAGTCTCCCTGCAAGCCTTCCTTGACTCTGGGGCCGCTGGAAACTTTATGGACAAGGTCTTCGCTGCTAATCACGCTATTCCTCTTCAGCCCATGGCGAATCCTCTTCGAGTCCTTGCCATCGATGACCGTCCTCTGTCTTCTGCAATCATTTCCTTGTCTACACAAGAACTTTCGCTTAAGGTGGGCACTATGCACTTGGAGAGACTGTCCTTTCTTATTATTGACTGCCCTTCCACTCCAATAGTTCTGGGGCTTCCATGGTTGTGTACCCATAACCCAGTCATTGATTGGACCTCCTCACAAGTCTCCCATTGGAGTCCTTATTGCCAGCAGAATTGTTTGCCTGCTGCGCCCCTTGTCAAAGTTTCTTCTGTGTCTTCGAATCCTTCTCTTCCTCCCGTTTATCAGACCTTCTCCGATGTCTTCAACAAAGGCTCTGCTGAGACTCTCCCTCCTCACCGTCCTTACGACTGCCCAGTCGAGCTTCTTCCTGGTTCCATGCCTCCTCGTGGTCGCACCTATCCACTTTCTCCCTCTGAGACTGCCGCCATGAAGACCTATATTCAGGAAAATCTTCAAAGAGGTTTTATCCGCCCTTCTTCTTCCCCTGCGGGAGCAGGGTTTTTCTTCGTTGAAAAGAAAGATGGAAGTCTGCGACCTTGCATTGATTACCGGGGGCTTAATAAAATTACCATTAAAAACCGCTATCCCCTCCCGTTAATTTCTGAACTTTTTGACCAGTTGAGGGGCGCCAGTCTCTTCACCAAGTTAGATCTTCGGGGCGCCTACAACCTCATTCGGATCCGTGAGGGGGATGAGTGGAAGACCGCTTTTAATACTCGTGACGGGCACTACGAGTACCTAGTAATGCCATTCGGTCTCTGTAATGCCCCTGCAGTCTTCCAAGAGTTTGTAAATGACATTTTCAGGGACTTATTGGGGCAAAGTGTGGTCGTTTACTTGGACGACATCCTTATCTTTTCCAAAAATCTCCAGGAACACCGTTCTCAAGTCAAAGAAGTTCTTCTTCGTCTTAGGAGGAATAATCTGTTCGCCAAATTGGAGAAATGCTCTTTCGAAGTGCCTACCATTCCCTTCCTTGGATATATCATCTCCCAGCAGGGTTTCAAGATGGATCCCGCCAAAGTCTCGGCAATTATTGATTGGCCTCTTCCCACCTGTGTCAAGGCCATTCAGAGGTTTATTGGCTTCGCCAATTATTATAGACAGTTCATTAAAGGTTTTTCTTCCAAGATTTCTCCAATTCTTGCTCTAATCCGTAAAGGGGGTAGACCTCAACACTGGCCCCCTCAGGCTCTGGAAGCTTTTGAATCCCTTAAAGAAGCCTTTTCATCTGCACCAATTCTCAGGCACCCGGAACCTCTTCTACCCTTCTTCCTCGAAGTCGATGCCTCTGATGTGGGAGCGGGAGCAGTTTTGTCTCAAAGGTCCTCTTCCGACGGTAAATTACATCCCTGTGCTTTCTTTTCCAAGAAATTCTCTTCTTCTGAGCAAAACTACGATGTTGGGAATCGTGAACTACTTGCTGTCAAGTTGGCCCTGGAGGAGTGGAGGCATCTACTGGAAGGGTCTTCTGTTCCTGTAACCATCTTTACCGACCACAAAAACCTCGAATTCATCCAGTCCCTCAAACGTCTCAATCCACGACAAGCCAGATGGTCTTTATTCTTTTCCCGTTTCAACTTCATCATCACCTTTCGTCCTGGCTCTAGAAACAGAAAGGCTGATGCCCTGTCCAGAAGTTTCATTTCCAAAATGCCTAGTTCCGAGGTTCCTGAACCCATTGTGCCTTCTTCCAAGATTATCGCTGCCTTATTTCCGTCCTTGGCTTCGCAACTCCTCTCTGCCCAGACCTCGGCTCCTGGAAATGCCCCCTTGGGGGTTGCTTTTGTTCCTCCAGATTGTCGTCAGTCCATTTTGTCCCAAGTCCACACCTCTAAGCAAGCCGGTCATCCGGGAATTGAAAAAACCACGGAACTACTTTCACGCCTGGTGTGGTGGCCATCCATGAGAAAGGACGTCAGAGACTTTGTTTCTTCCTGTGCCACCTGTGCTGTCTCTAAATCTGGACATTCCTCCCCCAAGGGTCTTCTCTTGCCATTACCCATCCCATCTCGCCCTTGGACTCATTTGGCGATGGATTTCATTGTCGACCTGCCCTTATCCTCCGGCCACACTGTCATCTGGGTGGTGATCGATAGATTTAGCAAGATGGCCCATTTCACTCCTCTTCGAAAATTGCCTTCTGCTCCTGAACTCGCTGAACTGTTTATTAAACACATTTTTCGTTTACATGGTTTCCCTGCCGAGATTGTGTCAGATCGAGGTTCTCAATTTGTCTCTAAGTTCTGGAGAGCTCTGTGCAAGGTTCTTAATATTTCTCTTCAGTTTTCCTCAGCTTATCACCCACAGTCTAATGGTGCCGCTGAACGGGTCAACCAGGCTTTGGAGCAGTTTCTTCGGTGCCACGTGTCCCTGTGCCAGGATGATTGGTCGGATCTTCTTCCCTGGGCTGAGTTCGCTCATAATAACGCTTTGCATTCCTCTTCTTTGAAATCTCCATTCTTCTGTGTATATGGTCGGAACCCGTTGGCCTTCCCTCAGGATCTTCTTCTTACCAACGTTCCTGCGGCCAACGACCAAGCTGCTCACATGTCGGCTATCTGGCAGGCTACTTCCTCTAATTTGGAAAAGAGTTCTTTGGTTCAGAAGAGGTTCGCCGATAAGAAGAGAGTTCCTTCCCCACCATATGCTCCTGGTGACAAGGTTTTTCTTTCCACCCGCAACATTCGCCTCAAGATTCCCACTCCCAAGCTTGGTCCTAAATTCATTGGTCCTTATCCTATCATCGAAGTTATCAATCCGGTGGCGGTCCGTCTTCAACTTCCTCCCGAGATGCGGATTCCTAATGTCTTTCATGTTTCTTTACTTAAGCCTGCCATGTCTTGTTCCTCTTCTTCTTCCCCCCCAGCTCCTGTCCTGGTTGATGGTCACCAAGAGTTCGAGGTCAAGAGGATTCTGGATTCCCGCTTTTCCAGGGGCACTCTTCAATATTTAATCGAATGGAAGGGTTTCGGTCCAGAGGAGTGTTCCTGGGTAAAAAACTCGGATGTCCATGCACCTACCCTGGTCCGTAAGTTCCACAGACTGTTCCCTTCTTCCCCCAGTCTTGGTGGTCCTGAGGCCCCCCCTAAGGAGGGGGGTACTGTAATGGAATCCGAAGGTTCTTACCTGCATGGCGTCCCCCTGCTCCACCATGTGGTCCCTGCTGGTCGCAGGCCATCAACGTCAAGATCGAGTCGCCCAGGGATTGGTCGCCGGCGACGGAACGGACGCCGGCGTCAGAATCGGGCGCCGGCGTCAGGACGTCAGCGTGGGGACGCTGGCGTCTGCGTCTGACGCCAGTGCGTCAGTTTTTGGCGCCAAGCCCAGGACTATTTTAACCCCATTCCCCTTTTCTTCATTGCCCGATTATAGGTTCCTTTACTGTGTTCCTGGGTGTTATCATTCTGCTATATTTTCCTGTGTACCGTTTATTGCCTGTTTCCTGGACTTTGCTGATTGCCGCCTGAACTGACCCTTTTGCTTGTATTTGACGATTCTTCTGGATAAACCCTTTCTGTACTGCGAACCTGGTCTGGTCTCCTCTTTGGTCCTTACTATTACTGTGCCTTCGGGCCCGTTACAATGAGAAAGTCTTCCATACCTTGTGTCCAGGGTCGGACCCACCGGGGCTTACACATCAGGGCCCTGCTTCCGCCACCCCCGTAGCAGGGCCCCCGCCGCTTCTCCCGAGTTGCAGGGCCCCTGCTTGGCAGTTTCCGTCAGGCCTGGACTGGGAGTCAAAATAGGCTCTGCCATTCCAAGTACACAGAGGCCCAAACAGCCCCCTACCAGCCCACTATATGGTAACTTTCTAGGGAACCATACCAGAACCTACAGATTGCCAGTCCGGGCCTGGTCTCCGTGCTACCTCTCCCCCTCCCCCCGCTGGCGTGTACCTGCTTTGTTAATGGTGTGCGTGCTCTGCGATCGGGCAGGGGGAGGTCAGGAGCGTGTCTAGCAGATCTGGCCCAGGTTCGGACTGCGGGGGAGGGGGGGTCAGGTCAGGGCCCACCAGTGCTGACACTTCAGGCCCCGCGATGGTCCCCTCAGTAACAGGGCCCATGCTGCTCCCCTCTCCCAGTCGCCGGGCTCCCTCTGTCCCTCCCCCCAGCCAGCCCGCACCTGATTTGCACATTGCACCTTCCTTACGCAATCGGGCGGGGGGAGGTCATGAGCGCCAGCTATGTCTAGCCATGCTGTGAGGGCTGGGGCCCACCGGGTTTTTCCCCGGTGTCCCGCCGGCCCAGTCCGACGCTGCTTGTGTCTCAGGGTTACAAGCCTATTTAGTGTAGGGCTTGTTTAGGCCGTAATCTCACATGGCATTTCTTCCTTCTGCTTAAATACAGCAGAGAGAAGACCTTTCCACTGCCTTCTGCCCCCTCTGTTCTGACAGGCACAGAGGGGTAACTATATAGGGAAACAGTGTGTATAATCCTATAGTGAGTTATTAGCATTGGAATAGTCTAAGTGCTTTTGATTTTTGGTTGCTGTGGGTGCAGAAGGGGAAAGGGAAAAGGTACCTTCTACAAAATGATATAAAATACAAAAAAGAACATTTGGAAATTAATGTTTTGTAAAGGTATTGAACACTTTTAAGTCTTTCTAGAAAACCAAAGGCCATAATGAATTCTGTCACTTGAAAAAATGTAGTACCAGCTAACCTTGTGACAGCTTGATATGATTTATGCAATGATTATTACATATTACATGCATTATTAGTTATAACATCTGGAAAACACATGGTAGCTCATCTAAAGACCAACTTGTTTTGTTTTGAACCCGTATACAGTGGTTTTCCTGCTCAGAGACTCTGCCAATAAAAATAAAATGTTTGAATTGTAATGAAAATGCAGCAGGGACATAAAGTTGAAGTTGGCTCTCATATCATCTCACTTATTTATATAATGTCATAATGTTCTGCAGGCTGTGCAATAGATCTATGCATCTATTAAAACACTGGCATAACTGCCAAGGGGCATGGCATTATTATTATTAGCAAATATTTATTAAGCTCCAACGTATTGTGCAGTGCAGTGTACAAGTACACCATGGCCTGCCCCCCATTGGGTCTTTGTGCAATATCAGCTAGTGAATGGAGGGTGATGTGTTTTTGGCAGCCAGTGTATTGCTGAGGGGCCCAGTTTCAAGATCTGCAGTGCAAAAATTGACCAATATAAAGAGAAATGCTCAAAAGAGTGATCAATCGAGGATAACTGGTTTTGTCTGTGTCTGGTGATCATGAAACTAATATTCCAAAAAAAGTTGATTCTGCAGTCCAACTGTCACTCCCAAATGCCTCGAGTTGTAAAACACCACCCCCCAGGCATAAACTGCTGCTTGATAAAAGGGCAACTTGATTTAATTTCAAATATGCAAAACCTGTTTTTTCTAATTACTCTTTCATATATACTGTTTATCTGAGCAAAACAATGGAGCAAAGACCCTCTTAATTAATACAAACAAGAAACTGATCTTGCCTCGTTACTGGACTTTTGTCAGTTTAGGTGTGAATAAAAATATTAATATTAAGATGGTTGTACAAAGGCTGATAGTGTCTGCCTTGATTCTGATGTCTAATTTTGGCTTGTGTACAGTGCAAAACAACAGCCTCCTCCGCCAATATTTGTTTGGGCTTGGCTAGCTATTGGTCAGAATGGCTGTAAAGTTCCTCAGACAAGAGCAAGGCTCTTGATTATGGGTTTTCAATAGGGATGCACCAAATCCAGGATTCGGTATTTGGACGAATCTTTCGCTAAGGATTCAGGGGTTCGGCCAAATCCAAAAAAGTGGATTCGGTGAATCCCTAGTTTTCAAAGGCCCCTATGAATGCCCCATATGACCCACCAGCCTAGAAGGCAAAGTGTGGAAAGATATGCTTTTTTGATGACCTTTATTTTAGCATTACTGGTCAGCTTTGCTTACGCCACGTCTAGCGATAACCAAATAACAGTTTATCTGATTTCCAAGTTCATGGTACATTTTGTTACAGAGCATTATGATATATTTGCCTGTACGATTATTATTAAACATTTCTGTGAAAAATGCATATTCTGTACAATTCATCCAACAAGAGCCTGGATGGGTTTCCAACCAGAGGTTATCCTGCTGTTAGTTATAGTTTGCTGTTCCTCCACAAAGTGAAAACTGCTGGGGGATTATTGAAGTCACAGTTCAGCAGCAGCAGTTGGAGGGCCTCAGAGTGGATATCTCCAGTGAAGTAGAACTTGGATGGAAACATATAGAACATGCAATTTCTCCTGGAATGATTAAATCTATCTGTATCTATCTATCTATCTATCTATCTATCTATCTATCTATCTATCTATCTATCTATCTATCTATGTTTTTTCTCTTTAATTTTTGCCAGTTAGTTTGAAGGGGTATGAAGAAAATGGGCTCAAAGTCTAATAAATATTACATGGATAGTGGAAACCCCAGCACTTCCCTGGGGCCTCTAAGGTGCCCCAACCTTTTTTACCCATGACCCAAATCAAATGTAAAAGAGTTAGGGAGCAACACAACCATGAATAAAAGATTCTGAGGTGTCAAATAAGCCTGTGATTGGCTATTTGATAGCCCCTTTGTGGATTGACAGCCTACAGAAGGCTCTATTTGGCAGTACAGATTTTCATGAAACTAAAAATGGCCTCCAAACCAGGAATTAAAAAATAAGCACCTGCTTTGAGGCCACTAGGTGCAACATCCAAGGAGTAGTAGCAACATGTTTGTTAATTGAGCCAGTGGTTGGGAATCCCTGCACTAAGGTATGTGTTTTTGCTGGTACACTCATGTCACTGCAAAAGTGCACAGTTAATTGGGGAGCACATTGAAATGTTCTATGCTGTACGTGACCAGCATACTGCGTATGCACATGATGCACAGTTTTTTAAGTGCATACACTACATTATGTTAGTAATTTAGCCATTGCATTAGCCTAAATAACAGTCCCTTCTTTGAATGCATACACATTTATCAGAGTAGTCTGCCAGTTATCTTATACATAATAAAAGAATTTGTAAGATTTTATTAAGATATTCAAACCATACAGTGAAACCTCAGATGCATTTCGACATACTTTGGTCCATACAAATCCTTTGAAGGGGTCACATGTGGCCTATGGGCTTCCAGTTTGACAACTCTTCTATATAATAAGTGTAAAGAGAAAATTGGAAGTCACTCAAGTTATGCAGCCTCGCTGAATGCTTCAATAAATCCTGTGGAGGCAGTTTTGCACCAGCATTGCGTGAGTGACTTCCATGTTTTCTCTTTACACTGGTATACACAGCCGAAAGCCACAGCGTCTTGGTATGTGTTCACTCTGCTAGAGATTGTTTAAAGAAGAATTTAAGTGCACATCAATTATATTTATTATTTAGATCTTCTATAATAAGTGCTTAGGAAATATAATTTGTATTCCTATATTTTATTATATGCCTATATCTGATGTTCTAAAGGCTGGATGTCTGACATCAGATGCACTCCCCGTTAAACTCAACTTTTCAAAAAGCTCCCTAACACTTTTGTTGCTTCTGTAACAGGAGCTGGTGAATAATTGCCTTTTTGAAATAAAATATCACGTTAATGGAAGAGAAGGGTTTTGGCTAGCTGCAATTAAGGTAAGGCACTGTGATTTCCTTTTCTCTGTAAAGAGGCCAGAGGAGGTCAGAGAGGGAGAAAAGGAAGCAAGAACACAATTGTTATACAATATCAGAATAAGTTTTACTGAACTCCCAACGTCTGGCAGAATGAGTCCCACTTGGAAATCTAGGCCCAGTTTCTCAGTTAGCTGACAGCCTGCTCTTTACCTTTGCCCTTACTGTGAAATTTATGATGTGAAGGTTGCCAAGGAAAATTAAACAAAATGAACTCCATTTGGTCAAAAACAATAGCTATTAAGCTTTTGTAGACTACTTAGTTACTGTAAAGAGCACTGGTCACAGCCTCAAACACCTTCATCACAAGTTTTATTTAGTAATTATGGAACCCTGGACTGCAGTAAGCAAGTCAAATAAATTAGAACTATATATAGATACAAATACAATATATGTCATCAAGGGCCTGTTTCTTCCTTATTGTCAGGGCCCGAAAGCACAATTTGGAGTGCGGACCAAAGAGGGAGCACATAGGCAAACACAGTTCGCGGTACAATGGATTAGGCAGAAGAATCGTCAGTTCAGGCAAAGGTCGTCCAGGCAGCAAGATATCGTGGTCGAGGTTTCAGGCAAAGGTCAGTCCAGGCAGCGAAGAATCAAGGTCGAGGTTTCAGGCAAAGTTCGAGAATCAAGAATCAATATTTAGAAAACACCCAGGAACTCTAGATAGAAGAACCTATACTCGGGCGCTGAGAGAACCTTCTGGCGACCTTAAATAGGTGGATTTTTCGCGCCAAAACGTGCTAGATGACGTCACAGGACGTGTGCCAGAATGTGCGCCAGCGTCTGCACGATTTGGACGCCAGTGTCTAAAGGATGCGCCAGCGTTAATACGCTGCGCGAAAACGCCAGCGTTAATACGGTGCGTGAAAACGTCAGCGTCACGCTGGCGTCTGACGGCCGCATGGCCTCTTCTGGGCACCGCCATCTTGGACGCGCAAAGGACGCCTTACACTTATATTGTTATCACATCAATAATTTTTTTTAAATGAATGACTTTATATACATTAAGAATATAACATGCTTATATGGGAGACAAAAGAGCCTTAGAGGCAGTTGTCAACCTTTCTAATGACTTCATTATTACTCAAAATATTGTTATTTTAACACCAGTTTTTCATTATTTATTGTATTTGACATTCCAGTGGGTTTGATGCTTCAACAGCCTTTAAAATATATCCTTTCATAATATATCCATGTAATAAAAATTGTAGCACTCATAGGAATTATAAATAAAAGTTATTTGTTGGTGGTTATTAATAAATTCACTTATTTATAAGTCCTATGAGTGCTCCATATTTTATTATATGGATACACATTTCACTGCCTCAAGAGTGTAACTACAAAGGAAACAGACCATGTGGCTGCAGGGGGGCCCAGGAGGTATAGGGGGCCCATGAGACACTAATTCATATACAGTTTCAATAAATATTGGTAAAACCATACCTCCCAACTGTCCCTTTTTCAGAGGGACAGTCTCTCTTTTGACAGCTCAACATGAGGTCCCTCATTTGTACTGAAAAGTCCCTCTTTTCTCTGCACTGAACAGCCAGAAAAAGAAACAAAGTTTCTAACTTATTTGGCTTTTGGCAGAGAGGCCAGTACAGCTAACAGGTGCAACTAAGATACTTTATAACAATTTTGAGATAAGAAAATAAGTAATTATAACAGTTTAGATAAGGAGAAATATTTTCAGATTTTTATAACCTGCCAAACTTTGTAAAATGAACATGGTAATTACGGGGTGTGGCCACAAAAATGGGTGTGGTCAAAACAATTCACCCCGCTACATGACAAAAAATTTTTTGTCCCTCTTTTTACTTCCAAAATGTTGGGAGGTATGGTAAAACAGGTCAACCACTAGACATTTTGTGCTCTCCATAGTTTGCATCCAATATACCCTGCATTAAAAAGGCCTAAAATTGCTCTCATACAGTGTTGGGTAGAGCTTGGAGCCAGATTGCCATGACATTTTGGTGTGGCCAAAATGCATCATATAAATGGACTTACTGGGTGAATGGCTCTGCATGTGCAACATTTGTGTATTGTATTAAATAATGTGTAGTGTATTAAATAATGTTCCAATACAAGAAAATACAAAAATATAAGGAGTGAAGACCTTGTACCAGTGGCACATGGGTCATCTTAATACCACTGTAATTAGGTGTAAAACAACCCCATCAGCCTGTCAGTGGTTCTAAAGAGAGGTTGTGCCAATGGGCAGACCTGGCAGTGACAGACAGAACATCAGAAATGCCCACTTCTTCTTCACTGAGCAATGATCTATCTGTCACAGGGGTTCCTATACATCACTATGTGAAAGCAGGGACTAGGCGCTGCTATTTTCTACCTGTTCACAGTGGTGTTCAAAATGCACTTTATGCTACAATCTACTGTACTAAGTAATGTCTAATCTCCTTGTGTTTTTACAACAGGAGAATGTAATGTATGGTGGTAATTAAACATCTTGGCTGGAAGAGAGCTATGGTTAACATTAGTGTTTGTCTAGTATTTCACTGTAATTCTCCTACCGCACACCTGTAGTTCACCAATCCTGCAATTGGTGATGCGTTCCTTCCGTTGACCCGGCCGGGTCCCTTAGCAACCAATGTGTATAAGAAACGGATTGACACACACGCTGATTAATACAGTCGGGGAATATCCCCTTTTATTCAGCCACCAAACATCAACGTTTCGGGGGGAAACACCCACCCTTCATCAGGATGAAGGGTTTCTTATACACACTAGTATTTCACTGGCCTAGCCAATAAAAAACTGTCCAAGGCCGGGATTATTATGTAAATTTGTAGTTACCATTTCTTCTTTCACCAATTTGCCCCAATCCCTGTTTATCATTGAGCCCCCCTCCTCCCCTACCTTCCAATCTACCCCTTTACAACCCCAACTCCAATCTCTTATGTCCCCACCCCATATGTCAATGTCATGCCAGCTTTTTAGTCTTGTCCTTAGTTTTTTTTTTTTTTTTTAGACAGGAGAGCTGGTTTGTGCTATATTGATTAAACGATCAGAACTGGGAGCAAAGAAAGGTATTGTGCAAATAAATAATTTTCAGTTGCATTTAGAGTTACAAACTTTAAAACCAGTGTATATTTTTCTCACTACATACCAAAGGTTTCACTCTGCTTTTTGCCTAATCTCTGTCAAAATTGAAATCAGATACACCGCATTATTATAAACCATTTATTCAGCTTTTCATCCCAGCTTCCCTTTCAAATGTGCGGAGTTGGTGGAAAATCAAATTTTCTGCTGAAGGTTTTTTGAACTGTAAAAAAATGATGAGCGGGCAGCACACTGTGGGGGGCACAATGGGATACTGTAGCCTTGCCAGAATATGCCAGTCATTGGAGCTACTGATTTTATTATAAAACGAACAATCTTGGCAAAGTGTCCTGCACTATTTATTCACTCATTACACTGAAATGTAAAAATATCTGCTATTAAGAATATTGTCCTATTGTTACAGTTTTACCTGTGAACAGCATATAACATAAGCAAAAATAAAAGAAACTTTTATTTTTTTAATCATCATAAAGACATAGGGCTGCTGTTCTACTTCCCACTAGCCCTATGCATTCATTACAAATTAAACTTTCCCTATACAAACCATTAAATATTAGAATAAGTTTTAGCTTGCACCGAATTATTATTTAGAATAGGATTGTATCTACATCAAAGTTCTCATTGAAGGTGATGGGCAAACTTTATAAAGAAAGTAAAATTGTTTACTGATGTAAACAACAAAATAAAGCTTATCGCTAGCATGTTTGGGCAGGTGGCAGAAATATGTAATGCAGAGCCTTCCGCCTCTGTGCTGGGACCTCCCATTGAGTGACATTACTGTGCTGCCCCAACCCATTACTCCAGACTTAAAGAGGTTTAGGTTGGGAATGGTTGGGTAATAGTTGGTTGTGGGTTGGAAACTTTCCATCCCACTCTCCACTAATAATTACATCCTTAATTTTCCCTATTCAGAACAGCTGAAAGCCTTAAAGCATAGGACTGGTGGGCCCCTTTCCACAGTAAGTCTTTGCTGATCCTCTAGCAAATTCCTCCAATTCTGTATGTAGGCATTTGAACTGTGTCCTAGGGTGCTAACACTTTGAGTACCTTTTGTCAGAGAACTAAGAAAGTGTTTACTATAAGCTGATGTTGAGTGCTTCAGAAATGGGGGTCCAACTTTGAAACTAACTACATTGCCGTAATGGAGAAGCTATGGTGCTGGCAGGAGTTTTCTTCTGGACTATAACAATAGAGGGCCTACTGATACCTGGAGTTACCACTGGAAGCTTCCAAATGTCCATCTCTGATTCCGTTAGAGCCATTCTAATGTATAGACTCTAAAGAAAGATAGTGTTCATCATTCATCATTTAAACAACATTTTTCATTAAACGAAAAAGCAGAGAGGGACTGTAGGTTTTTGCTGACAGGATGATGAGTGAAGTACAGTTTGGTAGTGGAAATGCTATCCTATATAACGGTGCAGGGGGCCTCAGAGATTTCATTGAGAGGGCACAGCCTCAAGACCAGTTAGAGTGATATTTGAAGACAACACTTACATTATTTGCTATTTCAGATAATCCTGAAAGGCCAGAAGGACAAATACTTATTTGCTTTAGGGCCTAAAATATCAAACTGTCATCTCTGCCCAGCTTATTATAGGTTGCTTACTTGAAGAAGCCAAGGCAAGGGGCAAGGAGAATTGAACTGCCTACACATTCTAGCCTTAGACAGGTATCCCTGGTCTCTGGATTTCCATGTCAGTGAGGGGCGTTTATTAACACTGGGCAAATTTGCCCATGGGCAGTAACCCATGGCAACCAATCAAATTGTTGCATTCATTGTTATTTTTAAAGTTGGCTTTAAAAAGCTTATCGCTGATTGGTTACTATAGGAAACTTCCCATGGGCAAATTTGCCCAGTGTTGATAAATGAGTCCCAGTGAGTCAGGCATCCATGGAGTCTGGTCACATAAGCACTCTCAATGTCATTTTGTGTAAATGACCCATTAATCACAGCAAGTGAGTTACCAATTGTACTCTAGCCATAAGTATTCTCCTTTTAATGGCATATACATAGGTTTCTTAAGACATTTTTATTAATAAGGGAAAGCATTAAATGGGAAGTAAAGTCTAAAACAGATTAAGAAATTCTGTATTTTGTATACTAAACATAAACATGAATTTACTGCACCACAAGCCTAATCAAACAAATAATTTATGCTTTCAAAGTTGGCCATAGGGGCTGTCATCTTGAAAACATCTTTGCAAGACCAAGACTGCGCACATGCTCAGTGTGGTCTGGGCTGGTTAGGGATAAATTATCAAAACAGCACAAGTTAAATAATATCTGCCAGAAGCCGATACAGCAAGACTGATTAATAATCAGAATATACAGACTGCACTGGGTCCTGTGTTGTCATGTAATCTAATGTCTTTTTATATTGTTTAATACAAACTTTCTCCAACTCTGCAGCAAAATAATCCTCCAAATACAATCCCAGTTTATCTGTTTGAATCTGACTCCATGATCTTTGTTCCTGCAGCTGGAGTTGGGAACAGTAAAGGGGATGTAAAGGCAAAAATAAAATCCAATACAAATCTCTACACAGTCGCCCACTGCTCTACAGGGAAACAAACAAAGCTGCTTGAGTTCTGCATGCTGGGAAGGCGGGGATTCCCCCCTGCTGTTCATATGTATGATTGTTTCCCTGCAGAGCAGTTAGGGACCGTCTGACAATTCCTATCCACAGCAGTAAAAGAAGGGAGAATTTCACTACATACAGTCAGGTTTTTTACAAAAACGGTACACATTTTTTAATTAAAGAATATTGGAGATAGGTTTCTTTTTCATTAATGAAAGTAAAAATGGGATTTTATGTTTTTTGCCTTTACATGCCCTTTAATAATGTGTAATTATATCACCTAGAATACACATGACATTCACATTTTAGGAGATAACTATATAAAAGACAAAAAAGTTAGTTCAATGTGTATAACTTGTCTGATAATAAGTCCAAGGTCACAAGACTAATGTATTAGTAATCTTTCTGAGAAGAAGCATTTGAATGAACTTGGATCAGCCCATAGTAGGCTGAAGCTTGTTAGTAACTGAGCAATTAATTGTGACAAACTTTGCATGTAAATGCGATTGGGCTGGTTCCCATGGGATACCTATTGCTGAATCCATGCATTTGTTTCTGTATATGACCTGTCATTCCAAGTTATCTACTTTGTATCTGACCAAATATCGTTTCCATTTTTTGGCTGCATCTGTATTTGACCTATTATTTCTACCATGTATCTGACTATGTGTGTAATATTTGTATTTTTCCAGTATTTTTACTTGCAATTCTAATTATTAGGTAATCCTTCTTGTTATAATGCATACAGTACAGAATCAATTTAAATACGTTTTAGAGCTTTCTACATAACTTCATTTTGTCATTGGCCAAATTGATTTTCTTACTGGGGAGTTTTGATTCTTTCTGATGAAAAGTTCCCTTTAAAGTGCTAATGCTGAATATGCTGAATGACTTTTGGGGGCCAGATCATTAGCAATCGCAGTATTCAGCAAAGAGAAGTTCAAGGTTGCTATTGGCAGTGGGTGTAGGGGGATGGCATGTCCCATTCCGGCAGATCCCTGCCACATTGTTTGCTACTGATTTGATGGAAATGTTTCTTTTCATGTGTGACAAGCAATTGGTTCCGCTGTGCAGTGAAAAGAAGCAGTAAGCATGTAAAACATTCAATCAATTGCCTTGATGCTTTCAGACCTTTCCAAACACTTTTTCCCCTGTTTCTGATCAAAACCTTGTTTCTGATCAAGACCTGCATCTAATGCCAGACTAGTTTAATGAACTAATGGGGAGCCATGTGGTTATACACTGCCAAGATAATTATTGAAATTTCTGTGGGATTATTTGTTGTGCTAAGGAGATGTGGACTACAGGTTATGGTCCGCAATATGCAACACCCTTGTGCTAGAGATGTCACCTAGAATAAGTCTGTGACCACTGGCCAGCAACTAATTTAAAGGACTATTAGACAATATTTTTGCTTTATGCAAATGTCTTTATATCCAGAATGCTTGGGACCCAGGTTTTCCAGATAACAGATCTTTCTGTAGTTTGTATCTTCATATCTAAAGTCTACAAGAAAATCATTTAAACTTTAAATAAACCAAATAGGCTGCTTTTGCTTCCAATGAGGATTAATCATAGCTTAGTTTGAGTCAAGTACATGGTACCATTTTATTATTATAGAGAAGAAGGAAATAATCAAATTGTTCAAATTTTACAAAATAAATGATTTCCTTTTTCTCTATAATAGTAAAACAGTATATTTTACATGATCCCAGCTAACATATAATTAATCCTTATTGGAGGCAAAACAATCCTACTGAGTTGAATGTTAAGTTATTTTTTAGTGGACTTAAAGTATGGAGATCCAAATTATGGAAAGATCCCTTTAACTGGAAACCCCCTGGTTCCAAGCATTCTGAATAACAAGCACCTGTAGTTACCTGTCTGGTAAAGCCTTGGAATGGGCATCACCTCTGTGGGAGAAAGAGGATCCCTTAATCGATGACTCCAAGGCCTTTATCCGAGATCTGTGCACTGTGTTTGATGCTCCCGGCCGGGCAACGTCCGCCTCTTCACGCCTGTTCCAGATTCGTCAGGGAACGCGTTCAGTGCCTGAATACGCTATTGAATTCCGCACATTGGTTGCCGAGACTGGCTGGAACAATAACAGCTACCATGCCGCTTTCTACAACGGGCTCTCTATGCGCCTTAAGGATGATCTGGTCTCTCGTGAGTTGCCTACACGCTGGGAGGATCTTATTGCCCTGGCAGTCAAGGTGGATACTCGACAAAGAGAGCACCAGGCTGTTAAAGAATGAGTAAGGAAGTTTCAACCCACCCTGGCTCCTCGCTTCCAGATACCTTTTCTCCCCAGCACTGCTGCTTCTTCTTCCTCGGCTCCTGTTTCTTCTCCCACTCCCACTGAAGAGCCTATGCAGATTGGTCGTGCTCGTCTTTCCGAACAGGAAAAATTGCGGAGCAGGGCTGCAGGACTTTGCTTATATTGTGGGGGCAAATCCCACTTTGCCCATGAGTGCCCTGTGAAGTCGGGAAACGCCAATGCCTAGGGGAAACTTACCTGGGCAGAATTGATCATCTTCCCCAATCCTCTGCTCATCGTTTTCTTCTTCCGGCTTGCATCCAAGACCATTTCTACTCAAGCCTTCCTTGACTCCGGCGCAGCTGGAAACTTCTTGGACAAAGCATTTGCGGAATGTCATTCCATTCCTCTACAAAGCTTGGCTGTACCACTCCGAGTCCTAGCCATAGATGACCGGCCACTTTCTTCTGCCTTCATCTTCAAGTCATCGCAAGAATTATCTTTCAAAGTGGGCACCTTGCATACTGAAAGACTCATTTCTGCTGATTGATTGCCCGTCAACTCCAGTAGTCCTAGGACTTCCATGTGTCACGGTCGGCACCCAACACCAGAACAAACACCAGGCACCCTGGTCTCGGCTCGTACTTCACCAGTAGTGTGACCGCCTTTGGGCCTCGGGAGGAGCCCTCGGCTTACTTGGATGCCACCTGGACTTAAACGAGAGGTGCAAGATGAGGGTTCTGGATAGACAGAGGGGCACGACAGTAAAGCAAAGTCTTTTGGACAGAAGATCATAGTACAAGGCGTTTAGGCAAAAGAGTAGTCAGAACAGGCCGGGTCGAGGCAGGCAGAGAGTAAACATTATCAGGCAGGCAAGGGTCAAACCAGGAAGTCAATCAGAGGGTTAATCGGAGGAGGTAGTCGCTAATCAGGCAAGGGTCAAAATCCAGAAGTCAGAATAGTCAAAACAGCCAGGCAGGGGTCAAAAACAGGTATCAAACAGGTTCAGAGTATAGCACAAAGCTCAAAGCACCAGGAAACAAAATCCTATCATGGGCAATGATAACTGTGGGAATGCCCTTTACATACTTTTTGAATTTGGCGCCTCTCGCGCAGACGTCATTACGTCAGCGCGCATGCGCCTTTAAATCAGAAGTGCGCATGCGCGTGCGCACTAGGGAGCTGGCACAGGACGAGCAGCGCGGCGTGACGGGCGTCCCCGTCGAGGGGGCGGCAGGCATCCCTGCCGTCCCCCCACTAGACCACCAGGACAAGGTATTTTTATTACACCTTGGTTGCGCATCCATAAACCTGTCATTAAACCGGTCCGCAACTCAAATTTCTCGCTGGAGCTTCTTCTGTCAACAGAACTGTCTTCCGGCCCGGCCCCTTGTCAAGATATCTTCCGTTGTTCCTAATCCCTCCATACCTCCTGCCTATCAAGACTTCTCTGATGTCTTCAACAAAAAATCTGCTGAAACTCTTCCTCCTCATCGGTCTTACGATTGCCCTATCGAGCTTCTTCCTGGTACTATGCCTCCTCGAGGACGTACTTATCCGCTCTCTCCATCTGAAACTGCAGCGATGAAAGAGTACATCCAGGAAAATCTCCTAAGAGGCTTCATTCGTCGTTCTTCTTCTTCTCCTGCTGGTGCGGGGTTCTTCTTTGTTGAAAAAAAGGATGGCAGTCTACGACCTTGCATCGATTACCGTGGCTTAAACAAAATAACTGTGAAAAACCGCTACCCTCTACCCCTCATTTCCGAGTTATTTGATTAGCTCAAGGGTGCCAGCATATTCACCAAGCTAGATCTTCGTGGGGCCTATAATCTCATCCGGATCAGAGAGGGTGATGAATGGAAAACCGCGTTTAATACTCGTGATGGGCACTACGAGTATCTCGTGATGCCTTTTGGACTTTGTAACGCTCCTGCGGTTTTTCAAGAGCTAGTTAACGACATCTTCCGGGACTTGCTAGGCCTAAGTGTAGTCGTTTACTTGGACGACATTCTAATTTTTTCCTCAAACCTCATTGAACACCGGATCCAGGTGCGGGAAGTCTTATCTCGTCTGAGGAAGAATAATCTTTTCGCCAAACTGGAAAAATTCTCCTTCAAAGTTTCTTCTATTCCCTTTCTGGGGTACATTATTTCCCAACAAGGCTTCAAGATGGACCCAGCAAAAGTTTCGGCGATCCAGGATTGGCCCCTCCCCACCAGCACCAAAGCTATCCAGAGGTTTATTGGTTTTGCCAATTATTACAGACAGTTCATCAAAGGCTTCTCGTCTAAGATTTCTCCTATCCTGTCCCTCATCCGGAAAGGTGGGAGACCTCAATGCTGGCTCCAATCCTTAGACACCCTGACCCTCTTCTACCATTCTTCATTGAGGTGGATGCCTCTGATGTCGGGGCTGGAGCTGTATTGTCCCAAAGGTCTTCGAATGATGGGAAATTGCATCCTTGTGCTTTCTTTTCTAAAAAGTTTTCTTCTCCTGAGCAGAACTATGACGTGGGAAACCGTGAGCTGTTGGCTGTCAAATTAGCGCTAGAAGAGTGGAGACATTTGTTGGAAGGTTCCTCTGTGACTGTGTCTATCTTCACTGATCACAAAAACCTCGAATACATCCAGTCTCTTAAACGCCTTAATCCCAGGCAAGCTAGGTGGGCACTCTTCTTCTCAAAATACAACTTTATTATCACGTTCCGTCCTGGGTCCAGAAACAAGAAGGCAGACACTCTTTCTAGAAGCTTCATTCCTGAAAATACTTGTTCTGAGGATCCTGAACCCATTGTGCCTCCTATCAAGATTATTGCTGCCTTATTTCCCACCATGGCCTCCCAGTTGCTATCAGCACAATCTTCTGCTCCTGGCGATACTCCTTTTGGAGTAGCATTTGTTCCTCCAGATCTTCGTCACTCCATCCTGTCTCAGTCCCATAACTCCAGTCAGGCCGGCCATACTGGAATTAAGAAGACTACCGAACATCTGTCTCGCCTGGTGTGGTGGCCTTCACTCCGGAAGGACGTCAAGAACTTTGTTTCTTCTTGTTCCACTTGTGCTGCCTCTAAGTCTGGTCACTCCCCTCCTAAGGGACTGCTTCTGCCTTTACCCATTCCCTCCCGACCATGGATTTCATTGTGGATTTACCTGTCTCCCTTGGACATACGGTCATCTGGGTCGTGAATGACAGGTTCAGCAAGATGGCCCATTTCATTCCTCTGCGCAAGTTGCCTTCTGCTCAAGAACTTTCTAAATTGTTTATTCAGCATATCTTTCGCCTTCATGGATTCCCGGCTGAAGTTGTGTCCGACAGAGGTTCCCAATTCGTTTCCAAATTTTGGAGATCCCTATGTAAAGCACTTCACATCTCTCTCCAGTTTTCCTCTGCCTACCACCCTCAATCCAATGGCGCTGCAGAGAGAGTCAACCAAGCATTAGAGCAATTTTTTCATTGCCATGTGTCTTTATGCCAGGATGACTGGGCAGATCTACTCCCCTGGGCTGAATTTGCTCACAACAATGCTATGCACACTTTTTTTCTGAGAGGTCCCCATTCTTTTGTGTCTACAGGCAGAATCCTCTAGCGTTCCCTCAAGATCTTCTTCTCACAAACGTTGCTGCCAATGATCAAACCGCTCACATGCTCGCTATCTGGCTCGCCACTAAAGCCAATTTGGAAAAGAGTTCTCTTTCTCAAAAGAAATTTGCAGACAAGAGAAGAATTTCTTCCCCTCAATATAATCTCGGTGACAAAGTCTGGTTATCTACACGAAACATCCGTCTCAGAGTGCCTACTCCCAAACTCGGTCCCAAGTTCATCGGTCCTTTTCCAATTGTTGAGATTATTAATCCTGTGGCAGTTCTTCTTCAGCTTCCCCCAGAGATGCGGGTTCCTAATGTCTTCCATGTGTCTCTTCTCAAGCCTGCAATAAACTCTTCTTCTTCTTCATCCTCTCCCACTCCTGTTCTTGTTGATGGGCACCAGGAGTTTGAAGTCAAGAGAATTCTGGACTCCCGGATTTCCAGGGGTGTGTTGCAGTACCTGATTGAGTGGAAGGGGTTCGGTCCCGAGGAGTGCTCCTGGGTGAGAGATTCTGACGTCCATGCTCCCCTTCTTATCCGAAGATTCCACAAACAGTTTCCATCCAGTCCCAGTCATGGTGGTCCTGAGGCCCCCCCTAAGGAAGGGGGTACTGTAATGGAAATGGAAGTCACTCACATCCAAGATGGCGACAGCATCCAAAATGGCGACCCCTTGCCTCTCCATGTGGATCCTGTTGGTCGCAGCGATATGACACCAGCGTCTTCCCGCCTGCCGATTGGTCGCGGGGTCAGAACGTCTAAACGCCAGCATCTGGACTACAGCGTCAGCGTCATGACGCAATTGACCCTTCGCTGCCTGGATTGAACTTTTGCCTGGACTTTAACTATTCTCTTGAAGGTTTGAAGAAGTAGCAGGGGGATACTTCTGAATGCCTTTAGGGGTAAGATCAGGTTGAAGGCCAGTTAAGATGATATTTAGTATGTGTAAGGAAAACAACTCACCTTCCGCGAGATGGTGGCGTCCTCGTGGTGCTTCCTGGGCACAGCTCTGTGATGTCAGCACCATCGCCCGATTGGACACCAGCGCAAAGATGCCTGCGCCAAAACGCCAGCGTCATGACGTCATCACGTTCATTTTTGGCTCCAAAGGAGGGCTATTTAAAGCGCCAGAACACTCCAGACCGTGGCCTACAATAGGTTCCACATAGTGAGTTCCTGGGTGCACTATATTACTTCTGCTATTGATCCTGATCTTGACCTTGCCTGTAAAACCATGTATTGAACCTTTGCCGCCTGTACCAACCCTTTTGCCTGGTCCTGACTTCACCTTTCTCTTAACCCTATGGATACCTCGAACTGGTTGGACTGTGCTTCCTCCTTGGTCCGCTACCCCTGGCTGAGCCTTCGGGCCCCTTACAGTATGTAAACCCATTTGCTGTCCTAGATATTCTTAAAACTATGGCTAAATGACTGATACACCAATATTTTTTGTGTCTGTAACACTATTAGCTAAAGAGGGCCCTGACCAAAGGTTGGGCCATCAAAGAGGATTTTGAAAAAAATACAACAATCACTTTTATATATGATGGATAAGAAAACATTACAAATGATTTTAAAAAATCATGAACAATTTACATACTTACACCAGAGTATTTAGCAGAATCACATCTACATTTTATGATCACTTCATATAAACTTCTTTTTTTGGTTTAACACCAGGCTGAACATCAAAGCTTTGTGTTGGTTTTCAGAACTTTTTTTTTACTTTCTACTGATTTAGTTAGTACTTGATCTCTTGTGGAAAGATACTAATGTAATTGGATATACAAAATGCCAATAAAATAAATATTCTTCTGAATGCACTTTTTTTTTTGTAAACTGTAAATTATATTGTTTTTCTTTCCAGGTGCTCACTTTACTGGCAGATGTTGCCTCTATAAAGGCAGATAGTATTAGTGAAAGACCTGATACCTAGGGGGTTCATTCATCTCAATATTTTCTTCTACAAACTCAGATCAAATCCCCTCGGGTTTTTTACCCTTATTTATATTACATTGTCCCAAAAATTTGCTTTGCAGGAAAAAAAACTGATTTTCAAGATTTTTTCAGATTTTTCACCCGAAAAATTTAGGGTATTACTCGAAACCCAGCTCACATCAAACAATTATTGGAACTTCTCCCATTGACTTATATGCAACCTCGACAAGTCTGAGATGCCGGATTTCTTGATCCGGACTTTTCCATCCTCGGGCTTTAATAAATTCTGAAAAATCCGTGATTTTTTTAAAAGTCTGAATTTTTCGTGATTTTTGCATTCAGAGTTTAGTAAATAACCCCAAAAATGTTACAATACACCCTGGATAATACAAATTTGTTTAGCCACATTCTTCTTTTTCCAGAATGGCTAACTTATCTTCAGAAAAAACACAACTCCAATAGCCAGTATGACAATACATTCATCATTGTATAATCTTCCCAAATTTGCCCCCTGAATTAAAAAAGAAAGAAAAATCAATGGCATTTTTATAATGCAATTGTAGAGTTAACATTTTTGGAAACAGTAACAGGCTTTTATATTTCAGCATTTTCCACATGGGCAGAAACATAAAATGTGTAATATGTGAGTAAATAATTGTTCTTAGCACTCTGCTTTCTCTGGTTGCTTCTAGATTTCCTTATGAAACTCAACCCAATAGTATTATTACTATCTTAAGCAAAGCGAAAGTTTGTGTTAATATGTTATTTTTTTCTGGACAATGAAGGCAAATGTTCTTCTAGAATACATATTAAAAGGTACAAATAGCTGTTAAGATTGTGTTATGATTTACTAAACTAGGATTGGATATCGCGCCATCCTGTATTTATTACATGCGTTCTATAAACTTTATAATCTCTTTTCAAACATCCCATTACTTTGGGTTCATGGTGGTTATTACAAATTTACTGGTGAGAACAGTGTCTGTAGATTTGAAATTCGGGTTCTGGCCCTATTTGGTGATTTACCAGCCGGGTGCCATGGGTCTGGCTGTGTACACAGTATGGGGGTGTGACACTGGCCTAAAGGTTCCAGGTTGAGAATGAAGAGGCTATTTGTTTGAGAGGGTACCAGACAGATTACTGAACATAGAAATCAGCCCATGGTTTAAAGGAGAACTAAACCCTAAATATGAATGTGGCTAAAAATGCCATATTTTGTATACTGAACCTTTTTGCACCAGCCTAAAGTTTCAGCTTGTTAATAGCAGAAATGATCCAGGACTACAAACTTGTCACAGGGGGTCAGAGTGTCACCCACTGTGACACTCACATGCTCAGTGGGCTCTGAGCAGCTGTTGAGAAGCTAAGCTTAGGGGTCATCACACATTATCAACAGAAAATGAGGTTGGTCTGTAATACAAGCTGATGCTTACATTTCTACCTACTTCTTTAGTTAGGCTTTAGTTCTCCTTTAAATGGTAGACTAGAAGATAATTAGAAACAACTTTAGAACTTTAGAAACAAAGCCAGTCTTAAAATATGTATAAACTGTCATTACTTATGTATTCATTTGATATTAATTAACATATTTCAGAAATTTATTTTATTTCCCCACAGGCATTTTTTCATCGAATGATGCAGTATGCTGCTCTGAAAGCTGATAAGAATGTTACAGAAGAGACTGTTAAGGTTAGTTTTTATTTTACTGCTATTTTTGCAGTAAATCACAAAAATATAAGATCTCACCAAAATCTATTGGATTCAGGGGCTTCTGTGCTGTATTTATATCAATTTAACCAAGTGATTAGAAAAAAACTTTCATAGGCAAAGAGTATTGAATTCTTAAAAGGAATTATTGCCATAACCTTTAAGGCCCCCATACAAGGGCCAATAAAAGCTGCCGACAGACGGAGTCGGCAGTTTATTGGCCGTGTTTGTGGACATCCTTTGGGCGTCCCAGATCGATATCTGGCCAAAAGTAAACCAGATGCCGATCGGGCAGGGTAAAAAACCCCGTCGGATCACAGCTGCATCTGTTCATTGATGCGGCCCTGAGATCCGACCACCCGTATTGCCTCTATTCTGATCCAATCGTTGGGCCCTAGGGCCAATGATCGGATCAGCCCGATGTTGCCCACCTCAATGTGGACATATCATGGAGAGATCTGCTCGTTTGGGGATCTCCCTGTGTATGGCCACCTTTACAGAGGCAAGAGACAGACATAACAATGCTTTGTTTGTCTTCTTTCTGTTTACATGAATAAACATGATGTTGACTTTATGCTTTATTAGTTCCTTTGGTTCTCATCACGTGTCCAGTAATAGATCATACACCAGTCCACAAGACCACTTTATCAAACCATGCTTTTCTTAAGGGATTGAGTATCAGAACATAATCAGCCAAACTTTCTTACAACATGTCTACACATCTGCATAACCAAACTGCAAGACCAGTGAAATTGGCCTTGCAGTTTGCAATATCCAGACTTTCCAATGTCCTGATAAAATGCTGTATTTGGGTGCATTCATGATGGCAGTCATCACATTTTTAAATGCATCAACTTCTTGGCGATACTGTCATTCCCCTATCCTTGTAGTGCCATAGGCAAAATGTTTTCGGTTCTTGTATGGTGAGAGTTTTCATTAAAACAATTCTCAGGTACTTTTTTTACTCTTCAACTAATTAGTTGAAGGCGATCTCCCTTAGACTCCATTTTTAGCAAATTATTAAAAAATGTTTTTCATGATTTCCTTTATCTCTGTAATAATAAATCTGGACTGTATCTTAATATAGCTGCATACATCCATATTGGTGGCAAAACAGTCCTATTTATTTATATATATTTATTTAGCAGAAAATATATGGTGATCCAAATTATGGAAGGAATCCACACCTGTATATTATATATACTTTATTCTGATACAATACTTTACAGATAGGGTAAATATTTTAATATTGGATAGTGATTTAGAATTAGGGTTCTGTGTGCCATTCAGTGGCAGTGGCTTGTTTCACAGTAAACTAATATCCTTTGATGGGAAAATATAACCTGTATTTATTGTAGATTTTTATGGTTTGCCCTATTTTATGAGCAGGATGTTTCTTATGTCAATATTTGCATTAGTATTGAGCAAGAACCCTCCATATATCCCGCCTTGGCTGCAGCATTCCTCAAAGGCTCCGTTAGAACAGAATCATTTGTTTTTGATCACTAAAATGCTGATATTCTTTGGAAGGCTAGGGAATTCATAAAATGAGGCAATCAGTATAAAGGCTTCTAATTATGTTCTGGATACATAGTAATTTATGCTCTTGCAATGAGTGTATTAGTTCAGGAAAATAAATTCACAATAAATATAAATGGCAAATTGGCTTTATTTTAAAATCACTAAATATGTTTTGCTTTACTTTCAGCTTTTCCTTTTTTAAATGGCAGTGGCCCTGAGTTATCAGGTGTATAGAACTACAGATAGACTTTTAAATATATTTATTTATGGCTGAACATACTCTTTTAAGATCATATAGATATCATACTACATAATAGGCAAGGATCACCTGTAAAATATATAAGGAATTACAGTATGTACCCCCTATTGTAAAATGTAAGATGTTCCATGACCATATAAAGGTATGAGGCCAAAGGCCATGGAACAATGGGTATACGGTTTTAATAACACACAATTTTAGGAATCATGACAAAAATTATTTCAGTATACAGCAGACATCACTAAGCACCATTTCTAAGGATATTATTTATAGAATATTCATATAATTTATAATTATATAATTCACAGGATATTCATATCATTCATATCATTTATATAGTGAATCATTAACTCCCTATTGTAAAATATATGGACATTATAAGACATAGAGATCATGTACTCCCTATTGTAAAATATCTGGATATTATAAGCCACAGAGGAGTTCCATGACAATATAAAAGCACAAGGCTGAATGCACCATTTATAAGGATATTATTTATAAGATATTGATCGCACTTGTGTGTAGAAACTGCCGCTGACACAGGGTACCCCTTAATTTAAAGAACAGGTATGGGATCCGTTATCTGGAAACCTGTAATCCAGAAAGCTCTGAATTATGAAAAGGCCGTCTTCAATAGATTCCATTCTATCCAAATAATTAAAATTTAAAAAAATGATTTCCCTTTTCTCTGTAATAATAAAACAGTACCTTGTACTTAATCCAAACTAAGATACAATTAATCCTTATTGAAAGCAAAACCAGCCTATTAGGTTAATTTAATGTTTACATGATTTTCTAGTAGACTTAGGGGGTTATTTATCAAAGTCCGAATTTATCTCAATATTTTCTGCTACAAACTTTCATCAAATCCGCTCAAGTTTTTTACGCTTCTTTATTATTACATTTTCCCGAAAATTTGCTTTGCGGTTAAAAATCAGATTTTCACTATTTTGCGGAATTTTCACCCAAAAACTTTGGGGTATTGCGCAAAACCCAACGCACATCAAAAAATCATTGGGACTTCTCCCATTGACTTATATGCCACCTCGACAGGTCTGAGATGCCAGATTTTCAGATTCTGACTTTTCCATCCTTTGGGTTTAATAAATTCTGAAAAATCTGTGATTTTTTAAAAGTCGGATTTTATTAAAAAAAATCAAATTTTTTTGTGATTTTTGCATTCAGAGTTTAGTAAATAACCCCCTTATGGTAGGAAGGTCCAAATTACAGAAAGATATGTTATGCGTAAATCTCAAGGTCCCGAGCATTCTGGAAAACAGGTCCCATACCTGTATAATAATATCAGCAGTAGCATTAGCGTTCCACTACTAGCCCCTATATATATGGTCATGGCACTTTTTTTGTAAAAAACCTGCACAAGCTATCCTTATTAAAATACACAAAAGCCATGACTACCCTGTTAGATATGTCCTTATTAACTTTGCTTAGTGATGTCATTGGTTAGTGATGTCATTTCCAACACATGACCTACTAAAAGTTGTGCTGTATAAAACAGAACCTTCTGTCTTGTGCCATTATACTGTATGGTCATAGAATTCTGCAGTGACTTAGCAAATACAGTATATAGCACCTTTTGTTAAGCTCAGGCATATATTTAGCTCTCTGTAAATAATAAAAGTCCCAAGGAAATATTGTTACAAAGAAGCTTTGAAAAATGGTTATTTGGACAATAAACCTTAACTGGTTTAGAGATTGACAGCCTGGGGTGCTAATTCTGGGTGTTGAAGTTGGATCTGTAGAGCTTCAAGTTGCCCTTGAAACTAGAAATAGTGTATAAGTGTCATATAATATATCCCCGAGTGCAAGTGCTAGAGAACTTAAGGTTGCCATACACAGAGGCCTGTTGGATGAGGACAACATGAACTCTGATGGGCAGCTGACGGGCAGCTTTTATTGGCCCATGTATGACCACCTTAATTTAGGGGCAGGTAGGGGTGATGCCAACTTTCCACCCCTGTACATGCCCTTATGAATACAGCACTGTCATGGGTGTGTATTCATGCAGTATGTAGTCCATGTTCATCACCCACTATGCTACTGTTGGCACCCAAAAGTATTACATGGGGGTCCAGCCTCCATATTTGTCCTGACTTGATGATAGATAGATAGATAGATAGATAGATAGATAGATAGATAGATAGATAGATAGATAGATAGTTAAACTCAAAGCTTAAACTAAAGTTAAACTCAAAGCTTAAAGGGCAATTCACCTTCATTAGCAAAACTGTAATAACTGAAAAAAACAACAGAAATATGTTCAAACTTTCATAACCTGCCAAATTTTCTAAAATAAACATGGTAATTAGGGGGTGTGGCCACAAAACGGGCGTGGTCAAAAAAGGATGTTGGCACGCTACACGCAACCACTTTTTTGTCCCTCTCTTTATTTCCAAAATGTTGGGAGGTATGCAAAACCACAAATAAAACAATTGTATTGTCTCATTCTGTATGTCATACTAAAAGTTTATTTAAAGGTGAACAGCCCCTTTAAAAATGCAGAGATGAGCAGTGGGGTTGGCTGGTGTGGGGAGGGGGCTGTATTTTGCGCTTATCAGGGGTCTGGTCAGGTGATGCTACTGCAGGGGCTATTACACATCTGGGGTTAGGTCTGAAACAGCTTTAGCTACTGGTTTGTAGTTGGCTCCTTTTTCTAGCCAGATTTGCTCCAAGGTCCTCGGGTTAGTTAGTTAAATGACACCTGTCCACCAACATTTTCAAACTGTTCCTCTGATGCCAATGTTACATTGACATTGTATTTGGGATCATAGTCAAGAAGAACATTCTCAGATTTTTATCAGGAAAATGGGAAATGGGTTCTCGTTCAATATTTCTCAGCATCAATATTTCTCAGCATCACCATACTCTGCATATATTAGTCAGAGCAGGCATCTATGTGTCCCCATAAGCTTAAAACTGTTATTGCTGCAGAATATGCATAATGCAACACTGTATAAAGACTGTTCAACCATTTACATACTCCAGCACTGCACGTCACCATTAGTAACCCCTGCATCACCTTGGCCAGTGGACCATCACTGCCAGAAAAGATTTTCAGTCCTGTCCAGTGTGAATCTCACTTGATCCTAAGTTAATTTTGTGCAACATGAACGACACTTCTGTGTTGGAAATGTAGTTCGACTGGAAAGTGCAGTTCCTGTTTCTCCCATCGCAGAGCAATTGCTTACTTGGCACAATGTTATGTTGCAGCTTCATATATTATCTAGCAGTGGGAGAAGCTGCTGTGTAAGCAGGGCAAGGGTTGATGACTGTGCCCAAGGTTTGGCACACGCTGTGCCCCTGATTTGCAGAATTACTAATTACTTGTTCTGGAGAGATTTCCATATTTGATGAAGGCAGGCGGTGCATTTCTTCTTGCTGAAATATCTGTATATATTTAGCAGGTTTGGCAGTGAGGTGCTAACAGTTGCCTTCTGCTTCTGCCAAATCACAGCGATGCTAAACTCAGCATAGTGGCAGGTGTACAAGGGCACCACATTGCACATGTGATTCACCTCACTGATTTCATTACCATAAACATCTGCACTTATTTTTCCATTTCAGATGTTTTTATTATTTATCTGTGTGTGTTACGTATTCTGCCACTTCAAGCTACTTCATTCTTATTAACTCAGGCATATCAAACCTGTGGCCTTCTTGTTGTTTTTAAAAAACGACAGCATCCAACATTCACTGATAAAGGCACCCCCTTTGGATTACGTTTGATTGACTGGAATGGGAAGAGCTGCAGGTTAGATTGCCATCTAAATAATCATCCCAAAAGGGCCTCAGTATGTAAATCTATTTGGGTTGGTTTATAACGTTCAAACATTTATAGTAGATTGCTTGCTGTTGAGTGTGTTATACTTTATTTTTTTGTTTGATGAATAGAAGAGAGGTGTGCAAAAGGAAGATAGTGAGGATGAAACACAGACTGGTCATACATGGTGCATCATGGTTATTCAGTTTGGTTGTCGTTGCCAGTAAAACACCTAAAGCTGGCCATACATGCTCAGATTTAAGACTGCAACTCAGCCCCTTTAGATCTAGCTGGCAGCCAACTGTCTCTCCAAAATTCAGCAGATCTATTGGACAGGTTCGA
This sequence comes from Xenopus laevis, assembly GCF_017654675.1. Lineage (NCBI taxonomy): Eukaryota > Metazoa > Chordata > Amphibia > Anura > Pipidae > Xenopus > Xenopus laevis. The sequence goes on from NC_054382.1 coordinate 105,050,317, forward strand.
AAATCCAATTGGTGTGTGGATGCTGTCCTCTCTGGACATGCCTAGATAGGTGCCCATTATGATCCGATCATTTGGCTTCCCATTGTTCTGCCCCTGGCCCACCAAGTTTTTCACTTGATCTGCCCAATTATTCCCCCGGCCCACCCAGTGACAGAATCCATACTCTTTTGTACACACAGAATTATGCAAAACTTTATTTTGTACATTTTTATCTGAGCATAATGGCCACCTTTAGGCCCACAATCCAGTGGTGTAACTATAGAGCAGGGGTCCCCAACCTTTTATACCCATGAGCCACACTCAAGTATAAAATAGTGTTGGAGAGAGACACAAGCATGCAAAAGGTTCCTGGGGGTGCCAAATAAGGGCTGTTATTGGGTTTTGGTAGCCTCTATGTGGACTTGCAGCCAATAGGAGGCTCTGTTTGGCAGTACACATGTTTTTTATGCAACTAAAGCTTGCCTTTAAGCCAGGAATTCAAAACTAAGCACCTGCTTGGAGGCCACTGGGAGCAACATTCAAGGGGTCGAAGAGTAACATGTTGCTCACAAGCTACTGGTTGGGGATCACTGCTATAGAGGAAGCAGATTTTGTGGTCGGGGGAGGGGGACAGTGGGGTCTGCTTTCTCTGTAGCTGCTTCCCCCAGCCACAATTTTACCTACTCGGTGCAAGTGGCTGGGATCGGTGGACACAATCAGGTGCAGGCCTGGATTTGTGGAAAGGCCACCTAGGCCCGGGCCTAGGGTGGCAGGATTTTAGGGGGGCGGCATGTTGCCCAACCGCACCCACATTGGTTCAAAAACACTGGGGATGTGCTAGAGATACAATCATTTTTTTCCCATGCGCCAATCCTCATTGATGATGAAAATTTGCACAAATAAAGGGGGGGGAACAGGGGTGACGAATGGCAGTGGGCCTAGGGGTGCCCACTATGTAAATCCGGCCCTGATCAGGTGCCTCACGAGGAAACTTTGAGCCAGTGTGCTTTAGCGCAGGCGACTTCTCATTATAGCGGACGGGAAGACACACGAAGGCAGTTCGGGGAGATTGTCGCCCAGTAGAAGAGGCGATTAGTCGCCAGGCGAATAAATCTACCCGAATCTGCCCCTGTGTCACAAGCCTAAATGAACAGATTCAGCTAAATTACCATTGAACAGTAGTTTGAACCTTCAATGTAAATCCAAAAATGTGTTGTTTTAACTTTTCCTAAATGTTCTGGGAAATGGCTGAATCCTGGATGTGCATGCCTACTTGCAATGGAAATTCCAGCCAATGACCCTTCCACCAGTGTTTGTGGAGGATACTTATCAAACAAGGAAGCTGCCTGGGTTGTTTTTCTTTTTTAGTCCATTAACAAGATTTGTGGAAACTGTTAATCTGTGTGTGATTGGATCAATCAAGAGACCATATTTGTGTTGGAACTTTAGGGCCTTTGGATGCAATCCAAGCTCTAAAGATAACAATGCAAGCTATTTAAATAATAAAAGATATGAGTATTGTGATAAGAATAAGGGATATGGGATATCCCTATATGCTAAAAAGATTATTTTAGCCAAAACTGCCATTTTGACCTCAAAAGTGGAAATGCAAACTGTTATAGTAAAACCACTACTGTCCTTTCTGCTAAGTAAAAACAACTTTCAGTTTCAGTTCTGGCATAGAAAAGTAACAAATGAATTACTTGTTGTATGTTTCCAATTGCAGAAAGAGCGTTTTGCAATTTACAATGAATACTGCAGCAACCATGAGAAAGCTCAGAAACTTCTGCTTGAACTGAACAAAATACATACAGTGAGGACATTTTTACTGGTAAGGAATACTAAACGTTGTACCCAATCATCTAGTAGCACTATGATATGATATGTAACTATGAAATGGCTGTAACTGTCTAATATTTGTGGCATACACTAGTTGTAAATATAACTATATAGGCAAACTAAAATGTACAGAGTGTGAATTAACTTTAATTTAATTCTGGTCTTGTGTACAACTTCTGCTAGGACAGACAAAAACACTGTCATTTGATATAATAAGTCTAGCAATGAATCAATTGTTTGTTTTTTGAAAGTAGTTGATACATCCTACTGATTGGCCGCTACCAAACCATGTGCAAACTTGAGCACCCCCTACTGATTTCATACTCCTACTTTGCTCAGGAGAGTCCATCTTTATTATTTTGTTTTCATCTTCCAAGCCTGACTCCAAAGGGCACATTCACTTACCTAGACATAGTGAGCAAAGTGCAGCTTCCATGTTTTCATGCTGCACCAGAATCCAGGTGTCAATGTGGGCGCAAATGGGCAAATCTCTTGATGTAATTGCGGTGTGCCTTCCGCATTAGCGTCTAGTTCCCAAAAACGAATACAGTTGTGTGTGCACTTTGTTGCAAATTAGGCACAGTTGTGCCGATTATTCTGCCTGGCATCATTTCTAGTGTTTACTGTGCAAGTGGCATCCGTACGTGATTCTTTAGGCACAAGTGTGCTGAGTCTATTGATGGAGGGAGTGAAAGAAACCCTGGAGCTATTGCCTGGCCAAGAGGTGGCAGCAGCTCTAGGGCTCCCCTACGTCAATAGGTGCAAAAATGTCTAATTCGAAATAAAAGGCATGGAGGACTGAGTGGGGCCAAGCACAACTATACAGAAGAATGAAGAGCACATTTTGACCTCTAAAGCATCTCTACCTGTACTACTGCTTATGCAAGACACCATAGTTCAGTATTGACGCTTTAATACCTTGTGTCCTAAACATGGGTCCTCAGATGTTGCTGGATTACCACCTTCAGCATCTGATACAGTATAATTTAACATTATAGCTGGGAGTTGTCATTTCTCAACATCTGAGGTTAATTAGCTTTAATAGGATGAGTTACTATTATAATAATATTTACACACTAATACTTTATTATGCATGTTAACAATCCCCCAATTTGAGTCGGCTAGAAGGCTGCAGTGTCCTGATTACTTTTATAATGCACAGTGCATCAATTATTTTTTACTTTTTCAAAATCAAAAGTTATAGTGTATTGGATTTTTCAAAGCAAATGTGGCAGATTTATTACAGGTTAATAATTCCCTCTCTCAAGTTTTGTCTACAGGAGGGAGCCCTGTAACTTGGCTCTCATAGAGCAACTAATTGCCAGACTCCCTTTGCCCTCTGTGGCCTTTTGCTTTTATATGGGGCACAGGGGCTAGTGGGTGTTTAGCCAAGTCAGTGTCTCTCTGAGCTCATATAGTGCTGCTTACTTTTGTAGCACTCATCCACCATAAATATGGAAAAATCAATTAAAACCCAGGATCCTTAGCAAGTAATGCTGGAAGTTGTATTGAGCAGCAAGGTTGGTAATGCTTGTATCTGAGAAAATTAATATTAAATTGAAACACTAGTTGCTTGTCAGCAGATCAGTATGATATATTTCCTGGAAATGCACAATTTAAAATAAGACCATCATGCAAATGCCCACATCTTAATCATAACACAACATGGAAAAAGTGGATGTTATAAGGGCAATGTTTTAAGAGTGGATTTATTTGTGTTTTCAGAATTGCATGCTATTAGGAGGAAGAAAGAACACAGATGTTCCACTGGAAGGTTATTTAGTTGCACCGATCCAGAGAATCTGCAAGTATCCACTTCTTTTGAGAGTAAAGGTGGCCATACACGGGCCGATAAAAGCTGCCGTCAGACCGTGTCGGCAGCTTATTGGCCCGTGTATGGGGCCCCCCGACGGGCTTCACCGATCAAGATCTGGCGGAAAATTGGCCAGATCTCGATCGGATGGGACAAAAAATCCCGTTGGATCGCGGCCGCATCTATTCGTTGATACAGTCCCGCGATCCGACCACCCGTAAGGCATCGTTAGGATCCGATCGTTGGGCCCTAGGGCCCACGGTCGGATCAGCCCGATATTGCCCACCTCAAGGTGGGCATATCGGAGGGAGATCCGCTCGTTTGGCAACATCGCCAAACGAGCGGATCTGTCCATGTATGGCCAACTTCAGTATGTGTGGGTTGCTATTGATATTAGAACTCTGAGGCATGGCCCTGGGTATATTTTCCTGCTTTTGATTTAATGGGGATGTTCTTATGCAACTTAAAAGCATAGCACAAAGAGAACAGGGTCTTGTGGTGACACTGAAACTGGCATTAGGGTAATTTAATACTGTATTGTAGTAGAGCAGGCACTCAAAGACCAATCTTCCAGACAGACTTGTAAAACGATTTGTAGTTTATTAGGTACATTAGGATACAGCCTTAGGCTTTTTGTATCTCACGGGCACTTAATCATAGGCTAATTAGCCTATGATTAAGTGTCTGTAAGATAAGAAACATGTAAGGCTGTATCCTAATGTACCTAATAATCTACAAATTGTTTTACAAGTGGTATAGGACATGATTTCAATCATTAATGTGGTTTTGGCTTTAGATACTGGGATTATGGGGATATTTTTAACAAAAGGGGAGGAAGAGAACCTGGTTTCAGTAAAAAAGATAACTACTTCCCTCTTGGACATATTGACCCTTATTTATACTAATCTGCTAATTCCTGGCTGATCACGATGGGTCTGCATAGTCCGAGGGGCTAAGAAAATCAGATTTGAGTCACTGTTATTGATGAAGGGACTGAAATGAGAAAGGAATGGAAAGCACAAGAGTAGAAATGCTATAATACACATCCCGACATTTATGTCTGAAAAATAGGGACATTGTTTATACTGTATATGTATTCCACCCTAAAATAAGTAATATTGACAGGAAAGTTGGATAGGCAGTCGAATAACAGGAGAGAGAACACAATCATGGAACCAGAATGCTTTAAAAACATGAAAAAGAATATAATTTATCAGCCATGTAAATCCCTGCTCCCAGGTGGCAGTGCATTAACTCTTTATTTTTATATATGGTCGGTGAAAGCAATCTGGCAGGCTGAATAAAAGCTCATAATACGTACAGGCATATTTCAACCATCTGAGTTTGATTCATTCTCATAAATGTATTATGCACGAAACATGTATTGGATTCTAAGCATGAAAAATGAATTTAAAAAAGTATAGAAGTTATATGTGTATGCACCACGTAAAATCATAGTGGGTGTTGGATCGATTCTCTGGTTAGCAGAGGTACTTCAAGATATCACGATCATGAAAATTAGTAGTAGTATAGTTTTGAAAATAACTGGCCCTTTGCATGCTGTCTCTTTAAATTCTGACACACAGCAGGATTCCCGTCCTGCTTTATGGCAAGGATTCTAAATATATACTCAGTATCAGAAGCACTGTCCCACACCCAGTTACCCTTTAGCTGCACGGCTGACTAACATTTTCTACTGCTTTGAATGTCTGTGGCTGAGAGAGAGGAACCTTAAATGGGGCAAACTAAATGAATGCTTTGAACTTATAAACCACTTAAAGGAACAGTAACACCAAAAAATGAAAGTGTCTTAAACTAATGAATATATAATGTACTATTGTGCTGCACTAGTAAAACCATTGTGTGTTTGCTTTAGAAAAAGGTACTATAGTTTATATAAACAAACTGCTGTGTTGCCATGGGGGCAGCCATTCAAACCTGAAAAGGAGAAAAGGCACAGGATACACAGCAGATAACAGATAAGCTTTGTACTATACAATTGAATTCTTCAGAACGTATCTGTTATCTACTGTGTATCCTATGCTTGTATGGCTGCCCCCATGGCTACACAGCAGCTTGTTTATATAAACTATAGTAGAGTATCTGAAGCAAACACACAGCTTTTACCAGTGCAGGGCAACGGTACATTATATTGTGATTTCTTTAAAACACTATAATTTGTTCGTGTTACTGTTCCTTTAAATATGAATGTAATAAAAACAGATTATAACCAGTGGCATAGCTAGCATACAGCATACCCTGCAACCACAGTGTTGCTCAGACAGTCACAGGGTCTGCTTTATGCTCAAAGCTCTCTCATTTTAACAATGGTATTATAATAAAAGTTTATTTGATAACAGGATCCCTCAAATTAATGTGTATGAATATAATGTCTTTATTTATTATCAGAGCAACCAAAATGCCAGCTTCCTTTTATTCATAGAAAATCACTTCCTGTGTCAAGTCTTGGGTATAGGTAGAATCTAAATCTAAATGACTCATGTGTTTATTGTGTCAGGAAAAAGAAAGTAGATAATTTGGGTGGACAAGTAATCTTAGATTCTAAAAGTCCTGCTGGGTTAAATTAAAGTCTCCATTTTTTAACCGGAAATATTGAAGGTATTAAATCTCACTTGGCACTGAAGAGTTTTCAGCACTGCCTGGCAAAATACATTTTTAAGAAGTGCTTGTCTTTAAAAGTGACTGCTAATATATTCAGCTGCACAAGGAATGCCAGCTGAAAACTGAGATTTCCAATGACTGCATGCCATGAAGGTGACCCTGGGCTTTTATTGCAAGTTGGACATAACTCAGAATGAGAAGTTTTTGACTAAATCTGTTAAAGCATTAGGAGAAACTTTACATACTTGGCAGAAAAGAGTCACACATAATGGAGATGTGTATAGAATTTCAGAATGATATGTGTTTTTTTTTTTTTTTTAGAAATTTAACCTGTGTATAGGAAGACAGTGGGAGCTTAGGAAACTAAATATATGACTCAAGTCTTGGTGTAGGAAGGAAGGGTTTTGGTTCCTAGAGCACTGGGCTGGTTTTTTCTTGGGGTACAACCTATTTAGTCGTGATGGCTTGCACCTCAATGGAAGGGAGCCCACTGTGCTAGAGGAAAGAATAGCTAAGGTTGGAGGTGTGTTTAAACTAGGCAAGAGGGGGGTTGATGAGCTAAAGAATTATGGGGAAGCTAGGGTAGAAGGTAAACTCAAGGGGTGAAAACATAATTTTGCCCCTTTGTAGGGTAAGACCTCATCTGGAATTTGCAGTGCAGTTTTGGACTCCAGTCCTTAAGATAAAGGAATATGAGCTGGAGAGAGTGAAGAGACATACGACTCAACTTATAAGGGAAAAAAGACGCTTGAGCAGGGACATGATTACACTTTACAAGTACATTAGAGGACATTATAGACAAATAGTAGGAGACATTTTTACCCATAAAGTGGATCACCGTACCAGAGGCCTCCCCTTTAGACTAGAAGAAAAGAACTTTCATTTGAAGCAACGTAGGGGGTTCTTCACAGTCAGGACAGTGAGGTTGTGGAATGCACTGCCGGGTGATGTTATGATGGCTGATTCTATTTACACAATATCATAATATCATAGGATATTGTGATAATAAAATCTACAATTAATATAGATATTGCTATGTGCAGTTTATGTAAGTGTATGGAGGGCTCAGTGTAAGTGTGTATAGGTATGGGCGCTGTGTTTCATTTGGAGCTGTTGAACTTGATGGATTTTGGTCTTTTTTCAACCCGTACCTATACTATGTACAAAGCAGTGCCATAACTAGAGTGTGTGACGTGCAGCTGGGCCCCCGCCCCCCTCCGTACACACCGGATTTCAGTTGTGTGCGGGCTGCCGGTTGGCCCTGAGGGGGTGCGGGCCCTGATGTGAATAATTTCTTATCACTGTTAAGTGCTCCAGCTATATAAATAAAGAATAATAATGTTTGATTTCGTAATGTGTACATTAATGATTAATTAATATACATATATATATATTTAATATTTTATACTTAAGATTGCTAGGTGAAGCAAGGGTACTCTCTGAAAACCCTCAAAATATAAGATTCCTCAAGAAAGAGTCTTTTAATCCTTTAGGGATCAATGGAATACAACAAGTAGAATACAGTTCTTAATTTAGCACATAAACAAGATATTCTAAATTGCCTGGCCTATTATCTGACATGACCCTGATGTTCGAGGGTTCTAAGGCGTTGCTGTTCCTTCTGGCCTTCTCTTGAGGTAGTGTCTTCTCTCCCACCCTCTCTCTTTCTCTATTCAAACTAGGCTTGTTTTTTTCTTTATCAGGGTTGGACTGGAGCATTGGGGGCCCACTGGGACTGCAACCCAATGGGCCCTCCTGGCAGTCACCGGGGACCCCTACTGACTTTTAAACGATACTGTTGTGCGCATGTGTGAACAGTGGTCACACCGCGTGCATGCCGAACAGCACATCGATAATCAGGGGAGCAGGTCTGGGCCGGCGGGGGCCCATCAGGTTTTTTCCCAGTGCCCCACCAGCCCAGTCCGATCCTACTCTTTATACAGTTTTAGTATAGATCATATTTCACTTAAACATACCCATTTGCTAGTTATAGGTATAATATTCTTAGGGATTGCCTACTATGGGTAGTATGTTAGTAAAATCTAACATTAGCCTGCAAGGATGCTGATGCCCCTTGTCATAGCAGTCACATTCCTATGACAGGTAAATGTACAGAACTAAAAGACCCAATTCCTATGTTTTATATAAAATCACATAAACAACCATATCTAACATAGATGAATACATTTAAAACAGAATACTACAACTAGACATGAAATATATACTGTAATGTTTGTATAAAAATCCATTTATCCATTTATTCCAAACTCAATCCTGCAAAATCATCACTCTTGTCCAAATGCCACCTGTCACTCCACATTCACACAATGTTATACAGTAACCTTGCTGTTAGTGTCTAAAGGTGAATGTTCATTTGTTAATCATAGTTTATCGTTATATAATACACAAAAGCCATGAATATCCTGTAAATTATATCCTTATAAACGGTGAGTTCTGATGTCATCAGTTATAAACGGTGAGTTCTGATGTCATTTCTGTCACATGACTCATTGAAATTTGTGTATTATAATAAATAAAGTACCCCCAGTTGTAAAATATGAGGATATTAGAAGTTACCTCGGAGTTCCATGACCTGTATAAAAACACTCGGCCTTCGGCCTCGTGTTTTTATATGGTCATGAAACTCCTCGGTAACTTATAATATCCCTATATTTTACAAAAGGGGGTACTTTATTCACTATATTGTATACATCTAACAGATTTGTATAAAGAATCATTTTTTTATCTTTGGGGTTGGTAACTGCAAAAGTTACCCTCTGGGCCCTCTTGCTTCTAACAATTTAGCCTATTTCATGGTCATTCTCTATTTCTTTATGGGGGAAAAATGTGTAATAATGGAAGAATATAATAAGTAGATATAAAAGACTATAATAAAGAGGTTGAGTGAGGAGAGGAGGAATAATAGTTTGAAAAGTGGGTCCATGGTCTAAGGTTTTCTGGTGGGCCCCTGGCATCCCAGTCCAACACTGCTGGCCATCCATTTTTCTGGGCCAAATTAGACTGATCTGATTGGATCATACATCAGGTTACAGAGACCGCTAGACAAGGATCAGTGCATTTTTCGAACCTGCCCATTAGATATCTGGCTGATTTTTGGACAGATATCAAGCCCTTTTGAAGGGGGGTAATAAACTGCCAACACACAGCACACACAGTACAGAAATGTGGGGCTGGGGCAACAAATGCAGGATGAGCATCTTGCCCCCATCTCTAGTCACACATTTTCAGACAGGATTTGCATCAACAAGAAGAAATTCTCTGACGTAAGGCTACGGTGGGCCCAGTAATAATCGCGCCCCCTTAACCCTGGTAATTCGGCCATTGCTTAAACTTTTGTTTGTGTGTGTTTTTTTTTGTAAGCTTTGCACAAAAGACCATTTTTGAGAGATTGATATTTAAATTATTCTTTAAAAAAAAGTTATTTTTTTTAAGTACTGGTAACACTGAACAGAAATGGCAAGGCCAGTAAATTGTTTAATTCAGCAGAAAAGTTGGGTTTATTCAGTACAAAGCCATCAACTTCCCTCACTTGTGCCTAATTTTTCATAAGGAAATGATTATCTCGAGTATAGAGTTCTAGGGGGGTTGTTCGCTTCTGTTACCTAAATGCTTTTTTAAAAGGCCATTGGATACAAATAGTGGTATGGGTAACCTTGAATATACAAGTAAAGGAGCAGAATGATGCAGATGGTGTAGATTTACAGTATATAGCAGTGTACAATTACATGAGTTAGTATATTAGTGTGTTTCTACAGTGAAGCTTTAATTTCTCTAAACAGCAATTATGTCTAATTATACAGTAGGGTGTTTAAATTTCCTCTTTCATAAGCACATTTTAGCTTCAAAGACCAATTTCCAAGAAAGGTTAGATCGCAAATGAATGAATTTCTCTTCGCACATGATCATTTATCGAGGTGGAACTGCAAATTATTTATGGAAACAAATATGTTAATTTTCTATAGACCAAGATCAAATGGATCATCCCTGGCTAAAGGGCCAGTGTCATTAGAATAAAATAGAACTTAAGCCTATCAATTATTATTTCCTTTTTCTAATATTTTATATTATTTGGCATATATGAAGAAGCTATTTGTGAAACTTGTATCTTGCTTCCTATTACTGATCAGTAGGGATAAGTAGTTTTTTACAGCTATCGTTTGACACCAATTAATGAATACATTCAACGTGTGTCGCTAAATATGTTTCTCCGTTTTTTATATTATTAGAGAAATTTATGGACTTGTCCTTGCACATGGTTATTTAAGAAGCCTGCAAGAATGCATTACAATGTAATCATTTGTGAATTTTCTGCTAATTTAGCATTAATGATCCTTGAACCACAGTCAGGAATAGAAGAGAGAGAGAGAGACATAATCCACATCTTGATATATTACTCAGTTTACTTGATTTGTGAGACGATGCTTCCACAAGGGATGATAATGCTTGAAATGCATGTATGTTCCCATACAAGTTAATTACAAAACAAGTGAATTACAAAAGCATTGCTATAGCATGTTAACTTAATGCCTGCTGTAGATATAATTATCTATAATTCTCTGCCTGTCATGAATCTGACCTGACTCATGATGAATTCGAATTTACATTTCCACCATATTGCTTAATCTTTTTCATGGCACGTGTTGTCTGGCATGGCAAAGATCAAAGAGATGAAATGGGTAAAGGGGTAAACTGAATGCAGTATGGGAATATACCATTCCTAATGCCCACACAGCAGTTTCCCTTGATCCTAAAATCCTGCTGGGTTTCAGGAAACTAACTAAAAAAAAGGGTCCTTAAAGTGATGTCTAATTTTCTTCCCCACCCCCAGGTGAAGAGAACTCCAAAGAAACACAGCGACCATGTATGTGTTGTGGATGCTCTCCAAGCTATGAAAGCTGTTTGCATAAACATCAATGAGGCCAAGCGACAGATGGAAAAACTGGAAGTCCTGGAGGAATGGCAGTCCTACATTGAAGGGTGGGAGGTATGGTCACAATAAGTTACTGAAGTACTACTTTCCTCCTCAAATGTTTCTTGCTTATGTATCATTCTAGACCCTGACGAAGTGCCGGGAGAGAAGGCACGAAACGCGTAGGTTTCCTCACCAACCCACTGCCAGAAGTTCACTAGATGTGCCAAATAAAGCCGCAAGAAAATTGAGCTTAAACGTCTCTTGTGATTCCTTCGATCAGCGCCGTATAACGGGGTAAATCTGTGCACTATAGTTACCTCCTTAACGAGGTGAGGAGGATCCCGCGAGAGCTGCTGCCGAGGGGAGAGACGCTGCGCTATCAAGAAGGGTGAGCTCCGATACATTCTCTATACCTATTTTTTGTGCTTATGTATCATTTTACTCTGCAATAAAAATAGCTGTTTTCTCAGCATATTTAGACTTGCTGACTAATGAAACTTGATTTCGTACTGGCATACTTAACTGTAATTACATTCAAATTGCTTTTTCAAATTTAAAGAAATGATTTCCCTAAACTTGCACAGTCATACGTTTCACACTGTTCTAAGGATTATACATAGAGCAGAATTTCATGATAATGTCTTACACAGTGCTTATTTCATTAAAACAATTCTAGCCCCTGACAATATAACAACATGCTACTCAGCAATCCTGAAAGCCTTATAGACTATTAGATTGAGGAAACTGAATTTCTTAATGTTGAGGTATTCAAGGACAAGGTAAGCCATAATCCACCAAAACATGAAAGTGTTTTATAGGAATAACATAACAACATAATGTACTGTTGCCCTGCCTTGGTAAACAAGCTGCTGTGTAGCTACGGGGGCAGATTTTGAGGTGCATAACTAATAAAAGCATACAGTACCTCAATACCTAACAAAATCTGGATGGGTATTTGTTGACATTGGGAATATCGTAGCTACACAGATGCATTCATTATTCCAACAAACATTGCGTTATATAGGGGCTCCTCAAACTAAATCTGAAGTGCCATTATTTTTATGGGTTTGGGTGTTTTTAATTGTGCTGGTATATTATGATATAGATTAATAAACTGTATTTTATTTTTACATTGTTAGTGGATGATATTACAGTTGCCTGGGTCAAGTCCTATAATGTGTTTTGGTTGTTCATGCTCTACACAATTTGGACACCCTGGGTCACATTATGTAATTACCAATAGGGATTTTCAATGGATAGGTTCATTCAAACACAGGATACATAGTAGATGACAGATATGTTCTGAAGAATCCCATTGTATCCCACAGAGCTTATCTGTTATCTGCTGTGTAACCTGTGCCTTTACTGCTTTTTTAGCTTTGAATTGGCTCCCAAGGCTTCACAGCAGATTGTTTTCTATCTAAACTAATGAATGAGTTTCTGAAGAAAACAAACTAGTTGTACCAGTGTAGCAGGATAGTATTTTTATTACTTAAAAAGACTTTCATTTTTTGGAGTTACTGTTCTTTTAACACCCATTTGTTAGGTACATTACGGGCTGTAATGTGTCTATTGCAACAATCATGGTAATGGACCAGGACAGCAACCGCAGGAAAAATGGGGGTGTGTTGCAGTTCCTGGGCCTGGAGAAGGATTTACAATTTGTGACTTGGGTCAGTGGGGGTTGCTTCGCATAATGAGTAGGTGGGAGAATGTTTTAAAGACTAGGTAGTAGATACGCGATAGTTCAGCTGGATCTCCAGAAAGCTTTACATAAATGACTGCAATGGTTTGATTTTTTGGTTTTATAGCCCCTAATCTGACCCCTTATACTGTATGTGAAGGGAAGAAGAGACATTCACTGTTATGTCTGCCCATTTGGTATGAGTTATGGTGGTTCCATTTGGTATGAGTTGAGCCTGGCGAAAAAAATAAGTTAGCAATCACCTAGCATTGTTACTAACTTAATATATTGAATAAAGTACCCACTCTTGTAAAATAGAAGGATATTATAAGTTACTGAGGAGTTTCATGACCTCCGAGGTAACTTCTAATATCCTCATATTTTGCAACTGGGGGTACTTTATTTATTATAATACACAAGTTTCAGTGAGTCATGTGACAGAAATGACATCAGAACTCACCGTTTATAACTGATGACATCAGAACTCACCGTTTAAAAGGATATAATTTACAAGACATTCATGGCTTTTGTGTATTATATAATATATGCTGTGTAAAACTGATATTTACAGTAACTGTCTAGAACTTAATATTGTGCTTTATTGGGCAGCCAAGAAGTGGACATTCAGTTTTCTGTAGCATCTGTTGGAAAACAACAGACAGAGAATGTTTAAGTGTATGTTACTTAATGCAGGGAGGGTCAATTGTTACTAAGCAATGTGATGTCATGTAACCCTGTGTGATTTTATTCTTCCTCTTCCTGTGTATACTCTCTATGAAAGTTCCTGTTGCACACATGTTATGCTGAAGTGTTTATGCTGAGTTCTACAGTATAAAGCAACCAAGTTACTGTTCACACAGAAGTTGTCTGTCCTTACTTACAGAGAAGCTGCACATACAGTTCAGATCAGCTCTCTGCTAACAATATGTCCCTTGAGTTATCTATCAGACCAAAAATCGACATCTCTAGCTTGTCTGCATTCGAAGAAAACAGATATGTGCAGCCTTCTACAGAATCAAGGTGGTTCCTCGTAAACTTTAACTAGTTCTGGCTTCATTAAATAAACATCTGTGTTTCAGCTGAGTCTCGGGAATAGAACTGAGACAAAGTGATTTCCTACCAGAAGGAAATATTTACCACAAAGCTTGACTTTGCAAAAAGTTGTTATTAGCATCAGTAGGGATCAAAGCAGATATTTAACTGTATTCTGAGATTATAAACCTATTAGCTGCATGATCAATACGTACTATCTACCAATCCCAAAACATTGAATGAATCCTAGCTGGAGATTCTGTTTCTATCAGCCTCAGACTGTAGTTTGACACAAGACACCACCTGTCCAGAAAAATTGCTGGGCTACTCTTAGAATACTGTATTCTGTGTATTTCCTAACATAGACACTGCCACATTTAGCTATGGAAACATTATTTGGCATATTACAGTGCTCATTTCCACAGTTTACAGTTCCCTTTTATGTTTTCTTTAAATTGGTAGAATGGAATATATCAGGCGAAGGCTTAGATACAACTTTTGTTCTGCACGTTATTCTGTATTTAAAATACAGTATAGGCTTGTGATGAAAATATCTTCTGCATTTTGTTTCAATTTAAGCTCGGCAAACAGGAAAAAACTGTTGTTGGAAAACATCCTCTCTGTGTTAGAACAGGTGCCAACTGTTAATGTGGGACCACAATATGTCAGAAAATACACCACTATTTGCTTATGGACCCCAGTTCCATTTTATTGGCTACACTGTGTCTACCCCCTCTCCTTAAAAAAAGGAATTATTTGATTTTTAGTCATACAAACTCTTTAATTTGTCTCTTTCTGATGTGTATAAACTGTAATTATTATAAATAAGGTGAAGCTCTTTGTACACAGAGAATTATACAGGATCGTATTTTTTCAAGCTTTAAGGCAAAGCTCAATTTTGAGGTATGCTCGAAATTACTTTCAACTTTGTAAAGGAGATCTAAATACCCCAGAATGAACTGATGTAAATTTACTCAGGTCCTCTGAGCATTTTTACCATTTGCATTACTTTTCTGCCAAACAATTTGGAAAAGGTTTGGATGGACCTTTTTGGGGCAAGACCTGAAAGATGAGAAAATGTAGTGTGATTCCCAAAAAATCTAAGCAAAAAAATTCAATCAAAAGTACAAAATCATTTATTAGGACATAGGTAAGATGCCTAATATGATTCATGCCTATTGGGCACTCATAGACTACTGGGCACAACGATCAGAAAACACTTACATCAAACCAATCACATTTGTGAGGACACCAAGACCTGGAAGCCCTTTTATTCATACACCATGGATGGATATATATGCTGGAAGAATAACTGAAATTACATATGCTGGAAGTTGTATATAATGGGCATTGGCATTTCTATTCTAGTCAGTTTATATTAAAGTTTATTCATGTTTACATAACCCTATTTTAACGCCATCGTGTATTTTAGGATGTACATCATCAATGTTTTACCATACACAGGTCATGAATCCCCTTTGCTAAATGAAAAGGTACTGGGAATTCTTCTCAATGGCAGGGCCTCCACCTAGTGGGATTCGGGTGTCCCCACTAGGAACAAATAATTAAACACACCAATTGCAATAAACCAAGAATGAACTTTATATAACTGGCAGAAAAATTAAATGCAAATAAAAATCAATAAAACCCCTTCGCTGGGGATCCCGTGTGGTAGTCCCAATCCTGGCACAGTCTTTACCAGGAAAAGTCCCACACTCCATTACTGGTGGACAAAGAGAGTCACAGTCCCTTTTCTCCAAGAGTTCTTAACTTTCCCAGCGTAGCGCTACCTGCTCAATTACCTCTCCAGGTGGACAGAGGTAGTTGTTCAAATGTAGCAGGCACACAAACAATGCCTGTTCTAAAACAGGGGACACATACTGGAGCCTTTCACTACCCTCCCTCAGGCACAACTCACCAGGGACTCACGCAGATGGGTCAGCCATCCACAGTGACTCAATCCTCAGGTTGGCTCCCAAGCTTATCCTAGCCTAGCACAACAAACCTGCTTAATTCTTCAGGGCACAGCTCCAACACTCATCTGAAATGTGAGCACCTCACAGGCACAGGCAGCTGCTGTCACAATCCCTCCAGTGCCTCCAAGATCTAAACCATCTATTGTGAGTGCACCAGGCTTGGGACCCTATACCTCAAGCCCTCCACGGCATCTCAAATTCCTCAGGCCCCTTACATCTTTGCTACAGTTCACTCCTGGCTGAAGTAAAACTGAAAGACAGACTGAGCACATGGCAGCTCAGCTTTTTATACTCCTTGGGCAACAGTGATACCTTCTGGCCAAATCTGGAATCTGCCAAGGCTCACTGTACATGGGACAAAGTACTCGCTCCCCCTCCCAGATCCAATTTAGGTTGGATTTCCAACAATATGGTGGTTTGTAAACCATGGGGAACGTAACTCTCTGGGTCCCCACATTTATATTGATAACTTTTCTAAAGTCTCATCATTTCTGAAAATATTCTCTGCTTGCTATGATGCAAAATCTTGTTTCACAGACTAACGCTTTGTCTTCTTCTTTGTAACGGGTCCAGCATCACTGATACTTGTACGGAGATGCTTATACATGGGGTCTTGCTAAAGATCTCATCTGGAAATATCCAGGACCGTGTGTTTTTTCTGTTTCTTTTAGTGCACTGCAAAAGAATATATATATATATAATCTGTATATTGAGAGTCAGCCCCAAGCCATTTAGAGCATGGGCTGTGAATCAGAAGAGAACTGGAGAGCTTCTGAGACACACTTTACTGTTAAAGTGTTTGATGTCCTTGGACTGGTACAGAAGTATATGGTGTATCTAGAATGGTTATGTTGAGCTTTAGTTCTTCATTAAAGGAGAACTAAACCCTAAAAATGAATAGGGCTAAAATGCCATGTTTAATATACTGAGCTTATTGCACCAACCTAAAGTGTCAGCTTGTCAATAGCAGCAATGATCCAGGACTTCAAACTTGTAACAGGGGGTCACCATTTTGGAAAGTGTCTGTGACACTCACACTCACATAGGGGTTGTTGCAAATTATCCAGCAGAAAATGAGGCTGGCCTGTAATATAAGCTGATGCTACAGGGCTGATTATTAAATTATGATGCTAATTGCACTGGTTTCTGTGCTGCCATGTAGTTATTATCTATATTAATTACTAATCAGCCTTATATTGTGACATTTCTATTCTATGTGTACTGTATATTGTGAGTGGGTCCCTAAGCTCAGTAAGTGACAGCAGCACAGAGCATGCGCAGTGAATCAGCAGAAAAGAAGATGGGGAGCTACTGGGGCATCTTTGGAGACACATATCTTCCCTGCTAAAGGGGTGTGGTTGCCTTGGGCTGGTACAGAAGCTCAAAACATAACGTACAACATTTCTAGCCTACTTCTTTAGTTTAACTTTCCTTGTCCTTAAAAGAAATATCCATGCATAATTCTTTTTGACACCTTATAACAGGGGTGTCCAAACTACGGCCCGCGGGCCAAATGCGGCCCGCGATCCATTTTTAATTGGCCCGGCGCAAATTGCAAAAATATACAGAATATGGCCCGCACATGAAACCTGGCTGTAGATTAGAAGAGGCAGATTAACACGGAAGATAATGTTCGGCCCTGTATTGGATGAAGGGGAGGTGGGTAGGACACTCCTTAATGCGTGTCCCTTGGCCCCATTATCCAATCAAACAAGGGCCGGCATTCCTCAGCTAATTAGTTAATTTAGGTCTCCATAGCCCAGCCCCTGGCTATTACTCCCGCCTCAGTGGTGACGTTCCGCTCCGATCACTACGGAATTTTAGGTATTATGGTTCTTGTCGCACTCCGTAAAGCGCTTTCAGATCTTCGCACAGCTGTTGCCATGTTGGTGTTTTGCACTAGTATCTTGGAATAGACCGGCGGCACATAGGGACGGGGAAATACACCGGGGAGCCGGGATCGCTGGTGATTGGGGTATTTTCTCAGGAAGCTATTCTAGATTGCGAGAATGGGGAGATATCGGTTCTATCTTAGCCTAGCTCAATAGAGAGAACTTGCTCTATTGCACGACAGACGTTTTGAGAGTTGTAGTTTTACCATATCGGACTGCCAAGGTTTAAGGATTCCTGGCAAGCTGTTTAAGGAGGCAAAATATAGTTTTATTAAATTATGTTAATGGTTCAAAGAATGACAGGCTGAATGGTCGGCCCCCACATATTTTCACCTCACCAGATCTGGCCCTCGTTGCAAAAAGTTTGGACACCCCTGCCTTATAACATCCATGTGTGTTAGGTGCCACTGCACATTTATCATGCTGAAATCATCATCCCATTTAAAGAAGGGCTTCCCATCAGGTATGTGCTCAGTGATCTTTTTCACACTGTACCAAAATAGCTTTAGGCAAACAGCACATGGGGAATTTCTAATCACCATTGTACAGAAAACAGTGGGGCTCATTTATAAACACTGGGCAAATTTGCACCTGGGCAGTAACCCATGGCAACCAATCAGTGACTGTCTTTTTACAGGCAGCTGCCGGTTGAACAATGAAAGCAATCATCTGATTGGTTGCTATGGGTTACTGCCCAGGGGCAGATTTGCCCAGTGTTTATAAATGAGCCCCAGTGACTACCAAATACCTGTAACAACTTCCTATATAAGTATATACAGTATAGTAACCATGTTGCCTATGTAACATGTGGCAGCGACAGTGGGACCCCTGCTCAGAAATGATTGCTGTATCCCAGTACCCATATGCTGCAATAAAGGCCTTTTTTATGGAAGTGGGTTTCAGAAGTTTAGATTCTTTGTTGTCCCGGTGCTGGAAAGACAGAGATGGATGTGCTGCCTCAGCTGCCAGGGTTTTGTGGGTTGCCCAAAAACAACTTACGGAAAAGCATGAAATCCCCAGCCCTGGGAAATGTGATCTTATTGTCTTAACAAGTTTACCCCTTATATTATTTTTTTGTATAGAGTCAGTGTCAGGAATGTGACATATAACATTACACTTCTAATGGCCATGAATGAGGCCTATGGGAACAATTTACTGAGTAAAAAACAAAGCACATAATGATATAATAGCTACTATATCAAGGTGAAGGCAACTTTCTTCTTTTTTTTTTTATCTGAAGGTGTTTGAAGAATAACAAAGCATCTACAGATAGTCACCGCTATATTTTCAGAGGTCGAATCAACACAGAGGTGATGGAGGTTGAAAATGTTGATGACGGAACAGGTAAGTGTGTTTTTGTTTTTAAACAAAACAAATTTTTCTAATGAGAAAAACAGTTTGCTTTCTGTACAAACAAGAAAAGTCATGTGGATAGTTCACTTTTAGATTAACTTTTAGGGGCAGATTTACAAAATTCGAGTGAAGAATTCGAATGTAAAAAACTTCGAATTTCGAAGTATTTTTTGGGTACTTCGACCATCGAATTGGTTAAATTCGTTCGAATTCGAACTATTCGAACGATTCGAAGTAAAAATCGTTCGACTATTCGACCATTCGATAATCGAAGTACTGTCTCTTTAAAAAATACTTCGACCACCTACTTCGGTAGATAAGACCTACCGAAGTCAATGTCAGCCTATGGGGAAGGTCCCCATAGGCTTGCCTGTGATTTTTTGATCGAAGGATTTTCCTTCGATCGTTAGATTCAAATCCTTCGAATCGTTCGATTCGAAGGATTTAATCGTTCGATCGAACGAAAAATCCTTCGATCGATCGATCGCAGGATTTGCGCAAAATCGTTCGACTTCGATATTCGAAGTCGAACGATTTTAGTTCCCAGTCGAATATCGAGGGTTAATTAACCCTCGATATTCGACTATTGATGAATCGGCCCCTTAGTATCCTATAGACTATCCTATTCATAGCAATTTTTCTGTCTGTCTTAATGGTTTTGATTTATTTGCCTTCCTATTCTGTCTCATTCTCTTTCTAGCTTGGAGTATGAAATACTATCTTAATAAAACTCTGATTTGAGGGTTGTGTACCTTCTAGTGAAAGAGTAGCAGAAGTTGAGCTTGAGAGTGCTTCCTCATTCCGAAAACTATAGTAGTCAGAGCTATCCTGGGTTAATCCTCAAAGGAGCTTTGCATGTATTTTGTTATTGGTCAGTTCAAGTGAAAATTGGTAATTCCTGTGTATTGCCTTAAAGAAATGGACATTGGAGCTGAAAATGCAGAGCACACACCCCTAAGGGTAGTATTCACTCACCAGCTGAGGTAGAGCAACTGCCTATTGATAAAACTGTTTTTGGGGTGTTGTGTTTTTGTGCAACAGAATTTGACTAAAATGTTTTCAGAAAATGGAACTATTGAATTAAAGGGCATGTAAAGTCTAAAATAGAATAAGGCTAGAAAAGCTGTATTTTGTATACTAAATATAAACATGAACTTACTGCACCACAAGCCTAATCAAACAAATAATTTATGCTTTCAAAGTTGGCTACAGGGGGTCACCATCTTGTAACTTTGTTAAACATCTTTGCAAGACTAAGACTGTGCACATGCTCAGTGTGGTCTGGGCTGCTTAGGGATCATCATAAACAAAGCTGCTTGAGTTCTGCATTGCTGGGAAGTAAGGTGGGGGCTCCCCCTGCTGTTCATAAGTATGATTGTTTCCCTGCTCAGCAGTTAGGGACCGTCTGACAATTCCTATCCAGAGCAGTAAATGAAGGGAGAATTTCACTGCATACAGTCAGGTTTCTTATAAAAACGGTACACATTTTTTAATTGAAGTATATTGGAGATAGGTTTCTTTTTCATTAAAGAAAGTAAAAATGGGATTTTATTTTTTTGCCTTTACATGCCCTTTAAGCTCAAATATGTGAGTAAAGGTTTGGACTTGGTTTGGTATTAAACTGGATCTTTTGTGAAGGATTTGGAAATTTTCTGAATCAAGAATTATTCATTCAGTACATCCCTAAAATGTTAGTATTGATGTGTGTTGGAGATGCCGTTAAGTTAAAGTCTATAACATCTATAGACTACCATCTTCAGTAGTCTTTTTTTTAAAAATGGGAGAATGATTACAGCCTCACCGGTTATATATATATTATTCTCTAGGTAATCTTAAATAAATGTGCCTATAGTGGCAGTGATGAAAAAGGGGCATGAAGCATAAATAATTCTAATACACTGTATAGTGCAATACCAATATAACATTATCCGTAGAACATTTATTCAAGTCAGTAGGATGATGTGCCCAAATGTTCTATAAGCACAATTAAGTGCTGGATCATGAAAGGTTTCCAGAATTCCTCATTCCAATACCATCATTTTCGGGTGGACAGTTTAAAAATATATCAGTTTTTGCTGGATACTAGATCAGGGGTCCCCAACATTTTCTACTCATGAGCCACATTTAAATTTAAGTTGGAGAGCAACATTATCATGGTAGAAATTCCTAGGGGTGCAAAATACGGAATGTTAAATTGGTAGCCCTTATGTGGACTTGCAGCCTACATGAGGCTCTGTTTGGCAGTGCACCTGGTTTTTATACAACTAAAGCTTGACTTAATGTTAGGAATTTAAATAAAAGCACCTGCTTAGAAGCCACTGGGAGTCCAAGGGTTGCCAGCACTCTCGGTAAAGTTACTTAGATTTGCCTGGGTGCAGTGCCAATAAATTATCCATAACTACTACAAGAAGGTCCGCACTCTCAGGACTTATGAAAATCATAATATTTATTATAAATGACTAACGTTTCGGCTAGGTCCCTAGCCTTTCTCTTTCTTTGAGATATATATAGATATATATATATATATACACACACATGTTGCATTATCGTTTTGCCAGTGAGATAATGTAGCTGAGATGGCCTGACATCGCCTTTTATTTGTGAAATGCGTTTATACAATAGGGTAGAATGGACTGTACATTTTTCTACCTGGAAACACACAAACACACATCTGCTTGGAGACAACAGAATGGCATTAAACTGGAATATTTAGTCATCCGCTTCCTGACGGAGGGAATACTAAATACTTTAAAACCCTGACATTTCCTCATAGTTATATACAATGCACAACTGTCTAATAACCTATTAACATGCACAGAATTACCCACATGTCAATGCATAGGATTACCGAAGAAGGCTGAACAGAAATGTAACATTTATTGAAGAATAAAATAATAATGAATGAGAGTATTACAGTATGTTACATCAAAAGCAACAACATATTCTATTGCACCGTAGAACAGAGAAACAAAGTAAACACAAATGGATGGCTTCACTTTCTATAAATACTCTGTAATGTATTGCACAACAAGGTACAGTTTCTGTACCTTTTTGCTGCTGAGACTTACAGTATATAATTCTGCTTCCTGGGAAAATGGTAGTCACATGATGTAATTTTCCTCTGGAAAGTAACGTGAGTTTACTTCTTCTAGCTGATTTTCATAGCAGTGGGAACATGGTGGTCAATGGGTGGAAGATACATAACACAGCCAAGAACCAGTGGTTTGTCTGCATGGCAAAGACCCCAGAGGACAAACAAGAATGGCTGGAGGCTATATTAAAGGAGAGGGAAAGAAGGAAAAGTAAGTAGCAGTGCCGTGTATACTATTTGAATCAACTCCCAACAGTCTTTTGCTGCTCATTTAAAGGAGAAGGAAAGGTATTTTTACTTGGGGGTGCCAAAAGTTAGGCACCCCCAAGTGATCGCATTTACTTACCTGAAACCCTGGGCCAGTGCACCTATTAGGAGAAAACTGTACTGGCCTGGATTTCTTCCAGGGAGCACCACGTAGCAATTATCTTCCAGCTTCTTCTTTCTTCAAATTTGCTGGGGCAGACGCATGGGCAGAAGAACGAAATATTCGACTTTTTCATTAAACTTCACGCTACTGCGCATGATCAGCCGCAAGAAAAAAGAAGAAGCCAGAAGACTATCGCTCCGTGGTGCTCTCTGGAAGTATGGACTCTGGAGGAAGTGCCGAGTATTACGGCAAGAAACGCGTTAGTCTATTCAGCACACCCACTGCACAAGATGTTTCCACTGTGTGTTTCAATATAGCCGCTTTTTAAAGAGATGGACCATGTCCCTGTATGAATTCCGGATCAGCGCCCAGTAATGCGGGAGTTACAGTTGCACATGAAGTAAACCAGCACGGAGTGGCTGGTGTCTTGCGAGGGCAGTGGCTGAAGGGACACGAAGAGCCGGATGAGCTCCGATGCAGCCCGTATTAGTTCCTTCTACTTTATACAATGTATACACCCATTTATTGTACAGCACCTATAAATACCATATAATTAGATGTACATGCGCTTCTCTAAGATAGAGAAGGTAACTGCTAAAGAAGGGGAAAATTCACCAAAGGGTAATGCTAGAGAGATAGCTCTATAGGTTAACCAGGTGAACTCTATTTTCACCCATTGACAAATGTGCAACTATAGAGTCTCGTTGTATGAATATTCCTAAGGAGACTCCAAAATTCCCAGATAAGGAAAGGATGTGATTGGTGGTTCCTTTTTGAATGGGCCAATTTATGAAGCTACTGTCTGTCTTTAACCCTCCTCCCGCCCTTCCTGTTCCTTCCTGCGTGCCATTAATAGAAGTGTTTACACGTTTGTTTCCCATTAACTTGGCAGACACAAGTAGTTGGAAATAAACTTTATACTGAGATTAAACTCTTCAATCTACAATCCAGTTTTGCATGTCCTTTACATTAAATTAAATTTTTCAACAGTTTCCTGGGGTAATTTTTTTTACCTAGGAATATTTTATACTATTTGTTTCATCCTAAATTTGCTAGAATTTTTTCCTTTGTAATTATTCCTTTGTAAAAGTATTTTTGTTTAAAAACATGGGAATTTAAAAAAAATGACATCATTTTCATAATGCATAGAAATATAATATGACTGCAATTTTCTTCTCCAAATTACCAAACTGCACATCTTTGCTAAATATAGCATTTTTAAATGACTTTTAATGTTTTTTAAGGTTATTTTTTGAATGCAGTTTAAAGCATATTAGAGCTACATGGAGCAAATAATTTGAGTGTCAATATCAATCATTACAGGTAAATATGTCCAAACATGTGCAACATCAGTTGTGGCTACGGTGATAAATAAAAATGTTTGTTGGGCTTTCAGGCTTGAGACTTGGCATGGAGCAAGATACCTGGATGATGATAATAATAAATAAACTCTATAAAATGATGTGCAAACATGGAAGTCTGATCAAAGACAGGAAAAAGAAACTCAATTCATTTCCAAAATGTTTTATTGGAAGGTGGGGTATAGTCTTCTGCTTTTCTTTTAACATCTTAAAGTCGTTCTTTATATCCAAGTCCACTTCCACATGATCAGATGCTGAGTTTATGGTGGAGGTCAAGATACCAAACTCAGTGCCTTTGAGTTAAGATATAAGAGCTTGAAAACTCAAACATAAATCAGATAAAATAACATGATGTGTGTGTTGTGTAACTAAATGCATATCCAACAAAAACATTGTGCATAAACATTATACATGACGATGTTAATGAAAATATGTGATTATCTCAATGTCTTTATGTCGTCAGTGAATTTGTTGATTGGTTACTGGAAATTGGAGAAATCCACAAATCAGAGGAAGGAGTGAATCTTGGACAGGCCCTATTGGAGAATGGCATCATTCATCATGGTAACCTTCATTTGTTTCAGTCATAACAAATTGAGCATTTTCCTGTTAAGAATATGTCAACACATTGAAATATTATTTGTTTACATTTACATTTTAAATTAAAAGACTAGCTACCCCTAACTAGTCTGTGTCCCTTATGTTGATATCCCATAAAAGGTATAGGATGTGTAACCTCTCTACCAGTTGAGTATCTTCCTGGGGGACATAGCCATAACCATTCTTGTTTAAATTCCATTTGGAGATTAGGAAGAGTGAAGTAGGGCGCATTTAGCATTAGCCTGTGTTAGGCATATATTCCAGGTTTAGGTGCTTTAAAGGAGAAATAAACCCTAAAGTTAAAAAAAACCCTACCCTACATAGACTCCCTCGTTCCACCTAGCCTAAGTGTTACCCCAGGCAAATGCCTCTAACGTTTTACTTACCTCTCGGTGCAGATTCACGCATTGGAGTTCACAGGTGCCATCTTCAGCCGCTTCAGTTATCTTTAGAATGAGACAGACGCTTCGTGAGTTTTAGCGAATGCGCAGTTGTCGCGAGACAGAAAATTGATCCAACTGCGCATGCGCCGTCACGCCGGTCTCGTTCTGAAGATTTCCGAGGAGAAGATGGCGCCTGTGAACTCTGATGCCCGAATCTGCACTGAGGGGTAAGTAAAACGTTATGGGCATTTGCCCTGGGTAACACTTAGGCTGGGGGCATGAGTGAGGGAGGTCTATGTAAGGTAGGGGTTTTTTAACTTTAGGGTTGAATTCTCCTTTAAGAGCGCAAGATATGACAGGTTAACCTTATTTTCTGCCTGACGATTTTCATTGACCCCTAGCTTCAGCTTCTCAACAACTACCAAACCACACTAAGCAGATGAGTGTAAAGGTGGCCATAGACTCCAAGATCCGCTCGTTTGGCGACATCGCCAAACGAGCGGATCTTTCCCCGATATGCCACTAAACTGCATGGCTATATCGGGGGTAATTCGAACGTTTGGCCGTATGGCCAAACGGTCAAATTACGATGCGCCAAGCGGCTCCGACGTGTAAAAATCGGGTAAAAATCCAACCTTCCCGATCGATATCGTGGCCAGATATCGATCGGGAAGACCAGCCGGAAGCCCCCATACACGGGCAGATAAGCTGTCAAATCGGTCCAAACGACCAATATCGGCAGCTTTATCTGCCCGTGTATGGCCACCATTACACTACTAACAAAATTCAGGATGGTGACGCCCATGGCCAATTTTGAAGGCCTGGATAATTACTCGTATAGGGAATCTGAAACTTTAGGGTTTTGCAGTAAGTTCAGTATATAAAATACATAATTTCTCAGTCCTCACTGCAGTGTCGGACTGTGATGCCAGGGGCCCACCAGAAAACCTTAGACCGTGGGCCAACTTTCCAAACTATTATTCGTCCTCTCCTCATTCAACCTCTATATTCTCCTAGTCTTTTTTCTCTCCTTACTATACTCTATTCTTCCATTATTAAGCCCCTTAAAGAAATAGGGAATGACCATGAAATAGGCCAAATGATTAGAAGCAAGAGGGCCCACTGACACTTGGCCCACCAGAAGTTTTCCTGGTGGGCCAGTACGACACTGCATCATTCACATCAGTCAAGTTAAAAAAAACTATTGGTGGTCCCCATAGAATATTTGAAAAAAAATGATGGTCAGGTCCAGCCCCCTTACAAGTTGAAAATACAATTTCTGGTCAGGGGCCCCATAGAAAATTTAAAAAAACATTGGTGGCCAGAGGCCCATAAAGGATTAAAATAATGCATTGGTAGCCAGGAACTTAAAGGGGAACTACCATGAAAACAAAAATGTAATACAAGCCTCATCATATTGAAATAAGAAACTTTCTAAATAAGATCAATTAAATATCCTGCATCGTTTTTGAAATAATCAAGTTTATCTTCACTATTCCTCTCTCAGCATCTGTTTCTTCATTCTCTCTTCATGCAGCAGTTGGGTGTCAGATATTCATTGACAGTTAGATCCAATATATCTTATAGGGGGCTCCTTTTGCCTATAAGATGTTTTAGAGCTCTCTCTATTAAAATCACCAGACATCATGTCTCTCTACATGCAGGATTTGTGCAAAAGGCAGTTCTTTTGTTAGATTCTGTTTTTATTGGAATCAGTTATTTGAGTGAGCTCTAATTTATCTGTTAGGAAAGGAAGCCCCCCCCCCCCATAAGATATATTGGATCTAACTGTCAATGATTATCTGACACCCAACTGCTGCATGAAGAGAGAATGAAGAGATACAGATGCTGAGAGATGGATAGTGAACATAAACTGATTATTTCAGAAATGACGCAGAATATTTAATTGATTGTGTTTAGAAAGTTTCTTATTTCAGTATGCTGTAGCTTATATTAAATTTTCATTTTCACAATAGTTCCCCTTTAATTAAGAAACAAAACATTGAACTGGAACTTATCGTAAGTTTTACTTTCTTGTCCTCAGCGATTAAGCAAAGCTATTTTGGTTTTATTTGACAGTTTTGGCTCCTTTTGTGGCTTTGTGTCTTTTCGCTGCTTTGGCTCCATTTGTTGCTTTGGGTCTTCAGCGCTTTGGGTCTTTGTCGCTTCGGGTCTTCATCTTGTGCGGTCATAAGGGGGCCTGGCTAATCCAGAAGGTGCAGCATAACTGGGCCCCCCTTTAACCTTAAATTAAGGTTAAAGGCCCAGGGCAACTGTCCCCCTGAGGGCCCCCATATGGTGGCCATATATATATATATATAAATATATATGCTTATTGCTAAAGTATAGCAAAGGAGCTTCAATGGAAATCATTCAATGCCTAGATGTTTCCTCTTCGCATGATGTGTTTGCTCGCCATAGTCTGTTTATCCCTAAATATTAGCAGTACTCTTAATTTGAACCACTGTGGTCAAAATACTCTTTCTTTCTACTAGCATGTACTTCAGATTCATTAATAGGAAACACTTTACCTGTAGGACAGTGGTGCCGAAAACTGTGGGGCTTGGAGAAGTGACAGGTGGGACTTGGCCTAAAGGTCAGTTAGGGTGAGGATTGGGGAGAATGCCCAATGGTTCTTGTAGATACTCCTAAAAGACCAGACTAAGGGTCAGTTAGGGTGCAATTTAGGGTAAATCTATTTTTTCAGTATTTTTTTTAATCAAATGCTCTATTCCAAACATAATTTTGTAATTAACAGTAGGTAGAAGTCTGGACCTAATGTATTTCAATAATGTTCTTGCTCAGCCCAGAGCAGCATTTATTTATACCCTTGCATTATTGCTCCATTTTGTTTCTGTAATCCTAATAGCTCTGATTTGTAATGGTTTTGCAGAATCATTTTCATGGATTGGCAGAATATATGATTAACTAAAACAAAATTTTACCAAAGTGAGCAGTGCATGCAAAGGAGGCCGGTGTTATGAACGTATGTGTGCAGCTGTGCAAGTTCCGAAATGGAATTCAAACAAATCTAAATGAACCACCTGTTTCTTTTTCAGAATGTTTTTGATGTAATGCACAATAACTGTGAATTTCCTATGAGTCAAATATTGTGTTTAGTTCTTTGCTGTGCCAGATGTCCAGAAAACCCTGAATAATGCTACCTATCATATACAACACAATGCATGTATTATTAACTTTGTACCCTCGGGAAGAAACTGATTTAATTTAGAGTAACCTGGCACATTGCAAAGTAGTTTGCATTTTGTATTACAGTTACATTATTTTCAGAGCAGTAAAGTAACTACCTGGGTCATTAACTGACAGCCTCTGTACTTCCCAAGGACTCTAACCCAACACCCAATCATCTTCAGCAGAATCCCCCGCATTGGATGAAATGCCCTTTACTAGTTTACAGGACTCTCATTGGTCACCTTTCTATTGTTCCAAGTCAAATGATCGGAACAACAGGAAGTGAAAAGGAGCTGGAGCTCCTCTTCACTTCCTCATCTGGTCATGCATCATGCATTGGCCAACAATATGCATGAACAGATGGAATGTGAAATCCTAAACCATTAGCAAACCAGCCAATATTTATGGAACATGGATATCAGTCGGGATCAGCGAGCCACAACACATCAGTGATGGTACAAGAACTTCTTATCATATGAAATCATTGGTAGCTGTATGGCCAGCAGGCCCGGATTTTTCGGAGAGGCCACAAAGGTCCAGGCCTAGGGCAGCAAAATTTTTGAGACGGCATGCCATCCAGCCACTTCCTTACTTTCAGGGCCAGAAGGCTTAGGTTGGAGTTGCCGACCAAGGAGGAAGCTGTAGACTCCAAAACACAGTTCTAGGTAGCAAGGGGTTTAGAAGAAGAGTAGTCAAATCCAGGTAAAGTTCAGTTCAAGCAGCAAGGTTCTTAGTCAGGATACAGGCCAAAGTCAAGATCAGGAATCACAATAGCAATATAACACACCCAGGAACACAACAAAGTTGATCGGGCAATGACTGCAGGCCTCTGTCGTCCTTTTATAGGTGAGTTTTCCCTACAAAACGTGCGTGGTGACATCACACATCACGTGCTGATGTTGCGCGTTGATGCTGCATGTTTTGATGCTGCCGTCATGACGCTGCCCGGATTGGTGCGCTGGCGTCCAATGTCTACGTGGTTCCCCCTGGGCGTGGCCATTTTAAGCAAGACGCTGGCAGGGAAGGAGGCATCGGCGAGTGCTCCTTACAGTAAGGAGCACTGGGTGCTCCGGTGCTTGAACGCGCGCTCACTTGCACACGGGGGGGGGTCACGTCTAAGAGCCCGGCACTAGGACCATGTGGCCATGGGAGGGGGTGCACCTCAAATCAAACCCTGAAGGCCAGGGGGCAGTATACTCTCTTGTTCCGCATGAGAGCAATAAATAGGGCTTTTGTCAAACATACCTTTTTGTTTTAATCATGAAAATTGTACGCTTATTGTTATTTCTTGAGCTAAACAGAGCAAACAGAGAGGATTGAAGCTATTTCGAGTTTTTGGTCCTTGCAAAGTATATATTTAGATTACCAGTAAACCCCCCCCCCCCAACTTGTTTTGTGACTATTTTGCTAGTGAAAATCCACTATGCTGGGGTGGGGTTCTACCTTGTGAGGACTAAACATGAATTACATTAAGATTAAAATTCTAGTTTTTGTTACTATAAAATCTGAATTTTTTGTAAAAAAACACTCACATTTTTCAGAATTTATTATACCCCGAGGGAGGAAAAAGTCTGAATCCGAAAATCTGGCATCTAAAACTTGATGAGGTTGTATATAAATCAATGGAATATCCTGATCTGCGCTGAGTTTCTGCCAAGATTTTTTGGTTTTCGGGCAAAAATCCTAAAAAATACATTTTTAGTGCGGAAAATCCTAAAAACTCATACAATTCAAATTTGAGTTCTAGGGTAGCCTGTGCATTAATCCACCCCTGCATCCAGGACCAATTCTGGGCCCCAGGCCACCCTGAGGGGGCCTTCCCATTGATGTCCCCCCTTACCCCACCTGTGCTCACAATTCAGCGTCAGAGCAGGTCAGCAGGGGCTGCATCACTAGTGCAGAGAGTGTAATTGTCTTTCTGCACTTTGATAGCTGAATTTCTGGTTAAATAACTGGGATTTTGGCTCTTAAAGGAACAGTAACATCAAAAAATAAAAGTGTTTTAAAGTAATGAAAATATAATGCAGTGTTGCCCTGCACTGATAAAACTTCTGTGTTTGCTTAAGAAACACTACTATTGTTTATATAAATAAGCTGCTGTGTAGCAATGGGGGCAGCCATTCAAAGGAGAAAAGGCTCAGGTTACACAGCAGATAGCAAATAAACTCTGTCTGTCTAATGGTGTTATCTGTTATCCATTAGTTAACCTGTGCCATGTAGCCGTTTTTCAATTTCCGTCATTGCTATACAGCAGCTTGTTTATATGAACTATAGTAGTGTTTCTGAAGCAAGCAGATCACTTTTACCAGTGCAGGGCAACAGTACATGATATTTTCAATAATTTAAAACACTTTCATTTTTTGGTGTTACTGTTCCTTTAACGTTACCAGGGGCAACTTTTTCCTGTGGGGTTCTGCCACTTCAGTTTAACCATGCCTCATGGCAATAGTACCCCTGCAACCATCATATTATTGACGAGGGAGTATTACTTAAGATACATTTTATAGACAAAGAAAATAATAAAATAGATTGAAGGTCATTCATTTGCCTAGATAGAGGCCATAAAACAAGTTTATATGTTCCTATTTTGGAATTAATCTACAGTATAAAGGACATAAGCATATGAAGGCCACTTATTATTTGATGAACTCTCTTTCTCAGGGCGCACACACTGCATTTATTTATTCAATGTCCCTTCAAGAGTTTATTAAAATGACACTGATAATGAAATAAGCTCTCACATCGATGCAGAGATGTGCAAGGTGGCCTTTGAGCTACTCTCTTATTCTTATTTCTGCTCCTGTTAAGGGAAAATATTCCTTTGCGGGGACTAATGCGCAAACTGAAAACATGAATGCGCTATGCTCATTAGTATTTGCATCAAGAACTGGAGACAGCTTGAGGTAAAAAAGAGAAAGTTTATTTGACACAAGCTCCGTGGATTCTGAACTCACAAAGATTCAAAACCCCGAACAAAGATAACAAAGACTGAGTTTTTATAAACTTGGGACCCTAAAACAGCGTTAGCATTGTGAGAGTGTAGAGATATTTCTTCACAGCATAGAAAAACAAAGAACTGCTCATATAATAACCAATCAGATGGTTCTTCCTTAAGGTCAAGGTACTAGTACCAAGGCTAGCTTGAATCCATCCAAGTCAGGGGGGCTCCCACCGAATCTGCAAACAGAGTTTTATTCTCTCTCAAATGTAATAGCTGTGTAATGAAGGACATTATCATAGCAAAATGCTAATTGTACTTCTTATTCATACAAATTATTTTTACATTTAAGACTATCACATTTCGCAATAGGAATAGAAGTGTTCCCTAATGAGGGTGGAGCTTTCCATGTTGATTGGCAGAAGATCAGTGAATGGCATTAGAAAGGACTGAAGTATTTGGGTTGTTGCTATAGATAAATCTTTTTTCCTTGAGTTCCTATGGGGCATTGTTATAGCTGAGCTGGGCATTAAAAATAAGTATGGAAAAATGTACAAAAGGTGAACGATACGGCACCATTTCAGTTGCCCATAGCTGCCAATCAGACCTTTTCTTTTGTTTTCTAATAGGTAAAAGACCTAAACTGCCGATTAGTTACATTGGGTGACTATACTAGTTAGCACCTATTTTTTTCTATTCTATTAACAAAATATATATTGTTTATTTAGTTTGTTCTTATTTTATAACTTTTGTTTCAGACTTTTTTGTGTTCAATGTCAGTGGTTCTTGGGTCAGTATTTGGCACGTGGTTATTGACCTGACAGTAGCCCAGCTTTAGTCCCAGGGATTTCCACAGCTATATATAAAATTTGCCCCAAATCTTGCCTTAATTCTAGTCTTGGTCTCCCCTTTACCCTGTAATTGGGAAATTCAGTTTCCACACAAAATATGGATTCTTTGGGATTGTGATAAATATGAAACTCTATATTGAGTTACATCTACATATTGACTTATTATTTTGTAGCTGTTATAGCAGGGTGGGCTTTGAATACCACTGTTAGGCAAAGGAGTTGCACACGCACACCTGGCCTCTCCCAATAATTACGTACGGTGCCTGGGGTATAGGAGGACGGCCCCTCCAACATTAATGAACATAAAATAACTCCAGCACACGTAGCATGCTCAAGGGATTGCTCCAGTGTTTAATGTCAATCCAACAATACAACGTTTCGGGGGCGTGCCCCTTCGTCGACCTAATAATTTAGGTTCTAAATGTAACAGGATTTAAGTAGAAAAATAGACGTTTCATGAAAAAGGTTTTTTTTATATAAAACAGTTTAAAAGTAGGCTGTTTTCTGTGATATATTTGGTATACAGACTCACAATCTTCAGAGGTATAGTTCCCTTTATTGTCACCCAGGCATTGACGTAGAAGTACTATACCCCGGGACTGAATATTCTGCAAATGACACATCTGTTAAAATCTGTATTTTAAGACTTACAACAGAAAATACATACAGTAGACTCTTCACAGAACATTGGAATTTACGCTGCTCCTGTAGGGAATAAAGAGCAGCAACCCAACTTTCAGTGATCCATGAATTCAGTTGCTGTACCTCCAAAAAATGCATGGATTTCAAAAGAACATCCCTAGGATATTGGGTCTTGGGAATTACAGTTCTGCTTATTTAGAAAGTCTATAATTCAGTGTCAGCATCGCTTTAAGCAAATCATCGTGCAGGTGATTGACTCACTTCATCTTGTCATACAGAGGTGTTAATTGGATTACGCTTTCTGTGTATTGCATACTGAGGTGCACAATTATCAGATGAACTGCTTTTTCTGCATTACTACCAAAGTCTATATATAAGCCTATATAGGTGTATAGAATTGATATTGTGATTTTGTCTTTATATTAAGTGCCAATAGATGTTGCAATGCATGTTATTTGCAACAAACCCTATACAAGTATGGGACCTGTTAACTAGAATGCACATCTGAATATGAGTGGCGATGGGCGAATTTATTTCCACATTTCGCCACCAGCAAATAAATTTGCAAAATTGTTGCGACAATTCCAGCGTCGGCGACAATTCCAATGCCAGCGAAAATTAAAGGCGCCAATTGACTTTAACGTGCATCAAAACTTCGCCAGCATCTGAACTGTCCCTGGCGTCAAAAAAGTTTTGCAAATTTTTCGCCGTTTCGGCAAGGCAAACCGGGACAAATCAGGCAGAGGGGAAACAGTCAGCTTAGGGTGATCTGTAGGGGGGAAGTACAATCACCATACCAGTGGACTGACAAGAAAAAACATAAACAAAATTAAAGAAGAAAAGGAATAAAAAAAGAAACCAAGAACATGGAATCCCATAGTCAATCACATGTGCCAAGCTATGAAAGCACATCAGAGGAATAGTAATAATCTGGAGATAGGCTACTGATATAAAAGACATATGGGGGAATGTAATAAAAATCTCAAAGAGAAACACAATTTGCACAAATAAGAATAAATATTTGCATTTCACAATGTAATATTCATTCTTAAACCGTTATTGCACTGAAAATTTTAATTGCGCATTGAAAATTTTAATTATGCACTTTTAAGATGTGCTTGAAGGTGTCGTAATCTTTAGGAGCAAACATAACTTTTTCATTTAGAACTTTTATTACTTTCACTGTGCACTGGTGCAAGCTATAGAATTCGCAAATCTTTCACTGTCGGAAGTGGTCGCTAAATAGTTTCAGGTTTCACAAAAGCTGTATTAAATGTGTGCAAAGGAACATTTGTTTGCGCAAAAGTATAATTTTTTGCATTGTGAATATTTTTTCCATTACTGACTTTTAGTACATTCCACCAATAATGATCAAGAAATGTGGCTGATACTGAAAAGACAGGGAGAGGAAAGCATTAGCGTAGTCCGTTCCGTGTCTGTAGTAGAGCCATGGGTGCAAGAAATTTCTTATGCGTGTCCATTAAATTGGACCTGTCACTTAGACACAAAAATCTGTATAATAAAAGTCCTTTTCCTATTAAACAGGAAATCCAATTTCTATTTTTTATTAAAGCATTCATAGCTGTTGTAAACTCATTTAAAATCTCAGCTGTCAATCAAATATTGTCTGCCACTCCTCTATGCCCTGGGCATAGAGGCGGGGCAGACAATTACTTTCACTTTCCATTCAGCACTTCCTAGATGTCACTGCTCTCCACATATTCCCCCATTCTCTTTACCATTTAATTGTGTAACCAGGGCGTGGGGATGGACATCGGGTCCCCCATTCTGGTGCACAAACAAGATTCTGAGATGAAACAAGGCTTGCATTAATAACAGTGTCCACAAAATGGCTGCTGCCTGCTTGCTATAATTTTGAAATCCCAGACTGAAGGAAGAAAGATTCAAATAATTTATATAGTTTAATTAAAGTTCACTTTTGTGATAAAATAGGATTTTGAATATTTTTTTTTGGTGACGGGTCCCCTTTAAAATACATCATCCTTTCCAAGGCTGTTATGCTGTATATTCTGTTTTTGAGGGATTCCATAGAAATCTGTTTATCTTTTTTTTAATGACAGTCAGTAGTAACTGGTAACATAGCCAAAAGCTCCACTGACAATTCTGACAGTTGGTGTGAATGACTCTCTTTGCCTAAATGTTCTTTCTAATGTCACATATCTCTAAAAAGTCAAATGTTTAGCATGTGTGTTTGTCATATTAATGATGAAAGTCTGTCTGATCCATGCCTCATATCACATGTGTCCCTTTAATGTAGTGTGACAGGAAGCAAGCAGGGAAAATTCATTATTAATATGGATCAAAGTGCACCTTCTTCAGGCCCAGCTATGATATACTGTAGATGAGATTATGTGCTTTGTCATCAAAGCAATCACAGTTCTGCTTGAAAGTGGTTCTGTTTTTCATTCAAATGCACGGTACAGTGATAAACTAAAGTAAAAATAGCAGCACATGAAAGAAGTAGAGTCATTGTAGTATAAAGTGATTGGTTAGAATTAAAAACCATCAACTTTCACGCAGTCTCTCTGCCCTGACACTTTCTGATTATAATGTCTTAAACTTTGAAATCTCACTAGAATAAATTGTTCCATTTCCTGAGCTGAACAATTGATCGTTAATGTTCTCCCACTGAGCATGACACAGTGTTGCTTTCCTGGCAAATATTGTTGGGCTGTATTATCCGCTATCTTAATTGGCTCATAGGGGCCATGTGGCACATGGAAATATTGAGTAATATGTGTTCCTACCGCACACTCGCCTTTCCTCTCGCTGCGTTGGGCATTGTACTGGCATTATAAAGGGGGAGACTTGTAAACATCCTAGTCAGGGATATGACATTAAATTAAAATCCTTTTCAACATGTGACACTGAAGGGGTGGTGTATTTGTTAAAGTGCCCATGTGGACTGGTATATGTGGGACAGACCTCGAGGACTGTTAAAATACGTTTAAATGAACATAAAAGTGTAATTAGGAATTTCAAACCAGAGAATATGACAGGGAGTGAAGAAATGGAGACAAAGAAACAAAAAGGCAAAGAAAAATATAAAAAAGAAACTTTATTAGCGAAGCACTTTTTTGAAACCAAACGTAATGTGTCCCAGTTGAGATGGCAGGTTCTGGAAGTAGTGGAAAGACAACAAGGTAATGACATTAAGAAATCTTTATTAAAACGTGAGGCCTTTTGGATTTGAAAACTAGCAACACTGAATCCAAGGGGCCTCAATGAAAATTACAGCTTAACATGGATGTTTTTAAAGATGGTGGTTCTTTCTCATTCTCAGTTTTCTCTTTCCTTTGTTCTTACCCCTTTTCTTGTTTTACCTTTATAGATGAGGCACATGGAGAATAAACAGAGTATCAATACATAATAGAACATTATATATACAGTGAGTAATTGATCCTGTAATATTTAGTAAGCACATATGCATCTTTCACGTTTTACTATTTGTATGGAGAATTGTTTAAATATTTATCACTGTTTTTAAAAAAAATTTCTTATATGAAAATTTTTTTTTAACCTGATTGTATAAAGTAAAACTGGATAAATTAAGTATATATTTGCACAGTATGGTAACTGGCTATATTGAAAGTTTCACAGTTGTTTATTAATTGATTAATTAACCCACCCTAGGAAGGGGAGGGGTTTCACCAATATAGGGACTGTTCACATTTGTATTCTTATCCTGATGAAGGGAGGTTTATCCCCCCGAAACGTTGATCACGAGGTGATATAATAAAGAGGGGTGTCCCCCCAACTGCTGATCATAGCGTGTGTGCGGATCCGTTTCTTGTTTGCTGTTACATGGAAATATTGCTCATTTTCCTGCAGCCAACCTTAGTTCTCCTGCTGGGATGTTGTGATGTCTTAGAGATGTATTCTTCTATTCGGTCTATTTCTCTCCCACACTTTTAAACAGGTGTCAGTTCACTATAGCCACTGTGTGGCACATAAGCCTTTAGAAATTCTCAATTACATTTTTAATGCACATTTACTGCCTCATTGTTTATCATTATTTGTTTCTCCAACAGGGTGTGAGGCTGTATTGTCGTCTTCATAGTCTGTTTACACCAGTAATTAGGTAGGTGTTGTATGACTTTGCATGCCTAAATCCATATGAATGCTGTTGATGAGAAATTTTCAGTTAGATCCTTAGGACCTATCACAATTCGTATATATTTAATTTCAGAGGTTTTGTTCTCTTTGAAAACACTCACAGTTAAAAAAAAAAAAATAACGACTGTGACCTTAAAGGGATACTGTCATAGGAAAAAAAAAAAATCAAAATGAATCAGTTAATAGTGCTGCTCCAGCAGAATCCTGCACTGAAATCCATTTCTCAAAAGAGCAAACAGATTTTTTTATATTCAATTTTGAAATCTGACACGGGGCTAGACATTTTGTCAATTTCCCAGCTGCCCCAAGTCATGTGATTGTGCTCTGATAAACTTCAATCACTCTTTACTGCTGTACTGCAAGTTGGAGTGATAT
The DNA here is from genome assembly GCF_017654675.1 of Xenopus laevis. Taxonomy (NCBI): domain Eukaryota; kingdom Metazoa; phylum Chordata; class Amphibia; order Anura; family Pipidae; genus Xenopus; species Xenopus laevis. Next base: position 105,087,380 of record NC_054382.1, read on the forward strand.
CAACCCCTCCCTTTCCCCCCCAGCAGCCAAACAAAAGAACAATGGGAAGGTAACCAGATAACAGCTCCCTAACACAAGATAACAGCTGCCTGGTAGATCTAAGAACAACACTCAATAGTAAAAACCAATGTCCCACTGAGACACATTCAGTTACATTGAGAAGGAAAAACAGCAGCCTGCCAGAAAGCATTTCTCTCCTAAAGTGCAGGCACAAGTCACATGACCAGGGGCAGTTGGGAAATTGACAAAATGTCTAGCCCCATGTCAGATTTCAAAATTGAATATAAAAAAATCTGTTTGCTCTTTTGAGAAATGGATTTCAGTGCATAATTCTGCTGGAGCAGCACTATTAAGTGATGCAGTTTGAAAAAAATGTTTTTTCCCATGACAGTATCCCTTTAATTAGAATTTAGAAAATAAAAAGTTTGAATGAATAAAATTTTGATAAAATTTTAATAAAACTCAACTACAAATCCAAAACTTGAATACGTCAAGTTTACATACTTAAAAACTTTAAATGCTCAAATTCACCTTTTATCGAGGGCACCTCCCATTGACCTCTACATGACTTTGCAAGCTTTTAGATGCCATAGTTGTACATTCAAGTTTCCCATTATTTTTTGCTTAATAAATACTTGATTTGTAGTTATAATTCAAGTTTTTTAAGTTAGCGCAAAACAACCCTATCTAAAATATCTATAAAAACCCATATTCTTGCTTTGAAAATAAGTCCCTACAGGGCAGATTTATCAAGGGTCGGAATCAAAATTAGAATTTTTCAATTTGAGTTTATTTTAGTGTCATTTGACTAAGAAATAGTCCACATTTGATTCGAGTTTAAAAATAATTTGAAATTCGAATTTTGAAATGTATCATATACTGGCCCTTTAAGAATTCAAATTTGTTCTATTTGACTATTCACCATCTAAAATCTGCTGAATTGATGTTTTAGCCTATGGGGGACCTCATACAATCAATTTGGAGTCGTTTGGTGGACTTTTGAAAATCGTACAAAAAATTCAAATTTTTTAATAAATTTCGAAATTCAACCCTTGATAAATATTCAGCTATGTGTCAAATGCCAATTAATTTAGAAGTTGCTTGCTGCAGTAGACCCTGCCCATAGGCAATTAATTAAGCATGTTAACCTTTGGCCTGGTCACGGGTAATCCTATGATATGTTGAAAATAAAGAGGTGCAAAATGAACCAGGAAAAACTTGCTTTATGACTAATATTAGAGCATTTTCAACAATTTTGTGCAATTCTATAATTAATTAGAATTGTTCCGAACAATGTAATGCCTTGTCTGCCCACAAAGACTGCAGTTCACCTACTGGTTATTACACCTTGACCCTATTACACAGTTAGGGGGTTATTTATCAAGGTCCAAATTTATCTCAATATTTCTAATATCCAACTCCGAGCAACTCCGAATTCCCGAATGGACCTTAATTACGAAGAAATATAATAGGGTCGGGCAAAACTCCGAAAACTTCGGAGCTGTCCCTGAAAAAAAAAATGTTTTGCGCCATATCCCTGAAATCATCACCAGATATCGGTAGGGACATCAGCGCAGACACTGAGACCTTCCCCATTGACTTATACAGGACCTCAAGAGCTTTTAGATGCCGGGGTTTCGGATTGGGAGTTTTTAGACCATCGGACTTTAATAAATCTAGAATAATTCGTAGTTTGTTTTTTTTTGCTCTGAAAACGACTAATTATTCGAGGTTCGGCTATTTGGAGCTTGATAAATAACCAGGCGCCAGGCGTAACTTCACCGCACTTCGCCGCACTTTGCCACACTTCGCCAGGCGTAGTTTCACCAGCACTTAGCAAATTCACTAAAATCCGAAGTTGCGCTCAGGGGTAGCGTAAGGTTGCGAAGTTGCGGTAGCGAAGATTCGCTAAGCGAAGCAAAGTTATGCTAGCGATGGTTAATTTGCATACGGCGCCAAATTCAAATTTCAATGGAGGAATACGAACAATCACTACAAATGCCTGGGAAACCTTGCCCTACACATGTGCCCACTGTATAGTTAAGTTGCCATGAGTTAGAAAATGTAGGGGAGAAGGAGGGGAGCCCCAAAAAATTTTCGATCTTTTTCAGCCTATCACCCATAATATAGAAAAAACGCCAGCGTTTTTTGGGACTTAGAAAAAATTTGAACTTTTTTTGAAGCAATCCCTATCTACTCTATGGCGCTTCGCCTGGTCTGAGGTGGCGAAGGAAGTCTAGCGTAAAAGGTAGCGTTCAGTACAATGCGTACAATTTGCGTAGTTACGTCTGTTGCGCAAATTCGCCAGGCGTAATGGTGTGAAGTAACACTAGCGAATTTATGCCAGCGTTCGTTAGTGAATTTGCGAAGTAACGAAAATCACCAACGCTAGCGAATTGACGCTAGCGTTAGGCGCTTCGGGCGCATAGTGAATTTGCCCCTTAATGTTTTGTCTCAATCACTATTAAACTTATAATAATAACAATATCCTGAGCAGATCTGGCTAAGTGCTAAGAGAATTTTTTGTTGAATATCACAAATCAATCGTTTAAACAGCTAAAATATGTGGAATTTAGTTTATGCAATAAGTGAATATTAATGGGGGGGAAAGCATTATTTTATTTGGTGCGTTAGGCAAAATATAATCTGCTGAGAAAGTGTGAAAGTGCTGTGCTTGGTAAAACTGCAGACTTATGAGCAAAGGTCGGCACAGAATATGAAAAGAAAAAGCAAGCGGTGAAGATGAACTGCCTCAGAAGGCTCTGCCTGAGGACAAACTGCCTGAGAAGAGGATATGAGGCCAGCATTTTGGAATCCCAGTGGAATAAATGGAGCAAAGCTATGTCATTTGCCTGAACCACTGAACGTGCTCAGAATCTCAGTGTGTTAGGAGGCTAGTTTAGGACAATTAAAGGGATAACAGATCTGCAGAAACAGGAAGGGAATTTAATGGCTCCAGTAAGTAAAGAAATAACAAAACGTACTGTTTGGCTTAAAGGAACATTTCATTATAAAAATCTAATATGAAGTTAGTGTTGGGCCCGAAGTCAAGGTTCTCAGCTTTCTAAAAGCAAAGTAATGGTCTGTAAAGTGTGACATTTACTGCTCTCCTCTGGGTGTCTCTTAAATTCAAAGAATAATGTTACTAGCGGAGCTTTGCGATTCCAGCAGGTGCTGTGAATCTTTTCATTGTACGGCACCCAGAGTGGTTTCTCATTTATTCTGGATGTATTCAACCACTGGGGAAGCTGCTGGGAAACATAGCATTATGCATTCGCAGATTTCTCTTCTTCTTTGTTTTCATATTTGAGTATTTATGCATGTAATGCAGGGTGAATAAATGAGATACTTCATGCAAGGGTAAGCATTACACTTTAAATCAGTGTGTTACAAAATAAGCTGTGTTTGGTTTATATTCTTCCACTGGGCTGCCATCAGAAACCCACCTTTTCTACTGGGGTCCTGTATACAGTAAGGGGGCCCATTTACTTAGCTCGAGTGAAGGAATAGAATAAAAAAAACTTCGAATTCCGAACTAAAAATCGTTCGACTATTCGACCATTCGATAGTCGAAGTACTGTCTCTTTAAAAAAAAACTTTGACCCCCTAGTTTGCCACCTAAAACCTACCGAAGTCAATGTTAGCCTATGGGGAAAGTCCCATAGGCTTTGCAATGTTTTTTGGGTTGAAGAAAAATTGTTCGATCGATGGATTAAAATCCTTTGAATCGAACGATTAGAAGGATTTTTCGTTCAATCAAACTATTTGCAGTAAATCCTTCGACTTTGATATTCGAAGTCGAAGGATTTACATTCGACAGTCGAATATCGAGGGTTAATTAACCCTCGATATTCGACCATATGTAAATCTGCCCCTAAGTGTAATATGTGACTCCCCAATACTAAATTGTACTAAATATTGTTTGCACCAGGATAGCACCGGGAGTAATGTACTGCCAGCACTCCACTGATCGCTGCCCTGTTTGTGCCATTGCTTTTACCTATCTCTAGCATGTAAATTAAATTCATGTGCAGAATTGGATAAATATCTTCTGGATGCTCCCCTAATAACAGAATGGGCAGTGGGACAGGAAGTAAATGGATACAGAATAGAATTAATGTCTGTACAAAACTTATCACTCGCCCCCTACACCATTCGGCATCCAAATTTCCTAGAATTCTAAGCAACTGCTGCCATATTAAATAGCTGCTGCATGTAAGTCTTCTGTTATGAGCTATATATTGATGCGCCATTGATTAGAGTCTATGGGCATCATTTTCGTGGTGAAACTTAGGGAAAATGTTCACTCATCCCCTTAACAAGGGGATACTCCTTATTATAAATATTCCTTTCAGCTATTGGGAATGAATATTATTTGGTCAAAAAGGAGGAGAGGGGATTCAATACTTTCTCAGATAATAGAATTACATCTGCCTTTCTAACTGTGACTGGACCTGCCTGGTTCCTGGACCTGTTAATATATTGTAGTTCAGATACACAATATTCTGCAAATTGTCAGACTTATCTTCACCCCCCCCCAACTGTAAAGAAGATGCCCAGTAATAATGTACTACATTATTCAATATACTTGTGAAATGTAACTTTTTTCCAAGTACTGACCCCTTCATCCCATTATCATAGAGCTGTGATTTATAATGAACACCCAATTTCTATATACATTATTTATATAAGCATTACAGATTTTATATCCCGTAGAAAGCATTGGTTGTATGGTTGTAGTGCTATAAAATAGCTATGCTATGAAATACCCATACTTTCCATGCTTTTTCAGATGATTTGGATATTCTTCTTTTTCTTTTAGAGATAAAGATTACCATCTAAGAACATACAAATCTGTTGTTATGGCAAACAAGCTTATAGACTGGCTTATTGCCCAGGTAAGATTCAGTTCCTTTCCAGCAGGGTGTAACAGAGCATCTTCTGTTGTGTCTCAGACTGGAATACTATTTTATTTCCGTTTCTATGTTTCATGTATTGTATTCATGTATTTTCTATTGTACATTGCTAATATTAATAGTTACAATTGGGAAAGGAATCTAATGTCAAAATTGCCCATTGTGACCCTAAATATAAAAAACAGAGTCATATTTATGTATGAAAGAATTCCCTATGAAAAGGGCAATACACATAATAATTAGTGGTGGCAAGTCCTTACTTTTTGTTCATTCTTCTTCAGTTCAACACAGCGATTTTTACATCTGATCATAAACCTCCGCTTTACAAATATGTGCTAGTAATAGATTATAAATTGGATATTAAGGGCAACAAACTAAAGAGATGTCAGGGGTCCGGTAGACAGTACAGTGGTTTGAGATCATGGTGATAAATTGTTGATTACAACAGCGCACATTCTGCACTAATGGTCTAGTATCCTGGTTAAGTAGGGCGTGGCAGTGTTGGTCTGGGTCTCTTAGGGCCCACCAAAGAAGCTGATATCCAGGACCCCGTCTTACATAAAATAAAAGAAGGCTAGCACTAAGGGGCAGATGTATCAAGGGTCGAATTTCGAGGGGTTAAATCCCTCGAAATTCGACTGGGGAATAGAATCGAATAGGCAATTCGGGTGAATTTACACGCTGGTGAATAGTCGAATTGGCGAATATTCGCCAGGCGAATAGGCAGTCGATCGAATATTCACTCGAAGGATTTTCATTCGAACGAATGCCTTTTTATGCGATCAAAAACTTGGAAACCAAGCCTATGGGACTTTCCCATAGGCTTTTAAAGCAATTCGGTAGGTTTTAGGTGGCGAAGTAGGCAGTCGAAGTATTTTTAAAAGAGACAGTACTTCGCCTATCGAATGGCAAATAGTCGCAGCGTTTTTGCGCCCGATCTATTCGAATCATTCTACTCAGGCGAATTTACGCCAATTCGATAGTCGAGGAGCACAAAAAACGACTCGAAATTCGAGCTTTTTTCCCTCTATTCATTCACCCGAGCTTGGTGAATGGGCCCCTCAGTGTTATGTCACATTTTTTTTTACATTTTAATAAGGCATAAAATATCAGTAAATTACATAATTTTTATTTGTGTTTATTAGCAATAAACATTGACAAACCTTTGCAATAATTCACATTTCCCATAAACCACCACAGCATTACAATGAACCTAGCTTAGTCATGTGCATGTAATAGCAAGATGTACAATAGCGTTGCAATGTATAACTGAGCATGGTATGTTAATATAGCTCATGACTGGCATAAAAAAGTCAAAATGTCAAGTAATGGCACCATGTTATTAGGCGGAACAAAATTCCTTCATAATTTCAGCAACCATCTTCAAATGCACTACGTTTATTTGCTACATGTGCCAGCAATCAAGTCATTTATTTTAATAGATTTTAATTTGTCTTGTTGTATCTGCTCCTATGCGTGGAAATGCACATTCTTGGATTTTTTTGGTACATGTAGACTTTGTGTTCATATTACAGTGTTTCCTATAGTAATGCTGATTTATTTTTACATTCATTTTTACACCTTATGGGAACTTTGTAATAAGAAGGTAGAAAAAACCCCACATGTGCATAATGAGCGACTTGTGGCACTTGCGAGGCATGCGTGTGCTTCAACATGGTCACCCACACTGGGAGTACCTCCCTGCTCTGGGCAGCCTAGAACTAGCAGGGGCATTTTTTTTAAAAAAGACAATTGCATACCCCAACTGGAGTATGGGCTCTATTAGCCTGTATCTCTGGAGGGGTAAAAAAAAGGTGGCTGGTGCCCTTTAAGTTAGGCCTAAAGTGGAATCAAAACTGTACTTGGCTGTAGTCCATAAGGCCCAGGTTTCACTGGGAGATCATCTAGTATTTTGGTAAGTCAGCCTGACCGTGGAGGATGGTCATTAACATACAGGGAATTTGCATTCTGTATTTTGCATCTTGTGTTCTCTGTACTAATGAAAACAAAATAATTTTATAATGGAAATCGCAACATTACATTTTAGGATTACAAATTTAGTTAAAGGGAGAGAGCCCATGCTGTTTCGTAAAATCAAAAAATTCACATAACTTTGTAGAGAATTGATTATCCTCTGCACTGTTTCCCACGTTGGTCAAGTGAAGCAGCTTTTGCACTTGGTCAGTGTCATTATAATAATAAAACATGGGTCTTGCTTCATAACTGCTGTGTGCAGGGAGGGTTTGCTGAGTATCCTTCTGTAACTCGTTTTTATTAGCTAGGGAGATAAAGCAAGAGGAAAGCTTTTTCTTTATTACTTTTAGTTTATGAGGAGCAGACAGGCTTATAGATCAACAGATCTGATTAGCAAATGCATTCTGGGATTAGGTTTCTCTAAGGGAAAGGAACAATTCTAGGAAGGCAATTCCCATTCCCCTAATCCTTTTCAAGTGACTGATGTGCTTTATGTTGACATTGTTCCAATGTGCTGTGTTCTGATTGGATATATTTTCTTTGTGATGTATGACAGGGAGACTGCCGACAAGAGAGGAAGCCATAATCCTTGGGGTGGCATTATGTGACAATGGATTTATGCATCATGGCAAGGCTGTACATGAATAGATTATTATCAGACAGCATGTGTCTAGAAAAGGCAGTGCAGAAATATTGTATTTGTACTACAGATTTGGGAGTCCATGTCATATCATGTGCATTTATCAACCAGTGTAATGAGTCGGGAAGCATAGTTGTAAAGCATTGGACCTCTTTCCCTTCTTTGACTTGATGCTGAAAAGGAATACTAATGATTGTATAAATTTACTGAGTGAATAAAAACTCACTGTTTAATAAATTACACACTCTTTACTCATCTTACACTATTTTGGTGCAAAACATTTAACACATAAGCTATACCCCTCAACAACAATGTAGGTCACTATAAAAACAAGATTTTATCCAATCTGGTGTGTCACAGGGGTGCATTTTCATTCCACGATTTCCTTGCCTCTCACCCCAAGCTACCGGTTCGGGGTGTTGCTCCCAGGCCACCAACTCTCATCGTGAGTGCCAATAATGCTTATACTGTTAGATTTAATTTGCCAAGAATGCTGAACCCTTAAAAGATGGACCTGGGGCCATTCACCCAGATCAAGTTCTGCATCCTGTGAGCTTAATTTTTTTCATTAGTAAATTTTGAGTGTTCACTATTTGGATAGAGCCGCGTTTTTTTCTTGTTTGTGCTCTATAAAAACATATCTTCTTAAACAGCTCATATGCAAAATCCTGCTTCATCTAAATAAACCATTTTAATAAAAATAGCCTTTTTTAGCAGTATATGCCATTGGGTAATTCTAAATAGAAATTTGCCATTTTAAATACCAAGAGCCGCCCCCTGCAGTCCTGCAGTCTCCCCTTGCGAGTGTCACCAGTGGCAGTTGCTGAACTTTGCTGTAGCTATTGGGGTGCTTTTCGAGAGATTCATACAGAGCGCCACTTGAAATCTCACCTCAATGGGGAGATGACAATAACATTAACAGCTATTATAAAAAGGTACAATTTTTACAGACAGATGGACCTTATATATCAGGGTAAATATGGACGAATAGGAAATCTGATACCACTTGAAACTGCACAAAGGTCTGTAAATGAGTTATGTAATTACTGAGCTCTCACTATACATCTGTAGGGCAGAAAGAGACACTGTTTAGCTGTCAGCAATGGATACTCAATAAATCAGTCTGCGCTTTGAGCACCCGCAGGCATATTCAATTAATAAATCAAAAGCCATGTTATTTTTATACAAGTTCACCTGGTTGGTAAATGTGCACAGTGCCTGTGAAAGCTTCTAGTACCTTCTCTACCACATTACTGTCGGTATTCCTGATTGTATAAACATATATATTTTATTTGTATTTACATATCATGCATACAGTGTACCAACTGTTTATATTTTACGCATAGAGCAATCACATAGCATAAGATTTGTTCCATCTACACTTAATCCATCTTGTTCACATTCCATATTCCCAATTGTACATCAGTCATTCTTTGAGCAGAGAGATTTTAGGGTAAGGCAGGCCAGGCAGCAGATTACTTCCCAGTATACAAACTTACAAGTTTGTACACAGATACCTTTGATTTAGCGTGCCCTTGAAAAAGCCATTTTATGACAACAGAATTCGTGCATAACTTTGTCCAACTCTGTATTCTGGTTTAATTATGCAGTGTTGGAAAAAAGCGAGTTTAAGGATGAACCTCTTCTATTTCGATTCTTTTCTGATGAAGAAATGGAAGGATCGAATATGAAGCACCGCCTTATGAAGGATGATCTTAAAATAGTTGAAAATGTTATTGCAAAGTCTTTATTGGTAAGTACCGTAAGCCTGTAAAGAATACTGGTTTTATATATATATATCTCTATATATATATCTCTATATATATATATATCTCTATATATATATCTCTATATATATATATATATATATATATCTCTATATATATATATATATATATATATATATATATATATATATATATATATATATATATATATATATATATATATATATATATATATATATATATAGTCAAATACAAGAGTCCTCTGCACTCAACCCATTATCAATATATTTAAGACAGAGACATTTTGTGCATACTGCTACTAAAAAATGCCTTTAAACAAAACAGGGATTGTTTGTCCATATATTGCAATATATTTAAGCTGGCCAACTACGTCAAAGTCATCCTATATCTGGTGTATATATATATATAGACACACACATTCCATAATATCTTCCAGCACCCCATCGAATGAGGCAATTGACCCAGGTGCTACCTATAAGTGCTGTATACAAATACTATCCTTGAAAAATAGTGCACCCCAGAAACTTTCAAACTCTAAAAATTATTGTTTTCTTTAATTATCTATTTTTCTTTCAGGTCAATGTTTAGGTCTTAGATGGAGACTGAAACGTTGACTTGAAAAATCTTTTTAAATGTATTAAAAGTTCCTGGTGTGCCCCTTTTTTTGAAGTATAATATATATACTGTAATATATGTATATTGCCAACACTTTAGAGTTCTATTGTTTTCAGATTGTTCAATAGAAATTTTTTTAAAAAAAGTTGAAAGTTCCTGTCTTTGGTGTTTCAGTCTTCCAGGTGCAAATTCTAAACAATGTGCTCAATTCATTGATACATTACTCAGCAGTATCTGTGGAATATTTACCAACTATTGTATCAATTCTAACAGCTGCCTTTAATGAAACTCAGGGATTCTGCTCAGCTGGGACAAAGATAACAAATATATCAACTAATATATCAATTTAGAGCAATTAAAGAGTCGGTGACCACCTGCTACCTGAGCTGCTTTAGAAAAGGTGAAAAATCAAACTTAAACTTAAATATTAGATGAAGTATTATAAATAGAAAATAGAAAGTAGTTTAAAAATTCTTTATTTCTGGTGAATTATTTGAAAACAACTGAAAATGAAAGATATTAATTATGTAAAATGAAGAATTTGTGGTTTATAATTTTAAATTAGTTGGATATAGTAGTTGGACTGTGGGGTTTAGAATGGCTAGAATACATGTGATAGGAAATGTGGATTGTGTGGCATAGAATGACTAGAATGAGTGGGATAGAATGGTTGGAATATGTCATATATAATGGCTAGAATGAAAGAAACAGAGTGGAGTTGCAAACCTTCAACTAGCATTCATTTTTTTAAAGACTTATATGCTGCATGCCCAGACACATGCCACAGTAATATGAGAGTTGTATTAGAGAAATCATGTAATTTCTTTGGTTTTCATATCCAATTTGTTAAGAAGAAATTGTAAAGAAAGATATGAAAAATATGTAATATTTATTGTGTATGAGATTGCGCCTAGCTGGTGCCCAATTACTTTTACTTTTATG